>NC_053389.1:489566581-490311076 GCF_905171765.1 Bufo bufo
AGAGTATGGTTAAGCCATCTTGGCAGGGACATTGAAGACGGTGTCCCCAGAGAAGACCTCCTGAAGCAAATACCTAACCTGAAGCTGGCGGCGGAATTCCTCTGTGATTTCCCAGTAGACACGATAAGGTTTACGGCGAAGAACATGGCTCTCACCAACTCCATACGAAGATCGCTCTGGTTGAAACTCTGGTCTGGGGATCCATCTTCTAAGAACAATTTATGTTCCCTCCCTTTTGAGCCAGGAGAATTGTTCGGGTCTCACCTGGATAAACTCTTGAAGGCGAATATGGAGGATAAAGTACTAAGTTTTCCTCAAGCCAAGCGGAAGGAGAAACCCAGGAGTTTTCGTTCCTACAGACAGGATCCCAGAAGATCAGGCTATAGAGGTCGCTCAAGCCGAGGAAGAACTGACCGTAGAACTTGGGGTTCGTCGGAGAAACCTAAAAGGAAAACGGAAGAGAATAGGCCTCAGAAGCGGGAATTCTGACGCCAGAATTGTAAGGGTAGGAGGTCGATTATCCCTTTTTCACCGGAGCTGGCTTCAAATTACATCAGACAGCTGGGCTCTGGACATCATACAAAATGGCTACAATCTGGAGTTCAGTCGCGCACCGAGAGACAGGTTTACTGTGAACAAACCAAGAGATCCACAGATCTTTCTTTTGTTAAGGGAGTTCATAGAAAAGGGAGCTTTGGAACCAGTTCCAAACGATTCAAAGAACTCCGGAATCTACTCCAGAATTTTCTGCGTACCCAAAGGGAATGGGAAGAGTCGGCTGATCATAGACTTGCGCTACTTAAACCATCATCTAAAGAAGATCCATTTCAAAATGGAGACGATGAGATCCATTGCTGCTGTCCTCAGGAAGAACCTGTTCATGGCTTCTTTAGATCTCAAAGATGCCTATCTGCATGTTCCTATAAATCCACAGTCAAGAAGATTCCTGAGAGTTGCCATCAAAAGAGGAAGAGAAATTTTGCATTACCAGTTCAGAGCTCTTCCCTTCGGGTTATGTTCAGCCCCGAGGATCTTCACAAAGATAGCAGTACTTATTGCAGTAGAACTTCACCTGAGGGGGATCCAGATCTTCCCATACCTAGACGACTGGTTGCTGGTAGCCAGTACGGAGAAACTCCTGCATCAACATCTGGAGCAGACGGTGGACCTCTTACAGTCTGTGGGTTTCCCAATAAATTGGGAAAAATCAGACACGGTCCCAGCAACGTCCAAGATCTTCCTAGGGTTCCTAGTGAATACTGTCACCATGAAGCTCTATCTTCCTATGCCAAAGGTGGAAGCACTGAAGAAGGAAATGAAAACTCTGATGTCCCTCCACTCTCCTTCAGTACGAAGGGTGATGAAGACTCTGGGTCATATGATGTCAGTTTCAGAAGCTGTTCCTTGGGCAAATATCCACAGCAGGGATCTTCAGATGAACATGCTGCGAGCTTGGCGACGCTCCAGACTCAGTTTGGACGCGAGAATAAGGCTGAATCCAGCGACAATTCGGTCCCTCAGATGGTGGTTATGCACAGAAAATGTAATCAAAGGGAAGAGCTTCCAGTTCTTGTCTCCAGTGATCATAACTACGGATGCCTCCGGCCAAGGATGGGGAGCCCTTCTTCTGAACAAGTGAGTGCAAGGCCTCTGGACACACGAGGACAGGATGAAATCCTCGAACTACAAAGAACTGAAGGCGGTTCTGTTGGCTCTTCGCCACTTCAAGTCCGATATAGTAGGGAGATCCGTTCTGATCCGTTCGGACAACTTGACTACCGTATTCTACCTGAACAAACAGGGAGGTACGAGGAGCGGACTTCTTCTGGAGCTGTGCAAAACTATTTTCAGCTGGGCGGAATCACACCTGCTGGAACTAAAAGCAGCGCATATCAGGGGCTGCTGCAATACGCAAGCGGATCATCTGAGCAGGAAGACTGTGAACCAAGCCGAATGGGAGCTCAATCAGTCCGTTTTTCACCAAATTACAGAGAAGTGGGGCTCTCCTGCATGGGATCTGATGGCGACAGCAGAGAACAGAAAACTGAGCAGGTTTTGTTCGCTGAACAGCTTCGACAGTCCAACAGTGGTGGACGCCTTCTCCATGAGCTGGGAACGCCTATTCGTCTATATATTTCCCCCAGTACCTCTCATCCCGAGAGTTCTTCGGAAGATAGCAGAGGAGAAGCCTCAGGCCATTATGATCACGCCATTTTGGCCGAGAAGGTCGTGGTTTCCCCTTCTTCTTCACTTGTCCAAGGGGCACTTCTGAAAACTCCCCCTGCGGCCAGATCTCCTGTTGCAGAACAACCTGTATCATCAGAATCTACAACGTCTACACCTTACGGCCTGGAGGCTGAGAGAAGTAGACTAGAGAGAATGGGCTTGTCACAATCGGTAATCAACACCCTGCTGGCATCTAGGAAAGACTCTACCAACAGAAAATATGCTAAAGTCTGGAGAAAATTTCTATCCTGGATGTCACAGACCAGCCATGAAACCATCAATATTTCTGCCATCCTGCAGTTCCTCCAAGATGGGTTCCAGAAAGGGCTCAAGCCAAATACGCTAAGATCCCACATGACGGCAATAAACTCGGTAACAGAGAATGAATTCCTTCATCATCCTTTGATATTCCAGTTTTTCAAGGCAATCAAGAGGCTCAAACCTGTTCATAGAGACCCAGTACCCATCTGGGATCTTTCTCTGGTACTAAAAAGGCTTGCAGCTCCCCCGTTTGAGCCATTACAAGAAGTGGACTACAAATGGCTCTCCTGCAAGACTCTATTCCTCACAGCAATTACGTCTGCCAAAAGACTGGGGGAACTTCAGGCATTGTCTTCAAAATTCCCATACTTACGTTTCCTGCCAGATGGGGTTCTACTTCGTACTATGCCAGCCTTTTTGCCTAAAGTCCCTTCAACAGCAAACAAAAATAGAGAGTCGTTCCTCCCAGTATTTTTTCCTGAGCCTATGGACGAGAACCAGATACTCTTACATACATTGGATGTTAAAAGAGCTCTACTTATCTATTTACAAAGAACAAGATAATTCAGAGCAGTAGAAAACCTTTTTGTCCTCTTCTCTGGGCCAAGAAAGGGTTCTTCTCCTTCTAAAGATACTTTGGCAAGATTGATCAAAGCCACAATAATGGAAGCCTATTCTCTGGAAAAGATATCACCTCCATTTCCAGTAAGAGCACATTCCACCAGGGCCACGACTACTTCTTGGGCAGAGGTCGCACAGGTCTCGATTGAAGAAATCTGCAATGCAGCATCCTGGTCTTCCTCCCTGACCTTCGTCAAGCATTATCGTTTGGATGTTAACGCTAGGAGCTCAGCCTTTGGTACCGGGGTTCTGTCTGCAGCTCTGAGTGAGGATACCCCCCCTTGTGAGCTATGAAAATCCCATTCTGTGCTGCCGTAGGACGAAATGGGAAAGGAAAAATTCTTACCTGGTATTTTACTTTCCTTGAGACCGTAGGCAGCACAAGTATACCCTCCCTAATAAATTTCTTATATTGTTTTTTGGCATAATTCTTGGTCTGAGTCTATTTGTATTAACACAAGGAGGTTCTGGCTGGAGCAGCCTTTATAGGTCACTACTAATGAGTTAATTGTTTTAATCTGTACCTATTATCTAGGTGGGCGGTCCAAGGATCGGATGAGAACAAAGTTAACCCATTCTGTGCTGCCTACGGACTCAAGGAAAGTAAAATCCCAGGTAAGAATTTTTCCTGTACTTAGTGGCGGTGTCTGCAGCTGTTAGTATAAGCGTCCCTTGGGTTGGGTCGGGAGTTTATTGCTGCGCCTGGAGATCTTCAATAGGAAGGGCGATGTACTAATTCTCTTACCGGCTCCCTTCGGCTGGACAAGATAGCGGGTCCACGCGCTGCCGAGGTATGTGTGATACGCAGCGATAGGTTGGGATGCGGTACCCGTGATGTTTCTCCTCACAGCTCGATGGAGACTATCTCAGCCTATGTCAGGGATGGTTCGGTGGAAATGAAGGCCGGCGCTGTGTGTAACGATCTTCAGAGGTACAGGTTCACTCTAGTACTCCAGACCGTGGCTTCTCAGAGAGGTAGGCCGGCGCTGACACTTCGGTCTAGACTGGTCAAAAATTCTCACGAGTCGGACCGGATTGTAGCTGGAGGCACTGGGAGTCTTCTCTAAGGAAATCTGTGTTTTAATTCCGTCTAGTAAGGGGTAGAGCTGAACCGAGATGCGACCTCTCTCCTTGACTTCCGGTTACGCCCCCCTATAATATATATTATTTGAAACGTATTTATGATTATTTTATACGTATACCGTATTTTCCACCCTATAAGACGCACTCCCTTCCCCCCCGCCCAAAAAGTGGGGGAAAAATAGCAGTGCATCTTATGGGACGAATGCTGCGACCGTCGGGTGTATCGGCTGAGAGGGAGGAGGGGCTGGGGGCCGTCGTCTGGTTCTGTAATGGCAGTGGGGCCCAGTGCAGTCACTGTATTCTACTACACCAGGTGCCGCTCATTATAGTATAATCATATCTAACTTGTGGGTATTGTTAAAGTATTCAAATCATCTTAAATCCAGCACTGTACTACTTACTACTAACTTCGTAGCAGTCAGGAGGCCAGGCGGGCGCTCGCAGCGTAGCTCACTACGTCACGCGCCTGCTCCGCACACTTTATGAATGAAGCAGGCGGCGCAGGCGCATGACGTAGTGAGCTACGCTGCGATCGCCCGCCCGGCCTCCTGACTGCCAAGAAGTTAGTAGTAAGTAGTACAGTGCTGGATTTAAGATGATTTGAATACTTTAACAATACCCACAAGTTAGATATGATTATACTACAGTGAGAAGGGGCCCGGTGTAGTAGAATACAGTGACTGTACCGGGCCCCACTGCCATTACAGAACCAGATGCCGGCCCCCATTCACTACACAGGGACACTGTTATGGGGGATCTGTGGATGACACATTAGATAAGATGCTATATATGTGTCATCCACAGATGCCCCCACAATGATCCCCCATAACAGTGCCCACATAACAGTATATTTATATATAAATGTCCCATCTTAATATACACTGCTCAAAAAAATAAAGGGAACACTTAAACAACACAATGTAACTCAAAGTCAATCACACTTCTGTGAAATCAAACTGTCCACTTAGGAAGCAACACTGAGTGACAATCAATTTCACATGCTGTTGTGCAAATGGGATAGACAACAGGTGGAAATTATAGGCAATTAGCAAGACACCCCCAATAAAGGAGTGGTTCTGCAGGTGGTGACCACAGACCACTTCTCAGTTCCTATGCTTCCTGGCTGATGTTTTAGTCACTTTTGAATGCTGGCGGGGCTTTCACTCTAGTGGTAGCATGAGACGGAGTCTACAACCCTCACAAGTGGCTCAGGTAGTGCAGCTTATCCAGGATGGCACATCAATGCAAGCTGTGGCAAGAAGGTTTGCTGTGTCTGTCAGCGTAGTGTCCAGAGCATGGAGGCGCTACCAGGAGACAGGCCAGTACATCAGGAGACGTGGAGGAGGCCGTAGGAGGGCAACAACCCAGCAGAAGGACTGCTACCTCTGCCTTTGTGCAAGGAGGAACAGGAGGAGCACTGCCAGAGCTCTGCAAAATGACCTCCAGCAGGCCACAAATGTGCATGTGCTCTTCACAGATGAAAGCAGGTTCACACTGAGCACATGTGACAGACGTGACAGAGTCTTGAGACACCGTGGAGAACGTTCTGCTGCCTGCAACATCCTCCAGCATGACCGGTTTGGCATTGGGTCAGTAATGGTGTGGGGTGGCATTTCTTTGGAGGGCCGCACAGCCCTCCATGTGCTCGCCAGAGGTAGCCTGACTGCCATTAGGTACCAAGATGAGATCCTCAGACCCCTTGCGAGACCATATGCTGGTGCGGTTGGCCCTGGGTTCCTCCTAATGCAAGACAATGCTAGACCTCATGTGGCTGGAGTGTGTCAGCAGTTCCTGCAAGACGAAGGTATTGATGCTATGGACTGGCCCGCCCGTTCCCCAGACCTAAATCCAATTGAGCACATCTGGGACATCATGTCTCGCTCTATCCACCGTCATGTTGCACCACAGACTGTCCAGGAGTTGGCAGATGCTTTAGTCCAGGTCTGGGAGGAGATCCCTCAGGAGACCGTCCGCCACCTCATCAGGAGCATGCACAGGTGTTGTAGGGAGGTCATACAGGCACGTGGAGGCCACACACACTACTGAGCGTCATTTTGACTTGTTTCAAGGACATTACATCAAAGTTGGATCAGCCTGTAGTGTGTTTTTCCACTTTAATTTTGAGTGTGACTCCAAATCCAGACCTCCAAAAATTTGATTTCCATTTTTTTATTTTTGTGTGATTTTGTTGTCAGCACATTCAACTATGTAAAGAACAAAGTATTTCAGAAGAATAATTTAATTAATTCAGATCTAGGATGTGTTATTTTTGTGTTCCCTTTATTTTTTTGAGCAGTGTATATATATTTTTTTAACATTTGTACCAGTACTGGAAAATAGTAATATTAATTTGCATGGAGACCCAACATACAGTCGTGGCCAAAAGTTTTAAGAATTACATAAATATTGGAAATTGGAAAAGTTGCTGCTTAATTTTTTATAACAGCAATTTGCATATACTCCAGAATGTTATGAAGAGTGATCAGATGAATTGCATAGTCCTTCTTTGCCATGAAAATTAACTTAATCCCCCAAAAAACTTTCCACTGCATTTCATTGCTGTCATTAAAGGACCTGCTGAGATCATTTCAGTAATCGTCTTGTTAACTCAGGTGAGAATGTTGACGAGCACAAGGCTGGAGATCATTATGTCAGGCTGATTGGGTTAAAATGGCAGACTTGAGATGTTAAAAGAAGGGTGATGCTTGAAATCATTGTTCTTCCATTGTTAACCATGGTGACCTGCAAAGAAACGCGTGCAGCCATAAAAATGGCTTCACAGGCAAGGATATTGTGGCTACTAAGATTGCACCCCAATCAAGAATTCATAGGATCATCAAGAACATCAAGGAAAGAGGTTCAATTCTTGGTAAGGCTTCAGGGCGACCAAGAAAGTCCAGCAAGCGTCAGGATCGTCTCCTAAAGAGTATTCAGCTGCGGGATCGGAGTGCCACCAGTGCAGAGCTTGCTCAGAAATGGCAGCAGGCAGGTGTGAGCGCATCTGCACGCACAGTGAGGCGAAGACTTTTGGAAGATGGCCTGGTGTCAAGAAGGGCAGCAAAGAAGCCACTTCTCTCCAAAAAAAACATCAGAGACAGATTGATCTTCTGCAGAAAGTATGGTGAATGGACTGCTGAGGACTGGGGCAAAGTCATATTCTCCGATGAAGCCTCTTTCCGATTGTTTGGAGCATCTGGAAAAAGGCTTGTCCGGAGAAGAAAAGGTGAGTGCTACCATCAGTCTTATGTCATGCCAACAGTAAAGCATCCTGAGACCATTCATGTGTGGGGTTGCTTCTCATCCAAGGGAGTGGGCTCACTCACAATTTTGCCCAAAAACACAGCCATGAATAAAGAATGGTACCAAAACACCCTCCAACAGCAACTTCTTCCAACAATCCAACAACAGTTTGGTGAAGAACAATGCATATTCCAGCACGATGGAGCACCGTGCCATAAGGCAAAAGTGATAACTAAGTGGCTCGGGGACCAAAACGTTGACATTTTGGGTCCATGGCCTGGAAACTCCCCAGATCTTAATCTCATTGAGAACTTGTGGTCAATCCTCAAGAGGCGGGTGGACAAACAAAAACCCACTAATTCTGACAAACTCCAAGAAGTGATTATGAAAGAATTGGTTGCTATCAGTCAGGAATTGGCCCAGAAGTTGATTGAGAGCATTCCCAGTCGAATTGCAGAGGTCCTGAAAAAGAAGGGCCAACACTGCAAATACTGACTCTGTGCATAAATGTCATGTAATTGTCGATAAAATCCTTTGAAACGTATGAAGTGCGTGTAATTATATTTCACTACATCACAGAAACAACTGAAACAAAGATCTAAAAGCAGTTTAGCAGTAAACTTTGTGAAAACTAATATTTGTGTCATTCTCAAAACTTTTGGCCACGACTGTAGATATTATATCCTTGATTTGTTAGTTTATACTAATGCCCCATGTGACCCCTTTGTGACCTATGAGGAGCTAGTCACATGTATCTCCAGCAATAAGTCAGCCGAGGCCAGCCAGAGATGGAGCGATGATTGGCGCTTCCAACCCCTGGGATGCGCACCATGTGACCGCTGTATATGCGATCACATGAAACGCACCTAGACACGAGCTGGATCGCAATCTACCAGCCGTGTGTCTGGTCACTATGGCAATGAATCATGTGACCGCAGCCCAGCAGTTTTTTTCACTTACATAGAGGGTGATAACTGCATTAGATTAGGGACTTTAGAGATGCTCGTTTTTAACTATAATGTACAAAGGGAGCATCTCTACAGCGGTCCAAACGATGGACTCTGGTCTAATCACTATTTTGTTATTAAAATAAAGTTTATGCAAAGTTGGGAACACAGGTGGAAATGCTCCTCCCCCTGGGCAGCCCCATGATGCTCATTTGTGTTTGACTATAAATATGAGCAATGAGTGCAACAGAAAGCATTGAGTCTTTTTAACCTGATGAAGGGGGCTTTAGTACCCCTGAAATGCGTGGTTTTGTTATTTTATTGACATAAAAAGAAAAAAACTCAATAAAGAAGAAGATTTCTACTCTTCATGCGAGTGTCCTGGCCGGTGTATTTTGCACCTTAAATGTATCCTGATATATTCCTACTAGAATTTATGCCAAAACCTGCTGATGACGAAGAGAGAGTTGGGAGACTGTTCCTTGATGAAAGTTTATTCAAGTAAAGCTGTTTCAACTATAATAAAAGTCTGGACTCCATTTATTCTACAAATCCCTCAACTGTTCACCCTACTTGCTCTGCAGCGGATGACTAATGCCTGGGGTTCCAGGATATCAAGGTAGGAGCACTGTGACAAGTGCACAGCCGCATCTAGAGGGACATTTTAGGCCACCCTCATACCACTCTGGCATTCCTACACCTGGGTTCCAGCATCACCTTCTACATAGGGGGACTCCGTCCCTCGTTGTTGAAATGCAACTGGTGTCACGACAAAAACTCTACCTTTAAGGGACCCCTGGTGGAGGCTTTTCACCCGCCGCACGTGTACTGTATGGAGTACAGCACACGTACGTGGAACACTGATATGTGAGGCTTTATGCACGCAGCCATATTACGGCACATGCTGTTTGCCTCCAATTTCACACAGAGATTTTTCTGTCAGGAGAAAAAAATGGTATCATCTTTCATCCAATTTCCTATGTGCAGAATGTAGAAAGGTAGAAGAATTTCTGGTATTGTTGGAATATGTGTTGTAAACAATGCTAATTGATTCTAAGTTTCTTCCACTTAACTTCATGCACTGTAATTATATTAAGTGCTCCATTGCAGAGCTTAGAGATGTATTTTAATGTTATGCTGTGTATAATAGTCCTATAAATAGAAAACCATGTTCAGGGTAAGAATTTGACAAGCTATGCACATAAAAAAGCATAAACTAGCTGAGTCACTTCTGTAGATTGTTGCCGTTAAAGAGCAATATGCTGTCATCTCAAATGTGTCATGAAAACTCACTGGCGCGTTTAGGGTCTGTTCACAAGTGGCATATGTGTTGTGGATTTTCTGTTGCAGATTTGCACTTGAAAAAGCTGCAACATACAGTATCACAGTACCAGCAAAGTGGATGCAATTACAAAATCCCATCCACATGCTGTAGAAAAAAAAGCCTGCAATGGAATTTGCACATAACTTGACCTGCGGTGTAGATTTTAAATCTGGAGCTTGTCAATTTATAATGTCGATTTCCACTGCGGAGTTCACCCTTTGCAATACAGAGAGTGAAATCTATGGCAAACACGGAGGTTCACGCTATCCACAAACGCTATAACATTTAGTGCATATTTTGCAGAATGTTTTAAGCTTATATTACACCTGCAGAAAATCATTCCGATCATCGCTAACAAGCATTCATAGCGATTAGAGATGAGCGAATTTCATATTTTGAAATTCGTTCACACTTTGTTTGGTGGTAAAAGGTGAATTGCGTTATGGATTCTGTTACCACGGACTGCATAACAAAATGCCTTTAGAGGAAATGCATTACTCATTCTAAAGGAAAGATGTTCCATTTTGTATACCATATTACCAGTTAAATGCATCTTGTCATGTGCATGAGGCCTTAGACACAGATACAGGTAGAAATACCTTTAAAGAGAACCTGCAGGCAGGTTGAAGATAATGAGCGCCATGGGCTCTTCAAACAACTGATCAGTGGGGATGCAGAGAGTCGGACCCCCACTGATCTGATATTGATGACCTATCCTGAGGATAGGTCATCAATTTCACAACACCCAAATACCCCTTTCTGTCTCTTATCATAGAAATGGATTTCCTATATATTAATATTATTGTTATTATTTGGCTTTCCTATATACAGTACAGACCAAAAGTTTGGACACACCTTCTCATTCAAAGAGTTTTCTTTATTTTCATGACTATGAAGGCATCAAAACTATGAAATAACACATGTGGAATTATATACATAACAAACAAGTGTGAAACAACTGAAAATATGTCATATTCCAGGTTCTTCAAAGTAGCCACCTTTTGCTTTGATTACTGCTTTGCACACTCTTGGCATTCTCTTGATGAGATTCAAGAGGTAGTCCCCTGAAATGGTCTTCCAACAGTCTTGAAGGAGTTCCCAGAGATGCTTAGCACTTGTTGGCCCTTTTGCCTTCACTCTGCGGTCCCAGTCACCCTAAACCATCTCGATTGGGTTCAGGTCCGGTGACTGTGGAGGCCAGGTCATCTGGCGCAGCACCCCATCACTCTCCTTCATGGTCAAATAGCCCTTACTTTCAAAGTTTTCCCAATTTTTCGTCTGACTGACTGACCTTCATTTCTTAAAGTAATGATGGCCACTCGTTTTTCTTTACTTAGCTGCCTTTTTCTTGCCATAATACAAATTATAACAGTCTATCCAGTAGGACTATCAGCTGTGTATCCACCTGACTTCTCCTCAACGCCACTGATGGTCCCAACCCCATTTATAAGGCAAGAAATCCCACTTATTAAACCTGACAGGGCACACCTGTGATGTGAAAACCATTTCAGGGGACTACCTCTTGAAACTCATCAAGAGAATGCCAAGAGGCTACTTTGAAGAACCTAGAATATGACATATTTTCAGGTGTTTCACACTTGTTTGTTATGTATATAATTCCACATGTGTTAATTCATAGTTTTGATGCCTTCATAGTCATGAAAATAAAGAAAACGCTTTGAATGAGAAGGTGTGTCCAAACTTTTAGTCTGTACTGTAGATATATTATATTATTACTACTATTAATACTTATAGAGATATATTATTCAAATTGTAATTAACAGGTGCAAAATGTCCACACCATAGATTTATGCAATTTCAGTACTGAACATTTTTGCAGGCTGGTTTAGTGGCTCATTTAAACCAGTAGAAGTGTAACTTGAAGCTGCTGAGCCACCATGCAAGGTCTGTAACAGAACCCCCAAGTATCTGTGTCTTTTACAGTACTGACATCCTCCTGTGGGACAGAGGGTTCCTTTTAACCCCCTTAGAAGGGGTTATCCAATTCTAAAAAAGCCCCCCCCCCCCCCCATATGCCGGGCCACCCACGCTGAATATACTTACCCTGGCAGCTCCTGGTCCCCGCACCGCCGCTGCTTCTCCCTGTGCCCGGATGAAAATGTCCGGTGTCAGGGAAAAAGGCAGCCAATAGCAGGCAGTGACAGGGACGAGCCTCCCTAGCGTCACCCGCAACGCTAGGGAGGCTCGTCCCCGCCTGCCATAGGCTGCTCCCCCCGACATTTTCATCCGGGCACCGGGAGAAGCAGCAGTGGCGGTGCGGGGACCAGGAGCGGCACTGGGAGCGCGGGCCCAGGTAAGTATATTCAGTGTGGGGGGCCCGGTGTGCTGTCATTCTGGTGGACCTTATCGAGATGTGAGGCTCCTCCAGCTGATCTCACACCCCCGGAAATCCACCAATCAGCAGCCTCACACACCCATGCAAATCCTCCAATCACTATCTAGAAAGCATGCATTATGCAAATGTAGGCGGGTCCTGGGCGTCTCCTTGTAGTTTAATATAGACGTGTCAGGACATGCAGATAGTAAAAAGTTTCAGGATAGTGATTGGAGGATTTGCAGGGGTGTGTGACTGTGTGTGAGGCTGCTGATTGGTGGATTTCCGGGGGTGTGACAGAACAGCTGGCGAAGACTACCATCTCGATGGTCCACCAGAATGATAGAACACCAGCATATGGGGGGGGCTTTTTTTAGGATTGGATAACCCCTTTAAGCTTGAGGGCCTGGGTGCAGTTACATCCCCTGCACCCCTTGTAAAGCAGACTTTTTAAAAGTTATTTTATTCTTCTGCTTTATGTTGCTATTTCACATTATTTTATCTGGGTAAAATAGTAACATAGTCAGAAGATATTGTCCAGGACTAGAAAAACATGGCTGTTATCTTCTAAAAAACAGCACCACGCAGCTTGTGTACTGTATATACCAACCATGGAGCAGCAGAGTTAAAGCAGTCATATTGCTAGTAAGGGTGTGTAAGGCTTCAGAGGTCCAGACTCCAAAACATCAACTCCATATCCAAGAGGAAGAATAAGCAGCAATCCAGGGGTCCAAGCAAATTTGTTTACTCCATGTACAAGTAACGTTTCAGTCCCCCACTGGAACCATTTTCAACAATGTTAAAGGGGTTGTCCTGCTATTTATATTGATCATTATAGGTCATCAATATTAGATCGGGGGGGGGGGGGGGGGGGGATCTGACACCCGGCACCCCCACCGATCAGCAGCTTGAAGAGGAGGTGGTGACCACGCGAGCACTGCTCCCTCTTAACTATACTATATGTCATCTCCGCTGTAGTGGTGGCGTAATGTGTACAGGAAGCGGCGCTCGAATGGAGTGCCGCCTCCACTTCAAACAGCTGATTGGCAGGGGCTGCTTTGCTCATGATATTGATGATCTACCCGGACGATAGGTCATCAATATAAATGGCAGGACAACCCCTTTAAGCTGTGTTAATGCATCTTTAGTCAAGAAAGGATTCATATAAAAACTGGTGTAAAACTTCAAGTATACAATATACAGTATATGCATCACTATGTGCAATAGTTATAATAAAACATACAGCCTTGTGAAAATCCTGAGATCTGTCTGCGTCTGTTCCACATCTCCACAAAAAAAAGATAGAACATGTCTTATTCTTATTAAATAGAAGTGGGGCACTCTCTTAAGTAGAGGGATCTTTATTACACATAATATACAATAAATTGACAATACGTTTTAAAATACAATAATGTTTACATTATTGTATTTTAAAACGTATTGTCAATTTATTGTATATTATGTGTAATAAAGATCCCTCTACTTAAGAGAGTGCCCCACTTCTATTTAATATTTATCTCACATTTTCAGATTGGGTGTTGTCTGTTAGTGGGAGCACCTCTATTTGGATCCCCACCTCATTCGAGTGCGACATTATTTTATATTTATTGATGTCTTATTCTTGTCCGTTTTGCAGAGAAGAATAGCCATTGTTACAATGAGTCTGCAAAAAAAAAAAAAAAACTGATGCAATACTGACGTCACACAGACATTAGTATTTTTTTTTGCAGATCCGCATTTTGTGGACCGCAGAATACATATGGTTGTGTGAATGCAACCTTTAATTCTCCTGCTGATTTCTTCCACCCTAAGCTAGTTTCCTACTTAGGCCTCTTGTACACGAACGTTGTGCATCCGTTCCATGCATTGGGGACCGCAATTTGCAGTCCCCGATGCACGGGCAACGTCCGTGCGGCGGCTGGGACGGATTGGGACCCATTCAACTTGAATGGGTCCGTGATCCATCTGCACCGCAAAAAAATAGAACAAGTTCTATTTTTTTGCGGTGCGGAGGCACGGACAGAAACACCACGGAAGCACTCCGTAGTGCTTCCGTGGGGTTGCGATCTGTGCTTCAGTTCCGCATCTCCGTGATTGCAGACCCATTCAAACAGGCACACAACGTTCGTGTGCAAGAGGCCTTAGGGTGGGACTTTGCAAAGCAGGGCTCAACAATATTTGTCTTACTGCCGACAAGCCAGAGAGTGGAGGCTCATGCTCCAACCAGTTGTCTTACGGTCTGATACAGTCTTTAATATACAGTTTATACTGTTCATCATTTTCTATGCCTGTTTTAGGAGTAAAAAATGGTGTAAATATAAGACAGCTAGGAAGCTATCTTACATTTAGAAGCGGTGGAAGATCCACCGAAGTTATGGAAGGGCCGGTGCCTCTACATAACTGCGGCAAATCCACCACCAGTCTAAATAAATGTGCCCCTATGTGCCTAATCTATGACGTAGACAAAAAATAATAATCCTTTGCCTAGTAAGATGACCATATACTGAAATCTAAGTATACAGGCACATGGGGACCAGGGTCTATTTTAGAAAATAGTCCAGCAACCTCCACAAGACTGGCTTTAAAAAGGTCCTGTAACCGCTCCTGACATATCTGTTTTAATAGCTACTGGCATTCTCCATGTGATAACAATTCTCCAGCACCTTTTCGTGAAGTTTACGACTGAATTGCCAGCAGTCTGCAATTAACAATCATCTGGGTGTTACCAGTGTGTGTTCCTGCACTACTTAAAAGGGTTATCCGACCCCTGAAATGCCCCCCCCCCCTCATATTCCCGGGCTCCTCACACAGATTGTACTTACCTTTCTCCCCGGCACCCGCGTCGCTTCTGAAGCCCGCACGACCACTTTTGCATCTCCCTGTCGCGCGGATGAAAACCTCCGGCGCTGTGGGGGGTGGCTTTGGGCAGCCTGCCATTGGCTGAGACCATCCCCCCCGACGCCGGATGTTTTCATCCGCGCAACAGGGAGATGCAGCGGCGGCCTTCAGAAGAGTCACAGGTGCTGGGGAACAAGGTAAGGGCTCTTTCACACCTGCGTTCTTTTCTTCCGGCATAGAGTTCCGTCGTCGGGGCTCTATGCCGGAAGAATCCTGATCAGGATTATACCCATGCATTCTGAATGGAGTGAAATCCGTTCAGGATGCATCAGGATGTCTTCAGTTCCGTAACGGAACGTTTTTTGGCCGGAGAAAATACCGCAGCATGCTGCGCTTTTTGCTCCGGCCAAAAATCCGGAACACTTGCCGCAAGGCCGGATCCAGAATTAATGCCCATTAAAAGGCATTGATTCGGATCCGGCCTTAAGCTAAACGTCGTTTCGGCGCATTGCCAGAGCCGACATTTAGCTTTTTCTGAATGGTTACCATGGCTACCAGGACGCTAAAGTCCTGGCAGCCATGGTAAAGTGTAGCGGGGAGCGGGGGAGCAGCATACTTACCGTCCGTGTGGCTCCCGGGGCGCTCCAGAGTGACGTCAGGGCGCCCCACGCTCATGGATGACGTGTCGCATGGATCACGTCATCCATGCGCATGGGGCGCTCTGATGTCATTCTGGAGCGCCCCGGGAGCCGCATGGACTGTAAGTATACCGCTCCCCCACTCCCTGCTCCTACTATGGCAACCAGGACTTTAATAGCGTCCTGGGTGCCATAGTAACACTGAAAGCATTTTGAAGACGGTTCCGTCTTCAAATGCTTTCAGTACACTTGCGTTTTTCCGGATCCGGAGTGTAATTCCGGCAAGTGGAGTACACGCCGGATCCGGACAACGCAAGTGTGAAAGAGCCCTAAGTACATTTTGTGTGAGGGAGGGGGGGCAGGCATATGGGGGGGCATTTCCGGGGTTGGATAACCGCTTTAATCAATGCAGCCAGAGTCAGACCCCCAACTGGTAACACCCATCTGGACCTTCATTGCAGACTAATGGCAATCAATTCATAACTTCTAGTACAAATCTTAGAGGAATGGTACAACACAGTGTCATAAGAGTAGAAGATCCAGAATAGTTATGACCTGGGGAATGCAAGCACTTACTAAAACATGTATGTCAGGAACCACATGGGCCACAGATAAAATATACTAAAAATAGAGATGTTCACTGACTTCTATGGGAGCCTTTTCTAGACAGAGGTCCTTGTGCAGGGAGGGGGAGCGGATAAAGTAAACATTGTATATGGTGGATCCTGTGCTATCTGTAAAGAGTTTTTTGTGGCATTGTAATCCTGCCTGTGATTATAATACTATAACTGCCTAAAAGTGATCTCTAAAGAACAGAAAATGTCAGCTTATTATTAGGCTTAGTGGACAGTGCGAAAATTGTAGGGTTTTCGATTTTTTTCTAAAAATAACATCAGCAAAAATTCCTAAATAGTATGTTTCACATACAAAATTTTAAGGACATTTTCTAATAACACGTTCCCATTAAATAGCCAAGGGGAATGGCCCAGAATCAGATAGCCAACAGAACGGACACTGCAATGGGAAACCTATCGGTTGTAGGTTCAAAGCCTCAGTGGAACAGAAAGGACATCTAATGTAGGGTGTGCCATTAAGGGCACTTTCACACTAGCGTTATTCTTTTCCGGAATTGAAATCCAGTAAAGGGTCTCAATACCGGAATAAAACGCATCTGTTTTGTCCCAATGCATTCTGAATGGAAAGCAATCCGTTCAGTATGCATCAGGATGTCTTCCGTCCCGTCCTTTGTACGGTATTTGACCAGACAAAATACCGCAAAATCCCGGAACAATACCGCACTTTCCAGATCCGGCATTAATTTCCATAGAGATGTATTAATGCCGGATCCGGTACCAAGTGTTTTGAAAATTGCCGCATCGCTGGATCCAGTTTTCCGGTCTGCCCATGTGCCGAGATATAAGAGGAGCTAGTTTCGCTTTTGATCTCTGAAAAAATGTAAATACCGGATCCGAAAAAAAAAAAGCTATCCATTTGTATATGGCTTGCCGGATCCGTTGCCAGAACTGCCTTACGGATTCTAACAACGCTAGTGTGAAAGTACCCTAAGGCAGTGCAGTAGAATCTGAGGTTTGAGCATGCAAGACATACTGCCGTTACAACCACTTTCTTCTTTTGCTTTCAGTGCATCTAAAATAAGAAGTGATGCAGCTGTATGTTACTAGAAAAAAAGAGGACATACAGAAACCCGCATCGTTATCTTAACCAACAGATTTTAAATCTACTACATGTCAGTTTTTATGCTGTGGACCCCCCAGCGCATTTCACCCTTTGCAATGCATAGGGTGAAATCCTTGAAAAACCTATAGCAAAGCTGCAACAGAATTTCCGTTGCGGAATCGCAGGAAAATCCACAGTGAAACCTCTGCTGCGGAGAATCCGTACCGTATGAGTGTAACCTCCCAGAGGAGAATACAGCTCACTCACAACCTGAGTCTCACATCCATGTGGCGTCTTAGAAATGGAAACCTTTTAACTGGTGAGGGCTACTGGACAAGGCTGATTGTGAAGTCCCATAGGCAGCATTATTACTGGTGTCTGCCTAATCCTACACTGAATAAGAGGCTCACCGCTGCAGTTTTTTTTATTTGCTTGTGATTTCATGTGAGATAATTGCATTGCTGAGTAAGCATTGCCTGCAGCAGGATTGTCTGTATTGTCTACCAACTATGCTTTATTCTGACTGGTTAACATCAAACTTTAAAATGTACTGCACGTGTTAGCAGTATTTTAATCCTTTTGTTACTCCTTGCCGGAGTCTGGCACTCCCTGTGCAAACAGGAATGGTTCTCTGTTAGAATTAGGTTATTCCATCTGCAGTTTGCACAAATGCAAGGAAAAACCAACAAGCAGTGTAGTACGGTGTATTAACCAATAAAATCTAAGTGCGCACAAGCCAAGGAAACTACCCGTCTCCTCTAAATGCATGAGCCATATCTGTAGCATCAAGAATGAGGCAGCGGCAAATGTTTCCTGCACTAGGCCACGCCTCTAACTCCGCCCAAAACAGAACTATCCACCTAATCCCATCCAGTCCCCTAAATGCCCCCACATAGTAATTATTGTTCCTTTATGCCACCACACAGTACTTATGCCCACATTGTGCCCCCTTCACAGGTTATGTCCAAATATGTGCCCCCTCACAGTAGTTATGCCCAGCTGTGCCCCCTCACAGGATTATGCCCGACGGACGGCTCTTGCTTCATCATTACAGGAAAACGTCTCTGCTTTCTATAGAAGCAGGGACAGCTACCAGAAAGCGGGATATACTTCCCCCGTACTGGGACCGCAGGACAGTCACTGCAATCTGGGACTGTCCTGCCGGATTCCGGACGGTTGGGAGGTATGCACTGACACTCGCTACCTTTTCAAGCAAGTCAGAAACTGTTGTAGAAACCCGTATTGCAACACTTTTTAGGCGCGGACACATATTTGAATGTAGGCCTTTGGAAAACTCTTTTGTGCCTTGTCCTGATGGATTCTTAAGAGCAGGATAATAAGATAAAATAGGATAACAGGATAATAAGGTTGTCCATACACCTAAGATTAGAATTGACCACAATGCGACAGATAAGTCATACATCAGATCGTTTAGATGAGCTACCTGACCATAAAGGTGCCTGACTAAGGCTACTTTCACACTACCGTATTTGCTGGATCTGGCAGGGTTCAGCAAAAACGCTTCCGTTACTGCTAATACAGCCGTCTGCATCTATTATGAACGGATCCGGTTGTATTATCTTTAACATAGCCAAGACGGATCCGTCATTAACTCCATTGGAAGTCAATGGAGGAAGGATCTGTTTTCTATTGTGTCAGAGAAAATGGATCCGTCCCCATTGACTTGCATTGAGGGTCATGACGGATCCGTCTTCTTGCTCTGCATCCCAGGACGGAAAGCAAACTGCAGGATGCTGCGGTTTGCTCTCCGGTATGAGAACGGAATGCATTTTGGAGCATTCTGTTCTGTTCAGTTACGTTTTGTCCGATTGACAATGAATAGGGACAAAACTAATGCGTTTCTTTTTCCGGTATTGAGACCCTATGACGATCTCAATACCGGAAAATATTAACGCTAGGGTGAAAGTAGCCTAAACTGGCAGATCAAGGACCTAGTTTTTTTATCTTAAAAAAACTGAATGTGCATGAGCTAAGAGACGACTGACCTTTCAGTCGTTTCAGCTGACACCTGGTTTGGTGTGAAAAATCTGGTTTTGACATGGATTGGCCACAGAGTTCTCCCTCTGCAGCAGAAATCTATGACTTTAATTGACAAATTAGCAAATTTAAAATCCACAGCGCATGTTAAGTTATGTGTGGAGTCCATTGCGGAAATTTCCCAGAGCAGGAGGTGTTTGCAAATGGTTTGTCATTTAACCACTTAAGGACCACAGGTTTATAATCCCCTAGTGACCAGGCCCTTTTTTACACTATGCCCCTCAGTGAATACCTTGGGGTGTCTACTTTCTGAAATGGGGTCATTTGTGGGGTGTGTTTACTGTTCTGGCATTTTGGGCGGGGCTAAACTGTGAGCAACCCTGTAAAGCCTAAAGGTACTCGTTGGAATTTGGGCCCCTTTACGCACCTAGGCTGCAAAAAAGTGTCACACATGTGGTATCGCCGTACTCAGAAGAAGTAGGGCAATGTGTTTTGGGGTGTATTTTTACATATACCCATGCTGGGTGAGAGAAATATCTCTGTAAATTGACAACTTTGTATAAAAAAATAATTAAAAAGTTGTCATTTACAGAGATATTTCTCACACACATTATGGGTATATGTAAAAATACACCCCAAAACACATTGCCCTACTTCTTCTGAGTACGGCGATACCACATGTGTGACATTTTTTTGCAGCCTAGGTGCACAAAGGGGCCCAAATTCCAATGAGTACCTTTAGGATTTCACAGGGCATTTTTACGCATTTGGATTCCAAACTACTTTTCACGCTTTAGGGCCCCTAAAATGTCAGGGCAGTATAAATACCCCACAAGTGACCCCATTTTGGGTGTATTTTTACATATACCTATGCTGGGTGAGATAAATATCTCTGTAAATTGACAACTTTGTATAAAAATAAAATTAAAAAGTTGTCATTTACAGAGATATTTCTCACACACAGGATGGGTATGTGTGAAAAGACACCCCAAAACACATTGCCCTACTTCTCCTGAGTACGGCGATACCACATGTGTGACACTTTTTTGCAGCCTAGGTGCGCAAAGGGGCCCAAATTCCAATGAGTACCTTTTAGGAGGGCATTTTTTGAAATTTGGATTCCAGACTTCTTCTCACGCTTTAGGGCCCCATAAAATGCCAGGGCAGTATAAATATCCCACATGTGACCCCATTTTGGAAAGAAGACACCCCAAGGTATTCCGTGAGGGGCATGGCGAGTTCATAGAAGATTTTTTTTTTTGGCACAAGTTAGCGGAAATTGATTTTTTTTGTTTTTTTCTCACAAAGTTTCTCTTTCCGCTAACTTGTGACAAAAAGCTCAATCTTTCATGGACTCAATATGCCCCTCAGCGAATACCTTGGGTGTCTTCTTTCCAAAATGGGGTCATTTGTGGGGTGTTTGTACTGCCCTGGCATTTGAGGGTCTCCACAATCATTACATGTATGGCCAGTATTAGGAGTTTCTGCTATTCTCCTTATATTGAGCATACGGGTAATGAGATTTTTTTTTCCGTTCAGCCTCTGGGCTGAAAGAAAAAATGAACGGCACAGATTTCTTCATTCGCATTGATCAATGTGGATGAAAAAATCTCTGCCAAAAAATGTGCAAAAAAAAAAAAAAAAGAGGGGAAAGGCGTCTGCCAGGACATAGGAGCTCTGCCCAACATCCAAACCCACTTCAGCTCGTATGCCCTGGCAAACCCGATTTCTCCATTCACATCAATCGATGTGGATGAATAAATCATTGCCAGAATTTTATTTTTTTTATAAAAAATGTTTGCCAAAGCATATGAACACCGCCCCTCAGCTCATAAGCCTCGGCAAACGTATCTTTTTTACTGCAGAGGAGAAATCTCGTCTTGCAGCGCCGCATACACCGACTTTGTGTAATCTGACAGCAGTGCAATGCTTCTGTCAGAATGCACATCAGTGCTGCAGCTGGTTGATCGCTTGGTCCACCTAGAAGCTAAAAAAAACAAACAAAAAAAAAACAGGCAGCAACTCAATAAATTTATTAACATCTACTTTAATAAACTTTATATAACATTTGAAACAGAACATTAACTTTTTTGCTTACCTGTGATTTTTTTTTGTTTTCTTTACCTTTAGAGGACAAACTTCTCCTTCCCCATGGGACAATGTGCAAAGCGCAAATCGCCCAGAGATGTGGCGAAGTACATTATGCACTTTGTCCCAGGTGAAAGGAGAGGTTTGTGGCAGCTCTGTGTGAAAGGGCCCTAAGACCCCTGTGTGCCTGTCCTGTGTCACGTGATCCCTACACTAATAGTGTACCTGTGTGTGGTACTTGCGGAAACACTCCCCTATGCATAGGGCAGGCTGGTCAGGACAAAAAAAGGTGGTGTCACGCCTTATTCCAGCCCTGCTACAGACACAACATCTTTTTCTTGGGAACGCTGAGTTGGGGTACCAGGATAGACACTCGGGAAGTGTCTGCCATGTAGCCGGCTCACTACAATCAGGGACTTGGGGCACGGACCCTCCTGGATACAGGAGTTCCAAAATTATCTCTTCCTGGAATTTTAAGAAGGATCCCGTTCTTCCAGCCTTACTGTAGAAAACAAAACTATTATAGACAGCCAATTGAATTAAATAAACAGACATCTTCTTATACCAGCGTCTGGTGCGGCGGGACACTAAATAGGGAGCCAACATCTGGTCATTGAAGTCCACCCCTCCCATGTGAAGGTTATAGTCGTGGACAGAGAGGGGTTTCTCAATGACTCCAGTTGCCCTTTAAATTTGGACAGTCGTGTCTGCGTGAATGGTGGACAAAAGGTAAACGTCCCTCTTGTCCCTCCACTT
This sequence comes from Bufo bufo, assembly GCF_905171765.1. NCBI lineage: Eukaryota > Metazoa > Chordata > Amphibia > Anura > Bufonidae > Bufo > Bufo bufo. Next base: position 489,588,614 of record NC_053389.1, read on the forward strand.
CACCGCGAGCAGTTCTTGGTCACACAAGGCAGCCCTCTCCCCCCACGCAAGTCGGGTATTAACGAGCAGTTGGGGGAAGCCCCGGCGACTAGGTCGCGCGGCGGTGCCACAGCATTGAATTCCGACTATATGTAAGTGCCGAAAGAGGGCCACGCTTGTGTAAAAATTGTCCACGTATAAAGTGGTACCCCTTGTGGAGTAAGGGTGACACCAAGTCCCAGACAATCTTGCCACTGCTCCCCAGGTAGTCAGGACATCCGACCGGCTCCAGTTTTGAGTCTTTTCCCTCATAGACCCTAAAACGATATGTATAGCCTGTGGCCCATTCACAGAGCTTATACAGTTTGACCCCATACCGGCGCGCTTGCTGGGGATGTACTGTTTGATGCCAAGGCGCCCGGTAAAATGTACAAGGGACTCGTCTATGCAGATGTTATGATTGGGGGTATACACATCTGCAAACCTGGATGACAAACGGTCTATGAGGCGCGGTCATAAGCAGGGTGGCCTCTTGGATGACAGGTTTTATTGTCAGTAAAATGCATAAAGCGCATGATGCCCTCAAAACGTGCCCTGGACATAGCAGCAGAGAACCTGGGCATGTAATGTATTGGGTCTTTAGACCAATAGGACCGCAATACATTTTTTTTAGTTAGACCCATGCTGAGGATAAGGCCCAAAAATATTTTAAATTCGGAAACTGACTGGTTTCCACCGGAAAGGCTGGGCATAGAAGCTTTCCGGATTGGCGGTTATATACTGTGTGGCGTAGCGGTTGGTTTCTGCCACAACAAAGTCATAGAGATCCGTGGTGAAAAACAGCTCAAAAAAACTCAAGGGCTGATCCTAAATGAGCTGTCTCCACGCGAACTCCAGACTGGGCAGTGAAAGGGGGCAATACTGGTGCGGCGGAAGCAGGGGGATTGCCAATTTGGGTTTGCCAGCACCTCTGGGAGACTAAGGGCTCTACAGGCCTGTGAACGTGGTGGCTGCGACGGGGGAGTTACTGCACGTGCCACCGTACCAGCTTGAACTGGCCTTCTGGTGCTCGCCGCTTCACCAGGGAATACGGCAGTGCTGGTAGAAGGTCCAGGATGTGCTGCACTGCTGGTGTATGCCGCACCATAAAAAAAATCTGGCTAGCATCACTCTGCTGCAAATGAGGCTCATCACGCGGGGTATGCAGAACACTGACATGGGGTCGGGTACGCCTGACCGTAGCAGGGACCTCAACCTCGTCATCTTCGCTAGCGGTTAGAGTGCCACTGCTGTCTACAGGTTCATATTCTGAACCACTGAATTCAGCGGGTGAGGCGTCCCCATCGCTTTCATCCATCATGGCCAGAATCCTGTAGGCCTCTTCAGCGGAATACCCCTTTGACATTTTGGGCTAACTAAATTTAGGGGGTATTCCTCTGAGACTACCCAGGAAAAAGAGCACACCTGCCTAGTAAAAAGGAGTGATTGCGAAGTAAAGCTGCGATCGCTAATAAAGATCCAGAAAGCTCAAAAGTGATCTTTATAGCGCCGCAGCGATTTTACGGTGTTTTTGCAGTGATCAGAAAAAAAAAATTCGGTCACTGCGGTGGGGCGGACTGAACGCAAGTGTGCGCAAAAGATCAGGCCTGATCGGGCGAACACTGCGTTTTTTGTAGAGCCTAAGGGGACCATAATGTACTGATATAGATCTGATTGTGATCAGTCTTGATCACTTACAGATACTATATAGTACTAGTGCTGATTAGCGACAGCGATGACGCTAATCAGCGACTAATCAGTGACTGCGGTGCGTTGGGCTGGGCGCTAACTACCTAACAAGTAGCTAAGTAACTGGCGGTGATAAGGGACCCTTACAGGGGGGTGATCAATGACAGGGGGGTGACAGGGAGTATATATGGGGTGATCAGGGGTTAATACTTACAGAGCTGCCTGAGTCCTCTGGTGGTGGATCCAAGCAATAGCGTCTGACATACCTATTTCATTGGTTATTTAAAAAATCTACAGCCTGCCAGCCAATGATCGCTGCCGGCAGGCTGTAGTTCAACTTGTGAACTGTGCGATCCTGTGAACGCGCTCTCCTGTGAGCGCACGTTCACAGGAAATCTCAGGGCTCACAAGATGAAGCCAATAGGCGTCGCTGAGACCTGAGAGCGCTGCCGCCCGGACGCCGATCGGCGTTACAGTGGCGGCAAGCGGTTAATGTTATGTAATGTATTATCATGTTATGTATTATGCTCAGTATAGTCGTGGATGGATGGTACAGCCAAGGGTTAATAATCCTGGCTGAGACCTTGCAGGTTTGTAGATAGCAGCTGGCTCCACCCCTAGCTCTGGGGAATATATAGTAAGAGTTCAAATAGGAAGGATGCTGTTCCTTAGGCCGAATGCACACGGCCGTGAACAGTTCGTGGTATCCCGGCCTGGCATCCAGCTGAGAGCCGCTTCTGCTGTACAGTAATACACTCGTATAGATCATACGAGTGTATTACTGTAGTGCAGCGGCGGAATGAAGCTCATGGCGTCATAGCAACCAATGACGCCGTGCGCTCCTGCTGTTAGCAGGTATCCAGGCCGGGATACTACGAACCGTTCACGGCCGTGTGCATTCGGCCTTATACTCCCTCTTCTCAGACCCATAAAGCTTCAGAGGCTAACAGTTTTCTGAAAGATCTACAGAAAGAGAACGAGAACGACATAAAGAAGTACTTAGAATCTGTATGGCCAGCATAGGAGTCAGCAAGGTAACCTGCTACTACAGCCAATCTGACTTTGCTGCTGTAAGAGACACTGTTAAGACATCCTTCACACCTGGACATATCCTGGCCAGACATGCCTTCAAAACCCTGTGTCCTGCAGTGGACACTATAGCCATTATTGCCAAGGTACTGTTGCTAGCCATAGATTCTGAAAAAAATGTAGCAAGATAGTGTGCACAGAGGGCCATAACTCCCAGCACGCCTAAATCCATATATCGCTATCTGAGACAAAAGTGTACAGTGTGCAATTGTAACTGTAACTGCTATAGTTGGATGTACTACAACTCCCGACACCCGGGACTCTGCCGTTCAGCTGTTTCAGAAGGCAGCGGCCTTGTCCTAGTTTCCCGCAGGCCCAGTGACGTCAAGACTATTATGACTGGCCTGAGTGTGGCTAAGCTCCATTGAACTGAAGTGGGCATAGCCGTGCCCAGGCCAGTGATAATAGTCATTACGTCACTGAACTTTGGGCTAGAGTCACATCATGTTTTTATGATGCAGTTGAATTGAGGGATTTAACAACAAGAATTGATTACCGATTCTTGGAAATCGCCCTCTCCCTGTGTATATGTGCACATTTTTCTGCCTGTCCTTTCCATTAGGCTGCAGGCACATCAGCTCATTCATGCTCAACCCTGTCCTACTGTGCAGTGATCTATATATCATGTGCCACAGGGAATATTCAGCTCATGACAGCATCTAATTACAACGCATCCAGATTATCAAGATCATGCAAATTGCAGAAAACACATTGTATACAGACCCAGAAACTAGCAAAAGAGCACAGAGGTTTTTACAAGCATTAGGCCTCATACACACGACCATGCCGTTTTTTGCGGTCCACAAACCGCAGATCCGCAAAAAAACGGAAGCCGCCCGTGTTGCCTTCCACAATTTGCGGAACGGAACGGGCACCAGCAATATAAATGCCTATTCTTGTCCTCAAAGCTTGGACAAGAATAGTACATGTTACATATTTTTTTGCGGGGCCGCGGAAGCGGACAGCACACGGAGTGCTGCCCGCATCTTTTGCGGCCCCATTGAAGTGAATGGGTCCGCATCCGAAGCCGCCAAAACGGCGGCTCGGATGCGGACCCAAACAACGGTCGTGTGCATGAGGCCTTAATGTGAAACAACATCTTTTAAGCTATAAAGGCCTCCTCCCCGTTTACTGGCCGTTTTTTGCGTTCCGTATACGGTTCATATACGGAACCATTCATTTCAATGGTTCCGCAAAAAAAACGGAATGTACTCCGTATGCATTCCGTTTCCATATTTCCGTTCCGTTTAAAAATAGAACATGTCCTATTATTGCCTGCAAATCACGCTCCGTGGCTCCATTCAAGTCAATGGGTCCGCAAAAAAACGGAAGACATACGGATGCGTTTCCGTTCCATTTTTTTAGGAACCATCTATTGAAAAGGTTATGCCCAGCCAGATTTTATCTATGTAATTACTCTATACTGTATATGCCATGCGGAAAAACGGAACGGAAAAACGGAACAGAAACACAACGGAAACAAAAAACGGAACAACGGATCCGTGAAAAACAGACCGCAAAACACTGAAAAAGCCATACGGTCGTGTGCAGGAGGCCTAAGGATGTAAAATGTGTGTAGTTGTAGGGGGTACAGAGGGAACAGGTGTATTCTATGGCTCTGGTGCCTGACACTAGTATTGTAAATGGCATATAGTAGATGGGGGCACTATGACAGACGATGCATTGGAACTCAAATTAAGACCCCATGCACACAAACATATCTGTGTTGCAGTCCGCAAATCATGAATCTGCATAACGCGGACGTGGTCCATGTGCTGTCCGCATTCTCTTTGTGGACCCATTTTTTTCAATGGGTCCGTGGTCTGCATTTCAAAGACATAGGGGGAGATTCATCAAACTGGTGTAATTAGAACGTTTCATTTTCCAAAGGAGCTGTGAAAAATGAAAGGTGGAATCTGATTGGTTGCTATGGGCAACTAAGCCAGTTCTACCTTACACCAGTTTGATAAATCTCCCCCATAGTCTTTTTGCGGACCAGACATACGGATGCAGAAAGCACACGGGTCATCCATATGCTTTCCACATCCGTATGTCCATTCCACAAAAACATAGAACACGTCCTATACATGTCCACAAAATGTGGACTGCAGACCCACTGAAGTCAATGGGTTTGTATAAAATATGAATGCAACACAGACTGCATACATATATTGCACCCTTTCAACATGGCAGCATCCCTATACAGAAACAACCATGCATGCACCAGATTTTAAGACGGCCGCCGTCACAAATAGGCATATGCCTTTATCCAATATGGCGTCCGGACAGTGCGAGCCCCAAAGCACATGAACAATACAAGTATCGCCTGAACACACCCATCAAGTCTCCTACTGGCAGGCAGGCATTTGTGCACCCTGCTAGGGATATTTAGATGAGCGTACACAGCGTAGCCCACATGTCAGCCGGCCTGGGACTATCAAAGCGAGTTAGAACTGGTAAGGTTTGCCCCGTATATCACTATAAGTGTGAATTATATGTTACTTCTAGTGCTACTGCTAGGCACTTGGAACAATATGAGTAACATAATATGGTGTTTCCTACACCAGTATGTATAGACACCAATTTTTTTGCATTATACACATACCGTATTTTTCGTTCCATAAGACACACCTAGGATTTAGAGGAAGAAAATAAGAAAATAAATATTTTCCAGCAGACCTCAGATCAGATCCCTAATCCTCATCAGACCACAAATCAGACCCCAATCTTCATCAGACCCCCATTCCTCATCAGACCTCAGATCAGACCCCCATTCCTCATTCGACCTCAGATCAGACCCCATTAGACATAAAATAAAGAAGTAAATTAACCTCCCCTTCTCCGGAGGGCGTGCCACTCTGCACATCCAGTCGCTCTTTCTGCACTCACCCTAGTCTTTTCCAGGTACCTGGCTGCACTGTGACCTGACGTTGCACAGGTTCAGGTCATAGTGCAGGCACTATGTCCTGATGATGTATGCAGTCAGGACAGTGCAGCGTGGTGCCTGGAGAAGACCAGGGAGTGGGAAGTACAGCCAGGAGCAGGTCCTACTGTGTACTAGTATTTGCTCCATAAGACACACTGCCATTTCCCCCCACTTTTGTCGAGAAAAAGTGTGTCTTATAAAGCGAAAAATACGGTAATTATAATATTCATATCACAATAGACTTCCATGTAGTTACTTATATGGTTTCCTTCTGGTTTTTAGAGTTAAGCCACATTTAAGGGCTCATAGTCACTAGTTCAACCAAATTCACAGGTTAAGCACTAAGAATAAATGTAAGGCATTAGTCAAGAACATCCAGCTTCAGGTAAGATTTAGTCTATAGAGGTAACAAAGCATTTAGGTTACAAATCTTTAACTCGACTATGTAATCCTACAGTGGCCGATGAGAGCCTTGCATAGTGTAGCTCCTTAGTCTAATGTACCACTCTATACATGCACAGTTTAATACGGTCAGCTGATTCAGCTCGAAATCGTCGCTGGAAGTCAGCGCTGAAACTACACAATCCCGTCAACTGTGTAGTGAAGAGCTCATTGCTACAATACTGTTTCAACTGAAGTCAATGGGAGCAGTGTGACAGTGACAAGCTCTGTCCACTACACAGTGGATGGAGCTGTGAGGTCCCTGGTGGTGACTTCCATCAACAGAGCTACACCCAAACAGCTGATCGGCATGGGTTATCACTTAGTAAAAGCTGGACAACCCCTTTAAAGGTTAAATCCATGTTCCTGTGCACACTTATGCGGGATAGAAATTTTTCCCATACAACTAGAATTTTCTACTGCAAACACGATGCTGTGATTAATTATTCGGGTGTTTGAAGCGCGTAAGTGGTCTCCATAGATGTATTGCTTTCTTTGTGGTTTTAATGACTCAATAGTGGTTGCTGTTAGAAACTACACTGAAGGCACAACCTGGGAATTCCTTGCACAAAGTTCATACCCATTTGAGGGTCCTTTTTAAGACGAAAATTGCAAAACCCATTAGGCTCTACTATCTTTTAAAACCACAATGGGCTATGCTCATGTGCAAAGACCATGGGTAGGAGGCTGGACGCCCTGTTATTAGCTTATAACAAAGAAAAAAAGACCAGCCCTTTAATTCATTTGGGATCATAAAGTATCTCTTTCTGTAATTTACAAAAACAAATGCTAAATTTCTATGTGTATTTATCACAAGAAATAATCGAATGAGAAGTTCCTGTAAAGAAATAAAAAAAATAAAAAACGTTTCGGGTCATACTGGTTCCTAGGTAGCACATGTCCAGGCCTTAACGAGTGAGTGGTCTGCTGAATCCTCATGTTCATGCGGAGATCAGGTGATGTCTTCTGGATCACCACTGGTCCCTTGCCGGCCTCCGTACATTTACCAGCACAGTAAGCAAACATGCATGGACTTCTAAACATTTCAAACATACTGTATACATACATAGAAAATCTTTACAAATTTCCCATAAATTATTCCCTTTATGAGTTACGTCAGTTTAAAAGCGATTCAGGTAGCAGGTATCTCATAACTATAGTTGTCCAAAAAACTGGGGTTGTTCATGAGGATCACAGATCGTTCGTCACCATGTCTTGATCAGTTTCTTCGCTCTCAGTGCTTTGTTTTTTTTTAACACCAACAATCAAGTTTATAGTCACAAGCTGACTAATGCACTGGAGCACAGAAGCTAGCAATTGGTACTTACAGGAAACAGGTTCAAGACCCGTCTCTACTACGTTAAGGGCATGTAGGGGTTTTGTGTTTTTGAGTTCACTGTACAGTGAGAAGGGGATCCGTCCTGTCTTTGCTTTGTAGATTTGTCTGGGAATACATAAAAGAGAATTTCCAATCAATGTACATAAAGACGCCAGTTCTGCATTTTGACATGTCTTGGCAAATTTGTGAAGATAATCTTTCAGCAAAAGTTCGAAAGTTCCAGCTCCTGGAAATACTAGACCAACATTTGCAAACTTGGCTATATTACTAGAGTTTTCATGCATTATGAATGGTTCTTGATGCTGTTTTCTTCCATCCTCATTGAAAGACATACTGCCGGTGTACCCACATCTAGAAGATGGACTATAGCTTGCTAAGCACTCCCCAGAAGCACATGCTGAGTCCTTTTCCTCTGAGTGTGTGAGGTGCATAGGGACGGCATGGGCTTTATTTTCTAGATGGCACTCACAGTCACCCTGGCAGCCGTTACGAGTTACGCTTTGTTCTTCAGCTGTGTTTGGTAAAGAACTGTCTACATAATTTGTTGGCTGTTCCGGACCTCCATTAAACGGGTGGAATAACTGCGTTAGCATTTTAAAAGCACCATGGAAGGAGGAAACAAGTTGCTCCGTCAAACCTTTCACAGGGCCACATAACACAAGGCTGTGCGGCTGGAAGGCAAGAGAACTCTGTAAAACAAGATGCACATACTTTTTGCTACCCATGACAATGGGTTTGCAACTTGATGCCAGAAAAGTTTCAGACAAAAGAACATTACTGAAAGGTCCAGACATCGGGATTCCTCTGGTGATCATGCAAAGAAGATCAATCTCCTCTGATGGTAAGCAATCTACTATAGATATTCCACTTAGTTTTGCATAGTAAAGTACAATCTCATGTTGTTTAACACTTGAAAATATTATCTTAATTTCTTTCTTTTGCAATTGTTTCAGAAAATGTTCAGTTCTCTGTCTTAGGAATAGCTGGGACTGCTGTAGCTGAACATCTGAGGAGACTAGAAAACCTATGTCTCTTTCAGTCAGACACTGATGGATCTGCTCCGTCACAATAAGCGCTCTGACTTCCCCCTCTGCTGGGCAGTACACAGAAAACGTCCGGTGGAGTATTACGCCGGGTAATATCCTGGAATTATCTACTGGAAGTCCTGGAACTTCTGTAAGTAGCTCATAGAAATATTGGCTCACTAAACTGATCACACCGGAAAGGTCAGCAACGTGCAGAAAACAACTATAGAGGTATTCACAGGCAAGTCTACTAATGAACTCCTGGATGTTACACCCAATTCTTCCAGAGAAATATGTATCTAATGTCTGCTGTAGAGATGCTCTACACAAACTTATATTTCCTTCTGTGTTTGAGAAAACTGAAAGAAAGTGTGAACTCAGGTGCTCTGCTGTAATGTGATCCAGAACTGTACTTTGGAAGGTCAACAGCATATTGCTTAATCTTCTTAAAGCATGACCTTGCTTTTGATATTGGTTCTTCACTGTTGCCTTCCCAGATAAAAGCAGACCTTCATTTTTATCAGCTGCTGCCTGAAGCTCTCGGAGGACGGCACATAGGAGTAGAACAAAGGATTTCACACCATCACCAGTAATACTGTAATGCCTGGAGGCAGAGTTCACGATCATTCTAGGAAAAAGAAAATCAGAGCTATGATTAACGTTAGCGGAAGATCAGGAGTACGTACGTGGAATCACTAGTAACCATCTCTAAAGCAGAAAGAACATTGTCGTTTTAGTAACTACTTGCATTCCCCATGTAATAACAATTCTGGAGCATCTACTCTTATGACTCTAAGGGCGGGTTCACATCAGCGTTAAAAATTCCGTTATTGCTTTCCGTTATAATCAAAAATAATAGAATTGTAAGACAGAAATCAAAAAGAAAACCTTTAGGCTTCCTTCACACGGGCGTCCCGTATTTGCTCCGGATGCGTCGCATGTGCATTGCAGGAAACCCGCGCGAGTAGGCACGCAATTGCAATCAGTTTTGACTGCGATTGTGTTCCGATGTTCAGTTTTTTCCGCGCAAGTGCAATGCGTTTTGCACATGCGTGAGAAAAAACTGAATGTGGTACCCAGACCCGAACCCGGACTTCTTCACTAAAGTTCGGGTTAGGTGTTCTATTCATTTTATTATTTTCCATTATAACATGGTTATAAGGGAAAATAATAGCATTCTTAATACAGAATGCTTACTAAAATGTGCCTTGAGGGGTAAAAAAAATAAAAATAAAAAATTAACTCCTCGCAGCCGGCATCGTCTTCTTTCAGGACCTGCAAAAGGACCTTTGACGTAAGATCCTTCTATCTTCATTCAGCAGGACCTGCGCTGACGTCACCGCGCTTACCGCGCGCTGAGAGCGATTACGTCATCAAAGGTCCGTTTGCAGGTCCTGAAAGAAAGAAGACATGCCGGCTGTGCGAACAAGTGGATGAGGTGGGTTACTTAAAAACAAAATTTTTAACCCCTCAAGGCACATTTTAGTAAGCATTCTGTATTAAGAATGCAATTTTCCCTTATAACCATGTTATAAGGGAAAATAATACAGTGATTAGACTTTAATGGGGTTGCTCATCCCTATCATCTCCTAGCAACCATGCGTGAAAATCACCGCTCCTCTGCACAGCCCCATTGAAGTGAATGGGTCCGGATTCAGTGCGGGTGCAATGCGTTCACCTCACGCATTGCACCCACGCGGAAAACTCGCCCGTGTGAAAGGGTCCTTAGAGGCATTCTGTTTTGATCCGTCATAATAGAGATCTATGGGCAAACATAATGGATTTTCTACAATTTGCATTACACCAAGGAGAAAGCTGAGCCACTGGGTCTCCTGTTGGCACTCTATCGTCCCAGCACCATTCCCACTTTCTTTATCACAAATGTAAATATACACGTAAAAAGATCCCAGTATAGTTTTATTAAAGGGCTATCTCATGACTTATGTAAAAAATAAATACCAAACATCATATACTACATGGCAATCTCTAACAAAGCTAGAACCAGCCCTGTACCTCACATGGATCCAGAGATCTCCCCATTCATTGCTCTGCTAGATTTATATCAAGCTGGCAGCTCTAGGGGAGGGTCTTTTCTGCTGCAGCTCAGGGGGCGTGTCCATGCTCTCCCTATCACAGCTCAGGAAGCGTGTACATGCTCTCCCTATCACAGCTCAGGAAGCGTGTACATACTCTCCCTATAACAGTTCAGGAGGCAGTTGAAGAATGAAACTGAGCATGTGCGGCCTTCTCAGTGAGCAGGTCAAAGAAATAAGAAAAAACAAACAAACAGGAGGTGGCGCTATACAGATACATTTTATTGAATAACTAAGTGGCTATGCTAATTTTTTAATTACATGCAATTACTAAAGTATTCAGATCCTGGTGCTGGTTTACAAACTGTAGAATATTTTTCGTGCGACAACCTCTTTAAGAATAGTCACAATCTGGGGTAGCACACCTCTATCTGTACACTGTACAATGCTGTAAACCTTAGAGGAGACCTGTCCTGCAGCACTGATGGGCTAACCATGGACTACATCCTGCACATAGCCCTGCCCCCACACATTATATTACCCAGTATTGTATATACAATGGGAATAATTGAAAGATGAAGTGTCAAGTCATGTGGGAGAGGGGCTACATGATGCAGCAGGGTCCAAGGACCCAGCACAATGGGCCAGATTTAGGAATCTGTTCAAAAATAAAAACTGTCTATGTTGCCCATAGCAACCAAGCACAACACAGCTTCCATTTCTTATTGTGCTCTTGAAAAATGAAAGCTGTGCTATGATTGGTTGCTATGGACAATAACTATTTCCCCCATGACTAGCACATAGATATAGCAGAACAGTATGCATCTATAGGCTAGAACTAGTCATAGTGAAATAATTTTTCCTACCACAGAGTTTTATTTGGTATTCACAAAATATGAAGTAAAAGTCTGACCATTAAAAGGTCCAAAAAAAAATATTTTTTCTTCATCTCCAATAGACTTTAAAGTGCATCTGTCATCATTAGCCAGTAGGTGAAACGGTTGATCAGTGCTTGTCCGCAGAGTCTGATGATATATCTGGTACCTCCATATTTGCCGGCAATCTGTAGAAAAAAAGGCTTCAACCCTGTAGGTGCAACAAGGGCGGTGCCACTGCACCCAGAAGCTTCTCTGCCCGTCTGCTATGTCGCACTCCCACTGCTGGGTCAGACAGGCCGGGCAGTGAAAAAATATTTACACCTGGCCATGAAGTTTTGTGGGAGTGCGTTCGGCACATGCGCAGTATGGGATGGAGATGCCAATCTGCCCAGTGGTCTCCATCCCTTTACTGCGCATGTGCGAAATGAGCTCCAGTGAGACTTCAGGGCATGTTGTGAATATGTATGTCTGTCGCAGCAGTGGGGGCGCAGCATAGCAGACAGGAAGCAATGTCACCGCACTCTTTGCACCGATGGGTTAATTTATATATTATAAAAAGAATTTTGTTCTACAGATTGCAGGCATATATGGACTACATTTTATCTGGAAGAGTAAAAATACTCCTCTTATAATTTTTGAGGAGTATTTTTACCCAAGGAGGAGTATGAAATTTGCAGTAATTTAAATACATAATATATAGGCCTACACATGTTCACATCTGTGTTGGAGGCTGCGTTTGGGACCTCTGTTGCAGATTAGGTCAAAAAGACCAGAGAAAAAAGCCTTGTATGCAGCACTTTTTTGTTTGGTAAAAAGACAGATCCCAAACGGAAACTGAACAGACGGGGGGTCTGTTCACCTTCTTCCCTGTCAGCTAGGCTGGGTTCACATCAAGTTTTTGTCATACATTTAATGTACACACAAAAAAACGTATATATGTTAACAGACGCCGCCATATTGTGGCATCTGTCACCATAGAATTCCATTGTGAAAAAAAAAAAAGAAGAAAAAGTACAGTATATGTTAGCATATACATTTTTTTGCTGGACTTTACAAAATGGAAAAACATGGTACACTACACTTTCCCATCCTGCAGAGTCCTGAAAAAAAAAATTCATTTTTACAATGGAACTCCATGGTGACGGATGCCACAGTATGGCATCTGTCTGAGGCGTCTGTTAACATATACGGTTTTTGTGTTGAACTGATGACAAAAACCCAGCTTTACATGCCCGATCCAGCACTTCCATTATATTTGTTGTTCTGCTCATCTAATGGAGCAGAACAACAGAAATATATAGTGGTGGTGCGAACGTGGCCTAAGAGGTGGGTATTTATGTGGGGGAACCATTACTAATCTAAATAACAGCAGGCAATTATAGCTAAGGGATAAAGTACAGTCCAATATACTGGATCTTCCCTGTACATTATCACTTTGCTATAATAGCCTGCCTGCATTCACTACATACATCACACACACTGCACCACATACACCAGTGTGAGATATATAGAGGGCAGGGTGTGAGATGTATGTGGGGCAGGGTGTGATGCACGTGGGGCAGGGTGTGATGCACGTGGGGCAGGGTGTGATGCACGTGGGGCAGGGTGTGATGCACGTGGGGCAGGGTGTGATGGACGTGGGGCAGGGTGTGATGGACGTGGGGCAGGGTGTGATGGACGTGGGGCAGGGTGTGATGCACGTGGGGCAGGGTGTGATGCACGTGGGGCAGGGTGTGATGCACGTGGGGCAGGGTGTGATGCACGTGGGGCAGGGTGTGATGCACGTGGGGCAGGGTGTGATGCACGTGGGGCAGGGTGTGATGCACGTGGGGCAGGGTGTGATGCACGTGGGGCAGGGTGTGATGCACGTGGGGCAGGGTGTGATGCACGTGGGGCAGGGTGTGATGCACGTGGGGCAGGGTGTGATGCACGTGGGGCAGGGTGTGATGCACGTGGGGCAGGGTGTGATGCACGTGGGGCAGGGTGTGATGCACGTGGGGCAGGGTGTGATGCACGTGGGGCAGGGTGTGATGCACGTGGGGCAGGGTGTGATGCACGTGGGGCAGGGTGTGATGCACGTGGGGCAGGGTGTGATGCACGTGGGGCAGGGTGTGATGCACGTGGGGCAGGGTGTGATGGACGTGGGGCAGGGTGTGATGCACGTGGGGCAGGGTGTGATGCACGTGGGGCAGGGTGTGATGCACGTGGGGCAGGGTGTGATGCACGTGGGGCAGGGTGTGATGCACGTGGGGCAGGGTGTGAAGCACGTGGGGGAGGGTGTGATGATCACACACTGCATACATACATCACAAACTGCACTACATACATCACAGGCTGCTGCTGTCACCTTGTTCTGTGCCTCCATCTTGATGTCCGAACATAGTCATAGTCTTCTTGATGTCTGGGACAGATCTGCTGTGGTCCTTGAGCAGCATGCCCTGCTCTCGTTGGTACAGCCACCCTCAGGAGCCGGCCTCTCCTCCTTTCATCTCCCGCCAGCTTCCCCTGCTGCAGAGCTCTGTATTGCTCCGGCGCCCGCCCAAACTAACCAATAGAAAAGCTCTGTGCTGTGAGGAGCTTTGCTATGGGTTATTGCAGGCACAGGCAGCATCGCTGTGCTGCCTGTGCTGTTCACAGTTCTGAATGTAGGGGAAAAGTCTAAGGCGTATTGGTAACCTTAGACTTTTTCCAGGGAGTAAAATAGCCTGAAACTGTGTGATACCACGGACTGTGTCTTTTGCACACTCCTACATTTTATTCCTGGGAGCAGCATGAGGGGCAGCCAGTCAGCAGTGTATAAGAGAAGTAGAGCACACCAGGATAGACTTCAGTACAGAGATACAAAGAGGCTGAGCACAGTGAATATGGCTGACTTTGATGCTTTGCACGAAAGTCTCTCCTCGGCCTCCACTTCTTATTAGGATTAGAAGAAGAGAAGGACGGACGATAGCTGCCAGGGCTGAAAAACTGAAAAAGGGAAGGAACATACTGTAGTAGGTCCGAAGAATGATTCCTTCTGGTTGGCCAAAATACTCCAGTCTGACACGACTGGTCTTTCTTTACTGCACTGCAGCAATGACCTAATGGCAGTCAATCATTGGCCACAGTGGTGACATTTCAATCTCAATGATGGCACCACTTTAGCCAGTGATTTGAAAGGTAAGTACACATTTCACATTACTATGTTAAACCATACTTACCTGATCTAAAACAGTACGGCTAGCTTCACACTAGCGCTTGTACTTCCGGCAGGGAATAACCTGCCAGATCTCTCTGCATTGCCAGAAGCTACACCGTTGCCAAACTGCCCCATTAACTATAATGGGGACCAGCGGAAATCTGGCCACAGCCCAGCAAATATGTCTAGAATCCTGCTGAAAATACAAGCGCTAGTGTGAATCTAGCCTAAGGGATTCCCATCTGAGAAACTTTAAAGAGGACCTTTCATCAGTTTAGCCCTAGTCTAAATATGGTCTCACCTTATAGGGCGGCCCTTACTGATGCCATGGCACTTTTTTTTTTTTTTTTTACAAAGACCCCACTGGCTAAGAACGGTGCGCTCTGATTGGATGCGCTCAGAGCTAGGGAGAAGAGAACCGCCCCCAGCAAAACTGAGAGTCTCTGCCTAGTATAACAGAGTCGGCTCATTATAATATAAGGCGCCGAAATCAACGGGGCCAACAGCGCATGAACAGTGGGGTCTTTGTTAAAAAAAAAAAAAAAAAAAAAAGGGCCATGGCATCAGTGGGGGCCGCCCTATAAGGTGAGACTATAATTAGACTAGGGCAAAACTGATGAAAGGTCCTCTTTAATCCTAGTAGAGCTATCAATTATTGCAATAAAATGTAACTATATGTAATGCACATTATATATACCTATCCACAAAGAAAATAAAAAGGTTTTTCCCGGATTTTAATATTGATGACCTATTCTCAGGATCCACATTATCATATCATCCACTTTTCTTTTTACATTACTGCATGTGCAGGCAAAATTGAGCATATTCCCTTTCCCTGCAGCAAATCCACTAGTGCCACATCTAGTTAGCGGCTCTATGTTCTGATCCCCCCCACCCCATGACATCTGTATGTCTACATTAACTATGGAAAGGGACATTTCCGGTGTCGGCGCAGCTGTGGCTCTGAAGTGAATAGGAGGAAGAAAAGATGCGGCTGCCGATGGGTTTTCGGAAACATTTCGGCAAGGCTGTCCACATCAAAATTATGAGATAAAAACCGCAGTGTGAACGGGCCCTTACAGCTCCAGTACATGCTAACGTTTCCTGATATTCATGAGCTCCTGGCTTTGTGTGCCCCCTGCCACTGACTAACAGTTTTTTCCAACTGAATCAGCAGCAGGTGGGCAGAAAAACCAGGAGCTTATGAATATGGGACTCATCGGTATGCAATACAAGGTTTTAGCAAAGAGGCAGGGTCAACTAAAGAAAGTAGGGATCGGTCACTAAGTTTATGTTTCCCTTAGGACATCATCAAACTGGTGACAGATTCTCTAACGGTCAATACTTTCTCTAACTAGCTAATATAGCCATGAATACAGCTCCCACAAAAGGATGTGACCCAGATCTTCTACCCTCCCCACATTCCACAACTAACAAGATTTGACGATTATATACCAGACAGAAAGCACATGAGCTGAGAGAAAACGATTTTATTTTTTAAGCGTTAAATAAAAATAATAACAATAAATAACGAACATTAAATCCGTGAATGCTTGAAAACTCTCAGATGATATGTTCACGGTATCTCCAGCCCTGCAGGTCTTATGTCAGGTGCCTGGTCACTGATGGTAAGTCCAAGATTATCATTCAATACTGATGTTGGTATGAACGTCTGATGTTATCATGGTGGAACGGTTTTTGATGTTAAGTCCTTTAGTCCAATGTCCTGATGTTGCAACAGCAGAAGACTGCACTAAGAAATCCCGATTTATGGGCCTTTGCTCCTCTGCTGTTCTTGTTCTTTCGGAGACATTTTGGAATCCACCACTTTCTTCTCTTATGGATCTTTTCACTTTCCTCCTCTTCCTCACTGATTTTATCAAGGTCAAAGCAATTTTGGAATCTTCTTAGTCCAATGATGTTGTTTTGCTTGTCCATATCTCCATTTTCTTCCTCGTCATCCTGTATCCACTCTCCTTCCTCATTCTTTTTCTCTTCAGGAATGGTCTCTAGGCTGGGCCAAAAGACCTCTCCAAATTGAGAAGGCCAGAATGCTGGCTCTGTCTCCTCGACTTTCTTCCTCCATTTCTCATCTGGGTAGTCCTCACTCTCCATATTCAATGCGTACAAACTGCTCACTGACACTGAAAATACTCCACTGTCAACTACAACCCTCAAGAGAATGTTAGCTCTGCAGGTCCTTATATAATGTGTCTGATGTCACAATGTTCAAAGAACCAAAGATGGACAGCCAATCAAATTCTCTCTTGTTTGCATGTGGTTCACAATCTCACACTGAACACAATATTCACTTATTTCTCAGAACATCAACAACCATATAAATACGTGAACAATTATAACCACAAGTTCAGTATACGAGAAAACATAATTTGCCCAGATTTAAGTGTCTGCACCTAGAATCTGTCTAAAAAGTAGAGCATATTGGCACAACTACGGTTTCTACAACTTTCTCCAACTTGCTTGAGAAGTGGAAAAGGTTTAGTGGGAAAAGGGCATAAAAATTGTAAGCTCATATCACCGCTTTATATTTCCATTGCTTTGCTCCAATTCTTTTTTTTATCATGCACACAGAATATTTTGTCCGGTCTTTTTGACGGCCCCGAATGGAGTCTCCAATGCAGATGTGAACAAGCCCTTAGCCAATTGATAGTTGTTATAGAGTAAGAGAGAAGTGTCTAGCTGTTCACCACAATTATCCAGCCTGAGCCCCTGTGATAAATCTAATGCAGACAGCATGTTCACTGTAAGTTTAGGCCACCTACAGGCTTAGTAAATTTGCCCCATTCTGCTGTTTTGATAAAAACAAGAGTTAGGGTACTTTCACACTAGTGAACGCATGCCCCCGGACTACCGCTCCGGCCCCATTGACTATAATGGGGGAGGGGCGGAGTTCCGGCGGCGGCGCGACAGCGCATGCAGAGAGGCCGCCGGAATAAAAGTACGGCATACATGTCGTACTTTTATTCCAGAGGCCTCTCAGCATGCGCTGCCGTGCCGCCGCTGGAACTCCGCCCCCCACTCATTATAGTCAATGGGGCCGGAGCGGTAGTCCGGAGGCACGCGTTCACTAGCGGCAGGACGGATCCGACAGGCTGTTCACCCGCTGGAGCAGCCTGCCGGAGTCCCGTGCCTCTAGTGTGAAACTAGCTTTAAAACGGTGGACAATAACTGACAACATTGATGTATGCCTGTATACATCATTGCCCTTCAATCCCTGGAAATTGTAAGGGGGGTGAAAAGGAAGGGGCACCAGGCTAATATACACCGCATACTTTAAAGGGGTTTTGCTGGATTCTCGGCTCGATCCAAATTTATTCGCTGCGAATCGCGTCATAAAAAGGATAATTCCTGGCTGCAGAGAGCCTTTATGGTGGTGTAGAACACTGTGCCTTGCAGTACCACGCATAGGAAGTCTGCTGTGGTAGTGAAACAATATTGTGAGTCAGTATGACATGCAGATGACAGGCGTCGCTCTTAGAATCACTGCACATTTGACTTATTTGGCAGTCACAGGCCCAAAACTGACCAAATAACTCAAGGGTGAACTCAGCCTTACAGGTCGATGTTAGAGCCGAGAAGCGCACTCCTTTTACACCATCATCAGATGATTCCACATAGATGTCTACAGAACCTGTTCTATTAAACGCTTTTACAAGTAAAGCCCCCCTGACAGAGTGGAGAGGGTGTCAGCAGTAAGTTTGTGTTGACTTCACTGATTAATTTGCCCTTACTGTGGTCCGTCAGAACAATAAACCCCAAAAAACGAATCTTGTCTGTTGAGCATCCGCCTTCACTCGGTCGGTCAGCATTTGGTCAGTAATCCATCAGTATTGCTAATGCCAAAAAAAAACAGGAGCGGATCCAAAACAGAGATGACACGTGAATGGAATATTTGCAGGTCTTCTGTGTTTTGTACCCACTCCTGCTTTTGGCTACCAAATCATAAGCCAATTCTGATGGAACCATACAGGCCTTATAGCTGCTACACAGAGAGGATCCGTTGTGCGTCTCATTTTTCCTTCCTTCTGACAGATCAGAAGAAAGGTCAAATAAATAATTATGTCAGCCAGGCTGAAAGGCAAAATAGTGCCCCAGTCATGAAGTGGGGAGGGTGGGAACAGCATGAGAAGTCCACAGAGTGGCCCTTTGACATATTTGTGAGGTAGAAGCAGCATGAGGAGACCACAGAGTGGCCCAATGCCAGAGTCTGGAGGTGGCGGCAACATCAGGAGGAGGCCACAGAGTGGCACAATGACAGTGTGGAGGTGGCAGCAGCATCAGGAGACCACAGAGTGACCCGGTGACAGAGTGGGGAGGTAGGTGGAAAAAACAGTACCAGCTGAACATGGTGGGTGAAAGAAGGAGCACTTGGCATCAGATGTGTGGCATCAGGCGGGTGGCAGCATCAGAATAGTAGCTGAGGCAGGTAGCCAGAAGAAACCTTTTATCAAAGTGTTGGTGTGGCACCATGGATGATCTAGTCTGATGCATCAGGCATTGGTGGGTGGAAATCCTGGCTGATCCACGCCTGATTCATCTTGACAAAAGGTCAGTCTCTCCACATTTTGGGTGGACAGCCGAGTTCTTCTTGGGGTAACTATGGCCCCCGCCGCACTAAACACCCGCTCTGATGCCACACTACTGGCCGGGCAGGAATACTTTTCCAGGGCAAACTCGTGCAGTTGCGGCCACAAATCCAGTTTGGCTGCCCAGTAGTCCAGCGGATCTTCAATGTGGGGTGGCAGGGTGCTGTCCAAGTATGCCACCACCTGCTGGTTCAGGCTCTGCTCCAGGTGTAGATGCTGCTGCTGGTGAGTAGTTTCTTCACTATGCGGGTTAAGAAAGCTGCTTATTAGCAACTCTAGACTCAGGCTGCTGCTGATGGAGTTGGTACAGCTCCTGCCACCCCACCCCTCCCCAGAAGCCATGGCAGTGGAACGTGAGCGCAGACCTGCGAGAGGATGGACGATGGCGCAGATAGGCAGCGGCCAACTGACTACATAGGATGCCTCTATAGTAGTTCAGTTTGTCCTCCCTCTCAGCGGGTGTAAAAAAGTCCCCCATTTTGGACCGGTAGCGAGGGTCCAACAAGGTGGAGATCCAGAAGTCATCCCTCTGCCGAATGGTGACAATTCGGCTGTCACTACGCAAGCAAGTGAGCATGCATTGGGCCATTTGTGCAACCACCCGTTTCGCTACACATTGCTTGTGCTCCAATGTCCTCCTCCTCCTCCAGTTCAGCCCCCACAGGGCTCATGTGGCCGTGAGATGTAGGCACCACGTCTCCAGTCCCCTGACCAGCCAGATTTACCTGCATTGGTTCCAGGACATGGAGCAGTGGAATGACATTGTTCATCTCGTATTCCTGGCGACTGACAAATAACGTGGCCTCCTCAATGGGCCTGAGCTGCCACTGGCTGACATCAAAGTTACACAGGGGAGTACTTCTGTCCACTTGGAAATCGTTTATGGCCTCTCTCTCTTCGTACAGTCGGTCCAACATATGGAGGGTGGAAACGTCGCATATCAGCCTATGTTGGGGGATGCCGTTCTGCCGCTGCAACTCAAAGAGGGTGTGCTTTGCGGTGTACGAGTGGCTGAAGTGCATGCAAAGTTTCCTGGCCATTTTTAGGATGTCTTGTAGATGGGTGGAAGACTTCAGGAACCGCTTGACAACCAGATTGAACACGTGTGTCATGCAGGGCGCATGGCTCAGCCCTCCTTGACGCAGTGCTGACACAATGTTCTTCCTGCTGTCGGTCACCATGGTTCTGATTTTCAGTTGTCGAGGAGAAAGCCAAGATTCGATTTCTTGATGAAGCACACAGAGCAGTTCCTCCCCTGTGTGACTCCGTTAGCCCAGACAAACGAGGTGCAGAACAGCGTGACACCGCCGTGCCTTGCACATGTAGTATGCTGGAGAGGCACTGTGAATTGTCCCTGTAGTGGAGGCTGAGGACACGGTGGAGGATGAGGAGGCAGAAGCGGACATTGTCGCAGGACCAACTAGGTGAGAACGTGGAGGATAAAGCGGCGTCACCTGGCCAAGTTGCTGGTGTGGCTGTGCAGGACCACCACATCGGAGTGGCTCACCACTGAAGAAGGCTTACCACTGAAGAAGGCTTACCACTGAAGAAGGAGTTTGGTACTCCTGAACGCGTCTGGTGTTTCGTAGCAGTGTATCAGTGAATGTGATACAAAGAATGCGGTTACTAATATCATTGACTTGTATTCAACAAAATCGCTAATCCCTATGATGATTTGATCCATTGTATACTGCTTGTTTATACGTGTGCATTGTGAGTATAATAAAACCGTTTTTACTCCGACTTGCATGACGGTACTTCACTATTGGATGCAATTTTGGTGTTCCATAGAAGCCTGGAAAGGAGAGGAGGAGAGGTTTTGACTGGCCTGTTTGCTTCCCCATGCTTGTGAATATCTCGCTGGCTTCGATTGTGGATTCTCTGTGATTCCAGAGGTAGCGCGGTCCTATCCAAAGAAACACATGCATGATATTATGGGTGATCCCGCCTTCCCAGAGTTCCTTGCTCCATGTCCTCATATGTGCAGCAGCCATTTTAGGAAAAAATGTGATTCGTTACCACGAACCGGGAGAAAATTCGGATTCGGTGCAAATCGAATTTTTCCTGAAATTCGGATCGAATTCCACTTCGTCAACTTCGATTCGCTCATTTCTAGTCATCAATATAAGATCAGTGGGGGTCAGACACTTGGCACCCCCTCTGACCAACTGGTTAAAGAGAAGGCGTGTCGTGCCAGCTCAGCCTTTCCTTAATTTTTTACCTGCTCGCCATCTGCATTGCAGTGGTGAATAGGTGTTATTACAAGAAGTTGTCCTATTCAGGTCTATGTGATGACACGTTCCTATACACTCAGTGTCGGACTGGGGTACTTAGGGCCCACCAGTAAAATTTATTTTGGGGGCCCACCATACGTATACATTCAAGTATAATAAATAATATAACAAGTTTTTTATATGAACATAGGCAAGTAGAAGTGCTGTATATTGAATATGTGTATATAGTGCAGTAAATCTAATGTGTTATGTGCCACTTGTGCAGGGGGTGGGAGACTAGGGGCCCATCTTGCTCAGGGGGCCACCGGGGGATCCCCTGTACCCCTGTGGGCCAGTCCGAGCCTGTATACACTTCAATACTACAGAGCCATCCCATAAAAGTGAATGGGACGGCTTCTTGTAGTTACACTTACTTACCACTGTGATATCGATGGTGAGCAGGTAAACAATAATGAGAAGGCAGTCCTGGCATGGCGCGCGCCTTCTCTTCGGCCAGCTGATCGGCGGGGGTTCTGGGTGTTGGACCCCCGCCATTCTGATATTGATGACCTTTCCTAAGGAAAGGTCATCAATATTAAAATCCCGGAAAACCCCTTTAAGTTTACTATACTTTTTCATTTAAGCTATTATAAAGCATATTTGAATAACCGTACGCTTTACTGTAGCTGAACACTGAAGTCTAAGAGTAATCAGAAATAATTTCTGAGCCCCAAAACATAAAACGCCAGCTTTATGAATATGCATTAAATTTACAGAGCCCTATCAGAGTACAAAGTATTCGATTTCGGAGAAAACTACACAGGAGTCCTCTCCATTATGTTAGCACCGCACAACGGACTGTGTATTTCAGCGCCGCTCTGAGAATGGGGTAGTAGGAAAATTAAAAATCAATAGTTGTTCTCTTTTGGTGGACGATAAAACTGCAGCCTGCGACTTGCATCTCACTGGGAACAGTGTTGGCCAGACCCAGAAGTTGCTGCCACACTGCACCACCGCCTGTACTGTCTACACTCATTGGCACGGCTTTCTGGATTACTGAATAACCTGTGGAAATGGTGCTGGATTTAAGCCTGACAGTGGTTGGCTGAGCTTCAGTCAATTAGTACTATGCTTGTTTTTGCCCCAGACCAGTATATGAGGTGTGGTGTTTCTCCTGCACCACCATCACCCGTACATTTATATAGTTACACAGTTAGTACAGTTGAAATACAACCAAAGGATGGGAGGAAAGGTGAATTAAGGTAATAGAAGCATTTCATATCACCCATACCTTCCTCACCCTCCATTCACCTACAGAGGGATCTCCCACCACTGTTGGCAAATGGGTGGTGATGGACGGGTACCCTTAGTCAATTATGACAGAGAGCTCCGTTAATAAGTATATGCACTGGGAAAGCCTCTAGCACATTTACTCAAAGTATCAATAGTCCCCATTTCACCCAGCGAAGGCCAAGGGGATTTACCGTTGTGCATACATCTGGCCTGTATGTGTCAGCTAGGCAATTTTTTTAAGTATAGAATAGCACATTAGACAATGTTATTTAAGGCTACTTTCACAATTGCGGCAGAGGATTCCGGCAGGCAGTTCCGTCGCAATCCAGACTCAAAAGGATGGCATTTGTCACACGGATCTGGATGCGGGTCCGTCTGACAAATGCATTGAAATACCGGATCCGTCTCTCCAGTGTCATCCGGAAAAAACGGATCCGATATTTTTTTTTTCCACAGATTTAATTGTTCTGTGCATGCGCGGGCCAGAAGAACGGATCCGTCAATAGAAATTAATGCCGGCAAGTGTTCAGGATTCTTGGCCGTAGAGAAAACTGCAGCATGCTGCGGTATTTTCTCCGGCCAAAAAACATAAGAGGGACTGAACTGATGCATCCTGAACGGATTGCTCTCCATTCAGAATGCATTAGGATAAAACTGATCAGTTTTTTCCGGTATTGAGCCCCTAGGACGGAACTCAATACCGGAACAAAAACGCTAGTGTGAAAGTACCCTACCGCAGAAAGGGTGAGAAAAAAAATGATATGGCATACTTAGATATGTATATATAAGTATATGATATGCTTCTTTTTAAAATAATAATTGGGGGCTACTTGCAATGCATGCCATTCTATGCCTACCCAGTGGCCTACGACCCAGCCTTACAGGTAGGTCTCACTATGCAAACCTTTGACAGAAAGCTATAGTGCTGTGTAAACAAAGCCTAAATGTATGGGTGAGGAGCCCTCAGTCAGTTTATGGCTGATGGGTCATGGATGCCCCCCTTAGTATTTGTGGTGGCAGGGTGTGATGGACGGGGGGCATGGTGTGATGGACGGGGGGCAGGGTGTGATGGACGGGGGGAAGGGTGTGATGGACGGGGGGCAGGGTGTGATGGACGGGGGGCAGGGTGTGATGGACGGGGGGCAGGGTGTGATGGACGGGGGGCAGGGTGTGATGGACGGGGGGCAGGGTGTGATGGACGGGGGGCAGGGTGTGATGGACGGGGGGCAGGGTGTGATGGACGGGGGGCAGGGTGTGATGGACGGGGGGCAGGGTGTGATGGACGGGGGGCAGGGTGTGATGGACGGGGGGCAGGGTGTGATGCACGGGGGGGCAGGGTGTGATGCACGGGGGGCAGGGTGTGGTGATCACACACTGCACTACATACATCACACACTGCACTACATACATCACAGGCTGCTGCTGTCACCTTGTTCTGTGCCTCCTTCTTGATGTCTGGGACATATCTGCTGTGGTCCTTGAGCAGCGTGCCCTGCTCTCGTTGGTACAGCCATCCTCGGGAGCCGGCCTCTCCTCCTTTCATCTCCCGCCAGCTTCCCCTGCTGCAGAGGTCTGTATTGCTCCGGCGCCCGCCCAATCTAACCAATAGAAAAGCTCTGTGCTGTGAGGAGCTTTGCTATTGGTTATTGCAGGCACAGGCAGCATCGCTGCGCTGCCTGTGCCGTTCACAGTGCTGAATGTAGGGGAAAAGTCTAAGGCGTATTGGTAACCCCTTAGACTTTTTCCAGGGAGTAAAATGGCCTGAACAGGCGTCAATGACGCTTGTACAGGCGTTATTGCGACCTCTGTATGGAAGTACTAGAGATATCATCATGCTTGTGTGACATAGTTCTGGTCGCCTCTTCTTACAACTCTGCATTGCGCCACTCCTCTGTTATTCCTTCTAGACATTTCTGAATAAATTGGCAGCTGGATGTTACTGTGACACTGTCCTATCTGAGCTGCCTGTGTATAAACAAGGAGAATTGTAGGTCAATGTATCCATAAAATAGCAGAGTTAGAAGACGAGATTCTCCAGAAGTGTTTCTTTCCGGAGGAATATACTATTTCAAGCCCACAGGCTCTGTAGTGTAGCGTTCCTTTACACGGGACGGCGATCTAGCAGATTGTGAGGAAGAAATGCTTCCTTCCTGACAATCTGCTGCTCGCTGGTGGAGGAGACCGCTCATTTACGTGCAGCGATCTCCTCCAGAGTATGGGAAGGAGAGATCGCTAATGCCATCGCTCTTCCCCATACTGATTTGTTGCTTCCTGGCAGCAGATCGTGTTAACAGCGCCATCTGCCACCGGGAAACAAGGATTTTTATGTTCACACAAAAGATCCAATTACTCGATGAACGAGAATTTTGCTTGTTCTTCAGGTAATCGGCAGTGCATTTACCCCGCCAGATCATTGCTAATGAGCGTTACTAGTAATACTCAATTGTCGACCTGTGTAAAGGGCCCATTTGAAGAGTGCTAAGTGTTATATGAGGTGGAAGGCTTATATAAACCGTGACTGTGACCGGGCTGCAGCTCCACTGTATCTATACCATGGCAGACGATGAGCTGAAATTTGGACAGTAAGGTACACAAAGGTACTGTACAGAATATAACACCACTGTAAAGTTATTTTACACTGGAGGTACACTTTAAAAGGGCATCTGTCAGCAGATTTGTACCTATGAAACTAGCTGACCTGTTGTATGTGCCCTTCACAGCTGAAGGCTTCTGTGCTGGTCCCGTTTTCATATGTGCAAACATTGCTGAGAAAAATATATGCCAATTAGCCTCTAGGAGCAATTGGGGCGTTGCCGTTACTACTAGAGGCCATGCTCTCTCTGCAACTGCTGAGTCCTCTCCAATTTCATTGACAAGGCCAGACATGGTGATGTTTTCACTGCCTGGCTCCGTCAATGAAAGTGCAGAGGGCGCGGCAGTTGCAGAGAAAGCTGAGCCACTAGGTGTAATGCCAACACCCCCGTTGCTCCTAGAGGGCTCATTTGCATATATTAAAACATAATTTTCCCCAGCAATGTGGGCACATATAACATGGCACCAGCACGGAAGCAGTGGCGTCGCCAGGGGGGCCCACGGCCCCCCTACATCAAGCTGTGCCCCCCTATGTGCCCCCCCAACTAAAATGTCCCCCATTTATTTTGGTGTGCAGTGTGCACTACAGTGTGTCATTGTGTGTGACACTTGGTCTGTGCTGCGCAGGAAGCCGGCAGGGCCCTGAGGACCAGACTATCCTACCGGACATCACATCTGAGTCTCCCCACCGCGTCCCCAGGACCTGACCAGTCAGACTCAGTCAGTGGCAGTGCTGTGCGCTGACCGCTCACGCTGCTGTGCATAAATCAGCGCACCGCTAGTCGAGACTAGCTAACATTCAACTACTGGCAGTGCGGGCGGCGCAGCCTGGGCCAGTCGCGTGACGTCACCGTGAGCACTCAGCGCAGCCCGCCCACTGCCTGTAGTTGAAGTAGTTGCCTAAGCCAGCCAGGCACAGCCCAGAGACTAGAGAGACAGACAGCGTGGCGTGGCCCTACCCTACCGTCAGAGTACCGATACCGAAGCGAAGCAGAAGCACTGCAGCTAGCTGCTGAAGCTGAGAGTCAGCCTGACTGGTCTGAGACTGAGCCTGACCTAGTGGTGTAGCAGGTTAATAACTTAATAATAAGGTACAAGTAGTGACTGTCTGACTAAGTCTCTTTCTAACTAGAGAGATGTGATCTGAGTCTGAGAGGAGAGCTGGCTCCCCCTGAATCTTCCTGATTTAAAAGTTAAAGGGGTTCTGCACTTTCATTTAACTGATGATCTATCCTCTGGATAGATCATCAGCTTCTGATCAGTGGGGGTCCGACACCCGGGACCCCCGTCGATCAGCTGTTTGAGAAGGCAGCGGCGCTCCAGCAGCCCCGCGGCCTTCTCACCGTTTACCACCGGCCCAGTGACGTCATGACTAGTATCAACTAGCGTGGGCACGGCTAAGCTCCATTCAAGTGAACAGAGCTTAGCCCCGCTTACGCTAGCTGATACTAGTCGTGACGTCAGTGGGCCGGCAGTAAACAGTTAGAAGGCTGGAGCGCTGCTGCCTTCTCAAACAGCTAATCGGCGGGGGTCCCGGGTGTCTGACCCCCGCCGATCAGTAGCTGATGATCTATCCAGAGTATAGATCATCAGTTAAATGAAAGTGCAGAACCCCTTTAAAGTTACTGTCAGTGCAGCCTGGATGATTACAGTGTTTACTTTACCGTTTAGACAAATCATGTTCAAATGTGAGCGGTGGGAGGGTGATCTCTGGTCTGTGGATGTCATGAGTCATTACACTGTTATAGGGGGGGGGGGGAGGGATCTGTGGATGACACTGTTATAGTGTTATAGGGAGGGGGATCGGGGGTCTGTGGATGTCATGACACTGTTACGAGGGGGGGGTCTGTAGATGACACTGTTATAGGGAGGGGGATCTGTAGGTATTGGGTAAAGTATCGCAGCATTTCTAAGCATACTTGTGTAAATGTATCGTTGTTATAGCTGCCCCCCCTACTTTTGTCCTGGCCCCCAGTGTGCCCATCCAAAATTTGAAAGCTAGAGACGCCACTGCACAGAAGCCTTCAGCTGCCAGGCGCACATGTAACAGGTCAGCCAGTGTCATAGGTACAAATCTACTTACAGATGCCCTTTAAGTACAATAATTATGCTTGAGTACCTTGCAACAGGGTGATCCAATAAAAGGCACTCCAGAATTCGTCTTCCATCTTTGGTAATGAGAAGATTGCCAGTGGATTTAATAAACAAAACCTGTCCTCCTTCAGGACCAAAGCAGCCATGAAGAATATTCTCCAACGACTCAGCCACCTGCAGGATTTTACCAATGTCTAGATGTTCTGTATGTCTTTGCATGTCTGCTACCTATCATAAAAAATAAGGTAGTCACTTTAAACAACATAATATCCTAATAAAAAACACGAGTGAGCGGTCACACTGGCCTGGAGTCTGATGGTCGGAAGGATCCGATGGACTCCTCAACTGCCACATTCTGTCCAGCCAGCCGAAATAATATAAAAAAGTGTCCCAAAGAGGTTCAATAATAAAATAACTAGTGTTGAGCGAACTTCTGTTTTAAGTTCGGCGTCTAAAGTTCGGCTTCCGGTTAGCGGAGAATCCCGATATGGATTCCGAATTCCGTTGTGGTCTGTGGTAGCGGAATCAATAATGGCCGATTATTGATTCCGCTACCACGAACCACAACGGAATTCGGAATCCTCCGCTAACCGGAAGCCGAACTTTAGACGCCGAACTTAAAACAGAAGTTCGCTCAACACTAAAAATAACCTATTACTCCCTGTTATACCCCACTGGTGACTGTTTACTTGGCGGCAACATCAATTTCTGCTCTGGATTTCCACCACAAATTTCACCCCATTTAGGCTCCATTCACACGTCCGCAAAACACGGAAAGCAGCAATGTGTGTTCCGCATTTTGCGGACCGCACATTACCAGTACTAATAGAATATGCCTGTTTGCGGACAAGTTTGCGGGTCCGCAATTCAGTGTCCGGGCAACACGATGTGATGCCCCATAGGAATGAATGAGTCCGCAATTCCGTTCCCCAAAATGCGGAACGAAATTTAGGACGTGTGAATGGAGCCTTAATGTAGAGGCGGAAACCCAGAGCAGGATCCACGTTATACACACAGCTTTGCCACGGATCTGCCCCTGTGCAGCTGCAATTCATTGGCAGGTGTCGGATTCGACATAGATTTTGGATAACTTAAAGAGTAACTAAACCTTTGCATAAACTTTTAGTATTATGTCCCTAATAAAACTTTTTCCAATATACTTTATTTATTAATTTAGTCTTTTTCTTAGTTTTCCCTACCTAAAGTGCACCATTCACTGTGCGCCTAAAACTCTGCTCTCTGTGCACCGGTGCCAGCTCAGTGGGAGATTTATGGATGGGGCCGCAGCACAGCGAGGTTTACCCTGTGCCCATGTACTCTGCCAGGATTAGCTCAGCGGGCTCCTGCTTCTGCCTGACATGCTCTTAGCTTAGCAGGAGCCCGCTCAGCTAATCCTGGCAGAGTACATGGGCACAGGGTAAACCTCACTGTGCTGCGGCCCCATCCATAAATCTCCCACTGAGCTGGCAGCGGTGCACAGAGAGCAGAGTTTTAGGCGCACAGTGAATGGTGGGCTTTAGGTAGGGAAAACTAAGAAAAAGACTAAATTAATAAATAAAGTATATTGCAAAAAGTTGTTTTAGGGCATTAGGGACAAATTATTAACATTTCATTCAAAGGTTCAGTTAATCTTTAAGGGAACACTTGTACATACAACATGGTGCTTGGGCCAGTTTTCTGGGGTCAAAGAGTGACACATTTCTGTTCTAAATGTTTCCCCTGTTTGGGTTAATAAGTAGGAGGGGCCCCTGAGGGTGAGGTCACGTGACTGTATAGAACAGGCAGAGAACAGATCAGAACATTCCCCTCAGTGCCCGCATACTCACCTCTCCAGCAGTCAGCCTCTCGCCGTCTCCATGCCAATCACTAACCGGAAAGAGCGTGGAGGAACCAATGAGGAAGCCGCAACCACCCTGCCTAAAGTCACGTGACACGGTGACACGTGACCTCGGAGATTCGCCTACCGCAAGATGTTACCACGAACATTGCCAAAAGCGGACGTCTCGTGCGCTGTGCTAATAAAGATTACTACGAATGGGGAGGCGCATGAGGCTTCCAATGTCCCGTGACGTCAGAAGGTCCTTACGGCGCATGAGTATAGAGAGGAGACAGAATAGACAGAGAGGAGACAGGGAGGTGTGCAGGGCGCTAGCATTGGAATGGATAGAGAGGTAGGTGGGGAGGCTGCAGGAAACAACTGGTTTTCAGATTTAAAGGGGTGTCTGACTTCAGCAAGGGGCATTTACAGACATCCCAACCTGCAAAAACTCATTTCAGGGAGGTTTTCTTTTTTTTTCTTTTTTTAACGAACTTTTTATTACATTTTCCATACATATGCAGTATCTGCACACTTTGCTCTATGGTGTGGAGGACTGGGCTCATCACCCTGCCCCAAATTATCATATTTATATATATGATTAAAGCATCCAGGGGGGGTGAATTTAACACTTGGGTAAATTATATAATTAAAATGGAGGGTTAAATGTGTAAATGTATTTTAAAAAAATACATCTCTCTCAATAGTTCTATAGCTACTGAATGAAACAGAAGGGATGCCTTTAACATATATATCTCCTTGAGAAGCCAATTTGACCCTAAAGGGTTAATTCAACCTGTAATCTAAACTCTGTGTCATCTGTCACTTCTCTTATCTCTCTGCTCTGCTATCTGACTGAGATAAACCTTTCTGGGATATATTGTCTCACATGCGGGTGTCAGGGAGCCGCTATCTAATAGAGGGAGACTCCCTGAACCTCCGGGAGAGTTGAGATCCCTGCATTTACCATGTAGAGAAAGTTAATGCAAGGCCCTTACTAATGTATTGTGATTGTCCATATTGCTTCCTTATACGCTCATTTCACCGCTGATGGATTGCAGGGTGGTCTGTAACCATGGAAACGGGCAGTGTATAATGTGATGGAAAAATGAATCCAGCCAGCAAAGGAAGCAATATGGACAATCACAATACATTAGTAAGTGCCTTGTATTAACTTTCTCTACATGATAAATGCCACTTGCTGAAGTGACACAACCCTTTTAAGAGAAGAATTACAATGTTTGCAGAAGATACTAATAGTAATCAACACAAAGAAGGATAATCTAATATGGCAGAGATGTGGAGGCTTAGGCAGAGAAATGGCGAATGGAGTTCCCTATGCCTTGATGTAAGGTCCGGCACATGGGCTGAGGAAACGAAACAATTATGTAATAAATGGTAAACCGCTGGGTGGAACTTTCCCCTGAAAAAAAGTAGAGGTCACAATAATGCCTCCACAGATTATTTTCATCTCTGAAAAAACGTCTCATGCGTATTTCTGTGTATGAGACTTTTTTTGGTCCGGAATTCCCTGCTGTGCGCATCATTAATCCTGGAGCAGGCGGCAGGGACTGACGAGATCTCACAGCCGGATCGCCATGGGTGCCCGGCCCTGACTGAAGCCAGGCTCCTGCTGGAAGGACCGGCATTAGATAGCCTAATGAGGGATCGGTTAGGTCATACTAATCTAATCAATTTGTATGAAGAGGTAAGTTCTGGACTGGGTCAATGGATGGCCCCTTTCAGAAAAGCGAGTTCCACGCTCCGGACTCGCAGTATGGTCACTAACAAATCTCTGAGGCCCGCATAGAACAGCTGTAGTTATACTGAGAATACATTAGGCCCCTTGCAGACGAGCAAGTGTCAGCCTGAACTTTCAGCACTGCTGGGGTCGCATAGCATTATATTGATTTATGATGCTATGCAACCCTTAGAGGTCTGGAATGTATTGGATAACACTGGCAGCATTATGTCAGTGTCATCTAATACATTCCAGAAATGTAAGGGTTACAAAGCATCATAAATCAATATAATGCTATGCGACCCCAGCAGTGCTGAAAGTTCAGGCTGACACTCGCTCGTCTGCAAGGGGCCTAATGTATTCTCAGTATAACTACAGCTGTTCTATGCGGGCCTCAGAGATTTGTTAGTGACCATACAAAATATCCCAAGCTCCTAACATCTCACAGAGCACTCTTCAATTCATCATCGGCAGGGCCGTCCAGTAGAGCACTGATTAGAGAAGCAGCCAAGAGGCTTATGATCACTCCAGAGGATCTGCAGAGATCCACAGCTCAGGTGGGAGTATCTGTCCACAGGACAACTATTAAGCCTCATGCAGACGTCCGTGGAACACTGTCCGTGAGATACCGGACTGGCATTGCAGGAGCGCACAGCGTCATTGGTTGCTATGACTTCGTGCCGCTTCTGCTGTACAGTTATACATATACGAGTGTATAACTACTGCGGCGGCACAAAGCGCACTGCGTCATAGCAACCAATGACGCTGTGCGCTCCTGCAATGCCAGTCCGGTATCTCACGGACCGTCTTCTACGGACGTATGCATGTGGCTTTAGTCGTGTACGCCACAAATCTGGCCGTTATGGAAGAGTAGCAAGAAGAAAGCCTTTTTTGAAAGCACACCATAAGAAGTCCCGTTCGCAGTTTGCCACAAGTAATGTGGAAGCAGGTGCACTGGTCGGATAAGACCAAAGTGGAACCTTTTTGCCTAAATGCAAAGAACTACGGGGGACATTTACGATCAGAAATACGCTTATATTAGGTGTATTTCTGATGCAGATTGCAATGCAAAGGTTATTTGCGCCACAATCAGTGACTTTTCCCCGCTAACGCCAGGTCTAAAAAAGTGGAAGGGGATGGGCTGGCACGCCTGTCTCATTCATCATTTTGTTCGCCTGTTAGAAAATGGTCTAACATTTAGCTTACATTTAGACTGGCAGTGGATATGCCGAAGTTATGTAGAGGCCGGCGCCTCTACATAAGTTCAGAGAATCCAGCGCAGGAGCTTATTAATAAATGATCCACTATATGTGGTGTAAAACTAACTCTGCACACCACCCTGAACCCACCATCCCCCCTGTGAAACATGGTGGTGGCAGCATCATGCTGTTTGAATGCTTTTGTTCAGCAGAGACAGGTAAGCTGGTCAGAGTTTATAGGAAGATGGATGGCCCTAAATACAGGGTAATCCTGGAGGAAAACCTGGTAGAGGCTGCAAAAGACCAGTGACTGGGGGTGGAGGTTCACCTTTCAGCAGGACAATGAACCTAAATATACAGCCAGAGCTACAATAGAATGGTTTAGATTAGGCATGCTCAACCTGCGGCCCTCCAGCTGTTGTAAAACTACAACTCCCACAATACCCTGTTGTAGGCTGATAGCTGTAGGCTGTTCAGGCATGCTGGGAGTTGTAGTTTTGCAACAGCTGGGGGGCCGCAGGTTGAGCATGCCTGGTTTAGATCAAAGCATATTCACATGTTAGGGCTCATTCAGACGGCCGTATGCTATCCACAAAAATGCAGATCCGTTTTTTGCGGATTAGATGCTGACCTATTCACTTCTATGGGGTCCTTTTCTATTCCACAGTTCCGGAAAACAAATGAAACATGTCCTATACTTGTCCGTGAAAATCAGGACATGGCTCCATTGAAGTCTATGGGTCCACAAAAATACTGAATGCTATACTTTTTTTGCGGATCCGCAAAAAAAAGCATAGCATTCAGTATTTTTGTGGACAGCATACGGCCGTCTGAATGGCCCAGTGAAAGTCCAGACCTAAATCCCATTGAGAATCTGTGGAAATACTTGAAAATTGCTGTTCGCAGACGCTCTCCATCCAATCTGACTGAGTTTGAGCGATTTTACAAAGAAGAATGGGCAAAAATGCCAGCCTCTAGATGTGCAAAGCTGGTAGAGACATACCCCAAAAGACTTACAGCTGTAATTGCAGTGAAAGGTGGTCCTACAAAGTCCTGATTCAGGGAGGATGAATACAAATGCACTCCACACTTTCCAGATTTAAAAAAAATGCAATTCTTCCATCGTTTTACGGGTTTTGTTCCTACGGCATTCCTTTTAAAGCAAAACCGACCCATGCCCTTCATTCTCTGGGTCAGTACGATTACAACGATACCACATTTTTATGTCTAAATAGTGTAAAAATAAATGTAAACTTTGGAAAAAAAATTTACATCACCATATTCTAACCCCCATAAATTTTTTATCGTTATATCTACTGAGATGTGTGGGGACAATTTTTTTGCGGGACAACATGTAGTTTTTATCACATATGTAGTTTTTATTGACTTTTTGATCACATTTTATAAAAATGTTTGGGGTAAGAGAAGCAATGAAAAAATGGCAAATTGGTAATTTTGACCCTTTTTTCCATTACGCTGTAAAATATTTTTATATTTTAATATGACAGGGGTTTTCAGTCGCGGTGATGCCCATGATGTTTATATTTTTTGTATTTTATTTTATGTGGAAAGGGGGGTGATTTAAACTTTTATATATTTTTTCATATATATTTTTTGAACAGTTTTTTTTACTTTTTTGTTATGATTTTGAAGCTCGTATTTTAGCGTACAAAATCCAATTTTAATTTTTTAATTTTGAACAAACATGGATTTTTAAAATCCACTTATTGCTCAATTCTTATGTTGGCCTTCCACCTGGTGGCCAAAATAAGAATTGCAGCTTTAATACACAGCCTTTTTCAGCAAAGCTGAGTGTATACCGCACCTTGCAGCCCCGCATGATGTCACTGTATGTCGGGATGGTTTTGTCACTGGTTACCAAGACGTGACATTACGCCCTCCCTGGGAGTTACCTGTAGTTCTACTAATCACATTGTATTTCAGCCAAGGTAGCGTGCACCTGCCCTCTCAAATTTACTTATTATGGAGGTGCTGGTTCGTTTGTTTTTCTTTCCTATTGTCACTGCCACTGGGGGGTGGCGCCCCCTGGTGGCGAGTTTGAACAGTGCACCACCACCCATTTACCATGTGCTTTTAATTAGGGCTCTTTCACACTTGCGTTCTTGTCTTCCGGCATAGAGTTCCGTCGTCGGGGCTCTATGCCGGAAGAATCCTGATCAGGATTATCCTAATGCATTCTGAATGGAGAGAAATCCGTTCAGGATGTCTTCAGTTCCGGAACGGAACGTTTTTTGGCCGGAGAAAATACTGCAGCATGCTGCGCTTTTTGCTCCGGCCAAAAATCTGGAACACATGGATCACGTCATCCATGCGCATGGGGCGCTCTGACGTCACTCTGGAGCGCCCCGGGAGCCGCACGGACTGTAAGTATACTGCTCCCCCGCTCCCCGCTCCCCGCTCCTACTATGGCAACCAGGACTTTAATAGCGTCCTGGGTGCCATAGTAACACTGAACGCATTTGGAAGACGGTTCCGTCTTCAAATGCTTTCAGTACACTTGCGTTTTTCCGGATCCGGCGTGTAATTCCGGCAAGTGGAGTACACGCCGGACATTCCGGCGTGTAATTCCGGCAAGTGGAGTACACGCCGGATCCGGACAACGCAAGTGTGAAAGAGGCCTTAGATAGATTGTACAGCTGTATTCTACTTTGCCCATACTGCAGGCTCACAGCCTGGGAGAGGCATGTGTAGGATATAGCTGGGTGCTAATTTGCCCAGATTGTAGGCTGTAAGCCCAAGAGAGGCATGTTAGAGTAGGCCCCATCTGATTAGAAGCCACCTTGTCGTCTGGTAGATGGGCCAGACCTATTTTTGATCAATTATATGCGCAAAGAGCTTCTAACTGCCCTTGCAGTAAGTATGGCCACCAAGCAGCTATTAGTTATTCAGTATTTGCTTATACCTTTGTGCAATTGACTAGCAGCGTGCTGTTACCTGTAGTTCTACTAATCACATTGTATTTCAGCCAAGGTAACGTGCACCTGCGCTCTCAAATTTACTTATTATGGAGGTGCTGGTTCGTTTGTTTTTCTACACAGGAGGCAGTGACATCAGCAGGATTTCCTAGGTCCCTCCAAACATGTTACACGACATGATCCCCCTTCAGAGTAAGACAATGACGTCTCCTCTGCACAGGCACTTTAACCCTTAGTTGCTCAGGCCCCTGCCTTCCCCTGGTAGGATTCCACTCCTCCTTCCTGGTCCTGGTCGCCAAAAATCCCAGAAAACCATTATGGCTCATAGCTCCACACCGGAAGGTTCTAGGGAGATGGTTCTGGGACCAAAGGATCTGCCTGAGTTCTCGGTGCAATTCGAGACCAAACATGCCACCGTTATTTGGTTCCTACTAGGATTTTGCACGCAAACGAAGGCCAGGAGAAGTCCGCCTTCTTATGATCTGACAGTTCCAGGATGTCTACTGAATTTTCCTTGTTGTTGACCAACTTAGCCCCCCACAGGCATTCATCCTGCCAGAGAAGCTGAGCTGCCAATGAGGCTGGGTGGGGTGTGAAATGTACACACGTGGCTGCGCTTTGAAGCAGGGCCACCTGTGGAGCTTGACTTCCTCTGCCCACTCCTGGAGCAAATGTCAGGAATTAAATCCTAACTCCACATATTCCTCACACTGGCCGTAGAGGATGCCAGTAAGAAGCTCGTGCTTCCGGGTTTTTCAACCTTTAGATCCCATGATCTCACTCGCTGGTAGCGAAAGAGTTAAACTCCCCCCACTCCTTTGACTCCCATTCCTCAGTGCTGTGTGCGATGCAGAGTTGTAGCGCCTCAGTGCAGGAGGTCGCAATGACATGACAGTGGCCTGCTACGCTGGGTCCCAGGCAGCACAGTGATGTGGTCATAAACACTGGCGTCCTGACCATGTCATTGAGCCGCCTGAGACACAGCACATGAGGTCGCGGTGATGTCATTGTGACCTTCTGTGCAGTTCTACTGCCTTATAGGCTTCAGGCCTAGTGGCCTATGAGGCTAAATGGCGTGGCCCAAACTGCCACAGTGAGGCGAGATGCTTATCTTCATGGTCGTGGGCCACGTGTTTAAGACCTCTGCCCTAGAGCATCTTCTTTACATTTCTGCTTGATTTTGACCTAACACTATATCAGATTTTCACACAAGTCCTAAAAGCAGATAAAGATAAACCAAACAAAGGAGTCAAAAATATTAGATTTGGTAATTTATTTATTGAGGAAAATGATCCAATATCACATCTGAGTAGTAAAAGAGAACCTTTGCTTGCAGTGTCTGGTTTAACCCCCTTGTCCAGCAATAACGGCAACTAAAATATTTCCAGTAATTATTGTTTAGTCCTGCACATTGGCTTGGAGGAATTTTAGGCTATTCCTACATATAAAACCGCTTATGTTGATGGGTTTCCTCCCATGGACAGCTCTCTTCAAGTCTTTCCACAACATTTCTATAGGACTAAGGTCAGGACTTTGGTAGATGCAGTCATAAATGAGTAGTGTTCAGTGAAAGACGCTTCTGCATTGGTATTAATGATGGTTACATCAGAGTTCACAGGAGAGCAAATACCATTATCGTGCATAGTCCACAGGAGTCATGGAGTGGGGCGCTATTAGCTACCATGGTCATTCCCATCGGGTATTCATGGAAGTTACATTGACCAGCCTTCAATATGTACAGAACATCGTGAAACCAGTCCTACTGCCTTTTTTTACTCAGAAGAAATGGTGTTCCAGCAAGATAAGCCCACCCACACAGTGCCTGTCCTATACAATGTGGCCTTCAGGGTATCCAGCAGCTTCTTTAACCAGTTTGATCACCAGATCTCTCCCCAATTAAGAATGTGTGGATGGAACGGAGTGATGAATCTCCCATGCTCAACAACCACCTTGTCTGGACTACGGGTCCAAGTTGAAAGAGCTTGGAATGACCTACCACAGGTGGTTACCCAGCATCTGTATGACCGTCACCATACCAGAGTGGTAGACTGTAACATAGCAAGGGGAGATGCCACCCAGTACTAATGAGGTCAACATGCACCCTGCAGTAGAACCCAAAATAAAGGGTCCTCCAGCTTGGTTGTGTGATCACTGACCAAGCACCGCTAGCACTTTATATTGTGTCAATCTCAGCTCAATCGCATTAAAGGGAATCCGTCAACAGTTTCATGGGCCACATGAACTCATGCCAGGTCCCCTTAGTAAAATGCTGGGTCACTTTATTTAATTGACCCAGCCATTTTGCCAACATCTTGTATTAAACAGCTCCAGTGCAAGCTGATGAGTCCTGAATCTTCATGAGCTCCCTTTCTCTGCTTCCTTCTGCTAATTCAATTGGGAAAAACTGTTGATCAGTGGTGGGGAAAGCCAGAAGCTCATGAATATGCATGACTCATCAGCATAGGCTGTTGGGAATTTTTTTTATACTACTAGGTTCTAACAGTCCCAGCACATGCAGATATGTTCTGAATATTCATGAGCTTCGGGATTTCTCCACCCCCCTGCCTCTGATTGACTAGCAGCAGGGGGTGGAGTAAGCCAGGAGGTTACGAATATTCAGAGCTCATCAGCATGCGCTGGAGCGGTTAGAACCTAGCAGTATGAAACAGATTCCCTTTAACTTTTCCAGTTTTTTTTTCCACTAGTGAATAAAGTCTACTGTGATATTATACTTTTATACATACACAGAAGGCACACATGCAATATAGCTAAAGGGTATATTAGATGATCACTAACGAGCATTCGTAGGAACGTTTGTTAGCGATCACCTTGCAGTGTCTTAATGCCACCGACTGCAAACACTCGTTCATCAGGCAATCCAGATCTTTTGGCATGCTGAAAGATCAGGATTTGCCGGCGGCAGATCGCGCTGTCCGATTACATTCTGCTGCCGGCAAACCACTGTACAGCATGGGGACAAGCAATGGCATAGTAATGGCTCCTCCCCATGCTGAGGAGGTGGCTGCATGTAATAGCAGTGGTCTCCCCAGCAAGCTAGTCTGTGATATCAGGGTGTCTAATACTCATGTAAATGCTGTTCATCCAGGGGTGGTAGGGAAAGAGCCCCAGAGCTTCGCACAGCCTGTATGTTCCTGTGTCTCAGACGACTCCATGAGCATCCAAACACAGTCATTGTTGCCCAGCTTCTTCTCCACCAGCTTTATAACGTGTCCTTCCTGAAATGCCTCTGGGCATACTGATATCTCAGTATATACACAACAGTATATCCAATTACCAGCTATATTTTATGTGGTCATAGGACAGTCTGG
This sequence comes from Bufo bufo, assembly GCF_905171765.1. Taxonomy (NCBI): domain Eukaryota; kingdom Metazoa; phylum Chordata; class Amphibia; order Anura; family Bufonidae; genus Bufo; species Bufo bufo. Next base: position 489,627,050 of record NC_053389.1, read on the forward strand.
CTGAGGCACATGTTCTCCTGTACCAGTAGTAATAAGTCAAAGCATCTTGACTTCCTTCTTGTATTATTTTTCATGACAATGTTCTTTGTTTCTCTGGGAGACATTATTACTAATGCGGTAAATCCAATGTACCTCATTTGTACGGCCAAACTTCAATTACCACTTAGGCTACTTTCACACTAGCGTTTTTGCTGGATCCAGCAGGGTCCAGCAAAAACGCTTCCATTACTGATAATACAGCCATCTGCATCTGTTATGAATGGATCCGGTTGCATTATCTGTAACATCTGCCAAAACGGATCAGTCATTAACTCCATTGAAAGTCAATTGGGGACGGATCAGTTTTATATTGTGGCAGATTGTGCCAGAGAAAACGGATCCGTGCCCATTGACTTGCGTTGGGGTCATGTCCCTTTTGCTCCACATCCCCAGGCGGAAAGCAAAATACAACATGTTACGGTTTGCTCTCCGGTCTGGGACGCAACTTAAGGGAACGGAATGCATTTTGGAGCATTCTGTTCTGTTCAGTTTTGTCCCCATTGACGATGAATGAGGACAAAACTGAAGCTTTTTTTCCGGTATTGAGCCCCTATGACGGAACTCAATACCGGAAAACTAACGCTAGTGTGAAAGTGGCCTTATTTGTACCCCGTGGGTAAGAAAAATATTGGATTACACTTACCGGTAATAGTTTTTCTTTGAGCCTATGACAGCACCCCTGGAGAGACCGCCTTCCTCCTCCTGATAGGAACCAGAACAGTCTTTTAAAAGAGGGACCCTCCCCTCTACCTCCAGCCCTTTCTGAAGAACGCAGAAAACATAACCTCATTCTCAAACTATATAATAGGCAAGAATCCCATCTAGGACGGGACCACAGCCTGCAGCACCTTACGGCCAAAGGAAAGACCTTCATTAGAAGGTAGCTTTAAAAAAAAAAAATAATATGAGGAGAACTCCAGGTAGCTGCCATACAAATCTGCTGAATTGAAGCTCTCTGCCCACGATGTGGAGACTGTTCTTGTAGAGTGAGCCCCAAACCCGGAGGGCGGAACTACTCCCTTAGAAGAGTAAGCTAAGGAAATGGCCTGCCTGATCCACCTAGCAATAGTCTGAGAAGAGGCAGCAGAACCCTTCCTAGCTCCCTGAAATAAAAGCAGCAGACGAGGAGGCCCTCTAAGGCTGAGTAACCTTCAGATATTGTAAAATACACCTCCTAACATCTAGGCAATGGAACTCTGATTCTTTCTCATTCTTAGGGGAGGCACAGAAAGAAGGTAACACTATCTCCTGAGAACGGTGACTTTTGGTAAAAAATAAATAAAAAAAAAGGATCAGGAGAAATCACAACCCGATCCTCCAAGATAACCAAATTGGGGGGGGGGGGGGAGAAATCAGAGAGCACAGTGATCTCATTAACCCTTTTAGCCAAGGTAGAGGCAAGCAGGAAAGCAAGCTTTAGGGAGATATTATCAATTGGCTCAAAGGGGTCAGAAGAGAGCAGAGAGGACCAAGTTTAGATCCCAAGGAGGAGTTTTAACTTTTGAGACCGGGGATAACTTGGACACAGCTGTAACAAACCTCTTGACCCAGGGATATTCTGCTACTCAACTCAAATAAGGGAACTTAAAGCAGATATCTGGTAGGGATCGACAGATTATCGGTTTGGCCGATATTGAGGATTTTGAACGTTATCGGCATCTATTTTGCCGATATACCGATAACATATTGGGAACACAGAACGCGCTGCTCTCAGCGCTCTCTGTGTTCCCTCAGCAGCACAGGGGAGAAGGAAGCAGTGTCTCCCTCCCCCTGTGCTGCTGCCGCCAATTAGAGGAGAGAGGACAAGAGGATGGGCGGGGCTGTGGCCACCGCTCCACCAATGAAGATAAGTCTTTCATTAATTCATATACAGGAGGCGGGAGCTGGCTGCAGAATCACATAGCCGGCTCCCGACCTCTATGACAAGTAGCTGCGATCCGCGGTAGTTAACTCCTCAGGTGCCGCAGATCGCAGCTACCGCTCATAGAGGTCGGGAGCCGGCTATGTGATTCTGCAGCCAGCTCCCGCCTCCTGTATATGAATGATTGAGAGACTTATCTTCATTGGTGGCGCAGTGCGCCCCCCACCCAAGCCCCCCCCCAGTATTAATCATTGGTGGCAGTGGCCACAGGGTCCCCTCTCCCCTCCTTCTCCGATCGGAGCCCCAGCAGTGTAATCCTGGGGCTCCGATCGGTTACCATGGCAGCCAGGACGCTATTGAAGCCCTGGCTGCCATGGTAAGCTCCATGCTCCTGTGTGCACTATGCACAGAGCAGCAGGGACAGTGTGAGCTCCTATTCACCCTGATAGAGATCTATCAGGGGGAATAGGACAAGGGTTCTAGTCCCTAAGGGGGCTAAAAGTTAGTAAAAAAATAAAAATAAAAAATATTAAGTATAAATGAAAAAGATTTATAAAAAAAAAAAAAAATACACATTAACAATAAACATTAATTTTCAGCAGATTTGTGTAGGAATTTTTTTTCCCTCAAAAATGAAAATTCCCAGAATATCGGTATAAATTATCGGCCATCGGCCTGAAAGTTCACAAATTATCGGTATCGGCCCTAAAAAAATCAATATCGGTCGATCCCTAATATCTGGACCTTTAAAAGTACTAGGCCTGAGTTTTTTCTTCCAACCTTCCTGTGAGAATTCTAGCATGAGCGGAATGTCAGGAACCTCTAACACATCCACAGGTCTATTGGCGAATCTGAAAAAGGCCTTCCAAACTCTCAGAAGTAACCCTCTGTCGACTGGCCAACAGAGTGTTAACCACCTCTCTTCAGAAAGACTTTTTAAAGAGCCAAGCAGTCAGGTGTAGATTTCTTACTTCTGGGTGAAAGATTGGACCCTGAGACTTAAGCTCCTGAGACTCCGGAAGCACCCATGGGGTTGTTATTGATATCTTGCGGAGCCAGGAGAACCAACCTTTTGATCTAAGGACCACTCTGCCTGGCTTAGATGACGACGACTAAGGAAGTCCGCTTTCACATTGTCCGAGCCCTTTAGATGCACCGTAGAAAGATGATAGAGAAGCTAATGCCGGACTGAATATCTGATGGATGAGAGACATGAGGCTCTGAGCCCTTGTACCTCCCTGCCGATTGATATAGGCCACAGCTGCCGTGTTGTCAGAGTAGATCTTTACATTTCTGCCCCTGATAATGGGAAGACTCTGTACCAGGGCTAACCTGATCGCATTTAACTCCCTGAAATTGTGAGACTGGGATAAAGCTCTGCTGTCCCAGCTTCCCTGCAACAGAAGGGACTCCACATGGGCTCCCCAACCAGATGGACTTGCATCAGTCGTTAAAGGAAGAACCACTTCACTGATCCACGGGACTCTTTGTAGATTCTCTAAATCCATCCACCACCTCAAGGAGCTCAGAGTCCGAGGTGAAAGATTTCTGGGTCCAGAGAGAGAATACATCTCTCCCATTCCTGTAGAATCTGGAGAATTCTTGAATGATATTGGGCCCATTCTACCCTGGGAATCGCAGCCGTCATGAGACCCAATACAGACATGGCTTCTCTAAGGGTGACAGGCGGGCGTGAGGGAATCTGTTGGACCCTGGACTTGATTAGTAAGGTCTTCTGAAGGGGTAACAGACACTTCTGGGATCTGGAGTCTAAAATCATCCCTAGGAAGCTGCACCTCTCGCTTGGACAAAAACTGGACTTTGCTAGATTTATCTCCCAATCTAGCTTTTCTAGAACTTCCCTCAACCAAGCAATCTGTCTATGAAGACCCTGATCTGACAGACACAAGAAGAAAGTTGTCCAGGTAAGGTATAATGACTCTCTCCCTCACGTGGGCCATCATTTCTGAAACAATCTTCATGAACACCCTTGGAGCCTGCGAAAGCCCAAAGGGTAAGGCCTGAAACTGAAGATGTAGAACTTCCTCCCCTAATTGGGCTGCTACCCTCAGAAACATCTGATGGCTGGGATGGATAGGGACATGGTAATATGCATCCCTCAAGTCCACTGTGGCCATAAAGCAGTCCAGGGAAAGATTGCTTACTGCTGACCTGATGAACTCCATTCGAAACCTCTCGTACACCAGATACTGGTTTAAGCATTTTAAGTTTAATATGGTCCGAAATGAGACATTTGGTTTCTTGACGAGAAACAGGGGAGAGTAAAACCCTTTTGTCACCTCCTGCTCTGGGACCTTTATCAACATTCTCTTCTCTATTAGAGAAAAGACTTCTGCAATGACAGCTGACTGCTTTGTGGGATCTGACCGGTAATTTGTGATCACAAATCTCCCTTCTGGAAAGCTTTGAAAGTTTAACCCGAGGCCTTCCCTTATTACAGAGTTTATCCATGTGCTGTCAGAGATCTCCTGCCACCGATGGGCAAAAAGAGACAGACGACCTCCGAAAGGGGCGTGGCGTCATTGAGTTTGAGGCATCTGGCACGGAAAAAAGAAACCCCCTTTTTTTTGTGTGACACCAGCAAACTGCTTTGCTCTCCCCTTTCCCTTAAATCTTTCTTTATTAAATCTAGGACGGAAAGACCTCCTGGGGGCTTGACTAGTGGAGGAAAAGCCTTTTTCCTTGTCGGAGGCTTTTTCTAGAAGGTTGTCAAGGACGGGGCCAAACAAAAACTCACCCCGACACGGGATAGCGCAAAGCTTTGCCTTAAAAAGGAAGCGTCTCCATTCCAGCCCTTTAACCAAATAGCCCTACGGGCAGAGTTAGATAAGGCCGATGCCCTAGCGGAAAACCTTGAAGTCCGCAGAGGCATCAGCCAAGAAATCTAGGGCATTGTTTATAATGGGGAAGGAGGTAAGCAACTGTTCCCTAGGGGTACCTCCTTTAATGTGGGCCTCTAACTCCCCCATCCACACCTTTAAGGATCTAGCAACAGAGGTAGCTGCAATAGCAAGTTTAAAAGCTGCTGCAGAGGCCTCCCAATTTTTCTTTAAATAAACCTCTGCCCTTATGTCTATTGGGTCCTTAAGGGAACCCATATCTTCAAAGAGGAGAGCATTTTTCCTGGACATCTTAGCCACAGGACCATCTATTTTTGGGGCCCTATCCCAGGGGGCGGATCAGGTCTTTTCCATTCTCTGGCAATTATCGCCTGAATGGAAGACTCCTTAGACACCTAGGCACAAACAAACATGACCCCATGAGCAATACTAAAAATAAAATCTGCCAGGGAATGGCCCCTCTTACCCCACCCTGGTACCTATGTATCATTGGTGGTCTCAGCACGCTGAACCTGCTCCATTCTTTCACATGGCACAATCAGCCAGAATGGGAAACTGCCAGCTCTTTTCAGTCAGCATGGCAGTGAGCTTGCTGGGCTTTTTCTCCTCTGTGCGCGCTGCCAGCTCCCTCCCCTTCCGGTCCTCAGTGACGGCTTCCTCCCACCGCTTGAACCCTGAAGTAGATGCAGCGGCTGAACATGCCAACACGGCCGCAGAGACTGGAGCCCAGACTTTAGCAGCGGCTCCCCTGGAGACTTACGCCGCCCGGGGTAACCCTCCTCACCACATCAATTGCCGGGGCCCCCGCAGCTCTAGAACAACTGCATACGGTGGTTTGGATTTTCTCCTGCCTCTTAGGCCAGGAAACCGAACTGGAGGTAGAGGGGAGGATCCCTCTATTAAAAGGCGGTTCTGGTTCCTGTCCGGAGGAGGAGGCGGTCTCTCCAGGGGTGCTGTCATAGGCGAAAGAGAAAAAGAAAGAACCTATATATAAACATACAAACCTAGTCTCAACCAAACAGTTTTATTAGGAATAGTGCAAGAGATGTTTCTTTATAAATAACTTCTATCGGTTTACATGGACGAAACTAGTACAGGGCCGCACAAGTCTTGGCATCCAGCGTTCACATGTGTGTCTCCAATCGTAGGAATCCTGAAAGTCAGTAATCTACAAGAAACAAAAGCACAAACCATAAGTCTACTTTCCACACAGGAGCTCACTGGTGGCAGATTCATCACACAACTTGCAGGTTCTCGGTGGTGAGCCCTGATGATTGTAAGGCCGATCCGAATGGCGCTTACAAATGCAGATACTTTATGATGGGTGGCACCTGAGGGGTAATAGCGGCGGATCACAGCGCGCAGTCATAGAGGCTGGGTGCCGGGTATGGGATATGGCCGACACCCGCAGCGCAGCCTGCGTTTGTATTAAAGGGTTTCTGTCACCCCATTAAACAGTTTTATTTTTTTTTCTTTACTAATAATCCCTACACTGCGATCTCAGCATACATAAGCTAATTAATGATTTTGGTTCAGTAGAATTTGCTAAAAATCGATTTTTATAATATGTAAATTACCTTGTTACCAGCAAGTAGGGCGGCTACTTGCTGGTAGCAGCCGCATCCTCCGATCGTAATGACGCCCCCTCGGCTTGTTGATTGACAGGGCCAGCGGATGGGATCTTTCTCTGCTGGCCCTGCCTTTTACCATTCAAAATCTGGCGCCTGCGCCGCGGCCGTACGTATCTTCAATCTGCGCAGGCGCACTGAGAGGCGGCCACTCACTCGGCCGCTCCATCCTCAATGCGCCTGCGCCGATGACGTCACATCTACACCAGGCGCATTGAGGAGCGAGCGGCCGAGTGGCCGCCTCTCAGTGCGCCTGCGCAGATTGAAGATACGTACGGCCGCGGCGCAGGCGCCAGATTTTGAATGGTAACAGGCAGGGCTAGCAGAGAACGATCCCATCCGCTGGCCCTGTCAATCAACAAGCCAAGGGGGCGTCATTACGATCGGAGGATGCGGCTGCTACCAGCAAGTAGCCGCCCTACTTGCTGGTAGCAAGGTAATTTACATATTATAAAAATCGATATTTAGCAAATTCTACTGAACGAAAATCATTAATTAGCTTATGTATGCTGAGATCGCAGTGTAGGGATTATTAGTAAAGAAAAAAAAAAAAAAAAACGGTTTAATGGGGTGACAGAAGCCCTTTAAGCATAAACTATATTCATTGGTGGCACAGCCCCTCTCCCTGCTATCAGCCCATTGGTGGCAGCGGCACAGGGGGGGAATGACTGCCTCCTTATCCCCTGTGCTGTTGAGAAGAACATGGCACGTGCTGATAGCAGCCTGTCCCAATGTCAGTTGCTCGTAGAGTTGTTGCGATACCAAATTTTTGATACCATAAAAAAGTATTGTAGTACCCGATACCATGCGAAAAAAAATTAACCCAAAAAGCCATGTGCATTCCGCATTTTAAAAAATGGCGAATCGTGCAGTTTTTAGGATACTTTCACACTTGCGTTTTTCTTTTCCGGCATAGAGTTCCGTCACAGGGGCTTTATACCGGAAAAGAACTGATCAGTTATATCCCCATGCATTCTGAATGGAGGGCAATCCGTTCAGGATGCATCAGGATGTCTTCAGTTCAGTCATTTTGACTGATCAGGCAAAAGATAAAACCGCAGCATGCTACGGTTTTATCTCCGGCGGAAAAAAAACCGAAGACTTGCCTGAATGCTGGGTCATTTTTCCCCATAGGAATGTATTATTGTCAGATGCGGCATTCAAAATACCGAAATGCCGGATCCGTCCTTCCTGTCTGTTCATGCGCAGACCGGTAAAAATGTGAAAAAAGATGCAAGACGGATCAGTCTGCCCGCATCCGGATGCGTCTCACGAATGCTTTCAGTCACAACCAGATCGGCGGATCCGGCAGGCAGTTCTGACGACGGAACTGCTTGCCAGGACATGCTGCCGCAAGTGTGAAAATAGCCTTATTTATTTATTTTTTCTGTTCCGGCATTCACCGCATAGTTTTTTTAAAATATTTTAATAGTTTGGACTTTTCTGACGTTGCGATATGTTTATTTATTTATTGTTTATATATTTTATATGTGAAATTGGGTGAATGAAAAATTATATATATATATATATATATATATATATATATATATATATATATATATATATATATATATATATATATATATATATATATATATATTATATTTTTACACTTTTTATTTAATAACTATTTCCCCCTTAGGGGCCAGAACCTGGGATCTTTTAATCCCTTGTCCTATTCCCCCTAATAGATCTCTATCAGGGTGAATAGGACTTTACACTCTCCCTGCAGCTCTGTGGTTAGGAAGCTGACTATGGCAGCCAGGGCTTCAGTAGTGTCCTGGCTGCCATGGTAACCGATCAGAGCCCCAGGCTTACACTGCTGGGGCTCTGATCAGAAGATGCCACTGCACCACCAATTAGGAAGGGAGAGGGGACCCTGTGGCCACTGCCACCAATGATTTCAATGGGGGGTGGGGCGCACTGCGCCACCAATGATAATTAACCCTTAATACAGGAGGTGGGTACTGGCAGCAGATCAGCGGCAGTTAACCCCTCAGGTCCCTGTCAGAGGCAGGATGCCGGCTATGCGATTCTGCCGCCGGCACCTGCCACCTGTATTATGTGTTAAAGACGACCTTATATGGGTCCGGACTTTAAGTATTTGGGCACCGCTCTGTGTAGCCTGAGATGTCCCAGCACTTACTATTATTCCTGGGCGCCGCTCCGTTCGCCCGCTGTGCCCCATTACTGTCTCCTGCTCCATATGCTAATTAGTATTGGAGCAATGGGGAGGAGACATCAGCTTCTCTAGTGGGCGTTTCTTCTCCCTGCGCTGCGATTGGACAGCGCTACAGGCAGGGAGAAGGAACACCCACTAGAGAAGCTGATGTCTCCTCCCCATTGCTCCAATACTAATTAGCATATGGAGCAGGAGACAGTAATGGGGCACAGCAGGCGAACAGAGCGGCGCCCAGGAATAATAGTAAGTGCTGGGACATCTCTGGGCGCCGCTGTGTAGCCTACTACTTAAATTCTGGACCCAGGAAAAGTCCCATCATTGGTGGAGCAGTGCGCACGCTCCTCCTCCGCCCCTCTCTCCCCATTGGTGGTGGCAGCAGCAGCAGGAGCACAGGGGGGAGGGAGAGACTGCTTCCTTTTACCCTGTGCTGCTGAGAGAACATGAGCGCGCTGACAGCAGCGCGCTCATGTTCAGAGATACTAGACTGTGCAGCAGCGCAGCCCAGTATCGAAAAAAATGGAAATCCCAGCATCGTATCAATACCAGGACAAAAGTATCGATTGGGTATCGAAATTTCGATACCCGCAACAACCCTAGTTGCTCGTGTGTGAGAGGCAGAGCAGCGGAGGGTCTAGGCTAGGGCTGCACGATATGGGAATTTTGTGCGATTGCAATTAGGACCCTAAAAATTGCGATAACGCTATGCAATGCAATATTTTAAGGGAATTGTGCTAGAGGTCTATTTGCTTGGATTTTCAAGGCAAAAGCACACAGAAATTACTGATAATGCTGAAATGTAGTTCTGCACTTTCATTTAACTAATGATCTATTCTCCTGGATAGATCAGCAGCTTCTGATCGGCGGGGGTCCGACACCCAGGACCCCCGCCGATCAGCTGTTTGAGAAGGCAGCAGCGCTCTAGCCTTCTCACTGTTTACTGTTGGGCCACCGGCCCACTGACATCACAACTAGTATCAACTAGCGTGGGCACGGCTAAGCTCCATTCAAGTGAACAGAGCTTAGCCCCGCCCAGGCCAGTTGATACTAGTCATGACGTCACTGGGCCGGCGGTAAACAGCGAGAAGGCTGCGGCACTGCTGGAGCGCCGCTGCCTTCTCAAACAGCTGATGAGAAGCTGCTGATCTATCCAGGAGAATAGATCATCAGTTAAATGGAAGTGCAGAACCCCTTTAACTAAAGAACTGAAATGCACAGTGTTTTTCAAAATAAAACCTCTTTTACTAAATTAAATAACATATTTGCATTACTGCAAAAGTACAAACTACAAAACGTGCCATTTTCTTAATAGCACTGCACAGAACAGATAAACAGAATAAATAGAAGAACATTTGTTCATTACAATAACGACTTGCCTCCAGCCCCTCCTCCCTCCCCGCACTGTAACTGATGTATCGCTGGCCGCGCTGTGCAACATAGCGGCCGGCGATACATCCGTGTCAGCCACGTAAAAAGTCAACCATCGCTTTATAAGACGCACTGCCATAAAAATCGATAAAAAGTTAGTCTTATAAAGCGAAAAATATGGTAATACAATTGCAGCATTTTTGGGTCAGCCAATTGGCGATTAATTGTGATTGCTTTGGCGATATATTGTGTAGGCCTAGTCTAGGCGCAAATGGCGACAAGACTACAAAGTCTTGTCGCCATTTAGCAATTCAAAGTCGCATTGGCGACCATCAGGGCCAACTCACACATTTAGGTTCCCATTATTGGCTAAACCTCACGTGCTGTAAGTACCTTGTGACATCACATTCGAAGCCTCGATCCAAACTCGCCATGCTCCTCACTGGAAACGCCAGGACTAGAGTTATTAGGCTACTTTCACACTAGCGTTTTAACTGGATCTGGCAGGGATCAGCAAAAACCCTTCCGTTACCATACTACAACCGCCTGCATCTGTTATGAACGGATCCGGTTGTATTATGTCTTATATAGCCAAGACGGATCAGTCATGAACTCCATTGAAAGTCAATGGGGGACAGATCCGTTTTCTATTGTGGCAGAGAAAACGGATCGGTCCCCATTGACTTGCGTTGTAGGTCATGACGGATCCGTCTTGCTCCGCATCCCAGAACGCAAAGCAAACTATACAACATGTTGCAGTTTGCTCTTCGGTATGGAAACGCAACTAAACGGAACGCATTTTGGAGCATTCCGTTCTGTTCAGTTACATTTTGTCCCCAATGACAATGAATGGGGACAAAACTTAAGCTTTTTTTTTCCCGGTATGGAGACCCTATGACGGAACTTAATACTGGAAAACAGAAACGCTAGTGTGAAAGTAGCCTTAGCTCATGGGATGTAGATATTTACCATGTCACGTGCCCCTCTTGTATGAGCAGAGGCTGTGCATCTGTGGTCAGACTCAGCTATGGAGCGTATTAGACCTCATCCATCACTATATATATATTAGTAAGCTACTTACACTTCTGCACGGATCATTTTTCCTGCTTAAATTTGCCGCTGATATATGGAACATAATCCAGGAAAAGCCGCCAGTCCGTAGCCCAGATCAGCCCGACAGCTCCCACCGATCCCCATGTCACCAGCGTCGGAGCCCTGCAGAGAAACACACGGTGAGGACCACTACGTCGCCCCCCATCCTGAATACGTACTGCACCAGCTCCTCACCAGCTTTTGGCCAGCTGCGTGTAGCGAGGTCCTAGCGCGTTGAGGATCATGGCTCAATGTGACCTGGGGCTGTGGAGGCAGCTGGGAATACTACCAGCGGAAGAGCACAACACCGCCCCGAAGACCCTGCCTCAGCTGCCCGGACACTGCCTGTCTGGAGGGGGTCTTTTCTGAGCACAGTTCCCCCACCTAGGCAGACACAATCTTGCCTTGTACGATAAAATGTCAGCCGTTTTCTTTGTGATTCCGTAGTTCTATGTGTGTTTATGAAGCTGTAAGTTTTTCTAAAGGACACAGGCAGTTTTCAGACAGCCTAAAAGTCTGGGGGCTTCAAGACGAAGCATCTTGCCCAATGCAAAGCTAGAATGGAGTTGCTGCTGGTATGGATGACGTCACAGGAAGAGGAGGGGCCTCTGGACTGGGGAGAAAGTTCAGACTTCAGAGCAATTTGGTTGAGAGCGGGTTGAATGTTGCAGGGTTGTGTCTAAACTCCAGACACCAAACGGACGTGGTCCTTTTGCAGTATGGGAAATAGCCAGCTCTCTAAGAGCCGTCTAAACTCCAGACACGGTACGGATCTTTTAGCCCCCTAGTGGACGGGTCCGGAACAGAGCTAGTGTTTAGCCAGCTCACATTGATTTTGCTAAACTCCATGCACGATATGGACCTTCTTAACCCTTTGTGGTATGTGATCCATTACAATTTATTTCGCCAAATAAAGTTGAACAGATGAGTGGTAGAAAATCTCTTTTTTATTTTTAATCCTTATAAGGCTTCCTGCAGAAGACCGGATGGTTTTTGCGGTCCGTTTTAAAAGGATCCGTTTTTACATTGTTTTTGTTTCAGTACTGTCTCAGTTTCCGTTCCGTTTTGTTTGCGTTTATTGAGGAACTTAAACAAGGCATATACAGTAATTACATTCTAAAATTCGGCTGGGCATAACATTTTCAATAGAGGGTTCCCCAAAAAAATGGAACAAATACGGAAAACATACGGATGCATTCTGTATCCATTCATTTTACAGCCCCATTGACTTAAATGGAGCCACGGGACATGATTTGCAGCCAATAATATGACCTGTTCTATCTTTGAACTAAAAAACGGAAACTGAATGCATACGGAGTACATTCCGTTTTTTTGCGGACCCATTGAAATGAATGGTTCCATATATGGAATTGAAAAAGCGTTCTGCCAAACGGAAACAAAACAACGTTTGTGTGCAGGAGGCCTAACTGTTTAATATCACCATAAAACATGAATCTATATCATGGACGCCCTTCACCCCGAGTCCTGTGAGAACAGGGTCTGAGCTCAGATGATGCTGCAGATGAGCCTCTAATCACGGAGAAATGTCCGCCGTCCAGTGTCCGAGAAAACTAACGCATCGGCTCAAATTTTCTATTCATCAAGAGTTATCTGTGAAATGTTCCCATCAAAGTATACATTCAGATTGCAATACTCTGGCGGTAACCTGTGATTTCACCATCATCATGGTCAAAGGAAAGATCAGCATGTGGCCCCATCAGATCTCCTGCTGGTGAGGTCCTCTTCAGACATGGAGTTTAGCCTGCTCCCAGTGAACTATCTATTTCCCGTACACCAGACGGACCTTTTCTATGTGTTATCTACAGAGAGGTTCTGCTGGTGAGGTCCTCTTCAGGTATGGAGTTTAGCCTGCTCACAGTGAACTATCTATTTCCCATACACCAGACGGACCTTTTCTATGTGTTTATATACAGAGAGGTTCTCCTGATGGTGAGGTCCTCTTCAGACATGGAGTTTAGCCTGCTCACAGTGAACTGTCTATTTCCCATACACCAGACGGACCTTTTCTATGTGTTTATATACAGAGAGGTTCTCCTGATGGTGAGGTCCTCTTCAGACATGGAGTTTAGCCTGCTCACAGTGTACTGTCTATTTCCCATACACCAGACGGACCTTTTCTATGTGTTTATATACAGAGAGGTTCTCCTGATGGTGAGGTCCTCTTCAGACATGGAGTTTAGCCTGCTCACAGTGAACTGTCTATTTCCCATACACCAGACGGACCTTTTCTATGTGTTTATATACAGAGAGGTTCTCCTGATGGTGAGGTCCTCTTCAGACATGGAGTTTAGCCTGCTCACAGTGTACTGTCTATTTCCCATACACTAGACGGACCTTTTCTATGTGTTTATATACAGAGAGGTTCTCCTGCTGATGAGATCCTCTTCAGGTATGGAGTTTAGCCTGCTCACAGTGTACTGTCTATTTCCCATACACCAGACGGACCTTTTCTATGTGTTACCTACAGAGAGGTTCTCCTGATGGTGAGGTCCTCTTCAGACATGGAGTTTAGCCTGCTCACAGTGTACTGTCTATTTCCCATACACCAGACAGACCTTTTCTATGTGTTACCTACAGAGAGGTTCTCCTGATGGTGAGGTCTTCTTCAGACATGGAGTTTAGCCTGCTCACAGTGTACTGTCTATTTCCCATACACCAGAGGGACCTTTTCTATGTGTTACCTACAGAGAGGTTCTCCTGATGGTGAGGTCCTCTTCAGACATGGAGTTTAGCCTGCTCACAGTGAACTGTCTATTTCCCATACACCAGACGGACCTTTTCTATGTGTTTATATACAGAGAGGTTCTCCTGATGGTGAGGTCCTCTTCAGACATGGAGTTTAGCCTGCTCACAGTGTACTGTCTATTTCCCATACACTAGACGGACCTTTTCTATGTGTTTATATACAGAGAGGTTCTCCTGCTGATGAGATCCTCTTCAGGTATGGAGTTTAGCCTGCTCACAGTGTACTGTCTATTTCCCATACACCAGACGGACCTTTTCTATGTGTTACCTACAGAGAGGTTCTCCTGATGGTGAGGTCCTCTTCAGACATGGAGTTTAGCCTGCTCACAGTGTACTGTCTATTTCCCATACACCAGACAGACCTTTTCTATGTGTTACCTACAGAGAGGTTCTCCTGATGGTGAGGTCTTCTTCAGACATGGAGTTTAGCCTGCTCACAGTGTACTGTCTATTTCCCATACACCAGAGGGACCTTTTCTATGTGTTACCTACAGAGAGGTTCTCCTGATGGTGAGGTCCTCTTCAGACATGGAGTTTAGCCTGCTAACAGTGTAATGTCTATTTCCCATACACCAGACGGACCTTTTCTATGTGTTAGGCCTTGTTCACACTTCAGTGTTTGGTCAGTGATTTCCATCAGTGATTTGTGAGCCAAAACCAGAAGTGGAGCCTCCACAGACATGAGGTAGAAGGGAAAGATCTGCTCCTGTTCTGTGTTTAGAGCAGCACCTGGTTTTGGCTCACAAATCACTGATGGAAATCACTGACCAAACACTGAAGTGTGAACGAGGCCTTATAGAGAGGTTCTCCTGCTGGTGAGGTCCTCTTCAGGCATGGGGTTTAGCCTGCTCACAGTGAACTATCTATTTCCCATACACCAGACGGCAATACAGGTGCAGAAGATGTCTGGCTTTGCAGTTGTAGTAGCAGTTGGTTGCAGCAGTGACAGTGTGGAACATGACGGACAAGATGCAGGAGATGATGTCTGGCTGTGGTGGGTTTGCAGTGGCGGCAGGAGCGGTGTGTTACTAGTGGACGAACCTAGAAATGATTTTCTTTTGCCAAACATTTGCTAACCAAATCTACCTCTGTCTACCACACACAATTTTTTCCAGAAACAGTTGCTTTACACCCACATTTTTCACTTTCACAAGGGGTAACAGGACAAAATGCACCCCACATGATGTATAGCCGCACGGAAGGCTTCAGAGTGGAAGGAGCACCATATGGCGGTTAGGAGAGAGGATTTAGTTGGAATGGTAATTGGGAGCTATGTCGCATATGAAGACACCCAGAGGTGGCCCTAGAGTGGAAACCCCCAAAGGTGACCCCAATCCAGAAACTACACCCCGTACGAACATTTTAAGTGGTAGTAAGGGTACTTTTTACCAAACAGGTGTCTCACAGAAGGCAGAAATACTAGAGAGAGGATTTCAAAGCACACATTTGTAAAAATGAAAAATTACTAGCAGACCCAAATTTTTCACTTACACAAGGGGTTAAAGGAGAAAATGCACCCCAGTATATGTTCCCCATTTTGCGAACACCCCATATGTGCTCGTAGCCTGCTGTATTGGCGCACAGCAGGCCTCTACAGGCAAAGTGCAAAATATGGTTTTTGCAGGCCTGAATTGGCAGACATGGATTTTTGCTGCCATTCAAACCACTTCCGGTTCATGGTCTGACTGTAAATTGGAGTCTGGTAAAAAATGTCAGAATTGCAATATTGTCTAACGTTTGGCTTCTTTACTACGCCCGTATGCAGCACGAGTCCCCAAAACTTCATCATCTCTGCTGCATCTACTGGGGTCCAACCTAGGGGTCTAGCGTATTGCGAACTAGGGTTCTGGGCAATGAATTGTTGGGCGTATAAGTTGGTTTGGGCCACCATTAGATTTACAAAATCTTCAGAGAAGATTTTGAAAAAAATCTAGCTCAGTGATGTCCGCACAATCTATCAGAATTCCTGAGTGGCCCACGAACTCCGGAATTTGGGGCTGATAATCGTCAGGGGGTGGGGTCCATGTGGGCTCACTCTGGGGGGCTGCCTCCGCTGCTACCCTGTGGCACCTTCTAAAGCAGGCATGCTCAACCTGCGGCCCTCCAGCTGTTGCAAAACTACAACTCCCAGCATGCCCGAACAGCCTACAGCAGGGCATTGTGGGAGTTGTAGTTTTACAACAGCTGGAGGGCCGCAGGTTGAGCATGCCTGCTCTAAAGGGTCCCTCATCAGCGGATGATGATGAGGGGGTAGAGGAAAGTGACATCCTCTTCTTCCCCACTGGCAGACTCTGTATCGGAGGCAAGCATGGCGTATGCCTCTTCAGCTGAGTATAGTCGTTAGGATGAATGGGACATTTTTATTTTATTGGGGTGTGACGTGTAAAACGTGTAAACCTTTATTTAGTGTGGGGAGTGTATGTAGTGTTTTCACACGTGAAGGGGCTTGTAATAAAATTGAAATTTACATTTAGAAGAAAAGTTCTAAAAAAAAATTCTGCAAAAAAAAAAAAATTACTTGCAGAGCAAACTGAGCAGACGCTATCAGTAATGGACACTACTGATCGGTGCTCAGTGGTTGCAAAATGCACGTACACAGATGGTGCGTTCGTGCTGAAATCTAAACTGACACTAACTGAAATTGAGATAGATATATCTATCTATCTATCTATATCTATCTAACTAACTAAAACTAACTACCACTCAAATGTGTAGATGCTACTGAGCACACTACTGATTGTGCGTGCTGCAGAGCACCACAGATCGTATAAAACATTACTAAATTGGCTAAAAATTTTACTTATATCTATATATATATATATATATAGAAATATATAACTATATATATTTATATAAAGCCCTAACTACCAGTTCTTTTTTAACCCCAAAAAATTAAATATGAAAAAAATTTGCAAAAAAATCAGCACAAATAATCCGCAGGTGCTGATCATGCAGGTATGCACTGAAAAGCACTTGGCGGTCACAGCTCACACACAGAAAAAGTGATGCAGAGCTGGAAAATGGTAAAAAAAAAAAATAATAATACCAAAAAAAGTGCACGGACCAAATGGTGTCCGTAAAAAAAAAGGATGGGGGGGGGGGGGCAGGAACAGCTGCAAATGAAAAAAATGCATGCAGGGACGTTCCTCTTCCTGTGCAGATATAGCGCTGCCATTGGCTGGAGCGTTGTTTCAGCCAATCGCAGCGCTGGCAGGGGACCCAAAACACTAGTGTCCCCTGCCTCACCTTGGATGTGACCCGCCACTGTCCCCTGACCTCCTCCCGACCCTCCCCGCAGCTGCTGACAGCTTCCTGTGCTGCGATGTGACCGACACATTGATCATCCAATCGCAGCGCTTGGAGCTGCAGGGGGTGGATCGGCACCATGCTGCTCTTTTCCGGCATAGCTGCCTGCCGGTAAGAGCGGCCATGGTGCAGCGATTCCACCCCGATCTTCCCCCAGACCTCATGAAGTACATGTACGTCATGGGTCTTTAAGTCCCGTCAAGATATGACGTACATGTACGTCATGGGTCCTTAAGGGGTTAAAACAGCACCCAGCAGCTCAAATCATATTTTACATGGTTGGATCTTAACAAGGTTCCAAGTAGAGCTTCAACATGCAACAAGAAGAAATGAGAGTGAGACAAAACATTTTTTGAGCATTCAATTAATTGAAAATAACGGTTAAACTGAACAGGCTGTTTTTCAGCTGATCCAAATTTTAGGACCACATGCCTTTAAAAGGCCAAATCTGTGCAAAGATGTGGATTCATTGTCATTTTCTGTCAGATAGTCACACGTTGTGATGGCAAAGGCAAAAACTCTCCCTTTTTGAACGTGGTCGGGTTGTTGAACTGCATAAGCAGGGTCTCTCACAGCGCGCCATCGCTGCTGAGGTGGGACGCAGTAAGACAGTCATTTGGAATTTCTTAAATGATCCTGAGGGTTATGGAACAAAAGTCAAGTGGAAGACCCAAAAAATCTCATCAGCACTGAGCCGGAGGATCCAATTGGCTGTCCGTCAAGACACTGGACGATCCTGCAGCCCCATAACCATCAGACGGCATCTGAGACTGAAGGGCTTCAAAAACAAAAAACGTCTTCAAAGACCTCGTCTCCTTGAATGCCACAGGACTGCTCGTTTGGACTTTGCAAGAGAGCACCAAACATGGGACATTTAAAGGTGGAAGAAAGTTTTATTCTCTGATGAGAAAAAATGTAACCTTGATGGTCCTGATGGTTTCCAACGTGACTGGCATGACAAGCAGATCCCACCTGAGATGTTTTCTACAGGCCACAGTGGAGGGGGCGCCATAATGGTCTGCGGTGCTTTTTCCTTCAGTGGAACAATGGAGCTTCAGGAAGTGCAGGGGCGTCAAACGGTCTCTGGCTATGTCCAGATGTTGCAGAGAGCATTCCTCGTCTATGTGGTAACGACTGGGTTCTTCAACAGGACAACGCTACAGTACACAATGCCCGCAGGACAAGGGACTTCTTCCCGGAGAATAACATCACTCTTTTGGCCCATCATGCGTGTTCCCCTGATCTAAATCCAATTGAGAACCTTTGGGGATGGATGGCAAGGGAAGTTTACAAAAATGGACAACAGTTCCAGACAGTAGATGGCCTTCGTGCGGCCGTCTTCACCACTTGGAGAAATGTTCCCACTCACCTCATGGAAACGCTTGCATCAAGCATGCCGAAACAATAACGGCGGAGCTACTCATTACTGAGTTCATGTTTGGAAGTTGGATTTCTGTTTTGGGGGGGAATTAGTTTTTTTTTTTGGAGGTGTGGTCCTAAACTTTTGATCAGCTGAAAAACAGCCTGTTTCAGTTTATTCGTTGTTTTTATTAAATTGAATGCTCAAAAAATGTTTTGTCTCACTCCCATTTCTTCTTGTTGCATGTTGAAGCTCTACTTGGAACCTTGTTAAAGAGGACCTTTCACTTGTAAAAACTATGTGAACTAAGTATGCTGCCATGTAGAGCGGCGCCCGGGGATCTCACTGCACTTACTATTATCCCCGGGCGCCGCTCCGTTCTCCCGTTATGCCCTCCGGTACCTTTGCTGCTTAAGTTATAGTAGGCGGGTCTTCCCTTGTCCTGTGGGCGTCTCCTTCTCCTAGGCTGTAGCGCTGGCCAATCGCAGCGCACAGCTCACAGCCTGGGAGAAAAAAACCTTTAAAACTTGAAACCGAACTCGGCTTTGGTCTCGTCTAGAACCTCTGAACCGAAGCAGAGTTCTGTTTAAAGTTTAAAAGTGTTTTTCCACTTTAAAAATCAACTACCCGAGTTATTTAATGGAGTCTCGCGCAACTTCGTGAATAACTTACGAATCACTGTACAGTATTACTCCCAAGTTTTGAATGACGCATCTGAAGCTTCACTCAACACTGACCATTATAGACGTCTGCGTCCATCTCTACGCACAGCTACAAGCGCTGAGAATACAGAACTGCAATAAAAAATAATTAATAAAAAATTAATAGAGAAATGAACATAAATATATAGAATACTTTTTTTTTTGTTCAACAATAAGTTTTTATTAAAAACAGTAGAACCTGCAGCTTTCACTTCGACTTGTACAGTAGCAAATATATAAGAATAAATATCGGGTGCACCCCCCCCCGCATACCAAATCACACTGCGCCCCCCCACATACCAAATCACACTGCCCCCCCCCCACATACCAAATCACACTGCCCCCCCCCCACATACCAAATCACACTGCCCCCCCCACATACCAAATCACACTGCGCCCCCCACACATACCAAATCACACTGCACCCCCCCCACATACCAAATCACACTGCGCCCCCCCACATACCAAATCACACTGCACCCCCCCCACATACCAAATCACACTGCGCCCCCCCACATACCAAATCACACTGCGCCCCCCCACATACCAAATCACACTGCGCCCCCCCACATACCAAATCACACTGCGCCCCCCCACATACCAAATCACACTGCGCCCCCCCACATACCAAATCACACTGCGCCCCCCCACATACCAAATCACACTGCGCCCCCCCCACATACCAAATCACACTGCGCCCCCCCCACATACCAAATCACACTGCGCCCCCCCACATACCAAATCACACTGCCCCCCCACATACCAAATCACACTGCGCCCCCCCCCACATACCAAATCACACTGCGCCCCCCCCACATACCAAATCACACTGCCCCCCCACATACCAAATCACACTGCGCCCCTCCCACATACCAAATCACCCTGCCCCCCCCCCCCACATACCAAATCACACTGCGCCCCCACTGCATCCAAAAAAAATCACACAGCACCCCCCCTGCATCCAATATTACTCGGCCCCCTCTCTGCACAATATTACAATGCCCACCCCCTGCATACAATATTATACGACGACCCCCCCGCATACAATATTATACGGCCGCCCCCCTGCATACAATTTTACACAACCCCCCCAAGAATACAATCCCACATGGCAGCCCCCCCATCATACAATCTCACACCGTAGTCCCCCCCATCCCACACGGCAGCCCCCCAATCATACAATCCCACACCGTAGTCCCCCCATCCCACATGGCAGCCTCCCATCATACAATCCCACACCGTATGTCCCTTCATCCCACATGGCAGCCTCCCATCATACAATCCCACACCGTAGTCCCCACATGGCAGCCCCCCATCATACAATCCCACACCGTAGTCCCCCCCCATCCCACACGGCAGCTCCCCCATCATACAATCCCACACCGTAGTCCCCCCATCTCACATGGCAGCCTCTCATCATAAAATCCCACACCGTAGTCCCCCCATCCCACACGGCAGCCCCCCCTCATCATACAATCCCACACCGTAGTCCCCACATGGCAGCCCCCCATCATACAATCCCACACCGTAGTCCCCCCATCCCACATGGCAGCCCCCCATCATACAATCCCACACCGTAGTCCCCCCATCATACAATCCCACACAGTAGTCCCCCCATCCCACACGGCAGCCCCCCCATCATACAATCCCACACCGTAGTCCCCCCATCCCACACGGCAGCCCCCCCATCATACAATCCCACACCGTAGTCCCCCCATCCCATACGGCAGCCCCCCCATCATACAATCCCTCACCGTAGTCCCCCCATCCCACATGGCAGCCCCCCCCTATCATACAATCCCACACCGTAGTCCCCCCATCCCACATGGCAGCCCCATCATACAATCCCACACCGTAGTCCCCCCATCCCACACGGCAGCCCCCCATCATACAATCCCACACCGTAGTCCCCCCTTCCCACATGGAAGCCCCCCCATCATACAATCCCACACCGTAGTCCCCCCATCCCACATGGCAGCCCCATCATACAATCCCACACCGTAGTCCCCCCATCCCACATGGCAGCCCCATCATGCAATCCCACACCGTAGTCCCCCCATCATGCAATCCCACACCGTAGTCCCCCATCATGCAATCCCACACCGTAGTCCCCCCATCATACAATCCCACACCGTAGTCCCCCCATCATACAATCCCACACCGTAGTCCCCCATCATACAATCCCACACCGTAGTCCCCCCATCCCACACGGCAGCCCCCCATCATGCAATCCCACACCGTAGTCCCCCATCATACAATCCCACACCGTAGTCCCCCCAACATACAATCCCACACCGTAGTCCCCCTATCATACAATCCCACACCGTAGTCCCCCATCATACAATCCCACACCGTAGTCCCCCATCATACAATCCCACACCGTAGTCCCCCCATCCCACACGGCAGCCCCCCATCATACAATCCCACACAGTAGTCCCCCCATCCCACATGGCAGCCCCCATCATACAATCCCACACCGTAGTCCCCCCATCATACAATCCCACACCGTAGTCCCCTATCCCACATGGCAGCCCCCCCATCATACAATCCCACACCGTAGTGCCCACATGGCAGCCCCCCCATCATACAATCCCACACCGTAGTCCCCCCATCCCACATGGCAGCCCCCCATCATACAATCCCACACCGTAGTCCCCCCATCATACAATCCCACACCGTAGTCCCACCATCGCACACGGCAGCCCCCCCATCATACAATCCCACACCGTAGTACCCCCATCCCACACGGCAGCCCCCCCATCATACAATCCCACACCATAGTCCCCCCATCCCACATGGCAGCCCCCCCTATCATACAATCCCACACCGTAGTCCCCCCATCCCACATGGCAGCCCCATCATGCAATCCCACACCGTAGTCCCCCATCATACAATCCCACACCGTAGTCCCCCTATCATACAATCCCACACCGTAGTCCCCTATCCCACATGGCAGCCCCCCCATCATACAATCCCACACCGTAGTCCCCACATGGCAGCCCCCCCATCATACAATCCCACACCGTAGTCCCCCCATCCCACATGGCAGCCCCCCATCATACAATCCCACACCGTAGTCCCCCCTTCCCACATGGCAGCCCCCCCATCATACAATCCCACACCGTAGTCCCCCCATCCCACATGGCAGCCCCATCATACAATCCCACACCGTAGTCCCCCCATCCCACATGGCAGCCCCATCATGCAATCCCACACCGTAGTCCCCCCATCATGCAATCCCACACCGTAGTCCCCCATCATGCAATCCCACACCGTAGTCCCCCATCATACAATCCCACACCGTAGTCCCCCCATCCCACACGGCAGCCCCCCATCATGCAATCCCACACCGTAGTCCCCCATCATACAATCCCACACCGTAGTCCCCCCAACATACAATCCCACACCGTAGTCCCCCTATCATACAATCCCACACCGTAGTCCGCCATCATACAATCCCACACCGTAGTCCCCCATCATACAATCCCACACCGTAGTCCCCCCATCCCACACGGCAGCCCCCCATCATACAATCCCACACCGTAGTCCCCCCATCCCACATGGCAGCCCCCATCATACAATCCCACACCGTAGTCCCCCCATCATACAATCCCACACCGTAGTCCCCTATCCCACATGGCAGCCCCCCCATCATACAATCCCACACCGTAGTCCCCACATGGCAGCCCCCCCATCATACAATCCCACACCGTAGTCCCCCCATCCCACATGGCAGCCCCCCATCATACAATCCCACACCGTAGTCCCCCCATCATACAATCCCACACCGTAGTCCCACCATCGCACACGGCAGCCCCCCCATCATACAATCCCACACCGTAGTCCCCCCATCCCACATGGCAGCCCCATCATACAATCCCACACCGTAGTCCCCCCATCCCACATGGCAGCCCCATCATGCAATCCCACACCGTAGTCCCCCCATCATACAATCCCACACCGTAGTACCCCCATCCCACACGGCAGCCCCCCCATCATACAATCCCACACCATAGTCCCCCCATCCCACATGGCAGCCCCCCCTATCATACAATCCCACACCGTAGTCCCCCCATCCCACATGGCAGCCCCATCATGCAATCCCACACCGTAGTCCCCCATCATACAATCCCACACCGTAGTCCCCCTATCATACAATCCCACACCGTAGTCCCCTATCCCACATGGCAGCCCCCCCATCATACAATCCCACACCGTAGTCCCCACATGGCAGCCCCCCCATCATACAATCCCACACCGTAGTCCCCCCATCCCACATGGCAGCCCCCCATCATACAATCCCACACCGTAGTCCCCCCATCATACAATCCCACACCGTAGTCCCCCCTTCCCACATGGCAGCCCCCCCATCATACAATCCCACACCGTAGTCCCCCCATCCCACATGGCAGCCCCATCATACAATCCCACACCGTAGTCCCCCCATCCCACATGGCAGCCCCATCATGCAATCCCACACCGTAGTCCCCCCATCATGCAATCCCACACCGTAGTCCCCCATCATGCAATCCCACACCGTAGTCCCCCATCATACAATCCCACACCGTAGTCCCCCCATCCCACACGGCAGCCCCCCATCATGCAATCCCACACCGTAGTCCCCCATCATACAATCCCACACCGTAGTCCCCCCAACATACAATCCCACACCGTAGTCCCCCTATCATACAATCCCACACCGTAGTCCGCCATCATACAATCCCACACCGTAGTCCCCCATCATACAATCCCACACCGTAGTCCCCCCATCCCACACGGCAGCCCCCCATCATACAATCCCACACAGTAGTCCCCCCATCCCACATGGCAGCCCCCATCATACAATCCCACACCGTAGTCCCCCCATCATACAATCCCACACCGTAGTCCCCTATCCCACATGGCAGCCCCCCCATCATACAATCCCACACCGTAGTCCCCACATGGCAGCCCCCCCATCATACAATCCCACACCGTAGTCCCCCCATCCCACATGGCAGCCCCCCATCATACAATCCCACACCGTAGTCCCCCCATCATACAATCCCACACCGTAGTCCCACCATCGCACACGGCAGCCCCCCCATCATACAATCCCACACCGTAGTACCCCCATCCCACACGGCAGCCCCCCCATCATACAATCCCACAACATAGTCCCCCCATCCCACATGGCAGCCCCCCCTATCATACAATCCCACACCGTAGTCCCCCCATCCCACATGGCAGCCCCATCATGCAATCCCACACCGTAGTCCCCCATCATACAATCCCACACCGTAGTCCCCCCATCATACAATCCCACACCGTAGTCCCCCCATCCCACACGGCAGCCCCCCCATCATACAATCCCACACCGTAGTCCCCACATGGCAACCCCATCATACAATCCCACACCGTAGTCCGCCCATCCCACATGGCAGCCCCCATCATACAATCCCACACTGTAGTCCCCCCATCATACAATCCCACACCGTAGTCCCCCCATCCCACATGGCAGCCCCATCATGCAATCCCACACCGTAGTCCCCCATCATACAATCCCACACCGTAGTCCCCCCATCATACAATCCCACACCGTAGTCCCCCCATCATACAATCCCACACCGTAGTCCCCCCATCCCACACGGCAGCCCCCCCATCATACAATCCCACACCGTAGTCCCCACATGGCAACCCCATCATACAATCCCACACCGTAGTCCGCCCATCCCACATGGCAGCCCCCATCATACAATCCCACACTGTAGTCCCCCCATCATACAATCCCACACCGTAGTCCCCCCATCCCACATGGCAGCCCCCATCATACAATCCCACACAGTAGTCCCCCCATCATACAATCCCACACCGTAGTCCCCCATCCCACACGGCAGCCCCCCATCATACAATCCCACACCATAGTCCCCCCATCCCACACGGCAGCCCCCCCATCATACAATCCCACACCGTAGTCCCCCCATCCCACATGGCAGCCCCCCCATCATACAATCCCACACCGTAGTCCCCCCCATCCCACATGGCAGCCCCCCATCATACAATCCCACACCGTAGTCCCCCCCCATCCCACACAGCAGCCCCCCCCCATCACACAATCCCACACCGTAGTCCCCACATGGCAACCCCATCATACAATCCCACACTGTAGTCCGCCCATCCCACATGGCAGCCCCCATCATACAATCCCACACTGTAGTCCCCCCATCATACAATCCCACACCGTAGTCCCCCCATCCCACATGGCAGCCCCCATCATACAATCCCACACCGTAGTCCCCCCATCATACAATCCCACACCGTAGTCCCCCATCCCACACGGTAGCCCCCCCATCATACAACCCCACACCATAGTCCCCCTATCCCACACGGCAGCCCCCCCATCATACAATCCCACACCGTAGTCCCCCCATCCCACATGGCAGCCCCCCATCATACAATCCCACACCGTAGTCCCCCCATCCCACATGGCAGCCCCCCATCATACAATCCCACACCGTAGTCCCCCCCATCCCACATGGCAGCCCCCCCCCATCATACAATCCCACACCGTAGTCCCCCCCCATCCCACATGGCAGCCCCCCATCATACAATCCCACACCGTAGTCCCCCCCCCATCCCACACAGCAGCCCCCCCCCATCACACAATCCCACACCGTAGTCCCCACATGGCAACCCCATCATACAATCCCACACCGTAGTCCGCCCATCCCACATGGCAGCCCCCATCATACAATCCCACACTGTAGTCCCCCCATCATACAATCCCACACCGTAGTCCCCCCTTCCCACATGGCAGCCCCCATCATACAATCCCACACCGTAGTCCCCCCATCATACAATCCCACACCGTAGTCCCCCATCCCACACGGTAGCCCCCCCATCATACAACCCCACACCATAGTCCCCCTATCCCACACGGCAGCCCCCCCATCATACAATCCCACACCGTAGTCCCCCCATCCCACATGGCAGCCCCCCCATCATACAATCCCACACCGTAGTCCCCCCATCCCACATGGCAGCCCCCCATCATACAATCCCACACCGTAGTCCCCCCCATCCCACATGGCAGCCCCCCATCATACAATCCCACACCGTAGTCCCCCCCATCCCACATGGCAGCCCCCCCCCATCATACAATCCCACACCGTAGTCCCCCCCCATCCCACATGGCAGCCCCCCATCATACAATCCCACACCGTAGTCCCCCCCCCATCCCACACAGCACCCCCCCCCCATCACACAATCCCACACCGTAGTCCCCACATGGCAACCCCATCATACAATCCCACACCGTAGTCCGCCCATCCCACATGGCAGCCCCCATCATACAATCCCACACTGTAGTCCCCCCATCATACAATCCCACACCGTAGTCCCCCCATCCCACATGGCAGCCCCCATCATACAATCCCACACCGTAGTCCCCCCATCATACAATCCCACACCGTAGTCCCCCATCCCACACGGCAGCACCCCCATCATACAATCCCACACCATAGTCCCCCCCATCCCACACGGCAGCACCCCCATCATACAATCCCACACCATAGTCCCCCCATCCCACACGGCAGCCCCCCCATCATACAATCCCACACCGTAGTCCCCCCCATCCCACATGGCAGCCCCCCCCCATCATA
Organism: Bufo bufo; assembly: GCF_905171765.1. NCBI lineage: Eukaryota > Metazoa > Chordata > Amphibia > Anura > Bufonidae > Bufo > Bufo bufo. Next base: position 489,653,851 of record NC_053389.1, read on the forward strand.
CAATCCCACACCGTAGTCCCCCCCATCCCACATGGCAGCCCCCCCCATCATACAATCCCACACCGTAGTCCCCCCCATCCCACATGGCAGCCCCCCCCCCATCATACAATCCCACACCGTAGTCCCCCCCCATCCCACATGGCAGCCCCCCATCATACAATCCCACACCGTAGTCCCCCCCCATCCCACACAGCAGCCCCCCATCATACAATCCCACACCGTAATCCCCCCTCACACCTCATACACTGCGTGCAGAATTATTAGGCAAATGAGTATTTTGACCACATCATCCTCTTTATGCATGTTGTCTTACTCCAAGCTGTATAGGCTCGAAAGCCTACTACCAATTAAGCATATTAGGTGATGTGCATCTCTGTAATGAGAAGGGGTGTGGTCTAATGACATCAACACCCTATATTAGGTGTGCATAATTATTAGGCAACTTCCTTTCCTTTGGCAAAATGGGTCAAAAGAAGGACTTGACAGGCTCAGAAAAGTCAAAAATAGTGAGCTATCTTGCAGAGGGATGCAGCACTCTTAAAATTGCAAAGCTTCTGAAGCGTGATCATCGAACAATCAAGCGTTTCATTCAAAATAGTCAACAGGGTCGCAAGAAGCGTGTGGAAAAACCTAGGCGGAAAATAACTGCCCATGAACTGAGAAAAGTCAAGCGTGCAGCTGCCAAGATGCCACTTGCCACCAGTTTGGCCATATATTTAAGAGCTGCAACATCACTGGAGTGCCCAAAAGCACAAGGTGTGCAATACTCAGAGACATGGCCAAGGTAAGAAAGGCTGAAAGACGACCACCACTGAACAAGACACACAAGCTGAAACGTCAAGACTGGGCCAAGAAATATCTCAAGACTGATTTTTCTAAGGTTTTATGGACTGATGAAATGAGAGTGAGTCTTGATGGGCCAGATGGATGGGCCCGTGGCTGGATTGGTAAAGGGCAGAGAGCTCCAGTCCGACTCAGATGCCAGCAAGGTGGAGGTGGAGTACTGGTTTGGGCTGGTATCATCAAAGATGAGCTTGTGGGGCCTTTTCGGGTTGAGGATGGAGTCAAGCTCAACTCCCAGTCCTACTGCCAGTTTCTGGAAGACACCTTCTTCAAGCAGTGGTACAGAAAGAAGTCTGCATCCTTCAAGAAAAACATGATTTTCATGCAGGACAATGCTCCATCACACGCGTCCAAGTACTCCACAGCGTGGCTGGCAAGAAAGGGTATAAAAGAAGAAAATCTAATGACATGGCCTCCTTGTTCACCTGATCTGAACCCCATTAAGAACCTGTGGTCCATCATCAAATGTGAGATTTACAAGGAGGGAAAACAGTACACCTCTCTGAACAGTGTCTGGGAGGCTGTGGTTGCTGCTGCACGCAATGTTGATGGTCAACAGATCAAAACACTGACAGAATCCATGGATGGCAGGCTTTTGAGTGTCCTTGCAAAGAAAGGTGGCTATATTGGTCACTGATTTGTTTTGTTTTTGAATGTCAGAAATGTATATTTGTGAATGTTGAGATGTTATATTGGTTTCACTGGTAAAAATAAATAATTGAAATGGGTATATATTTGTTTTTTGTTAAGTTGCCTAATAATTATGCACAGTAATAGTCACCTGCACACACAGATATCCCCCTAAAATAGCTAAAACTAAAAACAAACTAAAAACTACTTCCAAAAATATTCAGCTTTGATATTAATGAGTTTTTTGGGTTCATTGAGAACATGGTTGTTGTTCAATAATAAAATTAATCCTCAAAAATACAACTTGCCTAATAATTCTGCACTCCCTGTAGAATTGTCAGCCCCCTCCACAGGCTTCACATGTACCTCTCAGGCAGACACTCTCCCCTGTCAGTGCTAAAGACGCTGGTGCGCAGAACAGCCATGCCTAACCTTCCTACTGTAATGGTAGCACTGTAATAGAAGCACGCGCTGGCTGCCGACCCACGTGACCTAGAAAAGTCACGTGATAGTGTGACGTCAGAAGGTCTGTTTGGTGTCTGGAGTTTAGTCGCTACCGTTGTTGCAGGAATGCTGTTATAACACTGGACTGTATGTTAGAGGGAGGTGCTGTTATTACATGGGGACTGTATATTGTCAGTGGCTTTAGAGAGTCTGTTTTTTTTGGAGGGGCTGAAGGCAGGGGAATGATGTTATTTACATGGGACTGCATGTTGGAGGAGGCCCATAAAGTTAAGTTCCTGTAGATTGGTATAAAGCGGTGTTCATAGGGAAGGAGAAGACGCTTCTGGAAGAAGACTGACGTCATAAGCGCTTATGCCTCATGGGATCAACTGCACATGCACAGGAGAACCGGTGCAAGCATGAGATTCCAGGGCCAGGCATCTGAATAGTGATTATGCCTGACGCTGCCAATCACACCATGAGGGTAATGGTGATGAGGAGGGGGAAGTAGGTGAAGTGGTGCTCTGGGAGACTAGGCCAGCTCCCCAAAGATTTTGCAGCGACCGTACATCCGTTTGCAGCAATAGACGCTTATTCACCATGATCATTTCTACCAGGTAGTTTGCATGCTTTAACCCCTTAGTGACCACCAATACACTTTTTTTTTTATAACAAGTGTCTAAGGGGCTTTAGGCTAGGCTATGACCTTATTATGGTGGCCCAGTTTATATGCTGCAGGGGTCTTCAGGGGGCAGGCTGTATCATACATGATAGGATTGTATACAGATGCAATTTATGTGCTTGCTGTTTACTGCACTCCCAACTTTACAAAATTGCAAAGAGGGACAATATGTACAGTGAGCTTGGGCTATGATCACAGACAATAATGAGTGGTTTCTGATCATGTGATCGCCGTGATACACCGTCTGTAATTATTGCTTAGTGAGCGTCCGTTACTGTCCATCAGTGGTCATCCATTACTGTACATCCGTTCCTGTCAATCAGTGGGCATCCATTACTATCCATCACACCGTTACTTTATACACCTCTTTGTTAAAAAAAAGTGTCAAGTATGTGATGTTGAATACTTTTATATTAATAAATACATGAGGGTGATACCTTTATTGGCTATCCAGAAAAAATCATATTGTAAGCTTTTAGAGCACAGAGGTGTCTTCAGGCAAAATTACAAATGAGAGACTGAGAAACAGGCACACCATTTAGAGGATGTTACAAGAAGACAGGGAGATCCATTAGGGATTGGGAGCAGGAGCTCCATAACACATCACTCTGCATGTACTAGCTCTGCATAAGCCTGATATAGTACATCTATGTGAAGCTTTAGGAGAGCGCTGGTACAGGAAGCAGCAGTGATGCCCCAGCCTGTACAACGCTCAGTGCGGCCACAGCGCTGTATGGGAGTACGGATTCTAAAGCGCAATGGGTGCCTGAACTTCAAGCGCCTATTCTGCTAGAAGTAGAAAAAAATAACGCTCCTTTTGCATGAATTACAGCATCAATTGGAGGTGATCAGTCTGTAGCACTGCTGAGGTGTTATGGAAGCCCAGGTTGCTTTGATAGTGGCCTTTAGCTCGTCTGCATTTTTGGGGCTGGTGTCTCATCTTCAGTTTCAGAAAGCCAAATCCGGAGCCTTTTTCTTTCATCTTCCTCTTGACAATACTCCTTAGATTCTCTATAGGGTTTAGGTCAGGCGAGTTTGCTAGCTAATCAAGCACAGTGATACCATAGTATTGGTTAGTGTTGATCGAGCATGCTCGGCCGAACACCAGTTCGGCTCGAGCATCTCGATGCTCGGCACATGGCGGTATTTGGCCAAATACCACGTGTGCTCAAGCACAATGCTAGAGTCTCCTCCCCGCACGTTTGTTGGCTGCTGGCCAATCCCCTGTCGAAGGCGCAGTCCCGGATGCCTCCCCACCCTGCACCTTCGCAAGCACCATCAGCAACCACACCCACTTCTGTGTCCCAGCGCAGCGTACAAATGTCCTTACCCCAGGCATTTGAACGCAAGCATCACCCGTGCCCTGACCAACACAGTTACTGGGAAAGTCCACTTAACCACGGACACATGGACAAATGCTTTCGGCCAAGGACGCTACATATCCCTGACGGCACACTGGGTGAACGTTGTGGAGACCGAGAACGAGTCGTACCCTGGTATGGCACAGGTGCTACTGACGCCAAGGACTGCGGGCCCTGCTTCCATCAGGGTTTCCGCCACCACCTACGTTAGTTGCTCCAACCCCCACTTTTCCGCCTTCTCCTCTACTTCCACCTCAGAATTATCCTCTTGCAGCACCAGTCAGCCATCAGTCGGTAGCTGGAAGCAGTGTAGCACTGCAGTAGGGAAGCGTCAACAGGCCTTGCTTAAGCAGAGCTGTGGCAGGGGATAAGAGACCAGACTGAGCTGTGGCTCTCGTCACTCAACCTAGAACCAGGCATGGTTGTGTCTGATATGGCCGTAACTTGGTGGCGGCTTTGGAGCTCGGCAAGCTCACACACATCCCATGCCTAGCCCACGTCTTTAACTTAGTGGTTCAATGGTTTCTCAAAACTTACCCCAATTTGCCTGAGCTACTGGTGAAGGTGCGCTGCGTGTGTGCCCATTTTCGCAAGTCATCTACAGCTTAAGCCAGTCTGTCAACGCTGCAGCAGCGCTTAAAATTACCAGCTCACCGACTGTTGTGCGACGTGAGCACGCGCTGGAACTCGACGTTCCACATGTTGGCCAGGCTTTGTGGGCAGCAGAGGGCAGGCAGTAGTGGAATACCAGCTGCAACTTGGTCGTCGCTTTTCCAGTCAGCTTCCGCTCTTCACAAGCAAGGAGTGGGCATGGATGTCTGACATCTGTGAGGTTTTAAGAAACTTTGAGGAATCAACACAGATGGTGAGCGGTGATAACGCTATTATCAGTGTCACCATCCCACTTCTGTGTCTACTCAAACGCTTGCTGCTCACAATTAAGTCCGACGCTTTGCATGTGGAAGAGGTGAAAATGGGGGAAGATATTACACAGGGTGATAACCAGACCACCCTCAGTTCATCTTCTCAGCACAAATTGGATGAGGAGGAGCAGGAGACGGTTGCCTCAGCTACAGAGGGTAGTACCCATGGAAGTTTAATTCCATCTGTTCAGCGTGGATGGGCAAAAGAGGATGAGGAGATTGAGAGTGATCCTCCTGATGACGACAGTAAAGTCTTGCCTGTTGGGACAATGGCACACATGGCTGACTTTATGTTAGGCTGCCTTTCCCGTGACCCACGTGTTTTACACAACAACGATTACTGGTTGTTCACCCTTCTCGACCCCCGCTACAAAGAGAACGCCTCATCTCTCATTCCTATGGTGGAGAGGACGAGCAAAATGGTGCAATACCAGAAGGTCCTGGTGGAAAAATTGCTCCAAAAATTTCCAGCTGACAGGCGGCAGAGTACGTAGTTCCTTGGGCAACCGAGGAGGGGAGACGAGGGGAACACACATCAGTTCCTACAGAGGCAGGGCAACACTCTCCAAAGTCTGGGACAGTTTCATGACACCCTGCCAGCACCCTCACCCTGATGCGCAGCTTAGTGTCACAAGAAGGGAAAAATTTTGGAAGATGGTGAAGGAGTACGTAGCAGACCGTGTCAGCATCCTCAATGATTCCTCTGTGCCTTACAACTACTGGGTGTCCAAGCTGGACACGTGGCACGAACTAGCGCTTTACGCCTTGGAGGTGCTGGCCTGCCCTGCCGCCAACTTTTTGTCAGAGCGGGTATTTAGTGCTGCTGGGGGCATAATAACTGATAAGCGCATCCGCCTGTCAACTGAAAATGCTGACAGGTCGACTCTTATAAAAAATGAACAAGGCCTGGATTGCCCCTGACTTCTCTACTCCACCAGAGGAAAGCAATGGAACATAAAGGCACTTTAAATGTTTTTTGTATAATGTACTGAATATACTGTATTCCCATGCACCCCTTCCACCACAAAAAAGGGTATATGGTTCAATCTTCCTTTTCTTGTCCTCCTCCTCTTCCATCATATCAACATGCTGTAGAGGGTCACCTCACATATAATGTTTTACAGGGTCAGCTCACCAGCAGGCCCTCACCTACAATCTTTTAGAGGGTCAGCTCACCAGCAGGCCCTCGCATATAATGTTTTTGAGGGTCAGCTCACCAGCAGGCCCTCGTCTACAATCTTTTAGAGGGTCAGCTCACCAGCAGGCCCTCGCATATAATGTTTTTGAGGGTCAGCTCACCAGCAGGCCCTCGTCTACAATCTTTTAGAGGGTCAGCTCACCAGCAGGCCCTCGCATATAATGTTTTTGAGGGTCAGCTCACCAGCAGGCCCTCGTCTACAATCTTTTAGAGGGTCAGCTCACCAGCAGGCCCTCGCATATAATGTTTTTGAGGGTCAGCTTACCAGCAGGCCCTCGCATATAATGTTTTTGAGGGTCAGCTCACCAGCAGGCCCTCACTTACAATCTTTTAGAGGGTCAGCTCACCTGCAGGCTCTCCCACATAATTTATTCAATGGTCATCTCAGCAGCAGGCACTCGCCCCTAATATTTTAGAGTCAGCTCTGCAGCAGACCCTCACCCCTAATGTTTTAGATGGTCAGCTCAGCAGCAGGCCCTCGCCCGTAATGTTTTAGAGGGTCACCAGCAGGCCCTTGCTCCTAATGTTTTTGAGGATCACCAGCAGGCCATCAATCATAATTTTTCAAGGGTGTATGATGCCTTCCTTTATGTGTAATAAAAGGTGTATTGGAGTGCCGGTTCCTTAATTTTTGGAAGCCCTTTTACTTAGTGCATAAGCTTTATGAGTGTAGGAGTACCACTACCTGAACAATTGTACCACAATGTGAACGAGGTCCTCCTTTATGTGATATACAGGTTTTATCGGAGTGCCTCTTCCTTGTAATTTTTGGCAGCACTTGCACTTTATATACAAGTAAATATACAGGAAAGAATGTTTCCTAACAATTTTTCCTCTAAAATAGATTTTATCTTCGGTTTTGTGCGTATTATTGTCAGTCTGTAAAAGTGGAGTACTACTCGGACAACATTGTTCCCAGCAGCGACCTGGGAGTCCAAGATGCATCCAGAAATCCTCCCCATGCTGTTTCCGAACCATTTCGGTGGTGTTTTCATCAATTTCTGACCTTTTCCTATGAACCAGACACCCTCCCCTCTTCAGAACAGGGGTGCCTGGTTTAATGCTCCGGTTCTCCCATTGACTTCCATTGTGCTCGGCTGCTCGGTAGAGCACACGAGCATCCCGATGTGTTTGGCCCGAGCGCCTGAGCACTTTGGTGCTCGATCAACACTAATATAGGTACTTTTGTTAGTGTGTGTGCAGGTACAAAGTCCTGCTGGAAAATGAAATTATTATCTCCATAACGCTTGTCAGCAGAGGGAAGCATGAAATGCTCTAAAATATCCTGGTAGTTGGCTGCGCTGACTTTGGACTTGATATAACACAATGGACCAACACCACTGACTGCTGAAACTTTACACTGGACCTCAAGCAACTTGGATTCTGTGCCTCTGGACTCTTCCTCCAGACTCTGGAACCTTGATTTCCAAATGAAATACAAAATGTACTTTCATCTGAAAACAGGACTTTGGAAAACTGATCAACAGTCCAGTCCTTTTTCTCCTTAGTCCAGGTAAGATGCTTCTGACATTGTCTCTGGGTCATTAGTGGCTTGACACAAGGAATGAGACAGTTGTAGCCCATGTCTTGGATACATCTGTGTGTGGTGGCTCTTGAAGCCCTGACTCCTGCTGCAGTCCACCCCTTGTGAATCTCCCCCAAATTCTTGAATGGCCTTTTCTTGAGAAACCTTTTAAGGGTCCATTCACACGTCCGTAAGTATTCTGTGGATCCGCAAAACACGGACACTGGCAATGTGCATTCCGCAATTTGCGGACCGCACATCGCCGGCACTATAATAGAAAACGCCTAATCTTGTCTGCAATTGCTATTTTATTTATATATATATTTATATATATGCACAGCACATTCCAGCCCCATTGAAAATAAATAGGTCCGCACCCGTTACGCAAAATTGCGGAACGGATGCAGACCCATTTTGCGGACGTGTGAATGGACCCTAAGGCTGCAGTTATCCCTGTTGCTTGTGCACCTTTCAAACTTTTTCCTTCCACTTAACTTCCCATTAATATACTTGGATACAGCACTCTGAACAGCCAGCTTCTTTAGCAATGACCTTTTGTGGCTTACCCCCATAATTGTGTAGCTTACTGAACCAGACTGAGGGACCATTTAAAGGCTTTGGAAATGTTTGCAGATGTTTTGTGTTGATTAGCTGATTAGAGTGTGACACCATGAGTCTACAATATTGACATTTTTCACAATATTCTAATTTTCTGAGACCGTGGCATACACAAAGAAGTAAGGGCCCCATAGCAAGGATCAAAACAGGCCCCCCACACAGGACAGAAGGGTTTCTTCCTAAACCCCTTTCACTGACCCTTGAGCCTTTTTTTCCACTGCCTCATTTGCTAAGACTGGGCCACCATAGCAGTCACATGGTGTGCCACTATGGTAGTTACGCCCCTGTTCTGAGATACTGGCTTTTGTGTTTCCATTAGCTATAAGCCATAATCATCAACATTAAAAGAAATAAACACTTTAAATAGATTACTGTGTGTGTAATGAATCTGAGTATCACTTTTTGAATTGCATTTCTTAAATATATTAACTTTTTGATGATATTCTAATTTATTGAGATGCATCTATATATAAGGGGTTACAGGAGTGTACTAAAAGTTGGGGTGCATAGTGTGTATGAGAAGCCTATATGGAGTTTGTGGTATGTACAGAGAGGTGTGGTGTGTGATGTTTCTGGGGTTTGGAATGTGTGTTAGGTGTCCTCTTGTTGGGGCAGGTGCTCTGTGCGGTTTGGGCTGACTAGGGTCACGATAAGGTATCATCAGCCACATGGATGCTTATCTTGTTCTTTGTCATCACAGCTCCTTCAGAAATTTCGACTGATTTAGAAAATAAGGACAAGATTGATCTCAGATCCACGCCTCCATTCAGGTTGCAGGAGACCGAATGGTGGTAAGGGACACTGGTCTGCTGTATTTATTTCTATCCAATTCAGCTTTTTTTTTATATGATTATGTGTTATCCCTTTTAAAGAACCATTGTTTGAAGCCTGTGTAATGAGGAATACATTTTTTTGGTGTTCAGCTTTGTAGAACTTATTGCATAGAAACTGGCCCAGATTTACTAATGTGTCTGCACCAAGTGGTGCAATATGGCGCATTTCTAGTATTTTTCCAAAGATGCTCCACAAAGGGTGTAGTTTAGCAGAAACTAGATGTAGCTCTGTTGGAAAGGGGTAGTACTAAGGTGCGGGTGGCCCATTTTGCACCAAAATTTCAGCACAATTCTAGCATAAAAATAGGAAGCCAACCAATAATTAGTATATAGTCCGAGAAGAGTCTCTATCCCTGCACTACATTTTTGACCCAGCCCAAGTCCCTGTGATAAATCTGGTGCACGTCTCGACAGCTTGTCTAAGCTTACACCATCTATAACCAGGCATGCTCAACCTGCAGCCCTCCAGCTGTTGTAAAGCTACAACTCCCACAATTCCCTGCTGTTAGGGCATGCTGGGAGTTGTAGTTTTGCAACAGCTGGAGGGCCGCAGGTTGAGCATGCCTGATCTATAGGATTTGTAAATCTGGGTCATTGTTTTTTTAACTGTTGCATTAAAAGTTAAGATTTAATATTTAACAATATCAGTCACTAAATCTAAATTGTGTCTTCATCTCCAGACAAAAATGAAAACTTAACAATGCTGTATACTGTAGATCATGGGTGTCAAACATGCCGCCCGCAATGAATATCTTTGCGGTCCGGCAGTCTAGTATCTCTGAACATGAGCGCTGCTATCGGCGCGCTCATGTTCTCTCAGCAGCACGGGGAGAAGGAAGCTGTCCTCCCTCTCCCCTGTGCTGCTGCCGCTGCCACCAATGAGAAGAGAGGGGGGGGAGGAGGGGCGGGCACACTGCGCCACCAATGAGGAGAGAGGGGCGGAGGAGGGGCGGGCGCACTGAGCCACCAATGGGGAGAGAGGGGCGGAGGAGGGGCGGGCGCACTGAGCCACCAATGATAGGACTATTCCCATTTCCCACACAGAGCGGCGCCCAGCGATGTCTCAGCACTCACCATTAGTCCTGGGCGCCGCTCCGTTCGCCCGCAGTGCCCCATTACTGTCTCCTCTCCTGCTCCACATGCTGCTGATTACTATCGGAGCGATGGGAGGAGACATCAGCTTCACTAGTGGGCGTTCCTTCTCCCTGCGCTGCGATTGGACAGCGCTACAGCCAGGAAGAAGGAACGCCCACTAGTGAAGCTGATGTCTCCTCCCATCGCTCCGATAGTAATCAGCAGCATGTGGAGCAGGAGAGGAGACAGTAATGGAGCACTGCAGGCGAACGGAGCGGCGAACAGAACTAATGGTGAGTGCTGAGACATCGCTGGGCGCCGCTCTGTGTGGCCTGATAGTAAGAGTCAGTCTTTAACACAATACAGGAGGCGGGTGCCGGCAGCAGAATCGCATTGCCGGCACCCTGCCGCTGACAGGGAGCTGCGATCAGAGGCAGTTAACCCCTTAGGTGCCGCACCTGAGGGGTTAACTGCTGATCTGCCAGTACCAGCCTCCTGTATAAAGGGGAAATTTATCATTGGTGGTGCAGTGTGCCCCCCTCAACCCCCCATCCCATTAAAATCATTGGTGGCATAGTGCGCCAGCCCCTCTCAACCCCCCCTAGTATTAAAATCATTGGTGGCAGTGGCCACAGGGACCTCTCCCCTCCCCCTCATTGGTGGTGCAGTGGCAGCTTCTGATCGGAGCCCCAGCTGTGTAAGCCTGGGGCTCCGATCAGTTACCATGGCAGCCAGGACGCTACAGAAGCCCTGGTTGCCATGGTAACATCCCTGATGCTGTGTGCACAAGGCACAGAGCAGCAGGGACAGTGTGAAGTCCTATTCACCCTAATACACACCCTAATACACTTGCGTTCAGAGCGGATCCGTCTGAGACGGATCCGCTCATATAATGCAGACGGTGGATCCGTTCAGAAAGGATCCGTCTACATTATATTGTAAAAAAATATTATTTTTTTTGATGCGGCCCACATAAACTTCAATTATTTTTTTTTTGGCCCATGTTAGCCTTTGAGTTTGACATGCTTGCTGTAGATCTTTTAGGCTTGTGAGCTTAAAGGGGTTGTTCATCTTTGTGGATGTTTTCTACAGAGGCCTCAGAGTGGCCGGACCAGCAGTGGTAATCATACTTGCCTGATCCCCGTCACTGGATTAAAAATTAATCGCTTCCTCAACTGCTCTGCAGGTCCAAGGTCTCAATGTGTCAAAATCCAGTTTGACATCACATTTCCAGTCCAGTGGAGACCGGAAGCGGAGATAAATGGAGCTCAGCACTGGGACAAGGGAGTCCTTTTTTTTAACCTTTGCACTCAGCCTGCACATATGAAAAGGGGCTCCAGTTTTCTAAGAGCCCATCTAACCACTTTTAGACACTTCAATTTCCAGGGAACAAAAGTAGTAGCCTGTCTTTAAAATATAACTCCATATAAATGAAGGTAAGACATGGCATTATTAACCTGAAATGTTAGCGAATGTTCACTAAGGGCAGATGTGCTATGAATTTTATAAGCGGATATTGCAGAAGATCCAGATTTAACAAGTCTCATCTGCTTGCTGTGGAAAAATCAGGTGATATGCAACAGATTTTTGATTGTAATTAATGTCCCGTGTGAATGTACCCTCTTTCTGAATCTCTGGATGGAGCAGCATTCCTCCTTTTAGGCAACCTGCACACATTGCGGAATATGTGCGTTTTTTCCTTCAGGAAAAACCACAGCAATTTACAGTACTAGCAAAGTCTAGGGAGATTACACTAATCTCATGTACACTTAGACGATTTTTTCTATGACCTGCGTTGCGGTTTTCAGATTTAATAGCATGTCAATTATGTTTGCAGTTTTAGCTGCAGGTTTCACCCTTTTCAATGGAAGGGTGAGATCTGCAGCAAAACCGAATCAAATCCAAAAATCGCTGTTAGAGATTGTGGTGTGGATATGCTGCAGAAACGTACATAAATCTGCACGGAAATTTGTGTGGATCTTGTGTGTGCCCAAGTGGCCTTATTGATGCATATTTCCCTTCTTGATATATGAAGAATATTAGCGACTCATTTCCCTTATTGTTGACTTGTATAATAACCTTTTGTACACGAGTAACATCCTGCTAACTTGAGTACATACAAAACAGACATGATTCTGCATTTATGATCACATTTTTATTCTAATCGGAAATACAAAACTACTGACCAGTGGTAGTGCTTCAATTTCCAAAAAGCCATGGGACAAGGTGTTAAACGTACATGAACAGGTAACATGCTACAAGTCAGGACATTTGTCATTCTCAAACTTCATTCCATCCTAGCTCAGCGACTTCCTGAAAACAGTGGACCTCATGGATAACATCTGCGGACAATACATCACACTTTTCATTGTCTACCCTGAAAGATGCCATCAAAATGGTGTCCATAGGCAACAACTCCATTTTTGGCTGGACTGGTAGTTATGCATAAGGTTCAGTGTGAGTGCAGTTCAAGCTAAGATATATATATGTGTGTTCCTGCTTATAGGTTCAATACGGAGAATTGTCCAATAATCTTTGTTATATATAAATAATTTTGTCTTTTTTGTTGTTTTTTTAAATTAGTCGTATCACATTCACTTTGTCATGGGGTCTGACTCTTCAGTACATAACACTGGTCTTTACTAAAGGTTTATATAACAGTCTATTGGTTGTTTAAAAATGTAACAGTACAAAACAAGCAATGATGGTATTGGTAACATAACAGGCGTGCAGAAAAGTACATGAGTCCAGATTACAAGTATTTATTTCTTAATCCTAACAGAACAAAAAGGTGGAAATCTCTAAATCTTCAAGTCACACCTGGTCCAACTTCTTCTCTGTTAAGGACCTAGTGCATATGCTGTAAGCACTCGGAATATGCCGAGACACAGAACTCACAAAATTATATTTCTGGATTTCTTGTACTTAAAAGCTGCAAAAGATGCAAATAAAAAAAAAAAACACATTTGAAACATCATCGTGAAGTCACACTTTTGTGTAAGAGGTCACTGCTTGTTGCTATGGCTATTCGGAATATGCCACAAATTGTAATGACTTCATCATTGTATATACACCCAATATGTGGACATAAAATGCAACAATTTAAGATACATCACAGGCTCAGCTTCTGACCCTGCCATTCTTCTCAATACCCTGTGGAAGGGAGTCCAGTCAGAAGAAAGCTGATAAAGGCCAAGTTCACACTTCAGTTATTTGGTCAGATATTTCCATCAGTTATTGTGAGCCAAAACCAGTAGTGAAGCCTCCTCAGAGGTCAGATGTAATGGAAAGATTTACACCCGTTTTGTGTTTTTGACCCAAAGCTGATTTTGGCTCACAATAACGGATGGAAATAACTGACCAAATAACTGAAGTGTGAACTCAGCCTAACTTCAAAGTACGTACAGCTTACCCTCCAAAAGTGAAGAGAACTATTTGACCAAGTATTGCAAATCCTCCTAGAAAAGTAAGAGCACGGGCTTGAAACCTGTGATCGTATTTATATGGCACAAACCCCCAAACACCTCTACAAACGCATTTAGCAAAAAGGCACAGTTAATGTCCAGACAACTCTCTGGCCTTCAGTCTCATCCAAAAAGTGCACATGTAGGACATGAAATACGTACATGGTCTAAAGAAAAATTATAAACACCACCACTGTATTCTACTCTCTATAACAGAATATTCGGACAATGTCTTGCTTTCTCGCTGGCAAAATAGCAAGGCATTTCGGCTCCGTTTAGTGGAGGAGAATGCACACAGCAATGTTATATTAGGACTTCATGAAATTATGCCAGAAGCTGTGTCATTTACAACATGAAGCGCTGAGTTCCAGGCTACCACTATGTTCAATCCCATGAAATCTATCAAAACTTTGACTGTACCTTATGATTGCCAGAAGAAACCTTGTTACTCTGGACACTATTGCCTGGCAAGTAAATGACATGGCATACCCTTCCCAGGGCTTCTGAAAGGAGATCTACACACACGTGATGGATGGGGGTTCCTTCTAACATATATACACAACACTGCCATTCTTACAAACATATGACCATTCCGGTTGTTCTGTAACATAACAGAAAATGCTTCCCGGACAGAAACTCCAGAGCAAGCTAGAAATTACATGATATGTACTATTATTTATATTGCTAAAACTGTTTTCTACATTAATAAACCACTATACAATTCACATAAAAGTCATTGTGGAGTGCGCTGTACAGTTCCTTGTCATTAACGGTGAGAGTTTCTAACTCTCTGGTTTTCCCCATACAGTTCTTTTTCATTGTGTTCTTAGACATATGTGACTAGGTAATGGACCTTCCAGTGCTACAGGGTATTATGATAAGCCTCTGTACCAACAAGGAGAGTAATGAGGTCTAGTATTACAAAAATGTGTGATTTGAGGATTACCATGGAAATGTGGAAGATATAAGGTTGTGTTTTATTCTTTATGTACGGATACTTACTGTGCATACAAATACTTATCTCACTATAGCTAAAATGGACATGGACACAATCAATCATACTCTAGTGAAGACATTTTGGTTAAAAATTTGTAAAACCCACAATTCTCCACGTGGTAGGAGCTTCATCTACTGTATTGTATGGAATGTTCCAATTGCTTTGGCAGGAAGAGCTGTCATTTTTTTTTACCCCATTCCCTTTCCAGTTCATTTTGGCAAATATCTAAAGCTGTCACAGAAAAGTAATATTTTTATCATCAAGTGTTAATATATATATATTTTTTATAAAAAAAAAAAAAAAACGCAATTTGAGAGTGGGATTTTTTTTTTTTAATCCAGGTGTTTTTTTCATTTAGTGGTGTTTTTTCCCTCATCAGTTAAGGTAGTAACTACAATCATAGAACCACAATACAGTTTTTCAAATGAGCAGTTCTAGGGGCGTTCCAAAGAACATGTTCGATTGTGGCGTAACACCGTAATAACCATGACCTACAAAAGCTGTCCTATCTTATTTAAATGGTTTAGTAAAAACTATGGCCATCCCCTAGACTAGTTTACATGGTGCCGGCAGATTAGTGCTTTACTGGCCTGAATCAAACATACAAGGAACAATCATATTTATAAAAGAGTTAAAAAAAAAAAGTAAATTCTTCAACTTGTAATGCATACATTTTAAACATAAATACAACCTCTTTCCAGAACAGTAGAAAAGGGGAGAAAATGCCAGCATTTCCAGAGATTACATGATGATTAAAGGAATAATGCTAAAAGTTCAGCATATAAAACCAAGCAGAAAAGTGCTTCATGTGTATTTTTCTAGTGCAGAAGTTATAATTGTTGGGCTCAAGAAAATGGAACACATCGCTATAACATTAAAGGGACACTTGCTTTAGAAAGAAGTCAATATTTTTTTTAACTCAATATTCATAGAACTTTTGAAAGAATTTTTGCCCGTTTTTCTTTTTAATACATCAGTACTATGGCCCTGGAAATTAAATATAAAATATGGTCCAGTCAACACAAATGATAAGATGTGTAATATACTGTAGATAGGTAATTCACTGTCAGTTTATTGCTGCTGTGAGGGGACAGTTATCTGTGGGGTAATCAAGATAATAGTAGGTGTAGAATTGGAATAACAGTATGACAGCTCTATTGTGCTCATGATAGGTCAGGACAAAGATGCCCGCAGAATGCACTGATTAGTGTAATGTGTGATGCTGTAATTGATAGAAGTAAAGTCTGCACTCTTGTTAAAAGTTGGTACTTGTGAAGGACTTATCAGTCATCACATATAATTCAGAAATTTACGGCACTGCACATTCTGTATATGATGCAATTGATTTATATATATCTGGACCTTCCTCAGTGGTTAATCTATAATGAAATATACACATGTGACAGTAATTATACTATATAGGTATAATTTTGAAATGTACTGTTTTGTATTTTCCTCTTTTTTTTCCGCTAACCTTGATTGTGTTGTAGTCCTCTATGTATATTACACTTCATATATATTTGCCATCTGGGTATATTTACCATCTGGGTCCATATAGGACCAAAACATCTGGTCAGATAACCTATAATGAAATATATACACATATGACACTAGTACCCAGTTGGGAAATATACAGTATACAAAAGGTGTAATATACATAAAGCAGACTAAAATACAACAAAGGTTAGTATAAAAAAAAATAATAAAGCGTAAAATACAAAGCAATACAGAGTAAATTTCAAAATTATACCAATATAGTATAACTACTGTCATGTGTATACATTTCATTATAGCTTAACCACTAAAGGAGGTCTATAAAAGGACTGAAACTGCCGGTCAGATACACTCTGTGGCTTCTCTACTATTACCATAATAGATTACATTTACCCGGATCACTACTTGGATGTATAACCACATAATAAAATATGAATAAATTGCATTGTACATGTGCAGTGCTGTGAATTTCTGAATTATATGTGATGCTGTAACTGAGTCATCCGCCCCCTTCTGGCCATAGTGATGGCCTCACAGAGAGTTAAAGGGACACTGACAGGCCCAAAAAGCATATTTAGGTATATATATGACAGTACAGGTCTTATAAAGTGTATTAGAATCATGTAAGTATCCCCCCTGTCCACCTTATAAATACAGTAAAATGAAGTTTTATAACCTGCTTGAATCGTGTTCAATCTGCCCAAGGGGCGGTGTTTCATCTCAACTTGCGCCCAGCCAGCCTCGCCACAACTGCCGTTTGAAGCGCCGCCCAGCTCATCAATATTCACTTCGCTGGGCGGCTACTCTGAAGCGCTGCTCTGAACTGTGCCCGACGCATGCGCATAAAGCAGAGGCTGCATCGGCCTCTGAGAATCAGACTGTGAGGGTGAGGGTGCCGGGCGCATGCGCTGAAGATGGCCGGGGACACTAGCAGCCGCCCAGCGAAGTGAATATTGATAAGCTGGGCGGCGCTTCAAACGGCAGTTGTGGCGAGGCTGGCTGGGCGCAAGTTGAGATGAAACGCCGCCCCTTGGGAAGATTGAACACGATTCAAGCAGGTTATAAAACTTCATTTTACTGTATTTATAAGGTGGACAGGGGGGATACTTAGATGATTCTAATACACTTTATAAGACCTGTACGGTCATATATATACCTAAATATGCTTTTTGGGCCTGTCAGTGTCCCTTTAAGGGAGACTCTGCTGTGCTAAAAGTTCAAACAAAAAGTTAAAGAGCCAGGACAGGATAAAATAGTCACCTAAATTAAATTGTACAATTGTTGATGGAAGTGTCAACTTATGGTTTTTCTGTCAGCTGCTGTAGCCTAGGGTACAGTAGTGTGACCTAGAACTGCAGTCTGATAGGGAGTACATTTGAACAGATTTTTTTTTATAAATACTAATGCATGTTCTTAAGAAATGAAAGAATATCATTCTTAACATTTTACTCTGAGCAACATGGAAAATAGTTTAAAAGTGGGCAACTCTTTAAATTTATTAGTACCAATCAAACAGACCACGAATAAGCAGGTACTTAATCTGGATTAGTGAACAGATGACCCCCTTTGATCTGAGGACATGTATAGAAATCTAAGGAGGAAGCAGTGTAGCACGGTAACCAATCAGACAGATCTAGTATTTGTGATAGTTAGTGCCACTATTTATATACATATGATCACCAACATACTAGACTAATGGAAGACTAATGGAACAAGTACCAATAGTAACATTAGTAACAAAATGATAATGGATCTCAATATTTCAGAGGGGCACACAGATATGTAACCTAGACCCTGTTAAACAGGATATGACAACACAAAGTGATGCTCCACATACCGTATGTTGTCATTGTTAAGGCTTGTCTGCGTTGAAAGCTCCATTCAGGGCCTCTGTCACAGACACAGGACTTTTTTTGTCTGGTAAAAAAAACAAAAACAGAAGGGTCTCCACTAGTTAATGGAGTCTTTTCAGTTCCGTTCTTCTCAGTTATGTCTGGAATACGGCAATTCTGTTATTTTCTTTGTTTTGCTCCTCTAACAGAGCAGAACAATAGAAATTTATAGCGGTGGTATGAACTCACCCTCATTGTTATTTACTTTAAGGTTGAACTGTGGTGAATGGGGAGTAAACTGATGGTGGTTACCATTCTGACTCATTGGCACAATGCAAACTGCAAGTATATGGAACTCAAATATCGGACGTGTGTGAAATAAACCGGTTAAGACCAGGCCTTTCCTTCCTGTTAATGAACAGCCATAGATTTTCTGTTTGAAAGTTTTTCTCATTTGGTTATTAAAATAATTTTTGTGTCTTTCCTTCCCATTTAGTATGTCTGTGCTATGGTTTTCTTCTGCATTATCAGAGGAAAATGTAAAAAATAAAGCAAATTTGGCCTTTCTTTACATTCTTCTAACACAAAGATGCCACTAAAATACACTTAATTGCATCCCCCTTTTTCTTATAGTCTTTTTAATATAGGAGATGCATAATTTGGGGTTGTCCGGGATGGGGCTTACTGGAGCACACTAGGGCTAAGGTTTTTTATTTTATTTTTTTATTTGGTCTTTACGCAATAGTCTGTATCCCCTATAATGTCATTGAGACTACTGGGGGACATTTTAACAGTACATTCATTTTTTTTTAAAAATCCTGATTTCCCCTGTAACCGGCACTAACTTATTAGCCCCAATTCCATCGGAAATGCAGGCTCCAGAGATGGGCCATAATTAGATTCTAGTTCTTGATCTGATCTATTTTAGAGAAGCTATCCAGTGATCACTAAGACTGGAGCAGTACCTGCCACTGCTACTTTCTGATCAATGGATACATGGCAGTCACTGAAAGCCATGTAGCCAGTGTTCAGGAAGGCAGGTTTGGAAGGGGCGTCTGGATGTCTCCTCTGACAGGCCGCTCATCTCTATCTCTGCAGAGATGTATGTGGACCAGCCCTGGTCCACAAGGGCTTAATAAACATCTAGTATATATGTAGTAATGAGCCAGGATGTCACATAGGGTATCACATAAGCCATAGTAAGAATAATAAGATCCATCAGCAGCATTTACTGATTTTTTCATACACTGCAAAGACTAAAAAATATGAGTTGAAAAATATGAAGATGTATTACTAAATACTTAATAAATTACATTTCTGGCTATATAACCAATGTAAATCAATAGTAGAGTCCCTTGCAGCCAAATGTAGCTACAGCTCATTGAAGCAAGCTGGCCTTGAAATGCAGTAAATTGACCTGGTGGGGCTTGCCTGGTGGAAT
Organism: Bufo bufo; assembly: GCF_905171765.1. Classification (NCBI taxonomy): domain Eukaryota; kingdom Metazoa; phylum Chordata; class Amphibia; order Anura; family Bufonidae; genus Bufo; species Bufo bufo. The sequence goes on from NC_053389.1 coordinate 489,673,210, forward strand.
ACTTCATCAATATTACCCACGCATCCTTAACCTGGTTGTGTGATTGAGACAGCATACTTGGCTCTGATGGCTTTGCTGCATTAGGTAGATAGTCTTCTTAAGACCGAGTACACACATACAGCTTTTGATGTGGTTTCAGGAACAGTTTTTGATCCAGGTCTTTTGAGCCAATGACAAAAGTGGACTAAGCTAAAAGCAGAAGTCTATTCTTTGAATTTCCCCATTCCTTTGGAATCCACTTTTGGCTTTGGTTTAAAAAGCACACCAAAAATTGTGTGCGATTTAAACATATTTGGTGCAGCAGTGATATTTGCCATAGACCTTATTTACCAAGACCTTTGTTTTCCAGGCTGTAATTTCAAGTCAGAATGTTCAAGCAATCTGTAGTTCAATATCGATGTAAAAACCTGCACATGACAGCAAGCAACATACTTACAAATGTGCTCATACACACGTGTAACTTGGACTTTACCGAATGGTGTGATGTAAAACACAAATTATCCCCACTGCGAATACAATAAGACAGCTAGGTATATAGTGCGGGCACTTTCATACTTGTTCTACTGCTGATGTGGACAGATGTGACAAGCTGTACAAGACTCCAGAGTCGAGGGCCACTAGTTTAAGAAGATGAATAATATTGCACCTAAAAGCCCAAATCATCTGACCTTCATCGTGGCGGGCATAAAAAGCACTGAAATGCCAGGCAGGCAAAAAGTGGTCCCAATCCAACAGCGAAAGTTCCAGACTCGACACCTATGCGAGTCACTTTCTTCTACTTGAACAAATAGTTAATGGCAATCTGAAGAAAAATCAGGAAGATAATAATACAATAGTCTCTTTGCTGAAGAAAACTACTTTCTGAGTGTGAGGCATTTGTAGTTACACGATTACGGAGAGCGATGATGTTCCTACAAGACACAACAAGAGGGTGGAAGTTATAATGAGCAAAACACAATACAACTGCAAGAAAAATGTACATTTATATATGATAAATACACTAAAGAAGCAAAAATGATAAAATACTGTACAAAAGTACTTTTTGTCCAGATATCTTTTTAATAGAAGGTTTTCGATTTAATTAGGCTAAACTCAGAATACCATTAAATCACATGCATATTCTGCTCCATGGGATGAAGTGTTACACTAGTAAGTGATCACGTTCCACTTAGTTTCTGTGTCCAATCCACGGAGAACATGGGTACGAAAAAGCAATTTCAAAGTGTGAATCTCTTTACAAGGAATATTGAGGAGTTTTGTCCGAAGACAGAAAGGGTTAATTAATGAAACTTACTAATATACTTAAAATGTTATGGATAGCTGATTTCACTCCCATGCTTCTGCTGCAAGCTATCATATTCAGACAAACGTCCTCCTCTCCCTGTGCGTCGGCGACGTGATAAAGGGGCTGGCTTTTTGGCTAAGTTCATTAGTTAGGCTAGACCACTTCTCTGTATTAGCCATGACAGAACAGGGGCTGCCTTAACTAATGCATTGAGCCAAACAGCCAGCTACTTCATCCCATCACCAACACAGGGAAGGGGGGGAAGCTCTGTGCCACCATAGCCTGTATTTGAAAATCACAGCAGAAGCTCATCTTCCAGGACCACTCAACAAGGACTAAAGTGGGCCACCCCAAATGTATGTAAAAGTTCATTAAATCACATTTTAAATCCATCTGACAACCTCTTAAGCTGATCAATATCAACTGTGAGAGGAACTATTAAGCCTACAAAGCCTTCAGTTTTTTGGGATAAAAGTACAGTGTGGAATTAGGCAGGATTAGCTTGGAGGATATGTACTTTGCAAAGTGTCCATGCTGTACATAGAGGCCGTCGTTCAATTTAAAATTGCTATGAAGCTGAAAACACAGTATGCAATGTGCAAGGAGATACAATCACCTGTTGATTTCTTCTTGTGTTTTCTTGATGGATTCTATGGCACTTTGTAGTTCTCCATGATCTGTCCCCTTCTTTCTGCTTCTACTGCTGTGAGTCAAAACATGTGCTGGAAGAACAAATACAACGCACTCTTAGTATGCACTTTGTGTGTACAAGTACAACGCACTTTGGCTGGATATGCTATAAATGTCTTAGGTGGGTGTTGTGCCTCTGGGACCCCACATATTGAGAGAAGAAATCTCTCCATTCAGGTCCTTCACCTCTTCTGGGGCTTACACCAATTCTCTCCTTTGAGGTCTAGTGGAGTTACAGAAATAGCCGGGCTAGCTTGTATTCAAGTCCATGACTGGATGCAGCCACCTCACCTTGTGGAATAGGTTCCAAGGTACCCCTGTTAGCCCAATAGGTGGGGTTCCTAAAGGCCATTATATACATTGTTTAGATCTACAAATGTCAACCATGCTAAAGTAATAATACATTCTAAATATAGGTTTTATGTTTTAGTCTCAGTGTGATATTACAACTTAACACATCTTAGGCGTTAAATGGGTTGTCTCACTTCAGCAAACACAATTTATTAAGTAGAGGACGTTAATACAAGGCACTTACTAATGTATTGTTATTATCCATATTGCTTCCTTTGCGGGCTGGATTCATTTTTTCCATCACATTATACACTGCTTGTATCGAGGGGTTACGACCACCCTGTAATCCATCAGTGACGGTTGTGCTTTCACACAATAGGGAAAAGCACCCGCCTTTCTGGTGTCCGGGACCGTGGGAGCGCACATAGGCTAGTGCTTTTTCTTACAGTGTGGAAGCAGGCCACCTCTGATGGATTGTAGGGTGGTCGTAACCATGCAAACAAGCAGTGTATAATGTGATGGAAAATAGAATCCAGCCAGCAAAGGAAGCAATATGGACAATCACAATACATTAGTAGGTGCCTTGTATTAACTTTCTCTACATAATAAATGCCACGTGGTGAAGTGAGACAACCAGCTTCACATTAAATCATGTTCCAGCCATATAAGCGTCTCTAAAGATTGGTCTTATGTCAATATTCACCCTCCCGTTATCCATAGTACACTACTTTCTGCAGTAACAGTTGTGGGTTTCACTCCTGAAATCTCACCTTCACTGCCAGAGGAGTCCTGATTATCCAGCTCTGGAGAGGAGCACCCGCTTTCTCCTTTCTTCTGCTGCCCATTTGATTTGTGTTTCAGCTTTGGAACACAAACCTGCAACACACAGAATTGTACATGGACAAGTGCAATCTAAGGAACATTCAGACTACATGACCAAGTAATAAAGTCCTACTCATCCTGGATGCTAGAAACATCCACCTCTTTTACTCTTACATATGAATGTGAAACTAAAGAGGCAACTCCAACATCCCGGCATCTTCGAGAAGATGAAAAGGAAGGTTATGATCAGACTAATGCCTAGACTGCCTGTACAAAACTTCATGCATCCCAATATGTATATATTTCATGTGTATCAAACATATTTTTTGTGAAAAAGACCAATCATGCAGCTTAGATTGTTAGTCGTTATTAAAGATAGAAAACAGCACATGGTGAGTGTGATTTTAAATATGTAGATATTCACTGTTATAAGAATAATTGCATTTGGAGGCCAATGTGACACTGACTCCTCGCCTTGATTGTGGCTCTGGTGACATATTTTCTTGCTGTCTTAATATATGAAGCCCTCCCTGTGGCCAAAGAAGCACATACGGACATTTCTCAGCCTCATAGCTTGAGGTTAGTACTTTTAAGCTTCCATTATGCACATGCGTCCTGGATCTTGACAGGACAGAGGCGAGAGGAAAGCCATTATTTTGTCTCCAAACCTACCTGATAATTGCATTTGTCCCGCTTTGCCCCTTGGTTATTGAGACTAATTACACTCCCCGAACGTACCATTGGAGTCCTATGCCTGACTTTTGTCTGGACGGCACCATCTTTTTCAAACTGAACCAGGTCGTTAAGGGGGTCCCATGGTCGGGTACTATAAGAAATTCAGAAAATAGGGATTATTTTAAAATAGATCAGTACAACTAGTAATAATGACCGTAACATTCCAAAAACAGGAAGAGGCAGACAGTATAAATTCTATACAGGGCTAGATAAACCTTGTCATCATGTCAACTGAAAAATGAGCCCTGGCAAAAGCATCCAATGCCATCTCTACTTGCCAAAATGAACAGTGGAGGTCCTGCTCCAGCTACTCTTCCATCAGTCTCAGCATAGACTAATACAGAAAGCACCATACAGCTGCAAGTAATAGTGCTGCAGAGGGAGCACCGCGGGGGGCGAGCCAGGTGATGATGTGACTACTAGGAGGTAGGGTGGTTAAGGGGAAACCATGTGGTGGGCTGCTCTGCCTATTGAGAAAGTGGATCGCCTGTTCTAATAATACAAAATGTTAGGTACATTCACATGTAAAAAAAAAAATTTATAAAAAAAATCACTGGATTTCGGCTACTTTCACACAAAAGAACCTCCCAGGCTGTGAGCTCTGCGCTGCGATTGGCCAGCGCTACAGCAGAACAAGGGCAGACTCCGCCTACCATAACTTAGGGACTGGAATCTCCGCCTACTATAACTTAGTGACCGAAGATACCGGAGGGCATAGCGGGAGAACGGAGCGGCGCCGGGGGATAATAGTAAGTGAAGTGAGATCCCCGGGGGCCGCTCTCCATGTCTGTATACTTAGTTCACAATGTCAGGATCGGTGAAAGGTCCTCTTTAAGTAAGTGTTTTTGAGCTATTAGTAATTTAGAGATCAGGTTTATTAGATGACCGGCACAATGTGAAATTTCAAACAGCTAGACAGTTAACCCTTTGTGACAGAACAGCTGAATATTTTTAATAAAGACCAATTGAAAACATGATTTTTATCCCAAAATGGGGGAAAAATTTGATCGCTAAAAAAATAATTGCCCCTAAAGGTGTACATTGCCTTTAAGGCCTCATGCACATGACTGTATGTAATTTGCATACGGATACTGTCCATGTTGCATCTGCATTTTTTTTGTGGACCCACCGACTTCAACGGGTCCGTGGTCTGCATTTTGCAGCCAAGTACAAGACATGTTTTGTTTGTGCTTTCCACATCCATATGTCTATTCCGCAAAAATAGTGATGCATACCGACATTACTCGCATAATTTTTTTATGGCAGATTTTTCAGATATGCTTTAACTACACCAGAGAAACAAACTAAAATATCCACCAAATGGGACATAACATCTTTCAGTCACCTTCTGACTTTATGTTTCAGGTCATGAAAAGGAACTGAAGCGTATTGAACTAAAGCGGATTGAAACATTGTGGTCAAATTGATGACTTGTTGCCACGATTCACAAAATCGCTGTAGACTAGTGACATGAAGGTGATACAGTCAGAGACCCAACAATGAAAGCTATAAATAACAGGCTTATTTCAAATCTAAAGTGAACTTACTCCGCATATTTGTATTGCCAGTCTCCAGAGATTGGCTCCTGTTCAAAGAGATGGCAGGTCCACTCCTCTCCCTTTGTCTTCCTCTCTTTGGCGGCTTTCCTCTGAGCTTCCTCTAAAACAAACTTCTCCTGAGTGGCTTCTGTCTGATCTTTGTTATTGATTGCCCTTGTAACATGCTGCCAGAGCCTGAAAGAGAGAAGGACACTGATAAGCAACTACGGCTACAATATGAAGGCACCGTCCACTTTGTGTATTTGACAGAACAGGAGCACATTTAAAAGGGAATGCGCCACCTATTCTTTTTTCCTGCCAATTAAAACGAGATAGTGGCACATATTCTTATTTATAAACAGTTTTTTATTTTCTAAATATAGATGTTTTATACTATTTTCTATACAGCATTATGGTGGCCGGCCATCTTGCCTATGCCATTGTTAACAGCATTTCAAGATATCGTTTACAGCAACCACACTGGCCATAGACACAACAGTCTTCTATGAGAGAGTTTTCTATACATGCTTTATGACCTGTGCAAAGGTCACTGTGCAGGTAGGGGGAGTATATAAGCTGTGAGCATCACCTATCAGTGAATGGTCATCGAAATCATGTAAAGAAAAAGTTCTCACCCAATTTATACATGGCTTGGTGAGAGGCGATCTTCATCTTTTCCCCTTCCAATCCCTTTTGCGATCATATTTTGTAGTATGTGGTACAGTCAGGATATTCAGGTAGAGGCAGAGTGTGATTTAGCCAAAAAGTATTTTTCAAATGTGAAAGGCCTAAATGAGGTGTATGTGCTTATGCTACCAAAACTAGTTTTTTCCCTAATGCAAATGAGGATAATTGTGATAATTGTGATAATTCTGAAAATATAAACAGCAGAAAAAAATTCCAGCACTTTTTTCTGCTGTTTATATCTTGAGAACTAAGGCTACTTTCACACTGCCGTTTCAGGGTCCGCCTGTGAGATCCGTTTCAGGGCTCTCACAAGCGGCCCAAAATGGATCCGTTTAATGGATAAGGATCCGTTTAGAATGCATCAATTTGGCTCCATTCCGCTCTGAAGGCGGACACCAAAACGCTGCTTGCAGCGTTTTGGTGTCTGCCTGGCGATGCGGAGAGAAAACGGATCCGTCCTGACTTACAATGTAAGTCAATGGGGACGGATCCGTTTATATTTACACAATATGGTGCAATTGTAAACTGATCCGTCCCCCATTGACTTTCAATGTAAGTCAGGACGGATCAGTTTGACTTACCAATGATACAAGCGTTTGTATTATAAGTGCGGATCCGTCTGTGCAGATACCAGACGGATCCGCACCTAAACGCAGGTGTGAAAGTAGCCTTACCTGGTTCGTTCCGTGCACGGAGGATATAGGATACATGGTGAGCTGGACACAGGGTGGATAAAAATCAATGATTTTTTTTAAAAAAAGCAGATTTTTTTAAATTTAAATCTAATTTTTTTTTTCTATATAAAAGGCTTTTTGAGGAAAATATATTACCATCCAAAGGTTATTCCATCATGAAATAAAGATTTTAATTATGTAGAATAAGGCTGTATGTGTTTATTTTTTTGGTAAATAAATTCCATGAATCCATTCACAATGTCATGCTCTTCCAGAGGTTTTTGTAAGATTATTGGGCAGTTTCTCTGCCTAAAAGATATCACAGATGCTTGGTTTACTTTTGCAGTTCTCAAAACTGAATTTGACTCAGCAGAGATCACATGCCTCTTCTTCACAGCAAAAATGTTATCATATGAACAGAGTTGAGAAAAATACCTTAATCCTAACTTCTACAAACCTATGAATGCAGAATCAACCTAATCAAACTAATATAAAAAGTTGTTTAAATCTTCATCTACTTGCATATTATAAGTTAAATCAGCAAGAATTAATCTTTATGTAGAAAACTATGATTTAAATCAAGCCTTACTGACTAGTGATTTAAATTTTGATTGAAATCAGTTTGATTTAAATCAAATCCACCCTGGCTGGACATTTTGTTTATTAACTTTATGTGATAATTCTGATCATGTTATATACAAAATAGATTGCGTCACATGTAAAAGAAAAAATATTATGTAGGGTGTACTACCAGAAATATGAAAGTTTGAATAGCTGAACCATTTCTTATATAAGAAAAAAAGGGAGGGGAGCTTCAGGTGCCACACGGCATTTCACTGAAATGCATGAAGGTTCTCTAAAGTTGTTTCACTTCTATGGTAGCATAAACCTTATAGAGGAAGCAATCCTAATAAAAAAAAAACATTTAACAGGGAGGCGTTCTGGATTTTGTGTCTGAACACCAGATTCCCTATACGACTTAATTATAAAACAGATTTGCTATAGCCATTCCTCTAATCTATTTTGGATTTTTTATGCACTTCTTCTCCATACCTGACAGGTATCCTGCACTGGGGGAGGATCCGAAGCTAGCATGTAGTCTCATTTTTGTTTTAAATAGCAGTTATATATTCCAGTGTTATACCATGAACAAGAGCTTGTATAAAGCTCGAAAAGCGTAGGTTGGAAGAACTACTGCTGTAATCTTTAATATGAAGAAAGAATAAAGTAATATGGAACTTTAAAGAGGACCTGTCACCACTCCTGACATGCCTGTTTTAATAGTTTCATGCATTCCCCATGTAATAATTCTGGAACATCTATTCTTATGGCTCCATGTTGTACCATTCCTCTGTTAGTTCTACTAGAAGTTATGAATGGATTACCAGCAGTCTGCAGTTATGGTACAGAGGGGTGGTAACCAGTTGGGGGGGGGGGGGGGGTGTACCTGCACAGTCTGAAAATGGCAACATTGATTGGATAGAGTGAGTTTGTGCAGGTACCCCCCCCCCCCCCTAACTGGTTACCACCCCTCTGTACCCTTACTGCAGACTGCTAGCAATTCATTCATAACTTCTAGTGGAAATAATAAAGGAATGGTACAACATACAGACATAAGAATAGACGTTCCAGAATTGTTATTACATGGGGAATGTATGAAGCTATTAAAACAGGCATGTCAGGAGTGGTGAAAGGAAGCTCTGGTTCCTCTTGATTTCACTGTAATCCTGAGTGAGGATGATGAGATGAATACTAAAAAATTATCTGCACAGAACGGGAAGTCTTGACAAATTTTTAGGCTTAGGGGCCAGTGTGAAAACTGACGGATTTTGTTTTGTTTTATTTTTTTTTAAATAATTAGTGCCATTGCTGTCTGAAATTACAACTTTACTGAGCTCACGTCTTACAGATTTCAGTCATTAGCTGATCAGAACTTACATTCACATAAAGGACAATGGCATCAAGAGAAATTACCTTTCAGATTCAAATTCTCCCTGCTCATCACGCAGAACTGTACAACGGGTCAATCTGCGCTGCCTAATCTCATGTGTAGGGTTCCAGAAGGTCTCATACACATCTGTCTTCTTATCATGAATATAGACTTCACTGTCCTAGAAGGTAACGTACACATAAAGTGGCACATGTAAGTATACAAGATCAAGAGAATTGGTCTCGGCTACAATAGCAGGAAAAGCCCATTAATGAGAGTAATGCTGCTTCTGGAAGAAACTTATCACATATTTCTAGAATGTGCCATCACTTGATGAATGTGAGAGTCTAACTTCCGACACTCCTACAGATCCTGAGAATGAAGGCGACGTGTCACTGCTTTAAGCCCTATGCACATGGCTGTATTTTCAGTCTGCATCTGATCCGGATTGGATGCAGATCCATTCACTTCAACGGGGCCGCAAAAGATGCAAACAGCACACAGTATGCTGTCCGCATCCGTATGTCTGTTCTGTGACCCCACAAAAAAAGGAGAGACCATGTCCTGTTCGTGTCCATTTTGCAGACAAGGATAGGACATTTACTACAGTGGTAAAAAAAAAATATAGCGGCATTCACATGGCCAGGATCCGTGTTTTCTGGATCTGCGGTTTACCACAAAACAGATACAGTCAAGTGCATGAGGACAGCTAACAGTATCGCAGACCATCCTGCAGCTCAGGAAATTTATAACAGGAGCCATCTTCACCAGGCAAAATCAGCTGTTTGCTGGAGGCTTCAGAAGCGGTAAATACGGCAGTCAGAAGCCGCCATAGCTCTCATATCAAAGGGCTTAGGTGTGAAGTGAAATCCAAAGAAACTGTATGTGTTATGATATATGCATGATAAATAGCATCTGCCTAATGTGACATAAATTACCGTACATAGATTATTATTTATTCTGTCACTTACCCAGTGACCTTCCAGAGTTGCCAGGACCTCCTTTCCCAGTTTAATTTTCCCTGATATTTGATTAACACTATCATCATTTCCAAGAAACGGCTGCAAGGTAACATAAAGGCAGTGAATATCATAGCAAGCACCCTGTTGAACATACAATACAGACATTACTTTAGGCATCTGAGCCAACGGGACTGGATTTGCTTAGTACTTGCTCGTGAGTCCATTCTCAATCCATTGTGCCATGCATGGACAGACCTCTGCCGTTTTCTAGCACACTTCACACAGTTACTTGGTATATGATGCTAAAACCTGCATCATATTCATCCTGTCACTGAGTGCTACAGATGTCTTTAAGCAAAGCTCACATGGGAATTAGCGAGGATGAGGAGCCTACTATATATGAGCATGTTTTTCCTCATCCTACATCTGCTGCTTATCATACTCGGTTAGCAGTAATATATGATGACACATGTCTCTGCTTCCTGTTGAGCGTCAGGGTACATGAATCCTCAGGTTATGGATATGGATCTACAAATGGATATAACACTGTTCTATTTAAAAAAATGCCATTTTTAACATACAGGAGTGTTACTGTCATAAGAATCTATAAAGATGCCTATGGGCAGTTAGGACCGTAGCTGCAGAGCCAGTGTAGGGTAATGCCAGTCTGTTGCACAGTCCCAGGGAAATGGATGTTCCTCCAATCTCCATCCACATGTTCTTTTCATAGGAATTACGGTCAACTGACTGATACCATGTTTAGACTAGTTAGCCCATAGATGCACATAGAACACATCTGTGGTCTCTGATATTCAACTGAAGAGATAGTGGTCTACTGAAAAAGTTGCCAACGCAGATTGCGGGAAAAACATGACTAGGGGTTCTCTTCCTCAAGCTCCACACTTTTAAGTTAAGTCAAAGTGGTGGACAGCACATCACAACTCTGCACCCTCTGTTATAAAGGGGTTATCTTATGAAAACTATTTTTCAGCCATCCAAAGGATGGATGACAAATATTGGAATGTGGGGACTACCACCGGTGGGACCCCCTGTGATCCTGAGAACGAGGGGTCTCCAAGTCCACTCTACTCTGAATGGAGTGGTAGTGCATATGTCAGTCCACTGCTCCATTCACTTCTTTAACTTGTCATAGACATCTTATCTATACCTCTATTCAAAATACTGCTCACTCAAGTCCTCATCTCTGCATAAGAACTGTATAGGCTATGGCTGTCTCCTACACAGTGCTCCTATGGGCTAAACATAGTGCTGGTCACACAACCCCCCAGCATTTAGATAGCAGGAAGGGTATATGGCATAGGATATGTGCTGAGTGAACTTGTGTTTTCAAGTTTGGCGTACAAGGTTCGGGTTATCTAAAAATTCCATTATGGATACCGCTCACACGGACCATAACTTATGGTCCGTGGGAGCGGAATCCATAATGGAATTCTTAGATGACCCGAACCTTGTACACCGAACTTGAAAACACAAGTTCGCTCATCCCTAGTGCCGGGTAAATACACAGAAGTATGGTCCATGGTGTAAGTAAAAAGAGTCATGAGAACAAGCACTGTCATATAGCCCTATTGCTAACTGAATACAAGAGGTCATATGACTAACGCCATGCTTAGTCCTTCTCAGAACATGGAATCACTACATGGGAAACATCATTGAGCTACTTAATTTCACTATGAAGAGACACAGTCTACTTCAGTGGCATAAGATAGATATGTCAGCAGTATTTAAACTCATGTACATTAGAAAACAGTGGTATATGGTTTCCTATATTACAAAAAAATTAGATAAAACACCCTCCACACCCTCTGCAGTGGGGGTAATGAATCTTTGTTACTGTTTTTCCAAGTACAAAAAATAACTTAAAAAAATCGATATAGTATCGTCTGGGAGGATAGAGTATATAAACATACAGTCAGCAATAATAGGAAGACTACAGCAAGCAGGTATATAGCATGCATGTAGAGCAAAAATAATTGATGGTGTCCTCATCAATTCCAGGAAAGCCAAATGAGCTATAGGATGACATTTGCAGAACGAGCAGTTCATCTAAGCATTACTGCCATGTATATCCAGTTTAACTCTTTTCATAAGCTCTGCAGGTTTCCTTGAAAAATCTGCCAGTATGAACTGTATACCTGCACAGCAAACAAAACGTACCTTGTAGTCCTTTTACGGTTTTATTATTTTATTATCGGCCGCGGGAATAAAGCAGATGGACTCAACATAAATAAAGGAATTAAAAGAAACACAAGAGTGCACTTCCACAGCACATTTGCACTCAGTGGCCCATTTATTAGGTATATCTAATATACAAGCAGCAGCTCGGTTGTTCATAGACACAAGAAAATGTGGCGCACAGCATGCCCCACCGTACTTGTGAATGAACAGGTCACTGATGTTGCCGATACCGGGAAGTTTTCTCAGTCTGTTCCACAGTCTTGCATCCCTTCTTCAAGTGAGCACACAGCTACTGTACTGTGAAAGGCTGCAGTTGTAACCCATTAAGCTAGGCAGTTTATTTTACAAGTGCCCTATTATCTGGAGACATTGAATCCTGCATTGCCGATCCAGGTGTTTGAAGTGTTGAGCACACTATGCACAGCGCTACTTCTGCTCCAATCCTAGTTCAATAAGCATTCAGCGGAGCAGTTCACCATACCAGGGTCAGTACTTGGGGTTTTCAGCTCCGTGAGGTCAGCAGCTGCAGTAGTCGATCAGTGAAAAGTTAAAGCAAAAGCGGACAATCTACTGGAAACTGGAAAAAGTCCTTTACATGACCCACCAGCTCTAGATCTCAACACTGGATGAATTGTTTTCTTCATCAGTCACCAAGGATTCTGCTCCTCTTCATTTCACAATAGCCATATTCTGGTCAGATATATGAAATATACACCTCTGCATATAATGGATAGGAAACCCAATAAAGAGGCCACTCAGTGCATAACAAAAGAAGGGCATACATACCTTAAGTTTAAACTCGAGGACGGCACTGTAACCTGTTTTCTCACATGTAATGGTGACACTACCACCAAGCTCAAGTGTCATTGTGCCATATAAGATGCCTATGTAGATAAAAGAAATATAAAAAGGCATATCTACCAAACAAAACACAAAGACATGAGGCACTATGGACGTGTGACAGTCTACCTTTACAATGGGCATATGGCATGGTCATGGTATAGTCCTCTCCTCTGTTGAGGAATGTCAGTCTTCCTTCTCCTTCCAGGATAGCAGACAATGAATTACCTTCAGGAAAGAAAGCACAGAACTGAGGCTTACACGGCTATAGAAAGTTCATGAGTGCAGCATCAGTGAAATTAAATCAATGGTGAATATTCCATGAAGACCAAAAAGAATGCCAAATATTTACCATAAAATTTGGATTTGGCCAGAATACTCCCACTAAGACAAAATCCATCTTTTCGGTTGCTGACATAAAAGGCAGAGACAGGTGGATGATGGGAAACCTATTATACAAATAAGACAATAACTACATTACACTAGAACAGAGATTTATAATAATCATGAAAACATTTTATGCATCGTATTTGTACATTTCTATTATAATACATCTTCACTCTATGATAATGGAATTAGATGAAAGATATTAAAGGGAACCTGTCATCACCTCACTGAGGGCAGCATACATTAGTGACAGAAATCCTGATGTCAGTGGTGTGTCACTCATGAGCTAATAGTAAGTGGTTGCCGAGAACCATCATCATAATCATTGCAGCCCAGGCCTGGAAAAGAGTCAGATCTACCTGAGAAGAGTCCTGGTTATTCCTAATCTCCTGCTCTCTCACCCATCTGCTGATGATTGGCAGTTCTCTCCTAGACAGAAAGGGAGAAAACTAGGTAGAAGACTGTCAGTCATCAGCAGGTGGGCAGGAGAGCAGGACTTCATGAATAACCAGGACTCTTCTCAGGTGGCCGGGACTCTTTTCCAGGCCCAGTCTGCAATGATTGTGATGTCTGTTCTCAGCAACCACTTACTTTTAACTTTTAAATGACAGATCTCTGAAATCAACTCACCTGTCTCTACTTTATTCTGCCGTTAGAACGGGCTCCATAAAGGTGATGACAGGTTCCCTTTAAAGCATACCTCCATAGCCTGACTGCACTGATGCACAATCCTTTACTTCCACCTAAGCTATACTCACAGGTGTACAGAAAGCTCAAATCTATCTATGATGCTGTTTTCACACCCGTACAAAGGTTCATTTAGTGCTCCCTTTTCCTTACATGCAGGGAACACTGTGGTCCCTTGTAAATCATGAATTACTGTTTCAGGCTAGCAAAAGGGTGGTGGCCTAGGTTTAACAGTTCTCTGACCAGAGACTATTTTGTTTGTCAAAGAAACACTGGTGTCTATGTATGTTCTATCTTCGTTGTTCGCATACTGACTATTCAGGTGTGGATTTTTGGGAAATTATAGCCCGCTTAGAGGGCTATAACCTGCAATCTCTTCTGATCACTTGTCCTATAAAAAATAATAGAGAACTATTATGGTCTATGGTATTTCCATTGCCTGCCTATGAAGCCGTGCCTTGTGCTCGGCTTTACAGGCAGTTAACCATAACAGCTCTGAGAACTTTCAGAAGGCCCCATGCTGTCATGGTAACTGATCGGAGCCCTACAATTTCACTATGGGGGCTCTGCTTTGAAGGCAGAGGGAGCCTGGCATCGGAGGGGTTAAATGACCGTCCTCGTTTCGGCATCCTCTTCAATCCCAGTGATTGCAGCCGAAAGCCTGCTTTATTATACAGCTGGCACCCACCGCGTATGCTCAGCGCAGCCGCCCACTCCATACAAGCCCTTGCTCATAATGTCATAGATCTATGGCATTGTGCGTTAAGGGGTTAAAGTATAACTCTCGTTTCACTTTTTTATGGTGTAGGAACAGTCATGTGAAGTGATTTTGTAAGACAGTTTATTATATGTTAAATGTGTGTACTTTTATTAGGAAACTTCCTGTAAAGTGTCTCCTCCGCAACCTTCTAACTGATTCTGGTTTCCCTGCCTCCTTATATGTACATGATTATGGGGAAATCCATTTTGCCAGTTTAGTTAGTGAGCACTGGGCAGATAGAGAGTGATGAGGCCAGAGGTGCTGTGCACATGTAGTACATACAGTGAGGCCAATGTCCTTACTATGTACGGTGGTGCGCAGAGGGGGAGGGCATTGGTGACATTGCAGGTAGTTGGGAGCGCACAGGGGAGGTACTGGGCTCTCTGAATAGGCAGCCATGGGCTCACTGAATAGGCAGGATTCGGCTCTTTGAAAGTATGGAAACGCTCTAGTGGGCACTTTTGGGGGTCATTTATCAAACTAGTGTAAAGTAGAACTGGCTTAGTTGCCCATAGCAACCCATCAGATTCCACCTTTGGACAGCCTCTTTTGGAAAATCAAAGTGGAATCTGATGGGTTGCTATGGGCAATTAAGGCTACTTTCACACTAGCGTTCGGGGCTCCGCTTGTGAGCTCCGTTTGAAAGCTCTCACAAGCGGCCCCGAACGGATCCGTCCAGCCCTAATGCATTCTGAGTGGATGCGGATCCGCTCAGAATGCATCAGTCTGGCACCGTTTGTCCTCCGCTCCGCTCAGCAGGCGGACACCTGAACGCTGCTTGCAGCGTTTGGGTGTCCGCCTGGCCGTGCGGAGGCAAACGGATCCGTCCAGACTTACAATGTAAGTCAATGGGGACAGATCCGTTTGAAGTTTTTTTTTGTTCATGGTAATGCAAACGGATCAGTTCTGAACGGATCTAAGCGTTTGCATATAGGTGCGGATCCGTCTGTGCAGATACCAGACGGATCCGCACCTAAACGCAGGTGTGAAAGTAGCCTAAGCAAGTTCTACTTTACACCAGTTTGATAAATGACCCCATTTGTGCCTAACTTGCCTATAGAACAAACATCTTCTGGCGATTGCGAACACACAAAAGAATACTAAAAGGTATGTAAACCATGTAGCATGACTTATATAGGCCAAATATTGGTGGCTGATTTCCTTGAAAGGGATTGTCTGGGAATCTAAAAGGTGTGGTTTTAGCACAAACGCTTTATATTAGGTTAGTCCTAAGTATTCTACAGTAGTTACACAAAGTTAGTTACAGTTTGGGGATCTTGATTAGCACCAAAAACAACACCGCTTCACACAAAGTGGGGTTAGACATGCAGCACATACCTGCTCAGCAATGTAAAAGGTCTTGCTGCTGGTTTTCGGATGTATCCACAAGCAGCGAAAGGTTTCTCCAATAATAGGGTTGTATGGTTTCTTCAGGCCCTACACAGGTAAGAGAGGTAAAAGATGAGGATCCTGTTGTGATTATTACATGTCTACGTTGCGCCATAGACTGGATGACCTATTATGGATGCCAATAGTAAGTGGACAGCCTTCTCACATCCTCTTAAACTGAAATAATATTCTTCTATGTAACCATGGAAAATGGAAGCGTCAGTCTTCTGCTTCGAAGACAAACAAGATGGTTTCTCACAATAAAAAAAAAAGACATGGACTAAGCGTCATGAGATAGATTATTTCTACTCTACAAAGCAATAGTGTGACTTGTGTAGAATATTTGGTTCACCAGTTCACAAAAAGGGATTCCCTGGAGATGGTAAAAGAGTGCAATAAAGGGCAAATAAATTAATGGAGGGCTTGGGGAGAGAGGGAGAGAGAGAGAGAGAAAGAGAAAGAGAGAGAGAGAGAGAAAGAGAGAAAGAGAGAGAAAGAGAAAGAGAGAGAAAGAGAGAGAAAGAGAGAAAGAAAAGGAAGGAAAGAAAGGGAAATAAATAAATAAATTGCTTCATTCCTCAGTCATATAAAAGGGGGACATCATAATCTTACAAATATATAAATGACAAAATAAATAGTTCATACAATGTCACCTTAAAATATGAGGGCACCCTCAAATGTAGAGTAGAGGGGCTCCCTAGACAGAAAGCTATTATTTACCTTAAAGCGTAAACCCTTTCTTTTCTGTCCATGGCTGCACCCTCTTCTTCACAGGCACTAGAAAGTAGTTGAACAGGCCCAGCGCCTGCACAGAAGAGGAGGCAACTATGGACAGTAAAGAAAGCGGTCACGTGAGTAAACTACAAGACCACAACCGTTTTGCTACCCATGGATAGGACGGCCACAGCATTGCAATCTTTACACATTTTTTGGATGGTATTACAGTTAAATGGCATTGAACTATGCCCCTGGTACTTTCTGTAGATTTCCCTTTGATTGGAAAGATACATTTAATACCAGCATGTGATCTATACAAATGTGATATCTATAGTAGAGAGTCATGCAGTCATCTCATGCCTACTGCTCGCTGACTGGAAGCCCTGTTGCTTCTGACATCAGCGCTAGCAGCTCTGACATATGAGGCAAAGGGGATATCAATCAGCGGTATGTTTGCAGGGCTGGTTAGGGATCCTACTGTCCGAATCAATGATTTGAGTACTCAAAAAGCTGATGACATGCTCCCTTTAAAGAGAAAATAAAGGACACATCAATTTTAAACGGTTTGAAAAATTCAAAGTACAAAAAAGAAAATCCAACCTTTGGTTTCTTGTAGAATCCTGAAAGATACCACTTGACGACTTTCTTCATTCGACTATATGCATTCTCTTCTAAAGCCGCCCTAGCAAAAGTACAAACACTAAATCAGAAATCCTGAAGTGAAGGCATGAATCTAAATTTTAAGAGGAATTTAGAGGTGCAAAGCAACTACAGTGGCGGAAATAATTATTTGACCCCTCACTGATTTTGTAAGTTTGTCCAATGACAAAGAAATGAAAAGTCTCAGAACAGTATCATTTCAATGGTAGGTTTATTGTAACAGTGGCAGATAGCACATCAAAAGGAAAATCAAAAATTTTTTTTAAATAAAAGATAGCAACTGATTTGCATTTCATTGAGTGAAATAAGTATTTGAACCCCTACCAACCATTAAGAGTTCTGGCTCCCACAGAGTGGTTAGACACTTCTACTCAATTAGTCACCCTCATTAAGGACACCTGTCTTAACTAGTCACCTGTATAAAAGACACCTGTCCACAGAATCAATCAATCAAGCAGACTCCAAACTCTCCAACATGGGAAAGACCAAAGAGCTGTCCAAGGATGTCAGAGACAAAATTGTAGACCTGCACAAGGCTGGAATGGGCTACAAAACCATTAGCAAGAAGCTGGGAGAGAAGGTGACAACTGTTGGTGCGATTGTTCAAAAATGGAAGGAGCACAAAATGACCATCAATCGACCTCGCTCTGGGGCTCCACGCAAGATCTCACCTCGTGGGGTGTCAATGGTTCTGAGAAAGGTGAAAAAGCATCCTAGAACTACACGGGAGGAGTTAATGACCTCAAATTAGCAGGGACCACAGTCACCAAGAAAACCATTGGAAACACATTACACCGCAATGGATTAAAATCCTGCAGGGCTCGCAAGGTCCCCCTGCTCAGGAAGGCACATGTGCAGGCCCGTCTGAAGTTTGCCAATGAACACCTGAATGATTCAGAGAGTGACTGGGAGAAGGTGCTGTGGTCTGATGAGACCAAAATAGAGCTCTTTGGCATTAACTCAACTCGCTGTGTTTGGAGGAAGAAAAATGCTGCCTATGACCCCCAAAACACCGTCCCCACCGTCAAGCATGGGGGTGGAAACATTTTGCTTTGGGGGTGTTTTTCTGCTAAGGGCACAGGACAACTTATTCGCATAAACGGGAAAATGGACGGAGCCATGTATCGTGAAATCCTGAGCGACAACCTCCTTCCCTCTGCCAGGAAACTGAAAATGGGTCGTGGATGGGTGTTCCAGCACGACAATGACCCAAAACATACAGCAAAGGCAACAAAGGAGTGGCTCAAGAAGAAGCACATTAAGGTCATGGAGTGGCCTAGTCAGTCTCCGGACCTTAATCCAATCGAAAACCTATGGAGGGAGCTCAAGCTCAGAGTTGCACAGAGACAGCCTCGAAACCTTAGGGATTTAGAGATGATCTGCAAAGAGGAGTGGACCAACATTCCTCCTAAAATGTGCGCAAACTTGGTCATCAATTACAAGAAACGTTTGACCTCTGTGCTTGCAAACAAGGGTTTTTCCACCAAGTATTAAGTCTTTTTTTGTTAGAGGGTTCAAATACTTATTTCACTCAATGAAATGCAAATCAGTTGCTATCTTTTATTTAAAGTTATTTTTTCGATTTTCCTTTTGATGTGCTATCTGCCACTGTTACAATAAACCTACCATTGAAATGATACTGTTCTGAGACTTTATTTCTTTGTCATTGGACAAACTTACAAAATCAGTGAGGGGTCAAATAATTATTTCCGCCACTGTATGTATATTTCATTACAGCCCCTTGCAGACGAGCGTGTCCGGATGCGTCCCGGTGCATTGCGGCAAACCCGCGCGAGTAGGTACGCAATTGCAGTCAGTTTTGACTACGATTGCGTTCCGATGTTCAGTTTTTATCGCGCGGGTGCAATGTGTTTTGCACGCGCGTGATAAAAAACCGACTGTGGTACCCAGACCTGAACTTCTTCACAGAAGAAGAGCAAGTATGCATGCTGGGAGTTGTAGTTTTACAACAGCTGGAGTGCTGGGGGTTGCCTACCCCAGTAATATAAGATCCTAAGTTTATTAACCATTCGCAGCTAAGAAAAGTCTCCAGTGAAACAAGCAACTGCAAATTTCTTCCCGATCGCTGCTATCTATCCACTGCTAGTATGACCTCAGTCATGTGGAGGCTGCACCGTTTTGGGTTGTGATCAGCACCAAAAATCTTAAAATTTGTACTTTCATATGCAGTCTTGAAAGCATCATTTGTGCATCTCCAATAGTAAACTGTATTCCGAGTCTAGTATCTTTGCTTCTACACTATTAGTAGCTTGAAGAAGTTCACACATGAGATATTTTATAGTAATGATGAATTAAGGGTGCTGACACTTACTCAGACAAAAAGTCGGCATGATAATAATAGTCAGACAGCTTGTCTAGGAAAGAGCGGGGCTCCAGTATGAAGGTAGGAAGAACCACTTTGGACAAGTCCATTCCTGGCCGAACCTGTTTTAGTAATGTCCAGATCAGACTCTTGTGTTCTTCTGACACAGTTTCTGTTTGCGATGCCTCGCCAGCCTTGGAAAAAAGAAATGTTGTGAAAATAAAGCTCTAACAAAAAAACTATTCTAGCATGTCAAAGTAATCTTCATGTTCTAACCATTGCTGGGCACCTCTATTTGTCTCACAACATGCCTATTCGTTATGAAAACAATGACTGGAATGATGTGATTCGATAGAGTAGCGTTGTTCCAGGAGAACATAACCGGTACGGAAATATGCCTGTTCTTTATGCACTGTACTCTACATACTCCAGTTATGTCTGTATTGCATCTATATTTTCCTTACTGTTGCCGCTATGTTTTTGTGATGCCTTATATAATTTTTTATTTTATTTTAAAGACAGAACATAATATAACAAGTAGGGGTAAAATGTATGTTTTTTTTTTAAACCATTTACCCCTAAATTAGTAAAGCCTGGTCAGCTATTTTTTAGATGTATCTGTGGTTGGAAATTCCTCTTTAGCAGCAGCCTATGTGAATCTTTGCATCCTCTCTAGCATCTATAGCCAGTCGTCTTATGAAAGGCTGCTTAAGGTCAATGGATGTTGTAGAGCAGACTCTCTAATAGGATTCACATAGATTGTAGCCAGAAAGCATGGTCTCTGGGCTCTATCTAGGGTTAAGATCTCTACTAAATCAGTAATATGGGGACACACTTTGACTATCACCTGGATAGGAAAACTGGACAAGGTACAATCCTGATTTGAAAGGTACTGTGACTGCAGGAGCTTGTATTTCAAGCTTCCTAATGGGAAGTACAGTAATTGAGAAGAAAGTTGTTCAGATCCGTCTACTAGGTGCAAAATGCTGTGTATTCTGCTCACCTCGCCCAACTCTTCATGTGCTTCTTCTATGTATGTGGTTTCCTTAATGAGATCAGAAGGTTCAAGATCAATGAAAGAGTCATCCTGTCTTTCTGAAGTGTCACTGTCACTCTCCTCACTTTTACCAAGTCCATCGTTGTCAGACTCCTCATGGTCGTGATCATTCTCCTTATCAGATTTATCTGAATAGGTGTCTTGGTCTTTAAAGTGCTGCCTTTCAATTTCACTGTCATTCAACCTAGTTAAACAGAGTGTAATAACAGAACAGCTCTCTCAAATATTAACACAAGCTGCTCATTCAATATAAATTATACAAAGCAGGTGGACACCAACTATGTACCAATACATGTTCTTATGAAGCATGAGCTGCACAAAACAAATATGCAAGAGGCAAAATTTACGGGGCAAGGACTCTGATGAATTGAGGTCATGAAAAGAGCAAGAGCAGCTTTAGTTAAAAAAAAATAAAAAAAAAATAAAAAAAATTATGTGCAAGGCTTATTGCTGTCTCATGTTCTTCACAATGGAAAGATTCAGCCAGACTACTTACTGGAAGTTCTCATTGCTGTGGACGTTGTTTGCCCTCAGAAGGCCATAGAAGTTGACATGGCTATTCTCACCAGAGGAATTCAGGTCATGCTCTTTACCTTCCCGGATCATGGTGCGCTTCAACAGACTGGAGCACTTTAGAGCCAGTTCTAGAGCGTCCATCCAGCACCTTCCTAGTGTACAAGAGATTTATACAAGCTACATCTTGTGTTACTTGCGTATTACCCCGAAAAGCTTACACATCAGTTAAACCTGCCCTAGACCCAAGACTGCTACCAAATCTAAATGAGATCTGAATTTATGGTAGATTACAACAAAAAGAAATTTCTGTCAGAAGTGAGCAATAGCAAGTCATACAAACCTTACAGAACACACTGGCAGCAGAATGCTTTACAATGTATAGGAAAAAAAAGGTAAAGGGGTTTTCCAAGATATTTTTTCTTATGACCTATCCTCTGATACCAGGGATCCCACCCGATCATCAGCTGTTTGAGAAGGCACCAGTGCTCGCTGTAGCATCACAGCCTCAGAGCTTTGCCTAGGTCATAAGACGTCACTTTCATTGGTCACATGGCCAAGTCCCAGCTCAGTCCCATTGAAGGGAATGGGAATGAGATGTGATACCAAGCACAGCCGCTATCAAATGGATAGAGCTGGGCTTGGTGAGACAAAACAAGGCTGCGGCGCTAATGCGAGCGCCGGTGTCTTCTCACCACTGCAATCAGATACTGATGACCTATCCTGAAAAATTTTTTAGAACCCCTTTTAAAAGAAACACAAAATTATATAAACCACAATATTTGTTTCAAGTGTACTGAAAATCATGCAGACTGAAATATCCTTACAGAAACATTTCAGAGAACACATGTTAATCTCAGCCCGATCACTATTATTTTCGTCATGTGTTTGAGGGTGAGGATTAAAAAAGGGTCTCCTATTGCAAGCAGAGCAGTAGGTGGACAGCTGCTTCTGCAGCCAGTTGCCTTACTGCCAGACCCAGGCTTATGAGGCTAGGGGAAATGGCTGATATTCAATGACACACATAGAAATCAAATGAGAGGAGGATATTAAGTGAAGAATGGCTGGGATTTTTCTTAAGTATTGTGCATCTTGTGTCCTTGCATACATGAATAGTCAACCTCTATAGGGAGAATGTAGAAGCTACTGAAGTGTTTTTAGGACCTGTTCACACTTCTGTCAAATGAATCATAACAGGTTGTTCATATCCGTTATAAAAGAGTAATTCATGACACATTTTATTTTTTCCTACCTTGACGTCTAATAGGTTCTGGCAAGTATTATTTTTTATTTTTTTGCTGGATGCCTGCTACACAACAGAATCCTGATAAAAAGTTTCAGCATTGTCATATCCAGCCAAAATAATAATCTTGTAACGCCACATTTCAGAAAGAAAACCTACAAAGTATCGTAGTCACCTACAGTACGATCAAGGCCAGAGGACATCTAAGAGTGGGATTTGTGCAGAGCAGAATGGCCTCCAACAACCGCTGCTTTATAATAAACATGACAAGGCACAAAAGTATCACAAAATATGCTTATCTTAAATTAGAGGACATCAACTCTAGGGAAAGATCAAATAAGAAAACCTTATCCAGTACACATAGCACAGACTATGGCAGAATGCTAAATAAGCAATCAAAAAATCCAATGAATGGTATGGGAGAGGGGAAAATGAACTAAAATTTCACTAATGTTTTCCCATGTGTCAGTGGAAACACAAAGAACAGAAAGCAACTTAACAGTCAATGGGTAAAGTAGAATCTAAAATTTAGTGCATTATCCTCTCAAGCAAAGAGGTGGCTTTCAAAGTATAGGCGCTCCCTAGTTGCTGGTGAGACCCCTATGGAGGTAGATATGTTGCACAGGCCAATGTCTGGTTTAGCAGCAGGTTTATTTTTTGCTAATTTTATTGTTGTACTGTTTTTAGGAGACAAGTTAAAGGACATACAGAGATCACTTAGGCATGAACTTTGACAAGTGGCGAGGCAAAAGTATCAATACATAATAAGAAATCATATTTACCAGGGGCATAGGCACCAACAGTGAGGTGCACATTGATCAGCCAGGTGCCACCTTTTATTTGGCAACTGCTAGCTGCCATTATTTGGGAATTATCCCAGTTAGCATTATGGTAGATTACGTGGGTTGTGTCGTTAGGATATGTCACCAATGTCAGATAGGAGCGGATCCCAGAGGTAGGACCTGCAACTCTTTCTAGAACGGGGCTCTCAAAGTGAATGAGCACACAGCGCGCTCTCCATTCACCTTTATGGGAGTTCCAAAAATAGCCGAGTGAGCGCAATTGTGTCCCGTTCTAGAGATTGGTGGTATATCACAACGATATGCCACCAATGTCTGAGGTGAGGCGGCCCCTTTAAGGAAAGGCTTTCCTTGTTTTATGCCTGCTATTGTGCACTACGTAATATTATCCTGACCTTGTGGTGTCAGCATCTGCATGTATGACTTTTTTGCCTCCTTATTTTATGTACATTTTAACCAGCAGTATTTCAATACAGATGTAATTTAGAGACAAGGATATGGTCTTAAATCTAAAGCAAAATGTGTGAAATCTGTGCCTGAACCTGCAAGACATCTACACATCCTGAAGCACTGCCCAAACACCAATGCAGGCTTTTCTGCAGCCCAATAATGTACAGTGTATATGCACTGGTGAATTCTACACAATCGCAACAATGACGCCGCCAACAACACACGAAGCAAAGTGGTTATCGCAGATCCCATTCTTACAATACTTCTTCTGACTAATAGATGGAACACATGTTTTAAAGGAAACAATCTGGCTGCTTATGGTAACGGTATGCATTTGTTGTGCCGGAAAGCCGCAGATAGATGTCTCTGTAAGCAATTACCGGTTGTATTACACAAGCAGAAGGCTGCACGCTGGCCAGCACGATAACTGTAACCGTGTGCTTTCTGCTACATTTACACAGTAATGTACAGTCAGCTGTCTCCATATGGTGGGAAATATTACACTATATTAATTCATTGACACAATGCAAACTCAATTAAACGTCACTAAACAAGTTATCACGACGTCCTCGTAAAATCCTGCCATTCAGCCTGTCCACAGCTAATTATTGTTGCCTACGCTGCTCACCAGGTACCGGTCGGTTCCCCAGCCGTGTCCGCCGAGCTTGGAGAGCGCTGACATGCCGAAACGGGGTAAAACTCCCATGAGAACGGAGCGGGAGCTCCGGAGTCAAGATGGCGCCGAGGAGGAAGAGAGTGAGAGCGTGCCTGCTGCACTCAGTCAGACGATCGCAGCGAGGCTGGAGAAATACGCTCACAGGCCACTACAGCCCAGACAAGAGGAGTGGGGCGATTCAGAAGGGGGCCCCTTTTTTCCAGCAGACATGGAGAACTCCTCTGATGGCGAACATGCGGTGCACAGATCCCAGCTATCTCCTGAGCAGCAGTGTGAAAAGGCCAGTGCAGCGCCTGGCCGGGGGGACGAGGTGGCAGAGCCCACTTTGAAAGATGTAATGGCTGCCATAGCCAGCTGTAATCACACTCTCAAAAGCCTGAATTTGCAGTTTGGGAGCCTCAAGGAGGATCTTTCTACAATAGGGCATGACTTGCATAAAGCGGCGGAACGCACCACCGCGGTGGAACGTAGGGTGTCAGATATTGAGGATGGTGTGGTACCGTTGCAGGCGGCTGTCAAAGTTACCGCTAAAGATATTGCTGCACTGTATGCTAAAACGGATGACCTGGAAAACCGGAAGGCATGAATGCTACCGAATTTATTGAAAAGTGGCTTGCTGACAAGTTCAAAGATAAAGGCCTAACGTCCTTCTATGCAGTGGAACGAGCGCATCGTGTTCCAACACGGCCACTACCTCCAGGGCGCCCACCCCGCCCGATTCTAGCGAAGTTGCTGCACTATAAAGATAGAGACATAATACTCCAACAGTCCAGGGACCATCCGGAGCTCCGGATTAACGGAGTGGCGGCCTCCATATTTCCGGACTACTCGTCTGGCGTGCAGAAAAAGAGGTCTCGGTTTGTGGAAATTAAAAGAAGGCTCCATGGACTACAAGTACAATACTCCATGATCTTTCCGGCCAAGTTGCGGGTGGTTGCATTTGGATCGGCGCTGTTCTTTGAAGACCCGGATGCTGCACTACAGTGGCTTGATTAGAATGAGCGGCAGCTCAGACATCAGAACTTGGACACTTGATTCATTTGTGGAGTGAGTAACATCAGCGCATTGTTTTTGTTCTGATCAGTTCTTCTGCTGTGGACACTGCAGAGGCCTTCGGGTCTCAATATCGGGACAACCCGTCACAGGAGCGGGAACCGAGTTGTTTTCGCCATACTGTTGCGAGGTTTCACTGCACCTATGTACGAACTCGCAGTTCGCAGCAGTGTCCATTGGGCTGGGTTCTTACGGTACCACACCATCCTCCATATCTGACACCCTTTGTTCCACCACTTTTTTTTTTTAATGTTTCATTGCATTCTGTTGGTCTAAAGAGGGAGGGGGGGGGGGAGAATTCCGGTTTCAGCATGCTAATGTGGCGGGACAGATGGCATGAGGGGTCAATACTGTGGATTATGTTGGTGAATTGTTATGGCTTCGGTGACTAGGGTGCTCAGTTGGAATGTGCGGGAAATGGCAGAACCTACTAAACGAAATGCTATATTCTTGTATTTATTGAAATTTCAGCCGGACATTTGTTGCCTACAAGAAACACATATGCTTAAATCGAAAGTGCATTTACTTCACAAATCATGGGTGGGTTACTCTGCTCACTCCGTCTTCTCCGCATATTCCAGAGGAGTCAGTATATTGGTTAATAAGAATGTGCGCTTCAACTGTTTGCGGGAATGTGTGGATGTTGAGGGGAGATATATCTGTGTCTACTGTGAGGTCAACGGGATGCGTATGGTGCGGGTGACGCTATATATCCCTCCGCCGTATGTCTCTGGGCCGCTCCGTGCGGTGTTAGAGTTTATGCAGTGTATCCTGCAGTGCCTAGCTTGATTGTTGGGGATTTTAATACCGCGGTTAACGACGGACTGGATAAGTGTAGAGTGGCATCCAATACACCGTCAGGGCAAGAAACCCCTTTTGGTCGCTTACTAAGAGAAGTGGGCCTCATAGATGTTTGGGGGGGAACTGCACCCAGGGGAACGGAAATATTCTTGCTGTTCTTCTACATCTCTTTCTAGAATTGACATGGGTTTGGTGACTGCCCATATGTACCCATTAGTGCACAGTACTGACTATTTAACTAGAACATTGTCGGACCACAATAGTAAAGAATACTTTACTATTAATGAGGGTACAGCTTCTATACACAATTTGGGAAGCATCCAAAGCATATCTAAGAGGCGTCCTGATTAAGTCCAAGTCTAGGGAGTCAGATGCTCAAATACAGTTAGATATGGAGAATGCGGAATTAGCCTTTACCCAAGTCCCTACTGAACAGAACAGTGAGAGGTTGCGGCTTGCACAGGAAGTTTTACGATGTCATTTTCTTCAAGTAGCAGAGAGGTAGCGTATGTTCTACAAGCAGAGGTTCTTTGCTGAGGGAGAGAAAGTGGGACATATGCTCTCTATGATTTCCAAAGCGCAGCAGGGAACTACTTGTATCACTGGGTTGGTGGGTCCAGACTGACAGCTTAGACAAGACAGCAATAGTATATTGGGAGTACTAGGGTCCTTCTACGCAGCTTTATACTCTTCTAAACTGACATGCCCTGAGTCGGACATTCAGGAATTTTTGCGGGAGGCTGACCTTCCGCAACTCTTGTGGGAGGACAGTGATCTCTTAGACGCCCCGTTGGATCTGGCTGAGCTAGAGGAGGCGGTGAGACTTATGGCCAATGATAAAGCGCCGGGGATGGATGGACTTCCGGCAGAACTCTATAAACAATGTTCTGATGTCCTGCTCACAGAGTTGTTGAGGGTGTTCAATCATTCCCTAGAAGTGGGGTATCTACCTACTTCAATCCAAGAGGCAGTTATTGTGGTTCTGCCCAAGCCTGGAAAAGACCCCTGTTCGCCAGATTCCTATAGGCCAATTTCGCTGCTCTCTGTTGATGTAAAGATCCTGGCAAAGGCCTTGGCTGCACGACTGTCTAAGGTGATACTGTCTATTATACACCCAAATTAGACAGGCTTTATGCCGCAAAAATCCACATCAATATTCGTAGAGTATTTGCCAGCTTACAGATTCCGTCGGATAACATGGGGGATATGGCGGTCCTCTCTTTAGATGCAGCCAAGGCCTTTGACAGTGTGGAGTGGCAATATCTGTGGTGCCCGCTTCATACTTTGGGGTTTGGGCAGAGATTTATCTCCTGGGTCAAGGTTCTTTATTCTAGCCCTAAGGCGAGAATTAGGGCGAATGGGGGTATGTCGGTGGGATTTAAATTACAACGCGGTACGAGACAAGGGTGCCCTCTGTCACTGTTATTGTTTGCACTGGCGATTGAACCCTTGGCTGCGGCAGTGCGTAAATCTCCTCTGATACAAGGTTTTCGATATGGCACCATACACAATAAGGTGGCGCTGTATGCAGACGACACCCTGCTATTTCTAGGAGATACATCCACGTCTGTGACAGCTGTCATGTCCCTCATTGATAGATTTGCGTGGGTGTCCAGTCTAACGATTAATTGGCATAAATCCGAACTAATGCATTTAGATAACCAACCCAAGTCGCAGGTGATACTGGATAACGGACTTCCGTGTGTAGAGGAGTTTAAATACTTAGGCATCAGAATATCTCCCAGACTTGCAGACTTTTAGGACTTAAATTTAGCCCCACTGCTTACGGCCTTTCGGAACAAAGGTAAAGCTTGGAACAAATTATTTTTATCGGTAGTAGGTAGAACAAACTTAATTAAGATGATTTTGATGCCACAGCTCTTGTACATCCTACATAATGCCCCGGTCTGGTTGTCCCGAGACAGGTTCAAAGTGATTGACTCAATCTTTAAAGATATCATATGGCGTAGGGGACAGGCTAGAATTAAACTGGAGACATTGCAATACGGTAAGAAGGAGGGGGGGATTGGCAGTCCCTAACCCCTGGGTGTATTACCTGGCTGCACAAAGCCAACATTTTAGAGGTTGGCTGGACTTTAGGACTTCAGATAACACGGGTCAGATGTATAGACAGTACTTGAAGGACAGTGAATTGATGTCATTGTTGGAGACGAAAAAACAGCGGGATCTGGAATTGCCATCTGTCACACAATGTACTCGTTGTGGCAACGGATTAAACACTTGAGGGGGATCTCTGGTCTCACCGAATATACACTGTTGTGGCGGAACCCGATCCTGTCGGAATTTACGGCCTTATCGGGCTTTGAGGAATGGCGGAAGAAGGGGGTGACTAGATTAGGACATCTTCTTGACAGTAGGGTGTTTAGGTCCTTTGCCAACATTCAAGAATTATATGGTATCCCGCATCGACGCTTTTACCAATATTTGCAACTGCGTCATGCATATAATAAAACGATGAAAAACAGGGCGGTACTAGCTCAAAGGGACGCATCGCTGCACCAAATTGTGTCGGGCGGGGGCAATAGGGGAATGATCTCCTTAACCTAAAGGCTATTGTTGGACAAATAACTAGAACCTTATCCGTTGAACAAAATGCGCAAATGGGTGGCGGATGTGGGGGAACTCACGAATGAGCAATGGGCAGAAAGCGGAAAGCTATCGCAACTCTTTATAATACACAGGGTGTACAAAACACCAGTCTTTTTACATCGTATTGGTTACCGATCTAATGCAAAATGTCCGCGGTGTGGTACGGAGCCCGCTGATCTTATACATATGTTATGGACATGTGGGGCTCTGGCTGCCTATTGGAGGGAGGTGACTGCTATCATTAAAAGAGCGTACTTAGTAAGCATTCCGCATGACCCGAAGGTGTGTATTTTAGGATATGTGTCGGATATAAGCACTGAACAGGTGTCCAAAATAGCTATAGGTAGGTTATTGTATACGGCTAGGAAATTCGTAGCCCTACACTGGATACAAGCTTCACCCCCCACAATCGGGGAATTTACGCGTAAGGTGAATACCATGATTACATACGAAAAAAACACTCTTCAGAAAAGGGGCTGGCTAAACAAATTTGAGAAATTGTGGGACCCCTGGATGTCACAAATGTATGCA
This sequence comes from Bufo bufo, assembly GCF_905171765.1. NCBI lineage: Eukaryota > Metazoa > Chordata > Amphibia > Anura > Bufonidae > Bufo > Bufo bufo. Next base: position 489,702,520 of record NC_053389.1, read on the forward strand.
GTGGCTCGTAGGAGTGCTGGTGGCTCCTGAAACCGTTGGGGAGAGGGGGCAGGGGAGGGACGGGTAGAAGGGCGGAGATTGGGGTATAAAATTGTTTATTATATTTACTTTGTAATGATTCTATGCGCCTGTAAGTCAGCTTTTGTAATATTTAAGACACTATGGGTGATTATACACTGTTATATAGCACTTTACTGTGTGATACATGTTGGATATTATACGAAATGTGGTGCTTTCTGTTGCAATAAAAACTATCTGATTTAAAAAAAACAAGTTAACACGTAAAGCTCATACATGAACTCGGGGTCAGACTTATTAGTGGACATGAAGATATGCAGCTGTAGTGGAATTTGCTTTACACCCACAGCACAGACTATGCTTGGCATGCTATTCCACATTAATGCTTGAAAGGCTAAAGGGCCATGAAAATTCTGCATTCTAAATACTGCTTAAATGTATCCACTGGCACTGCCTCAATTACCTGAAGGTATACTATTAATGAAAGTGACACATCATACGGGATATAATGAATAATATGCACACTCATTTGTAGAGGTTCTCATCATCCAAGCTAATGTCAAGGTCTCATGCACACAACCGTCTTTACATTGCAGATGCAGATCCCAATAATACGGATAACTTCCATGTACACGCCACATTTTTTTCAGTCCCATTATAAAAAAATACTGCTCTCGTCTGTAATATGGACAAAAATATGACATGCACTATAATTTGTGAAACAGAGATACGGATGCAGACAGAACTCTTGATGCGGATCGGAGGAAAAAAGCCCTAAAGGATTATTGTGATCACAGCCAATATCTCATGGCCAAAGATAATCAACTGAAATGACAACTGGGCTAAAGTGTCAATGAACTGTCCTAATGATGCTTCTGACACTCTGATGTGGAGACTGGCAGGAGTCACAGTAGTTGGACCTCCACCAACTGGGCATATCCCAGCGATATGCCACCAAGGTCTAAGGTCAGATAGTCCTATTAATGAAGATAGCTTTAAAAAGCAAATGTAACTGAGAGACAGGTATTCAGTATAGATGTGCTATTTATGTCAACGTGCTGTGACAAATGAAAAATAAGAGGGATTTTCTGGGATTCATATTATTGATGGTGAGCCCTCAGGATAGGTCATGTATATCTGATCAGTGGGGGTCCGACTCCCAGCACCCTCATCATATGTTTGAAAGGGCTGCGGAACTCTGATGAGCGATGCGGCCTCTTCCTAGGCCATTGACGCCAAGATCCGATAGGCCATCAATATATGAATCCTGAAAAACCCCTTTAATAGGCTGCCTTACAATTCCCACTAAAGGAACTTCTAACTTCTGAGTGAACCCCACTGAATAGAAGACAGCAATTGTACTGTGTCCAACCAAAAAGATAGCAGATTTACTTAGATTAAATATAAAGAAGACATGTCACCTCTCCTAACATGTCTCTGTTACTCAGTAACTTTATTCCACATGCAATAAACATTCTGGAGTCTCTTTTCATAAACCTTTATTCTGCTCCCCTCAATTATTTCTACTAGGTTTCTCAATGAATCAGCAACTGGATGTTACTATCGAGGTGGGGGGGGGTCTTTATACAGTCCCACTCTGGCACTCTTCACGGGTGACGCTAGGGAGGACTGCTATTGGCTGCCGTTCCAACCCGACCCCCACCCATTGCTGGATGTTTTAAACAGTGCGACAGGGAGATGCATCGGCGGGCATACGGGCATATAACCTATATGAGGGGCCCGGGCATTAGGTTAGACTGTTAAGGGCTGTTACATGGCTGCTTTCTTTAAGTCCATGGGTTGTGTCTGCTATTGGAGCTCATCTGTGTTCAACCATTTTAAGCATTATTTCCTGCAGAAAACATAATACTTACCATCTGACTCTGAGGCAGCTCGAATAATCAAGTAACTGCTTGGAAGGGGCTGAGTAATGGATCCTACTCCTTCACCTTTAGGACCCTTGAAAGAAAAACAAAAAAGATTGATCAAAATTGGTTTAAATTAAAACTGGCTTAGTAGACCAACCACATTCCACCTTTCATTTTTCAGAGCTTCTTTCAAAAATGAAAGGTGACATCTGATTGGTTTCTATGGGCAACTAAGCCAGTTTTCCATTATAAATCTTCCCCAAGGGGATCTCCAATGTTAGAAAGCGGTATTGAAACTACTACTAACATTTTATTCAAATATGAACGTGATTGTACTGCTCACCTTAACAGCCCAGATAGATTGCTCCAGAGGGTGGAAGAGTTTAAAGCAGAAGCCATCCTTCTTTGAGGGCCTCTCAATGATCTCACACGCATTCAACAGCACTGTGCCTACCCACTGTCCATTTTTGGGGGTTTTGTAGATTAAAAGGACTCCTGGTTTTAGTACACACCACAGTTTTGTCCAGCTTTTTAACGTTCCTCTAATCTATATGAAAACATATCATGATGATCAAACTAAAGGAAGTTAAACGGCATGTATCAAGTCACACTATGTAGCTTTTACGTATTCTGACACACATACATTAAAGGGGCTTTCTGAGACTTTATAACTGATGACCGATCCTCTAGATAAGTCATCAGTAGGTGATCAGTGTGGGCGGTGGGCGAGGCTCGGGACCCTGCGCCAATCAGATGTTCGACAAGGCAGCAGCGCTCACAGTAGCCCAGTGACGACATGTTTATCAGTCGTGTGGCCTAGGAGCAGCTCAGCCCCATAAAAGTGAATGGGTCTGAGCTGCGATACCAAGCACAGCCGCTATACAATGTACGGCGCTGTGCTTGATGAGCACGGAAAAGGCACCGGTGCTCACAGGAGCGCCAGTGCCTTCTCAAACAGCTGATAGGCGGGAGTCCTAGGTTTTGGACCCCCACCGATCAGAAACTGATGACATCAGTATTAAAATCTTGGAAAACCCTTTTAAATACTAATACTATAAGAAGCATAAGAAAATGGCTTTTCTCACCTTCAACCAGTCTGACATGACAATAACAGAAGGGTCTGTGATGGTGCTGAGCAACTCTTTCGTAGCCCTCTTTTTCTCCTCCCTATAATTTTTCTTTTGGACCTGGAAAAATAGACAAAATAAGTTTAATCTGGTAAACAGAAGCTATCACAAAGGAGAAAAACATTCTATACATGAAGTGTCCATTAGACTCTGTTCACACGTGCATCAGGGGCTTCATGCAGTCTGATTTTTCCAGAGGGACAGAAACCTTGGAATCTGGCAGACCCATTATAAGTCAATAGGGTCTATTGGGTGCTGTGGTGTCTATCTGCAATTGATGCCCCAAAATGCAGGGAGGAAAGGGAAGAAAAGGAGGAAAGGGAAAGGATAGGCAAGAAAGGAAGGAAAGAAGGAAAAGAAAGGAAGGAAAAAAGAAAAAAAAATTAAGATAAAAGGAGGGAAAGAAAAGGAAAGAAGGAAAATGGGGGAAAGAAAAGACAGGCAAGCAACCCTAACCCAAGGAAGGAAAGAAGGAAGGAAGAGAAACAAAGGAAAAGAAGGGAAAGAAAATAAAGGGAAAGGAAGGAAAAGAAGAAAGTAAATTCCACATTAAAAGAAGCCTGTGTGTTTAGTGAAAAAAAAACAAAAAACTAACCATACATTATGTACAACAGTGCTCAAAAATGAAACCCCACCATTGTGCCTGTTGGTGAATCCTCCACATGTGGCACAGGAGGGGAATACTTAGGCCTTTTGCACACGACCGTATGGCTTTTTCAGTATGTTGCGGTCCGCAAAAAACTGATTCGCAAAAAATACGGACGACATCCGTGTGCATTCCGTTTTTTGCAGAACGGAACGGCTGGCCCCTAATAGAAAAGTACTATCCTTGTTCATTATGTTGACAATTAGGGTCCATTCACACGTCCGTTGTTTCTTTCCTGATCTGTTCCGTTTTTTGCGGAACAGATCTGGACCAGATCTGGACCCATTCATTTTCAATGGGTCCTGAAAAAACATCAGACGTTGAGCTGTCCGATTTTTTTCAGGACCCATTGAAAATGAATGGTTCCAGATCTGGTCCAGATCTGTTCCGCAAAAAACGGAACAGATCAGGAAAGAAACAACGGACCTGTGAATGGACCCTAATAGGACATGTTCTATCTTTGAACGGAACGGAAAAACGGAAATGGAAGGCATACGGAGTACCTTTCTTCTTTTTTTTTTTTGCGGATCCATTGAAATGTATGGTTCCGTATACAATACGCAAAAAACGGAATGTAAATGGAAAAAAGAGGCCTAACACAACCAGTACAGTTGCTAGACACTATCAAGATTTCCAATGTGTGTCCTTCATTTTATTTGGCTGGGAAGTATAATTCAAGGAGAACGGTGACCTACAAGCTACCATAGTGTAATATATACTTTACCTTAAGAGACTCTTTTTTTGTAAGTTTGCTGGAGGCCGCAGCGATGTCCTTTTCAGATCCATTGTATAATTTAGACTCTGACTACAAATAAAAGAAAAGGCTTATCATGATTTGTGCAGGCGTAAATTCTCTCTCTTTTCCTTCTGTCACACTCAGAAGGGTTCAGGAGGAAGAGATGGAAGGAGCATGCCGGAGATGTTGAAGCAAAGCTTTCACTGTAGAATGCAGTACAGGCAGGCAGCCGAGATCGATAGACAGTATTATGGGAAAAGATTCAGTAGAACTTGAAATTGATAATTTATCCTCACAGTAGGGTCATTAATAATAGCCTGGTGAGGGTTTGACTCCCAGCATTCTCTACCGATCAGAGGGTGAAGCATGGACCAGTGCAGTGGCCTCTTCATACTTAATCAAGGACAGCGCCGTAGATTGTATAGCGCTTGTACTTGGTATTGCAGTTCAATCCTATTCACTGGAATGGGCCTGAGCTGCAGAGGCCATGCAGCCGATGAAGCCAAGATCACATGGCAAAATCTGTAGTAGATTACTAGCTGAAAAAAGGTCATTTTTGGTGGAGGTTTTAGGATTATTACAAGCGTTTTAGAAGAGTATTTGGTTGAGGATTACCAGAATTTTTCTTATCCAGCCCTTGGTTAGGATAGAATCGAAAAGCATTAAAACGCCACTAAAAACGCTTCTAAAACTGCTAGGGTTTTTCTCTGCTGCCCTATTGACTTCAATACAAAATCCATTAACAGTCCGCTTCTGAGACTTAACATGTCTTGAAAAGCGGATCTAAATTTAGTGGCGGAAAAAACAAAAAACACTATGTGCACATGACAACATTTTTTTCCACTGAAGTCACTGTTTTGATGGCAGATTTAACTTGTGAGAACATACCTGGAATCTGACGTCACAGGCCCAGGAAGAGGCTGTGGTGTATGTTCACCCAAGCAACATGGCCCCTTCCAACAGATGATTTGGAGGGTACCAGGAGTTGGACCCCCAACAATCAAATATTGATGACCTATTCTGAGTGCAGTGGGCAGTATGCTATACGAGAATGTATATAGAGATAGCTGTCGATTACTGAACAGTACCGCCCACTGGACTCCTAAGCACAGAATAAGCATAGGTTAAAATTTACTAAATACTGAATACGGTATATATTTAATCTTTTTCCATAAAACCATATATCAATCTGCTCAGCTCCTCCTCTTCTATAACATCCTGCCTGCATTTTCATGGCGACCGAACTCGTCAGTCTAAAACTAACACCTCAAAGCAATTTCCTGGACTCCTGTGGGATACTGGGGTTAACTGCATATACATTTACAATTTCAAGATTTGAGTGACAATTACCCAAATTTCACATCTCACCTTGCTTTTTAAAAAATCTAGAATTTGCCTTCCTGAAAAACATTAGGGAACTTATAATTTCAAATATGAAGTCTGGAAACATCTACGACACCCAATGTTCCATGTGCGTGGCCATAGTGTTAGACAAGAACTTCTTACATGAGAATAATTTTTTGTATTGTGCAGTATAGGCCATGGCACCTTTACACTGCCCAATGAGCCTCTCTTTTCAAAAAGTGTGTTGTCAGCCCCCAAGGAGACTCCCCCCGTTCTTGAAGTGTTCAAAACCAATGTACCCCCTTGTCCCAATATCTGTAGTAACAAGACACTGTGAAAACTGCTGGCAAACATTAACTATACACCACTCTTAGTATTACTGAATTATCAAATTACTTGTAGTCTGACTGTAAAGTCATACAATATAATATTTTTTTTTTAAAAAGTGTGTCCAAAAAGATTACCTTGCTTTTGGACATAGAGGGTGAGGAGTCATCTTTGCTTTGCAAGACTTCATCCTTTCCTCTGTCAAAACCTAGAAGAGAAAAAGAAAAAAATATGCTGAACATGTTCAGTTTTGAGTAAGTATGGACATACACTGAACAAAAATATAAAACGCAACACTTTCGGTTTTGTTCCCATTGTGCATGAGCTCAACTCAAAGATCTGAAACATTTTCTACATACACAAAAGACCCATTACTCTCAAATATTGTTCACAAATCTGTCTAAGGGGACTGTATTTTTCGCCCTATAAGACGCAGCAGCCCATAAGACGCACCTAGGTTTTTGAGGAGGAAAATAAGAAAAAATATATTTTTAACCAAAAGGTGTGCTTTTGGTGGGTTTTGAACTAATGGTGGTCTGTGCATGACACTATTATGGAGGGGATCTGTGGATGACGCACTGTTATGGAGGGGATCTGTGGATGGCAATGGTATGGGGGGGGGGATCTGTGGATGGCACTGTTATGGGGGGGTGATCTGTGGATGGCACTTATGGAGGGGGATCTGTGGATAGCACTGTTATGGGGGGTGGATCTGTGGATGGCACTTTTATGGGGGGGGTGGATCTGTGGATGGCACTGCCATATATGTGTCACCCACAGATCCCCCACCCCATAACAGTGCCATCCACATATCCCCCACCCCATAATAGTGGCATCCACAGATGCCCTAATATACCATAGCTAAACCTGTGGGAGGGGGGAGGGAGGTGTCATGCAAATGAGTTGGGGCCGATGCGGTCACAGTACTCCGGCCCTGCCGCTCACTCACTGCTTTATTGCTTAAACCTTTTATAATAACTTTAAGTGAAGTTCCGATCCCCAGCCCCATCTGTACTACTTACTAAATGTCCTGTAGCAGGCAGAGCAGGGCGGGCGGCCGTAACTCACAGACGTCACGTGCCTGCGCCGCCTACTTTATGAATAAAGCAGTGAGTAAGCGGCGGTGCCAGAGTACAGTGACCGCACCGCCGCATTTGCATGATACCGGCCCCTCCTCCCTCCAGCTGATACATCGCAGTCTGCGATGCTGCATCGCAGACTGCGATGTAAAATGGCAGCATTCGCCCCATAAGATGCAGGGGCATTTTCCCCCCACTTTTGGGGGGAAAAAAGTGTGTCTTATGGGGTGAAAAATACGATACTTTCACACTAGCATTTTTCTTTTCGGCATAGAGTTCCGTCCTAGGGGCTCTATACTGGAAAATAACTGATCAGGTATATCCCCATGCATTCTGAATAGAGTGTATTCCGTTCAGGATGCATCAGGATGTCTTCAGTTCAGTCGTTTTGACTGATCAGGCAAAAGATAAAACAGCAGCATGCTACGGTTTTATCTCCGGCGAAAAAAACTGAAGACTTACCTGAATGCAGAATGCATTTTTTTTCCATAGGAATGTATTAGTGCCGGATCCGTCATTCAAAATACCAGAATACCGGATCCGTCATTCCGGTCTGCGCATGCACAGACCGAAAAAATGTGTAAAAAATAAATGCCGGATCCGTTTTACCGGATGACACCGGAAAGACGGATCCAGCATTTCAATGCATTTTTTTGACCGATCAGGCATTTTTAAGACTGATCAGGATCCTGATCAGTTTTACTAATGCCTTCAGTTGGCATACGTTTTGCCGGATCAGACAATAAAAAGGGCACTCCAAAATGTGAACAGTTTTGCCTTACTGGGGAGGGGGTCAGAAAACCAGTCAGTGGCCACCATTTTCCTCACACAGTGCAACACATCTCCGTCGCATAGAGTTGATCAGGTAGTCTATTGTGTCCTGTGGAATGTTGGTCCACTCCTCTTCAATAGTTGTGCGAAGTTGCAGAATATTGGCAGGAACTAGAACACGCTGTCGTATACGCCGATCCAGAGCATCCCAAACATGCTCAATGGGTGATATGTCCGGTGAGTATGCTGGCCATGCAAGAACTGGGATGTTTTCAGCTTCCAGGAATTGTGTACAGATCCTTGCAATATGGGGCCGTGCATTATCATGCTGCAACATGTGGTGATGGTCGTGGATGAATGGCAAAACAATAGGCCTCAGGATCTTGTCACGGTATCTCTGTGCATTAAAAATGCCATCAATAAAATGCACCTGTGTTCGTTGTCCATGACATACGCCTGCCCATACCATAACCCCACCACCATGGGCCACTCGATCCACAACGTTGACGTCAGCAAACCGCTCACCCACACGACGCCACATATGCTGTCTGCCATCTTCTCTGAAAAGTGAAAACCGGGACTCATCAATGAACAGAACGCCACTCCAACCAGACACCATCGAATGTGAGCATTTGCTCACTCAAGTCGGTTACGACGACGAACTGCAGACAGGTCCAGACCCCAATGAGGACGACGAGCATGCAGATGATCTTCGCTGAGACGGTTTCTGATTGTTTGTGCAGAATTTCTGTTTGTGCAGAAATTCTTTGGTTATGAAAACAGATTGTTGCTGCAGCTGTCTGGGTGGCTGTTCTCAGACGATCATGGAGGTGAACATGCTGGATGTGGAGGTCCTGGGCCGGTGGGATTACACGTGGTCTCCGGTTGGATGTACTGCCAAATTCTCTGAAATGCCTTTGGAGACGTCTTATGGTAGAGAAATGAACATTCCTTGCACGGGCAACAGTTCTGGTAGACATTCCTGCAGTCAGCATGCCAATTGCACGCTCCCTCAAACGTTGCAACATCTGTGGCATTACGCTGTGCGATCAAACTGCACATTTCAGAGTGGCATTTTATTGTGGGCAGTCTAAGGCACACCTGTGCAATATTCATGCTGTCTAATCAGCACCTTGATATGCCACACCTGTGAGGTGGGATGAATTCTCAGCAAAGGAGAAGTGCTCACTAACACAGATTTAGACAGATTTGTGAACAATATTTGAGAGTAATGGGTCTTTTGTGTATGTAGAAAATATTTCAATCTTTGAATTCAGCTCATGCAAAATGCGAGCAAAACCAAAAGTGTTGCATTTATATTTGTGTTCAGTGTACAAACTACTGTATAGACAACTGGACAGTCTCCAACAAAATGTGAAAAGATGAATCTCATCATTCACGATGCCAGAATTATAGAACACAATGTTACAACAATCAGTATATCCAAATGACTGAAGGCTCCCAACCAAGGCTGCATGCATTGTACAGTATTACAGGTATGAGGTCAGGTTCACAACTGATTACACAGGGGCAACATTAGTTGGGGGAGGGAGCAATTTTTTCAGTTGCAATTTCCTCTTTGCACATTACACATTCAACTAGTGGAGTAAACTAGAACACATAAAAAAAGACCTAAAATAAAAAACCAATGCTAGATAATGTTATATAATGCTTGGAAAACACAAACACACCATAAAAAATATTTGAGCCTTCGAGGTAGCGGTTTTAGAAAAACTAAGTAAGGCACATACAAAAAATTCAATCAAGAAAGCCTGAAGGGTTACTTACAGTGCATTGCAAAAGTATTCACACCCCTTTAATTTTTTTGTATTTTGGTGCCTCACAACCTGGAATTAACATGTATTGTTTGAGGATTTGCATCATGTAATTTTTTTTATTTATTGTGAAGCAAACAACAAATAGGACAAAATAACAGAAAAAGTCAATGTGCATAACTATTCACCCCCCTAAAGTCAATACTTTGTAGAGCCACCTTTTGCGGCAATCACAGCTCTAAGTCGCTTCGGATAAGTCTCTATGATCTTGCCACATCTTACCACTGGGATTTTTGTTCATTCCTCCTTGAAAAACTGCTCCAGCTCCTTCAAGTTGGATGGTTTGCATTTGTGAACAGCAATCTTTAAGTCTGACCACAGATTTTCTATTGGATTGAGATCTGGGCTTTGACTAGGCCAGTCCAATGCATTTACATGTTTCCCCTTAAACCACTCAAGTGTAGCTTTAGCAGTGTGTTTGGGGTCATTGTCCTGCTGGAAGGTGAACCTCCGTCCTAGTCTCAAAATCACACACAGAGTGGTACAGGTTTTGCTCAAGAATATCCCCGTGTTTAGCACCATCCATCTTTCCCTCAACTCTGACCAGTTTCCCAATCCCATGCCCACAGCATGATGCTGCCACCACCATGTTTCACTGTGGGGATGGTGTTCTTTGGGTGATGTGTTGGGTTTGCGCCAGACATAGCATTTTCTTTGATGGCCGAAAAGTTAAATTTTAGTCTCATCCAACCAGAGCACCTTCCTCCATACATTTTGGGAGTCTACCACACGCCTTTCCGCAAACTCACAATGTGCCTTTTTGTTTTTAGCTGAAAGTAATGGCTTTCTTCTGGCCACTCTGCCATAAAGCCGAACTCTATCGAGCGTACAGCTTATTGTCGTTTTATGTACAGATACTCCAGTCTCTGCTGTGGAACTCTGCAGCTCCTCCAGGGTTACCTTAGGTCTCTGTGCTGCCTCTCTGATTAATGCCCTCCATGAGTTTTGGCGGGCGGCCGTCTCTTGGCAGGTTTGCTGTTGTGCCATGTTCTTTCCATTTGGTTATGATAGATCTGATGGTGCTCCTGTGGATCATCAAAGATTTGGATATTTTTTTTTTTATAACCTAACCCCGACTTGTACTTCTCAACAACATTGTCCCTTACTTGTTTGGAGAGTTCCTTGGTCTTCATGGCAGTGCTTGGTTAGTGATGCCTCTTGCTTAGGTGGTGCAGCCTCTGGGGCCTTTCAAAAAAGGTGTGTATATGTAATGACAGATGATGTGACACTTAGATTGCGCACAGGTAGACATCATTTCACTAATTATGTGACTTCTGAAGGTAATTGGTTGCACCAGAGCTTTTTATGGGCTTCCTAACAAAGGGGGTGAATACATACGCACATGCAAATTTTCTATTTTTAGACAATAGTTTTATTTATATATTTTTCTCATTTCACTTCACCAACTTAGACTATTGTGTTCTGATCCATCACATAAAATTCTGATTAACAAAACATTGAATTTAAGGCTGTAATGTAACAAAATACGAAAAAAGTCAAGAGGGGGTGAATACTTTTGCAAGGCACTGTATACAATGACTCGTGAAAATGCCACTTGTTTTCCATCTCTCTTGCAAGGCGGTACCCTGGGGATTGTCAGCAATGGTGAAATTCAAATGTCAGCACAACCAGGGAGCACCAAAAGGACGCAAACATCTATTATAAGGAAAATGACTTCTCCAGAGAAAAGCAGATTCAAGTCACGTGATTATATAATTGCATAATGTGAACTGCACATTAAAAATGACAGAACTGTGAAATATTACATGATCACATCCCCAGTACGATTCACATTCCTGCTACAGATTATGAAGAGCTAATAACACATCCAATACTGACAAACTAAAATATGACAAATAAGTAAGGCACCTTTCACTCTGTTTTAGTGATCCGTTTGACATATGCCCTGGAAAAGCCTCTGAAGCATATATCAAACAGATCCATAGACCCCTATTTACCGGGGTACGTCTCTTCGGCCTCCATTAAGCTGGTGTATGTTGAGACCAGAATAAATGTATCCGTTAAATGGATACTATAATAGTCTAAGGGCTCATGCACACGACTGTTGTTTTGCGGTCCGTTTTTCACTGATCCATTGTTCCTTATCTGAGGTTTTTTTCTCTCTCTGATTTAAGGCCTCTTCCGTTCCGTTATTCCACAAAACATATCCGTATGCGATTCTTTTTTTGCAGATCGGAAACAGTAACTTATCACCAAACACATGAGCAATATGGGCTGGGCATAGCATTTTCACAGTATGGATCCGCAAAACAGATACAATACGGATGACATACGGATGTGCTCCGTGTGTTTTCCGTATTTTTTGTGGACCCATTGAATTGAATTGGGCCTCGGATCATGATTTGTGGACAATAATAGGACATGCACCACTTTTTTGCGGAATGGAAATACGGAAACTGAATGCACACAGAGTACCTTCCTTTGTTTTTGCGGACCCATTGAAGTGAATGATTCCGCATACGGGCCGCAAAAAGAACGGAAGCGGAAAGAAAATACGCTCGTGTGCATGAGCCCTATGGGTGATGGATGACATTGTGAGGCATCCATCAACAGCCTCCATTTAGCAAATACAGTTGTGAGAAAAACAAAGCTTTTTGAATTCTATGGTTTTACGTATCAGGACATCATAAAAAATCTGGTCCTTAGAAGGGCTGAAAATTAAAATACAACCTCAGATGAACAAAAACAGATGACAAATTACACTGTCATTATTTAATTAGCAAAAGTTAGTGTCACGCGTGAAAAGCTAAGTACAACACATCAATGAACAACTTGTAGGCCAAATTTAGCAGCAATAACTTGAAGTACTCATTTTCTGTATGACTATCGATCGGTCTTTCACATTGGTTCTGGAGGAATTCTGGCCTGTTCTTTTTTCCAACATTGCTCCAGTTTATTGAGGTTTATGGACATTTGTTTATGCAAAGCTCTCTAAATGTTCCGCCAAAACATCTAGGTTGAGGTCTGGACCTTCTTTGGGTCATTTCAACACCTTGATTCTGTTATTTTTCGACTACTTTGTTGTTTATTTTATTTTTTGGATCATTGTCCTGTTGCATGACGTGGTTTTGGCCAAGCTTCAGCTGTTGGATAGAGAGCCTCACAATGGACTCTAGAATTCTTCAATATAAAGAGGAGTTCATGGTCAACTCAATGACTACAATGTGCCCAGGTCCTGTGGCTTGAAAGTATGAAGGGTTTGTGCCGATATACTGTGTTTGGTTTTTGTAAAAATGTGGCGCTTGCATTACTGCCAGACATCTCCATTTTGGACTTATATGTCCAAAAAACATTGTTCTCAACTTTGCACACCATGCTGCCATGTTTTTCTAGAAAAATATAAACTTTCTCCACTCCTTCTAAATAAGCCATACTTATTCATTCATTTTTCTAATGGTACTGTCATGAACTTAAACATTTAGAAGGAGATTTATCAAACTGGTGTAAAGTAGAACTGGCTTAGTTGCTCACAGCAACCAATACAATTCTACCTTTCATTCTTCAAAGGCGCTATGAAAAATGAAAGATGGAAGCTTATTGGTTGTTATGAGCATCTAAGCCAGTTCTACATTACACCAGTTTGATAAATCTCCCCTTTAGGGTCCATTCAGGCGTCTGTAGTGTTTTGCAGACCGCAAAACACTGACACCCCACATGGCTGGCACTATATAGAGGATTCCTATTCTTGTCCGCAGCTGCGGGCAAGAATAGGACATGCTCTATTTTTGTGTGGAGCCGCAGACCAGAAGTTCAGGGCCGCGGACCGGAAATGCGGATGTGGACAGCATACTGTGTGCTGTCTGCATCTTTTCCGGCCCCATTGAAAATGAATGGGTCTGCACCCGTTCTGCATAATTGAGGAATGGATCCAGACCATTCATACTGACATGTGAATGGACCCTAAGTTTAAGCAAACTGAGGCCTGTGAATTTGTGAATTTGCTGGGATGTCCAGTCCTGGGAAGACTGTCTTGAATTTTTTATACTTGTGAATAATATTTCTTACTGTAGAATGATGGACTTCAAATTATTTGGAATTGGCCTTATAATGCTTCATTCACACCTCAGTTATTTGGTCAGTGATTTCCATCAGTGATTTTGGGCCAAAACCAGGCGCGGCTCCAAACACAGAACAGGTGCAGATCTTTCCCTTATACCTTATGTCTGTGGAGGCTCCAATCACTGAACTTCTAAAGGACAGATTTTTTTATTTTATTATTATGTCCCGATACGTTAAACTTTTTTCCCCCTCATGATGGCAATTTAAGAGTTTTTAATGTAGAAAAAACGAAGAGTGTGAAAAAAGCCTTGGACTATGGTTTACTGCAACTTCGCTACAACTTCAATGTTTGTTTCCCTATGAGGGCAAAAAAAAAGACCTTACAACCGTTGCAAAAATATGTGACCATGTCCCCTGACTTTTTCCCCACAGAGAAACAGTGAAGCCACATCAAAGTTAATTTGCAATTTTACTGTAACACAGTCACCATGAGGCCCTAGTACTTAAGGCTTGTGTTGATTTTTTTTTCAGAATGGCAGCATGTCGTATTTATCCTGTTTTGAGGTTAAAGAGGACCTTTCACCTTGAAAAACATTGTGAACTAAGTATGCTGCCATGGAGAGCGGCGCCCAGGGATCTCACTGCACTTACTATTACCCCTGGGCGCTGCTCCGTTCTCCCGTTATCCCCTCCGGTATCTTTACTCACTAAGTTATAGTAGGCGGTGTCTGCCCTTGTCCTGTGGGCGTCTCCCCCTCCTAGGCTGCAGCACTGGCCAATCGCAGCGCACAGCTCACAGCCTGGGAGTTTTTTTTCTCCAAGGCTGTTAGCTGTGCGCTGCGATTGGCCAGCGCTACAGCCTAGGAGAAGGAGACGCCCACAGGACAAGGGCAGACACCGCCTACTATAACTTAGTGAGTAAAGATACCGGAGGGGATAACGGGAGAACGGAGCAGCGCCCAGGGGTAATAGTAAGTGGAGTAAGATCCCTGGGCGCCGCTCTCCATGGCAGCATACTTAGTTCACAATGTTTTTCAATGTGAAAGGTCCTCTTTAATGGAACATACTGTAACCCTCTTTTGTTAGATTGACAGCTTGCTGTGCGCATGCGCAGTGTGTCGCTGAAACCCAACTAACAGCGGCATCCGGTCCCAATAGGAGTAAAATGCAGTAATAAAAAATAGCTTTTGGGCAGTCTCACGGTCAACATCATCATACCCGGCATCACTTACTGATGTACAATTATATCTCAATTCCAGGTTCTATATTCTTTTCTATACTAGGGGAAACACTTCACATCCTGGTTAACAGCCACATAAAAATATTATAAACCTGTATAAATACCTTATTGTGAGAGGTGTGAAAAAGAAACAAAACAATCTAGTAACGCACAATGCTAGTAAAATACCCTGAATATCTTAAGAATGCTGGGAGTCAGGGAGCCCACATTATTGTGAAAGGAAAACAATGCCAATCTATACTGAGAGAAATTTACTGGCAAAAAAACAAAACTCTTTTTCACTCCCTGACATTTAAAAAGGGCATTCAAACAACGCTGTTTATTGAGACAGTCCCGTATTTAGCAACATCATTTTTTGTATTTCTCATACCATTTTTTTTTAAGGAGTGCTGAGCACAGTATATCCACGTTGATGCGCTAGACAGTAACCAAACAAATTGTGAAATATGCAAAACCTAATATTAAGCTGTAAATTTACACACAACAAGGAATAATTCTGGCATGGATTCGTCTAACCCTAGTGTTCTATACCTTCCATGTGTCACAAGCACAGCAGTCCAGGAGGATATGGGGAGTTGTCAGGCAGAATCCTCACAGCAGTACATTTACCAGGGATTTAAGGCCACTTTCACACAGTCAGTATTTGTAGGCCAAAACCAGGAGTGGAACCTACAGAGAAAAAAATATAATGGAAATACTTGTGCTTCCTCTCCGTTTTGGACCTGCTCCTGGTTTTGCCGTACAAAGGCCCCATGCACACGGCCGTTGCATGCATTGGGGACCGCAAATTGCGGTCCCCACTGCACGTGCAGCGGGCCGGACCCATTTAACTTGAATGGGTCCGTGGTATGTCCACACCGTGTAAAAAAAAATCACAGCTCATATTTTTTTGCGGTGCGGAACCATGGAAAGAAACACCACGGAAGCACTCCATAGTGCTTCCCGTGTTCTGTTCCGTGACTCAGTTCCGCATCTCAGGAATTGCGGACCAATTCAAGTGAATGGGTCCGCATCCGTGATGTGGGGTGCACACGGCCAGCGACCGTGGATTGCCAACCTGCCGTTTGTGGGCTGCAATATGGCCACGGCCGCCCAACGGTCGGGTACGTGAGGCCAGGTACTGATGAAAAACACTGACCGTGTGAAAGTGGGCTAAGGTGGTTGTCACATGCAGTTTTTCTGGCAGTCTTTTATGCAGACTTTTGACCCAAAAGCCAGAAGCTCACCCAGCAAGTAGAAGTAGATTGTGGGCTCTGAAAGCAGTATCTGCTGGGTAGCTCCCCTACCACTTCTCCCCTCTAGCTGTATATAGCAAGAGACCTATCAAGCGTATCCATGAAGAGAGAAGCCAGAGTGCAGTCATCCTGCAAACACATTTTTCAGAGCCCTGCCCCCACTAGAGATTGCAGTCCCTAAACACAGTGTTTAGCAGATCATTATTTAGATAGCATGATCTGCTGCCCAGAAACGACGATTTAGATGACCGCACCAGCGATGCTTTTATGTTTATCAGGTGATTGGCAGCATCGTGGCACAGGGCGTTTTAGGATAATTGCCATGATCTTTGGCCTATATAAAAGGGTCTTAACTAGAGATGAGTGAACTCGTGTTTCAAGTTCGGCATACAAGGTTTGGGTTATCTAAGAATTTCGTTATGGATTCCTCTACCACAGACCATAAGACCCTAGTCTTAACACCTCCGTCATATCAGATCTTACTTGCGCTCTACGCCACTCCTTTACTGGAGTAGGACTGTAACAATTAAAGCAACTGTAAAGTCTCAGGTGATAGATCTGGCTTAGAGCAGCTCAAAAGTACAATCATGTCCACTTTCCTACTTACTTTTCAAAACTAGAGTGAGCGGTGTAAATATTCAACCGATGCTAAATTTTGCACAAATATGGTAAGCCCAAAAAGTCTTGAAAGTTGGAAGACCCTAATCTGTGACCTTTTGAACCCAATATTCTGGGCTGCAGGGCTTGATAAATTCCACCCCACCTGCAGGGCTTGATAAATTCCACCCCACTTGTTTTTGGAGAAGTTTTGAGGCAGATTTTTCTGCATGTTTTTGTAGCCAAAGCCAGAAGTGGGTTCGAAAGGAACTGGAAATATAAAGAAAGGACTTAAACTTCACCCTCCTGCTGGATCCACTTCTAGCCTTGGCCGAAAAACCTGCAAGAAAATTTGCCTCAAAATCTTGTCTGAAAAATCCAGTCTCAATCTATCCTCGGAGTTCATGTTTCATTTTACCAGTGGTTGATTGGTAGCTTAGGACAATAAGGCCAATTTTTCAGAAATCGCTTTGATACAAAATGGACAAAAAACGCAGGAGATAAAAATGGTACAAATAGTCTCAAATCTAGTCTAATCATAGTGAAGATTATAAACAACGCACACAAGGGTCTTAAGTTATTTGGAGATGGTGCATTTCAGCTACTCAGATGGCCTTGATCCTGATTACAATGAGAAAGTACTTAGCAGGATGTATTAACAGCAATGTGCTGACATGAGGCTTACATCAGATTTCTTTAATAGAATGAGAACACAAAGCATCCACACATGTCCTAACCAGGCAAACACATCTGGAGGGTATTACACTATACAAGTAATGAGAAGTAAAGACTCTAGAAATCCAACTGAACAATTTTCTACATCTATTGCCTTTCACAACTACTACTTTAGGGGAGACATTTCTACTTTTTCACAATATGTGGCACAAAAAGGGTGAAGTTCAGGTGGACATCTGCAACATAACTCCACGTGCTGGAGAGTTAAACTCCTCACCACAAGTCAATTTGTGTTGCAGATTTTTTTTATGGCAGTATATGGATTCGATTTCTTAAAAACGTATCCACATTGCTTGCATTGTAAAACGCTTAGATTTACAGCATGCAGATCTGCAGCATATCTGTCCTGTGTGGACATACCCTTATGAGGAATAATAATTCAGCACTCAGAAAAAGGAACTGCTTTTGTAACAAAAAGCTGATCACCTAAACATAACACTCCAGCCATGACCACACAGATCTAGTAAGAGGAGGCCAATTTAGTTTCCAATTTCCTAGTGCTAGACCAGGACTAGTGAGGACACCGAATAAGAGATGCTTAAAGGGGTTCTACAGTTTGTTTTAACTGATGATCTATCCTCTGGATAGATCATCAGCATCTGACCGGCGGGGGTTCGACACCCGGGACCCCCGCCGATCAGCTGTTTGAGAAGGCAGCGGCGCTGGCAGCAGCCCCGCGGCCTTCTCACCGTTTACCGCTGGCCCACTGACGTCATGACTAGTATCAACTGGCCTGGGCACGGCTAAGCTTCATTCAAGTGAACGGGGCTTAGCCCCGCCCAGGGCAGTTGATACAAGTCATGACATCACTGGGCCGGCGGTAAACAGTGAGAAGGCCGTAGCGCTGCTGCCTTCTCAAACAGCTGATCGGCGGGGTTCTCGGGTGTCGGACCCCCGCCAGTCAGATGCTGATGATCTATCCAGAGGATAGATCATCAGTTAAAACAAACTGCAGAACCCCTTTAATTCACTGGCATTGTGAAACAGGACATGTATACATCACACATCTATCTGACAATTCACAGTAGGTGTCATACTTTCTAGAGAGCAAGGAGCAAATTACAATTGCAACAGTGAAAATACAAGATAGGGGCTCATTCACATGGCCGTTGCCCAGCCGTGCCCTTATTCACTTGAATGGGTCTGCAATCCCGATGATATGGTGCAGAATGGAGGCACTACGGGTGGGACCGTGTCCGCACACGGTCGCTGCATGAGCCCTTACATCTTAAAAAATGCTCCTGACATGTCTGATTTACCAAATTTGTATATCTCATGAAAACACAATTCTGGAACCTCCTTTTTCATAACTGTGCATTGTGCTGCTCTCCCATTATCCATGACATTTTATGAATACATTAACAGCAGGGTGTTACCATTCAGCTTGTCATGGGGGGGGGGGGGTGTCACTACATAGACTGACAGTTTCAGCACTGACTGGACAATATCAGAGCATGCAGGGACATGCAGCCATCTGGTAACACCCAGTTGTCATTCATCATACATTTCTAGGAGGAATAACGGCACAATGCAGAGTAGAAAATGCTCCAGAGAAAAGACGTTCCGGAATTGTTATTTTATGGGAAAGGCAAGTATTTTATAAAACGGATATGGCATAAGTGCTGACAGATCCCCTTTAATGCAGACTTTTACAGTAAAATAAAACACAAACTTCGAAGTACAGCTTAATCCACCACAAGTCTAATGACAGACGACAGTAACCTTCTCTTTCCTCTCTGCTGCTGTTATATTTAATACTCATGACAACCTAAATGTTCACAAGACGGAAAAAAATTAGGTTTTAAATGCTGAAATATAAATACAATACATCCTATACCCTGCTTATATAGAATAGGCGAGCTCTGAACTGGTGCCAGTAGCAACTGAACTTCAGCTCTTTGTGTTTGTTGATTGGTTGCTTTGAGCAACATGGATGATTTTTCTCTGGAATTTGATACATGGCCTTTAATTTCACGAATAAAATCATATATGCCAAAGGAGAACATAAATGCAGAGCACAAAAGCAGCCACTATGGGACCACACACAAAGCCCAAAGCTCAGGGAGCTTCCTCCTCTTTCTCTGACCAGACCCATTTCCACCTCAGTCGTGTTCTCTCCTCCAAAAGAAAGTGGATAATTACACATTAAAAAATAATATCCAAAATTATATATAAAAGGAGAGAACATACCCCTATAATGCGACAGTGAATCAGACCTATTATGACTGTCATCTTATTACTAAAGACAGAAGTGGGAGATTTATTGGTGTGAAGAAAAACTGGCTTTGCTGCCCATAGCAAATCAGATTCCACCTTTCATTTTTCAGAGCTCCATTACAAAATGAAAGGTGGGATCTGATTGGTTGCTATGAGCAACTAAGCCAGTTTTCCTTTACACCCGTTTTTTCTTCCCCACTTTTTTCTACCTTTAGTCAGGTAAAACGATCAAATACATGGTCAAATGACAGATCATATACAAACCTGGAAGTGCAGGAGACAGTTCATTGTATCCTCCAAATGATGCATTTCGGACTAGTTTTCGTCCATCAGGCCTTGAGAGGAAGGTGCCAGATGAAACCCCAGCGCATGACCTGCGCCTCAGGAGGGCCTCTTCTTTCATGGCTCAAGAGTGTGGTCAGGAAAACGGGTTTCAATCTGAAGGCTGCTTAGAACAAGAAATGATGGAACTATTGCCTTGAACCAATCGCACCAACACCATACCAACATACCAGATCTAAAACCACTCGTCTTCACCTTCATACCAGAAACATGCTCAACTAGCTGAGGAGCACTCCTCAGACTGACATGTCAACAGGGCTGGTGCAAGGATTTTTGCCACCCTAGGCAAAAGCAAATTTTGCCGCCCCCTTGACTCCGCCTATTGACCACACCCCTTTTTCCCGCCCCTTTTTCAGCCACATTTAAGTATGGTCATGTACCCTGTGCCAGTCTGACTATGGTCGCGTACCCTGTGCCAGTCTGACTATGGTCATGTATATATAATATCCAGCCATTGTCTGCCACCTAGTACCATCCCAGTGATGCCAATCACTCTGCGCTGTTCAGCAGGTTGGCACACCAAACACGAGCAGTGCCACCTATTCACTGCCAGGCGCCATTCAGCCACTGTCTGAAATCCTGTGCCACCAGGGCAACATAAAACAGTATGCTGCCTTGTGCCCTCTGCCAGTCTGGCACTGTTCTGCACCCTGTACCATTCATAGCCCTTCAGACAGTCTGTGCCTCCTATTAGGCTCCATGTGCCACTGCTGGGCACCCTGTGCCAGTCAGAATCTATGGCCCCTAGTCAAGCAGCAGGTGTGCCCTGACCCCTGTACACAAGTGTGTGCCACCCTGCTGCCAGTCACTGTCCTGCAGCCTCTGACACCCTAGTGCAGGTTGTCAGAGTGCGGTTGCCAGGGGTGCTCACCAGGTTCTGCTCCTCGCTGTGCTCCAGGTCCACATTGCCTTGGCTCTTGCAAAGATCATGTGTCTTTGGCGCGTGATCCCGCGAGACCCACCTCTGGAGGTCACTGGTCTCGCGCGCCCGAAGTCAGGGCCGGTGCAAGGATTTTTGTCAACAGAAGCAAATCTACCTTTCACATCAGAGGCAAGGCATTTACCCTCATAGCTATGAGAGCTGTATAGACAGTTACTTAAAAATATATATATAAGACTTCTACTGTAGATAACTGATACTTTGTGTACATCCATACACATGACAGCTGCCCCAGTACACTGTGTATGGATGGAGCAGAGCTGGGTGTGTTGGGGCAGCTGACATGTGTATGGATGTACACTAGGTATCAAAGTTACCTACAGTAGAAAATATATATTTTTTTTAAGCAACTGGTAATACAGCTTTCATAGCTGTGAGGGTAAATGCCTTGCCTCTGATGTGAAAGGTCGTGAGTTCGAATCCCAGGAGAAACTTTTCTGAAAGAAAGCCTAAATGAGATTTAAATACATCAGGGTCTCGTAGCTGTGTGTCAGCTGCATGCCGCTCTCTCTGCCCGAAGTGAACAAACTCATCGCATCGCATCCGGCCGGCAAGTACAGGAACAGAAGGAGATGATGATGTGCCAGCAAGTACAGGAACAGAAGGAGATGATGATGCGCCGGCAAGTACAGGAACAGAAGGAGATGATGATGCGCCGGCAAGTACAGGAACAGAAGGAGATGATGTCAGATGGATGACAAAGTAGGGGGTGGGGCGCAGGCGGCGGCTGGCGCCCCCGGGCAGAGTGCCCTCTACGCGGTGGCCTACTCTGCTTATGGGTGGCGCCGGTATTCTAGATTATTTAAAAATCGTAGAAGTTTTGAGGAAGAACTAAACAAAAACAGCATATTGCTCAGGTGGACATACTTCTTCTGCGTACTATTCAGCCTGAAAAAACAAGCCTTGATACTCAACGCAGCAATGCCTACAAGCACCAATGAAAAGAATCCAAATCCAATTTAGAATATAATTACTATGTGGCCACATGGCTACCAGGCGTTAAAAATTGACAAAATTTAATATCAAAATAAAATCACATTCGTATTTTAGCCCAGCTATTCATATGCAGAATAAACACACCACTGAGCAATAACTATCACATATTGTTTGGGGTTAGTAACTGGCAGAGATTCTGCCCAGGCTTCGTATTGTCCTCTGCCATGTACCTGCGTAATAACCCAAATGAATAATTTATCATGTACTTATGTATTGTAATGTGCTGAAATAAAACAGTATGAATAGCTTGGCAGGAATATTGCTACGCCACGTCAGGGAACAAACACACAGTCCCGTCACGGATGACATTTGAATATATGCTGTTAATTCTGCAAACAATATTTCTTTCCTACAGTAAAATCACTTCTAGAACCACAGCTGAGAGCCCAGATGTCAACCTACAACCCAAGCACCCGATAACTTGAATTCTGTCCATTTGGTGTTTTTATCTCCAGCAGCTTGTAATGACTAAAAAGGAGTCCATTTTGACCAGCTAACCCTGCAGAGGCACTATTCGGGTTCACACTTCGCTCTTTTCCAGTCAAGTTAACGGCACGATGGACTCATTATGAAATCCATTACAATATCATAATGGATCTGTCATGACGCCTGTATAAATGGAAGCCATTGTGTGAACAGCATGAAAAAGAAAATCACTGGAGATGTCTCTTTCACAAAGGAAATAATGACAAGTAAGAAAACTCTTTTCCTCATGGAAATTGCTGTTAACAGTGGTGGGTGTCCACACATGGATTACACCCACTGAACGTGGCAAAAGCCACAGGTGGATCCATAACATCTAAAATGCGGAACAGAGGCAGAGGCCTGAACCCAAGGACCAGCCTTAGATTTCTTCGTTTTTTGTGTCCACTTTGTGAATATAGCCGAATGATTACATCACATCTCCAAGTGTTAGCAAAGTGGTCCCTGTGATATAGGGTAGGCATTTATCATTAACTAGCAGAATGACCCGGCTTCACACTGGTAGATTTCAACTAATTTAATGTTTGTGCGTGGCTAACATATCCACAGTGTCCCCCATAACAGTAAACTCCACAGCGCCCCACCCCCTAACAGTGACCTCCACAGAGCCCCACTCCCTTAAAGGGGTTGTCCAGGCTTTTAATATTGATGACCTATCTTTAGGCATAAGTCCGACACCTGGCACCCCCACCGATGAGCTGTATGAGGAAACGGTGCACGCAGTCTGCCTTCCGGTTCGCTGCTGCTTTGCCATAGATAGCAGCGGTGAACAGGAAGAGTGCCAGGAGACATCATGTGCGTGTACCATCTCCTCATACAGCTAATCTGACCCCCACCAATCTGATTTTGATGACCTATTCTGAGGATAGGTCATCAATATTAAAATCCTGGACAACCCCTTTAACAGTGTCTTCCACAGCACCATGCCCCCTTAACAGTAACGTCACAGAGCTCCACACCCTTAAAATGTGACCTCCACCGCAGCCAGCCCCCTTACCAGTAACCTGTATCAGTGAAGAAAAATGGCTGAGTTATGGAAACCTGGTGTAAAATTGTGTGTATGTCAAGACTGAAAGGCCTATTGGCTAATAAGGTTCATGTGACTGCATGTTTGGCAGTTAGGATGAGTGAAGAACCTGCAAGCTCCTATCGGTTAATACCTTTTTTTTATTTTATATATATATATATATATATATATATATTTCAAGAACCATCCGCTCTAGAGTGCCGAAAAATAAAACTTTCCCGGACAACCGACCAACCTATGTGCCAAATATGGTGCAGATCGGTCAAGTCGTTTGACTGTGCATAAAGTACAGACACAGACAGACAAATTCATTTTTATATATATAAGATATAATTGGGCATGCTGTTACCATGTTATCTTAGAAGAGGAGATTGTCATTAGTTTTTTTACGTTTCTTAATAATGTGGAAACCTTTGACTATGTAAGGAAACCTGACAATACCAACAAATATAAAAATAAAAAAATCTTTGAGTAATGACACATGAGCTCAAGGACACTGAAAGGGGTACTGCACTTTATTTAAACTGATGATCTATCCTCTGGATAGATCATCAGCATCTGATCGATGGGGGTCCGACCCCCGGGACCCCAGCCGATCAGCTGTTTGAGAAGGCAGCAGCGTTCCAGCAGCACCACAGCCTTCTCACTGTTTACCGCAGGCCCAGTGATGTCATGACTAGTATCAACTTGCCTGGATGCGGCTAAGCTTCATTCAAGTGAACAGAGCTTAGCCGTGCCCAGGCCAGTTGATATTAGTCGTGACGTCACTGGGCCGGCGGTAAACAGTGAGAAGGCAGCGGCGCTGCTGGAGCACCGCTGCCTTCTCAAACAGCTGATCGGCGGGGGTACTGGGTGTCGGACCCACGCCGATCAGATGCTGATGATCTATGCAGAGGAAAGATCATCAGTTTAAACAAAGTCCAGAACCCCTTTAAGTTGACTTAGAGGGGTTGGCAGCTTTATGACGGAATTTCAGAAATGTGTTAACTGATATTCTATAGGGTGACATACCATTGCATAAGTCATCCCTTATGGCAGCACACACGTTGAAGCCCCCTTCACTGCCCATTGGTCGTCTGTGCGCAGATACAAAAACATTAGGCTGCCTAAATCTGCGTATGCACTGAATGCACCCAGTGTCGATGCAGAAAAGGACACAGTCTGGTAGGTAAATTTTCAAAGCTATGGTGTTTACACAGGGGAACCATGGGAAAAGACATAATCAAACTCCCCCAAAGTATTCCTCCGACAATCAATTAAATAGCCAATGGTAATTTCTTGAAATGACAAAGATCAGTCATTGATATATTTTTGTGGCCGCTAAAATATTTAGAGCTGTTTAAAGGGTACCTAAAATTATATAAATCCTTTGACACTGTCAGTGACATGTCAAAAGTTGTGATCGGTGGGGGTTCAAATGCTAGGACACTGATCAATCCCTAGAATGAAAGGGCAAAGGCCACTTTGTCTTTTATTGGCTCTGCTTGGCTATCCTCAGAGCTGAGGCTGTGGTTCAGGCTTGGACTGGCCCATTACACTGATCGGGAACTTAGATTAAGTGCTCCATTGGGGACAGAGTGATGATAATGTCTGTAAAGCTCTGCGGAATATGTCAGCGCTATATAAGTGAGAAAAATCAATCAATGACTGCACTGCATATAGCCATGCAGCATCTCAACCAGCCTATACTCCCATTATTATATAAGCATTGGGTGGCTAGGACAAACTCCAGGCACATAGGCAGGCTAGCCAGTATCCTCTTTCCCCAGGGACCTGCCACCTTGTTGTAACAGCAGGGCCCCCCTCCCCCATCATAAATCATCTTGCCGTTGCCTGCCGCTGAGTATGTGTTCCAGGCTTACCTAACTAAGAGGGCCCCGTGTTCCAAGATAAGAGCCAGTCGGCAGGATACGGACAGGGGCTCCAGGAAATGAACAGTCTGAGGCACGACTACTACTGAAAAAACACGTGTGTGCTCACAAAGGGGTATTAGGTAAAATTTGCATGTAGCTGCATCGTGGGCCCCCAAAATGATTTTTACTGGTCGGCCCCCTGATGTGGTGTATGGAACCACAGAACGCATATTGAGGCATGAACTGTGAATACTAAAACCGAGGATTAGGTGAGACAACCATTTGAGGAGGCTTCTGACTTTCACCAGGCTAGCGCATCTTGTACCTATACTCACAGTACCTCCAGAAAGACACCCGCTTCTTCACAAGTACACTCTAAATCAATACTACATCATATCATAGATGAAGCTGAGAGAAGATGCATTGATTCTTTTTATTTTTAATAGGTTTTGAAGGGAACTAGACTCTTAATGGCATAAGCTGGACTCCGACCAATATCTACTGCAGAGCTAAAAAAAATAAATGCTTAAAAGCATATACCTAACACATAGGCCAACTATTTGGGGTAAAATCCTGAAAATAAAGATTTACACCAACAGAAAAAGCTGCCAACAATTCCCTTCATTCTCTAGCAGCTCTCCTTACAAAACCGACTTACCACTACTCCCCATAACACCATGCGACAAGCAGCGTATACTACTTCTATAAAAGAAATTAGAGGGATATCTGCTCTCACCATCGTCCATCAGGACCATAAAGCATGCTCCTGACTCTCCACCTGCATCTGGCCGATTTGACTAGGAACCATTACCTGCAGGAACGATTTGCATGATTTGACTGCCTTGCCGGTATTATTTGTATTGCCCGTGAATATAAATGTCTGTAAATCAGGGCAACAGACCAATCTTATATCCCGGGAAAGTGTACAAGAAATCAATAAGTATTGACTCCTTTTCCTTCTTCCAGTTTACGATAACTATACCACGAGAGGCAGAAAGGTTTACTTAAGGTAATTAGTGCGATTTGAGCAATGGTGTTAAATGGTGCAGAGATGCAGTAACCCGCACAGCTACCTGCTGTACACAGCTAATAAGGGGGTTGCTGACTGTTGGCCCTCACCCGATGTGATAATGACGACCCATCCTAAAGGTCCCGGGCTGATATTACAGCAGATAGTCAGGAAGGAAGTGTTCCCCCAACAATCTGCTCCGATCTCCTCCAGAGTACGGGGAGGAGTGATCGTTATGCCATAGCTCTCCCCCATACTGACGCGTTGTTTGCCAGCAGGAGACCGTGCTTACACAGCATGATCTGCTTCTGGTAATTTGCATGCGAACACAAACGATCGGATTACCAGACGAACAAGCGTTTTGCTAGTTTTTTACTATGAACGCTTATTAGCAATGATCTAGGCGATTCTCGGCCTGTGTAAAGGGCCCTCAAGGATAGGTCATTAATATACAGAAGCAGGAAAACCCTTTAAAAGGCAGTACAATATTTTGTAGGCTCTGCATCCACATGGCACATAGGTCTGATAAGATTATTTCCCAAGCATTTAGACGTTCAGAAGCCTATAATCGGTTTAAAGAAGCACTTCATGATTTTGGTTTTATTTGCCTATATAGTGCAGGATAAGCCATTATTAAAGAATAAGGTAGAGGCTCTTGTGTATGCTTTGTGTGTACCCGTTTTATTTCACGTGCAGTTTGTGGGTTGTCTGCCACTTTGGTTCCTTCTCCTAAGATATGGTTTTCTTAATGAATCCTACATTTCCCATGATGCCTGGATATGCAGAGACAGAAGAGGGGAGTCTCATCCAGACTGTACTGCTCTGAGCCTGTGTAATGGTAGCAAGTAACAGACACTTGACACAAGGCTGCTGTCCCCTCAAACTGTGTTTCTATATGATACAGCTTGAGCCTATCCATCCTCTCTGCTCTGTCATCCTTCTCCCATCAGCTCTTACATGCAGGAAACAGGGAGACCAGTGGGAAGCTACATCTCCTAGAACTACACTGGAGAGTCAGCACACACAGATAGTACAGACAGGCAGGGTGAGTCAGGAGGTTAATAAACCTGCAGCTAATCACTGTACAGACTCACCCTACTATATATCTGCACGCCTGGTCCTTTACATAGGGTAGACACTACATCTTCAACAGAAAAACGGGGATATACAGAGGAATACAGAGGGGTGGGACCTGAAAGCTGCCAGGAGGGATTTGATTGATGATGAAGTCATCCTTTAATTCACAAGAAAATCAGTCATGTCACAGGGAGAGACCAAGTTCCTGTTTACACATTAGACCAAGCTCTGGACTGTTGGTCAGACTAAAGGTCACATGGCCAGGTTCCCATAATAACAAGATAGATATAGATATTTGAGCGGAAAGCATACAGAAAAAATCTCGTCATCTATTCATTTAAATCTCTGCTGAGCTTGGCTTTAGGAGTCCAGTAGGCGGTCTTTACAGTGACTGACATCTATCTCTGTATGCACACTTATACAAAGAAGGTTGCCAATCACCGGACAGGCCCGCCCACTGGACTCATCATACAAAGAGTAAGTCACTAGTTCTGCTAAATCTGTTCCCACCAATGTGTATATCAATCTGCTCATCTCCATCTTTATACACTATGCTGGACTGCATTTTTTTACTGTCATGGGTATATTTAAAGGGTTTATCACATTATCACGAGACAAACAGTCTGCATGACATAAGGAAAAACATGCCTTTTAATAACATAGGTCAACTATCCTTTCAGCCTGACTGTATATCCCTCAAAGTGACCCAAAATGTTATCTGAAAGTCTGACACAACAGAAATCTGAAATGAAAATCCTCATAAAAGTCCTTAACTGGATTCAAGAGGCACCAATAAGAAAGTGACAGCTAAATGGTCTGAAAGAGGTGTCAAAAGCCTAGACATCATCTGATGAATACTGAGAGGTCCACACTGTGGGGGAGAAGCAGGCAAACAACAAGCAGACAGCTGGGCACATTATGTTGGCTACATTCTACTAATTTCACAGCACAGTAGATCATTAATGCTAACGGAATAGAAAACTATATAACATTTATATATCTGAAAATTATAGCTTATGCCTGTAATGTATAATTAGAAGAAACCTTCCCACATCCATGCAGAGGACCATGTTCCAAAGAAAACCACAACAAGGTACATGGTAAAAATGGCAGAGAGTGAAGAGGATGGGCTTGATTATTACAGTGGAAAACCTATATGCCCCTCTTTTAATTATAGAACAAGCATGCACATAGGATACAGAATGCACAAACTAAAGCTGGCAGCTCCCTGCTTGAAAATACTACCACGTTGTCATATGGCAGAGACTGCTTCAAGATGTGCCAAGGACTACGCAATAATAAAAAGAAATAGAGGGAGACTTTTAACAGTAAAGAAACTTTTGCCTCCAGGTCTATGTGAATGACAATGCTGAATTCTTGGTGTCGTCATAACAGGATAGGAGTGGGACACCCAATTAGGTAAATCTGAAGTTAGTTAACTAACCGCTCATTACAGCGCATCCACACGCACACCATCCACTGCAGCCGTGACTGACACACACACACACTGTTGCATGAACCAACAAGCAGTTGTGCTGTATACTTGCCTCCAGTTGTCAGCGCTTGGAATGAAGGGCAGCAGAAACACACAAGGAAAAGGGAGTGCTCATGTTGCCGGATTAGAGCTGGCACACATTCCTATGAAGAATTTCCCCTCCTCACCTACTAATCCTGGAGAGTGGGCATGCTTCTACTGAGAAGCAATGCCTGCAGAGAACTGAAGGCTCCTGCTCTGTGCGGTTATGCTCGAGAGGCTACTCTCCAGGCACCCAGCTCCTCCCATCCTAGATACGTGGACTTCTTCTCTGATCATATTTCCTCTCTAATGATCCAGGCAGCACACACTGCCTCGCCAGGATGTTAGCCAAGCAGGTCTCAGGCACCTCTCACTGACAACTGCTTTCATTCCCAATGCATCAACAAGTGAGAAAACTGCAAAGTTACAGCATATGGATGAGGTCTAGGTGAACAGTAATAGCACTTATTACATACAATGCATCAGATAACATGGGCTAAGCCAGCTGTGTGCAATCTTATAAACGGGCTCAGTCTATCATCTAGCTTCAATTTCCATTTAAAGGGCATCAGTCACCAGATCTGTACCTATGATACTGACTGATCTGTTACATGTGCACTCGGCAGCTGAAGGCATCTGTGCTGGTCTCATGTTCATATGTGTCCCTGTTATTGTATTATATGTATTTTATGTATGTAGAGAAACATTCATCAATTAAAGGGCATCTCTCAGAAAATTTGTACCCATGACACTGGCTGACCTGTTACATGTGCGCTTGGCATCGGTGTAGGTCCCATGTTCATATGTGTCCTCATTGCTGAGAAAAATGATGTTTTAATATATGCAAATGAGCCTCTAGGAGCAACGGGGGTGTTGGCACTACACCTAGAGGCTCTGCTCTCTCTGCAACTGCTGTGCCCTCTGCATTTTGATTGACAGGGCTAGGCGTGCTTATGTTTACACTGCCTAGCCCTGTCAAAATGCAGAGGGCACAGCAGTTGCAGAGAGAGCAGAGCCTCTAGGTGTAGTGCCAACACCCCCGTTGCTCCTAGAGGCTCATTTGCATATATTAAAACATCATTTTTCTCAGCAATGAGGACACATATGAACATGGGACCTACACCGATGCCAAGTGCACATGTAACAGGTCAGCCAGTGTCATGGGTACAAATTTTCTGAGAGATGCCCTTTAATTGATGAATGTTTCTCTACATACATAAAATACAATAACTGGATTTTCCTGTATTCACAAACTAAGCACTTCACTATAGTATACTACAGCCCATTAGGCAGACACTAATATAACAGCCAACTCATTTGTATTTAAAGAGGTATTCTGCTTTCATGAAATTGATGGCCTATCTTCACATTAAGTAATCAATTTCAGATCAATAGGGGCCTGTCTCCAGGCACCCCCACTATGGTGCTGATGCAATTGCTGAATCCTCTTCATTGCTTACCTGCACTTTAGCAGCAGTGGTGCAGGCAGATTACAGTGAATATGAAAGGAAGCTGTAATTACACTGCACCACTGCTATAAGGGGGACGGCATTCAGGTAAACACAGAAGAGGGCGCATGAGCGATGCCCTGATCCACTGTGTATGAAAAAAAGGCCAGAAAAAAAAGCCAGAAAAAAAAAAAAAAACAGCAGGTGGCAAAAAAAAACAAAACACCTGTCTTTAGTCGTGCATTTTTTTTAAAGCGATTTATCGGGGTTGTCTTGCTTCAGCAAGTGGCATTTACCATGTAAAGAAAGTTAATACAAGACGCTTACTAATTAATGTATTATCCATATTGCTTCCTTTGCTGGCTAGACTAATTTTTCCATCATGTTATATACTTCTTGTTTCCATGGTTACGACCACACTGCAATTCATCAGTGGTGGTCGTGCTTGCACGATATAGGAAAAAGCACTGGTCTCTCTGGTGGCCGGTACGATCCGAAGATAAGAAGTAATAGCGGCACTCGCCGCTATTACTTCGCATCTTCGGATCGTACCTTGATTTGCTTGGACTCTTATCTATTTTATAGCAGAGCACCACCGATATTTGCTACATTGTGACTGGGTTTCTCAGTATACCGCCCCACACCTTGATTGGGTTTACAGCAGTGCCGCCTCTTACCCCTTTACGTGTTCTCTCTGGTGGCCGGGACCATGGCACCGCACATAGGCCGATGCTTTTTCCTATAGTGTGGAGAACGGCCACCACTGATGGATTGCAGGGTGGTCTGTATTTGTAACCATGGAAACAAGCAGTGTATAATGTGATGGAAAATAGAATCCAGCCAGCAAAGGAAGCAATATGGACAATCACAATACATTAGTAAGTGCCTTGTATTAACTTTCTCTACATGATAAATGCCATTTGCTGAAGTGAGACAAAAATTTAAAAAATCCCCTCCAGTGCCAAATTTGTGTGTGTGGACCCTAATAACAAGATAACAATATGGCTGTCACCCAGCTTTTCTACAGGAAATGTAGGAAAACTGCCTTTAAAATAAAAACTGTGCGTTGCCCATAGCAACCTATTACAGTGCTTTAATGAGCACTATAAGAAATGAAACTTGTGCTGCGATCAGTTTATTTGGGGAACAAAGACTTTTACTTTTAGACACTGGAACAGGAATCGCCTGCTTCCCTTCATATAACCATCAAGTCAAATGATAAAATTCTGTCTGCCACTATGGAAACTACTCCCACAACTGAATGATCCAGACACCTTCAGTAAGCTCCCCCTTAAAGGCAACGCAGGCCGCGGGTGAATGGGATCGGATCTGCAGCACACCGGCAGGACCAGTAAACTGTGGACGGAGTCTTCTGCTTCCGGCTCCATCCGGCGCTGGTGTCAGACACCCACTGATCTGATATAGATACCCTATCCCAAGGAGAGGCTGCATGCAGTGTAGGTGCATCAGCTTACAGGACATACATGTAAGAGTGCCGCTACACGTTTCTGGTGCGGGAAATAAAAAAGCAAAAAAATACATGTGTTTATGGTCCATTTTCTTCCAACAAAGGTAAACACCCAGCATTACATTACATTAATGTAATAATTCATGTATTCCACTTTTGCTGGGTGTTTTCCCTTTGCTGGAAGAAAACGCACCATAAATGCAGGTATGTTGTTGCAAAAACTGCATGCTTTTTTTGGTGCAGTTTTGCATTAGAAAGGCAGCAGCAATGTGTGCCCCCCCCCCCCCCCCAATTATTGTTGGTGGAACTCCCTGATTTAAGTAGAACCAAATGACCGTCTAATGTGTATGGTGGGCGTCCCATGAAGAATTGGCCAGTTGGACATGCCCGATCCAATTGTTCGTGGGTAGAGGAGTATAGTAGGGACTTTAAGGAGCTCTCTCATTACAAAGACTTACTGTATCCCCTATGAACAGAATAGGGTATAATTGTCCGACTGCTGGGGCCCCTGCTGACCACAGGAAAGGGTGCCCTGTGTTCCTCCTTTCAAACAGAGCGGCGGTTATACCTGTACTAGGCGGACTCCTGCAGTCCCATAGAGTTGAATGTTACAGCAGCACACATGCGGTCAGACCGCTGCGGTTTGTGTTTATAAAGGGACAAACCCTTTAATCCATTCACGACTGAAAACATATGCAAGTATGCATGTGTATATGGGGGGGGGGGGGGGGGGTCAGGAGAGAACGCCCATTGGCCGACAGCTATTATAATGTAAGGCCGGCTTTGCATTCCAGCCTACTCCCCTCTGTTTTCTAACTGCCCTGCCTGTGTTTCAGTCTTCTAAAAGGTGACCAATGGAGTTGACTCTTCTGTTCCCGTCTCAGAGTCCTGCAAGAATAATTTGCATTGGCCGCAGTTTACCTAACAATGTAGATATAGCCACTGAAATCCAAGTTCTTGGATCTTTCCACCACCCTCACTTAGAATTCTGAAAAGCCCTTTTCTATTGAGGATGTAAGGGGTGCTGAGTACACAAATTTCTCCCATCTCCTTACCTTGCTGTTTTACCAATTCATGCGCCTGCACCATTTGCAGATGTATCATATTTATATCCTCCAGTGACTAATACCAACATGGTTAAACTAGAACTACCCTCTCTCTAATGCTAATTTCACATGAGCGAGTTTTCCGTCTGGATGGCTTCTGTTCCGACAGCATCTGGACTGCCCCCTGACCTATTCATTTCAATGGGTACATGGACATGAGCATTGCTTTTCACGGATCACCTGTCCGTTCAGGAAAAATCACAGCATGTTCTATCTTCATCCATTTTTGCACGCAGGACTGGTCCATTTAAGTCAAAGGGTCAGTGAAACAAAAGAAATGACAGCACATGCCAGGCATCTGGATGCGGTCGGTTTTTCACTGATGGTTGCTCCTGCTAGGAGATGCTGTGTGTTATTCAGCTTTCTTCACGTGCATGAAAAGATGTAAAACGGATGCACGCCTGAAAGAAAAACCTAAAATACTGAGTGCAATCGCAGACAAAACCGATTCAACTTGTGTGCAAAACCATCAGGTTTTTCAATGAACGGACCCATTCCATAACGCTCATGTGAATGAGGCCTTAGAGCTCAAACACCTTCACAAAACAGACGCTGACCGAGATAATCACCACAGAACATGTTAAAAAAACAGTAGTTATAATAAGGCTACCATATAACAGTACTTTACTTCCGTGTGCTATCCGGTCTGCACCACAGGCCTATTAGGCGACCTGCACACGTTGCAGAATACATGCGTTTTTTTTACGCGGATTCCCATGTGGAAAAACCTTAGTGTATTACAGTACCAGAAAAGGGCATGAGATTACACTAACCTCATCTACACTTTGCATATTTTTTTTCTGTGCGGAAATTGACCTGCATTACGGTTTTCAAATTTAGTAGTAGGTCATTTATGTTTGTGTTTTTAGCTGCAGATTTCACCCTTTTTAATGTAAGGGTGAGATCTGCGGCAAAACCGCATCAAATCCACTGTTACACTATGCGGATTTTGGTGCGGATATGCTGCAGAAACGCACATAAATCCAAAAAGGACACATCCGTACATCAAGATATGTCCATGTCCATGGGTTTGAATCCAACCAAGGGCAACGTCAACATGAGGTTTATATGTTCTCTGTGTGGGTTTTCTCTGGGTACTTGTTTCTTTCTACACTCCACGAACATAATGGCTGGGATTCCAAATTAACCTATGTAAGTGACGGGAACTGTAATGGTTCCTGAATAAGGCCTACTAAGACAGGTTCCTGAATAAGGCCTACTAAGACAGGTTCCTGAATAAGGCCTACTAAGACAGGTTCCTGAATAAGGCCTACTAAGACAGGTTCCTGAATAAGGCCTACTAAGACAGGTTCCTGAATAAGGCCTACTAAGACAGGTTCCTGAATAAGGCCTACTAAGACAGGTTCCTGAATAAGGCCTACTAAGACAGGTTCCTGAATAAGGCCTACTAAGACAGGTTCCTGAATAAGGCCTACTAAGACAGGTTCCTGAATAAGGCCTACTAAGACAGGTTCCTGAATAAGGCCTACTAAGACAGGTTCCTGAATAAGGCCTACTAAGACAGGTTCCTGAATAAGGCCTACTAAGACAGGTTCCTGAATAAGGCCTACTAAGACAGGTTCCTGAATAAGGCCTACTAAGACAGGTTCCTGAATAAGGCCTACTAAGACAGGTTCCTGAATAAGGCCTACTAAGACAGGTTCCTGAATAAGGCCTACTAAGACAGGTTCCTGAATAAGGCCTACTAAGACAGGTTCCTGAATAAGGCCTAATAAGACAGGTTCCTGAATAAGGCCTAATAAGACAGATTCCTGAATAAGGCCTAATAAGACAGATTCCTGAATAAGGCCTAATAAGACAGGTTCCTGAATAAGGCCTAATAAGACAGATTCCTGAATAAGGCCTAATAAGACAGATTCCTGAATAAGGCCTAATAAGACAGGTTCCTGAATAAGGCCTAATAAGACAGGTTCCTGAATAAGGCCTAATAAGACAGGTTCCTGAATGGTTCCTGAATAAGTCCTAATAAAACAGGTTCATTTAAGGTAATGTGTGCTATTGCAACATAAAGAATGCCCCCCACTTGGGGGTCGTAATGGAGCATGTGGCTGGCAAGGAGAGATCCCACAACCCGCTCCTTGTAAAGATGACACTGGATTCATGATTCTTGTGTCTGTCACAGGCCACTTTGGGAATGTTTTCCATATTTTGCCTTATAGCTAATCCTATTTCATGATTATATATTTTTTTTCCCCGTACTTTGCATGGTAATATACTAGTGTGAATAATGCATTACAATGGGTTTTCTCACACACTGAGGGCGATATCAATATTGGAGTCAGCTATCAAAGCAATGCTGAAAATGTAATTATTTCATACACCAGTCCTAGAATAAAGTCTGCTGACGTACGCCTGAAACTGACCTAGTGCAGATTTCAGGTTTATGCCAGTTTTCGGGCGTAAGTTATCTTAAAGAGTCACTGAGTTTTGATGGCGGGGGGGGGAATCTGAGTGCTGAGACCGCAACAGATCACTAGAACGAGGAGAGAAAAGAACTAACATATCGCATTCTCTCTCCTCGCTGCAGAAGGGGAATCAATAGAAAATCTATGGACCTGTCTGGATTCCGTCCTCAGGAGAGTGTCATTCTAGGCATGACTGACATACCAAAAGTTTATGAAAACTCAGTAAGCCCTTAAATCTGTAGGCTCTACAGGCCTGTCTTTAGAAAAGTACCAAAAGCAGTGTAAAAAAAGGAAAGGTCACACATTTTTGCACAAAATGGACCTTGTGCAAAACATTGTTTAATCCCCCCATATTTTCTATATTAAAGGGAACCTGTCACTATGAAAATGCTAAATAATCTGCAGGCAGCATGTTATAGAGCAGGAGGAGCTGAGCAGACTGGTATATGGTTTAATAGCAAAAGATTCAGTTAAACTTATATTTCATTCTCTTAAATTCTTGCTCATTCTGGGCTTTGAAGTCAAGATGGTCCTATCAGTGATTGACATCCTTCCCTCTATGACTGTGTATACAGAGAGAGCTGTCAATCACTGATAGGACTGCCTCCTTGACTGCAAAGCCCAGAATAAGCAGGAATTTAAATGAATGAAATAGGGCGGGGCGTGGCCTGACTGGGGATGTGAGAGGACGTGCAGAGCTGAGCTCCCGACTGAACAGGGGGGCGTGGCCTGACTGGGGAGGTGAGAGGACGTGCAGAGCTGAGCTCCCGACTGAACAGGGGGGCGTGGCCTGACTGGGGATGTGAGAGGACGTGCAGAGCTGAGCTCCCGACTGAACAGGGGGGCGTGGCCTGACTGGGGAGGTGAGAGGACGTGCAGAGCTGAGCTCCCGACTGAACAGGGGGGCGTGGCCTGACTGGGGAGGTGAGAGGACGTGCAGAGCTGAGCTCCCGACTGAACAGGGGGGCGTGGCCTGACTGGGGATGTGAGAGGACGTGCAGAGCTGAGCTCCCGACTGAACAGGGGGGCGTGGCCTGACTGGGGATGTGAGAGGACGTGCAGAGCTGAGCTCCCGACTGAACAGGGGGGCGTGGCCTGACTGGGGAGGTGAGAGGACGTGCAGAGCTGAGCTCCCGACTGAACAGGGGGGCGTGGCCTGACTGGGGATGTGAGAGGACGTGCAGAGCTGAGCTCCCGACTGAACAGGGGGGCGTGGCCTGACTGGGGATGTGAGAGGACGTGCAGAGCTGAGCTCCCGACTGAACAGGGGGGCGTGGCCTGACTGGGGATGTGAGAGGACGTGCAGAGCTGAGCTCCCGGCTGAACAGGGGAGCGTGGCCTGACTGGGGAGGTGAGAGGACGTGCAGAGCTGAGCTCCCGACTGAACAGGGGGGCGTGGCCTGACTGGGGATGTGAGAGGACGTGCAGAGCTGAGCTCCCGACTGAACAGGGGGGCGTGGCCTGACTGGGGATGTGAGAGGACGTGCAGAGCTGAGCTCCCGGCTGAACAGGGGAGCGTGGCCTGACTGGGGAGGTGAGAGGACGTGCAGAGCTGAGCTCCCGACTGAACAGGGGAGCGTGGCCTGACTGGGGATGTGAGAGGACGTGCAGAGCTGAGCTCCCGGCTGAACAGGGGGCGTGGCCTGACTGGGGAGGTGAGAGGACGTGCAGAGCTGAGCTCCCGACTGAACAGGGGAGCGTGGCCTGACTGGGGATGTGAGAGGACGTGCAGAGCTGAGCTCCCGGCTGAACAGGGGGGCGTGGCCTGACTGGGGAGGTGAGAGGACGTGCAGAGCTGAGCTCCCGGCTGAACAGGGGAGCGTGGCCTGACTGGGGATGTGAGAGGACGTGCAGAGCTGAGCTCCCGGCTGAACAGGGGAGCGTGGCCTGACTGGGGAGGTGAGAGGACGTGCAGAGCTGAGCTCCCGACTGAACAGGGGGGCGTGGCCTGACTGGGGAGGTGAGAGGACGTGCAGAGCTGAGCTCCCGGCTGAACAGGGGGCGTGGCCTGACTGGGGATGTGAGAGGATGTGCAGAGCTGAGCTCCCGGCTGAACAGGGGGGCGTGGCCTGACTGGGGATGTGAGAGGACGTGCAGAGCTGAGCTCCCGGCTGAACAGGGGAGCGTGGCCTGACTGGGGATGTGAGAGGACGTGCAGAGCTGAGCTCCCGGCTGAACAGGGGGGCGTGGCCTGACTGGGGATGTGAGAGGACGTGCAGAGCTGAGCTCCCGACTGAACAGGGGGGCGTGGCCTGACTGGGGATGTGAGAGGACGTGCAGAGCTGAGCTCCCGGCTGAACAGGGGAGCGTGGCCTGACTGGGGATGTGAGAGGACGTGCAGAGCTGAGCTCCCGGCTGAACAGGGGGGCGTGGCCTGACTGGGGATGTGAGAGGACGTGCAGAGCTGAGCTCCCGACTGAACAGGGGGGCGTGGCCTGACTGGGGATGTGAGAGGACGTGCAGAGC
The DNA here is from genome assembly GCF_905171765.1 of Bufo bufo. Taxonomy (NCBI): domain Eukaryota; kingdom Metazoa; phylum Chordata; class Amphibia; order Anura; family Bufonidae; genus Bufo; species Bufo bufo. The sequence goes on from NC_053389.1 coordinate 489,740,472, forward strand.
TGAGCTCCCGGCTGAACAGGGGGGCGTGGCCTGACTGGGGATGTGAGAGGACGTGCAGAGCTGAGCTCCCGACTGAACAGGGGGGCGTGGCCTGACTGGGGATGTGAGAGGACGTGCAGAGCTGAGCTCCCGGCTGAACATCCTGTAATCCATTCTTCTCCCAGGGGCTGTAACGGCTCATCGATACAACAAAGTGCTTCCCCAGGGGTCCTGCTACCGTACCGCTCCGCCATGCGCCGTCAAAAGGCCAAAGAGAAGGAGGGAAAGGACGGTGAAAGAGCCACCCCAGCAAGGCAAGATGGCGCCGGACAGTCAGTGAAGCTGCTGGATGTGGCAGCGCGACTGGAAAAGTTTGCTCACACTACTGAATCGGTTCATCCTGCGCCGGCCCTGAATGCATACGCTGCCGCTGTTAAGAGGAATCCTCCAGTGCCTCCATCGCAAGATGACAACATTCCAGAGGACTCTGAGGTCAGTGAGCTTAGTGGCAGGATGGCCACCTCAGCACTTGAGCCTACTATCAAGGATGTCTTTTCAGCGGTGTTACAATGCAATAACTGCGCTTACTACCAGTGTGGGTGGCCTGAAAGAGGATATAGGGCTACTAAGGCAAGTCAAAGAGCGTATGAGTTAAATGGAGGGCAGCTTAAGTGATTTGAAAGACCAAATGCCGCCAGTTAAAAGGGACATGCAGCGGGTGATTCACAATGTCACCCGCTGACGACCTGGAAAACAGGCTGCGGCGAAATAATGTGCGCATGATTGGTGTGCCAGAACGTACCGAAGGAACAGATGCTGTTACATTTGTGGAAAAGTGGCTAACAGAAAAAATAGGAAAGGAAAAGCTGTCTCCTCTGTTTGCTGTGGAACGGGCACACAGGGTGCCGTTTCACCCCCCACCACTATTTTCATGACTGGGATGCCATTTTGAGAGGAGCAAGAGACTGCACTGATTTGTCTATTGATGGGAACCGGATTCTTTGTTTCCCGACTTCTCACCTGACGTCCAAAAAAAGCGTGCACGTTTTATTGATGCTAAACGCAGACTGCGACTATTACAGCTTCCATATTTTATGCTATATCCTGCGAAACTGAGTCGTGGCGAAATATAAAACGCACTTATTTGAGGATCCGGGTGCGGCATGTCAGTGGTTGGACTCCACTGAAAAGGATTTAAGGGAGGGCACTTAATATGCTGATTGCCACAAGTTATTCTGCCATCACCTTCTACCTTTTGTCTATATGGACAGTTGATAAATGCGGGGTCATGTTGTTGGTTAGATGCCTGCACATAATGGTGTGGGGGGCAGACCGAGTGCTTGAGTCAAGGCTCTACCCAGTACTGGAGACGGCCTTTATTAATGTTTGCACTATGTCCTTTTCATCAGTTAGGAGTGTTATACTATAAGGGGGAGATCTGATATACAGTATGCTAGCATAGCCGGGAATGTATGCCACTTGCTAGTTTTTAGTCAACGTTCCCCTTGTTTGCTATTGCATATTTGTTTGTATTCCCCAAGTTCAGGATATTATTTTCCCCAGGGCTTCACGTGTATGTGAAATGTCTTTATTTGTTCTGTATGGGTTGGGGAGGGGGAGGGGGGGGGGGGGGGGTGGGAGGGACTGAGACCTTATTGACTAGACACCAGTGGTTCTATGTGTATGACCGGGGCGAGGCTGCTTACGGTCCTGTACTGCTATGGTTTAAAAACATAAATGGGTACCCTTAGAATAATTGCCTGGAATGTGAGGGGGCTGAACCAACCTGCTAAACGCAATGCCGTCTTTTATGCCTTGCAAACGTATCAACCGGCAATTCAGTGCCTCTCAGAAACTCATCTCACTTCTGAGAGAACGCATCTTATTCATAAGGCTTGGGTGGCACAAAAGTTTCATTCCTTCTACTCCACGCAATCGAGAGCGGTGAGCGTGTTGGTGCATAGAAATGTTCCCTTTATATCGAGGGAGGTACATGTGGATGAGGAGGGTCGCTTTATATGTATTAACTGTTCTGTGTTTCATTACCAAATGATACTAGTGGCCGTTTATATACCTCCCCCATATTCCTGTGAAGTTCTCAAAAAAGTATTATCCTTCACTTCCAAATTTCCAGATCTGCCAGGTCTCATAATTGGTGATTTTAATATGTTCTTGGACAAATCTCTAGATAAATTCCAATCTGATAGTGGGGCCTCTGGCCCTTCTCTATCCTCATTAGCCAAGACGCTCGCTGAAATGGGATCTAAGGGAGTGTTAGATGAGGTCCAGGATGTTAGGTACTTACCCCGTAGTATTTCTGACCACTCCCCGTTATTGGTAGTACTGGATTTAGGGAGAGAGCTATTGGGTCTGAGACAACCATGGCGACTAAACCCTTTTTGGATCCAGTTAGTTGATACTGGTACTGTGATATCTGCTGCTCTGACTGACTAAGGCTAGTTTCACACTTGCGGCAGGACGGATCCGACATGCTGTTTAGCATGTCGGATCCGTCCTGTGGCTGTTCGCCGTGCCCCCGCTCCGTCCCCATTGACTATAATGGGGATGGGGGCGGAGTTCCGGCGCAGCACGGCGGTGCACGGAGAAAGCCGCCGGACTAAAAAACCTGACATGCAGTAATTTTAGTCCGGCGGCCTTAAGCCGTGCACCGCCGTGCTGCGCCGGAGCTCCGCCCCCATCCCCATTATAGTCAATGGGGACGGAGCGGCGGCCCGGGGGCACGGCGAAACAGCCGCAGGACGGATCCGACATGGTGAACAGCCTGTCGGATCCGTCCTGCCGCAAGTGTGAAAATACCCTTACCAATAATGAAGGTCCAGCTAGTCACTCCATTATCTGGGATACAATGAAAGCTTATATTAGAGGGACATACATTAAACGGATTAGTTCCCATAAAACTAAAAGCAGGGCACTTACGACAGAACTACTGGATAGCGTTCAGACTACGGAAGCTAAGTACATCTCTGACCCCTCCCTAGAAAATTCCTCGCACTGGACGGAGGCGCAAGATCTACTGAAGGAACATTTGATTAGTAGAGCTGGGAACAAACAATTTTTTAAGACTCAACATTATTTTATGGAAGGGGAATGTACGGGCCACCTACTAGCTATTAAGACCCAATCGGGCCCATCTTGTGTATTGGGAATCACTAATAAAATGGGCGTACAGGTATCTGGAGATGATAACATAATGAACATATTCCATGAGCACTATGCAGACAGTCTATAAGTCCAGACTAGGGATTGACTGTAGTGACAGAGAGCAATACCTGCAGAATATCCAGATGCCCAGCCTGTCTGATGATCAGAGGTTATTACTTGATGGGGACATTCAATTGGAAGAGATGGCATTGGCGGTGCAGTCGCTTCCTAACGGAAAAGCACCTGGGGGAGATGGTCCGCCTGGGGAATTCTACAAAAAACATCAAGAAGTTTTGCTCCCGCATCTCCTACAGGTGTTTAATGAATCTTATAGGACAGGTATTTTACCTAGCTCTATGAGAGAAGCATTGGTGGTGGTGATCCCTAAACCAGATAAGGATCCCAATATGGTAGATTCGTATAGACCCATCTCACTCTTAACAGTAGATATAAAAGTGTTGGCCAAGGTACTTGCTAATAGGCTCCTGAATGTTATCTCCCACATTATACATGAAGATCAGTGCAGGTTTATGCCAGGAAAATCCATGTCATTAAACCTTAGGCGTCTGTTCCTCAATATTCAGATGAGGGGAACAGAATGGGATGTGGGATGCCCTGCAGTGATCTCCTTAGACGCTGCAAAGGCCTTTGATAGTGTTGAATGGGAATACTTATGGCAAAACTAGGATTCGGCCCTGGATACATTAATTGGGTAAAATTGCTCTATAGTCAACAGAGAGCTAGGCTGCGAATAAATGGTAAGCTATCCCCAATGATGACACTGGAGAGAGGCACCAGGCAGGGATGCCCTTTGTCACCCCTCCTGTTTGCCATTGCTATTGAGCCCCTGGCTTGTATTTTGCGTTCTACGCCACTGATTCGAGGTCTGGAGAGGGGGACGGTGGAGAAAAGAGTCTCGCTATATGCGGACGATATGTTATTATATGTGGGTGATCTGACATCAATAGATCCCATTATATCATTAATCTCAGACTTTGGAAAACAGTCTGGTTTATTAATCAATTGGAATAAGTCAGTTATTCTTCCGCTGTCCCCTCTTCTGGAATCTCTTTGCTTAGATCAGGTTAACCTGAAAGTGGTCTCCTTTAAATATCTTGGAGTCACTATTTCAGTACAGCCCCGATTTTATGTAGCGAATAACCTAGTACCCCTAATGGACAGATTTAAACGGAAAGCGATCACCTGGCATAAGCTTCCAATGTCAATGATAGGTAGAGGTAATCTTCTTAAGATGATATGGATGCCGCAATTGCTCTACATATTGCATAACTCACCAGTATGGATTCCCATGCATTATTATTATAAGTTACAGAGAATATTTAGATCTTTGTTATGGAAAAATAAAAATAGTAGAATCCGATATGAAACATTACAGCGTGGTAAAGAAGCGGGGGGACTGGCGTTACCTAACCACTTTATATATTTCTTAGCAGCTCAGTTGCAACACTTTAAGGGCTGGGGGTCCCTGAGAGAGATGGGAAGATATGGAGAATTGGTGAAGTGGGCATCTGGGTTCTGCCAGCCTATTTCGTTTATGGAGAAAGATTTGACCGACTCTTTTAAACCCCTCCCAGTAGTAGGATTAATGAGGAGGGTCTGGGGAAAAGTTAGGGAAATTCTGGGTGTTCAGGAACTATTGGACCTGTCTCCTGTTTGGAATAACCCTCATTTAATAGAATTGTCCAAACTGCAGGGATTTTCTGATTGGGAACGTAAAGGACTATGGAATTTAGGTATCCTAAAACAATTTGCACAACTTGAATATGGCGTAGTGTCTACCCATTTCTATAAATACCTTCAGTTAAGGCACGCTATTAGTTCGCAGGATAAAGTGCGCCCCCTACGATTTGTATCACATCTCATGCTTAAAAAACTGATAGAACCAGGTCCTGTAAGAGGAGCTATTTCGGATGCTTATAATACTTTGCTATATGAGCAGCTGAAAAAATATCCGCTCAAAGTTAAGTTGAAGTGGGAGAGGGATGTGGACCCCATCTCAGACAACCAATGGGAAGAAGTCCTTGCACAGATTCCTACCCTATCCCCTAGCGAAGCGGATAGACTGTCTCAACTCTATATAATACACAGGGTATATAGAACTCCAATCTTCTTATGGAAGGTGGGATATAGATCTGACTCCAAGTGTCCGAATGTGGGGAAGAAGGGGCCGGATTGCTCCATATGCTGTGGAATTGCAGTGCGCTACAGGGCTATTGGACAGATATAATCAATTTATTGAACAAAATTTATAGTGCTAATTATAAACTGGATCCTAGGTTTTGCTTGCTTGGCATGTTAGATTCGGATAACTTGCCACCAAATGTTACAATCGGAATCAACAGAATCTTATATCAGGCACGGAAAAATTCTAGCTGCTAAATGGATACAGCCGCTTCCCCCAAGCATATCAGAATTCATTACCAGAATGAATACAGTCATAAGATTGGAAAGAGGAGTATACATGAAGCGTAATAGCATGTCGAAATCTGATACCGTTTGGGGACCCTGGACTGACAGATCTGGAGTTTGTAGTACATGGCTATCTAGTCTGAGGATCTTCTCGGGCTAGCCCGGGAGGAGAGAGATGGGGCTGATTGAGTTTAAGCCTAGTGTGCTGAAGATTTATAGTGCAGAAGTGATGTCATGGTCCGTTACTAAAACAAATAGGTATAACACATGTTTATGCTTATCTACTCACAACAAGGTCTCACAGTGGGTGGGGGGGGAGTTTGGTTGTTGGATCTTTATGTTAAGGATCCTGTTTATTGACTATCCTGTTTTGTACAATGAGTATTTTTGCACTGGTATGAACATAATATATGACACAAAAATTTTGTAAAATGTATCTGATTTTATAAAAAAATAATTTATTGAATCATTTTCCACAAAACTATGGGGATCATTTATCATTTTGAAATACGCCCCAAGGTTACTTTTTACATAGGATCTCAATAACGGAAGAAAACGCTGTGGTGCAGAGCAAGATGGATCCATCCTGGCACACAATGTAAGTCAATGGGGATGGATCTGTTTTCTCTGACAATAGAAAACAGATGACTTTCAGTGGTATTCAAGGCGGATCCGTCATGGCTATAGAAGACATAATACAACCAAATCCGTTCATGGCGGATGCATGCGGTTGTATTATGGTAACGGAACAGTTTTTGCAGATCCATGACAGATCCGCAAAAAACGCTAATGTGAAAGTAGCCTCAATTAGGAGTATTTCAGGCACAGATTGTGGCGCAACAGCTTGTTGCGCCGCAATCTGCGACTTCCCCCACTCACGCCAGGTCTAAATAAGTGGGTGGGGAAGGGGACAGGCCGGGGGGCCCACCTCAGTTACCATTTTTTACGCTCGTTTCAGGCGTTGAAAAAAGGTCTAAATGTAAGACAGCTTGGAAGCAGTCTTACATTTAGAACTGGATGTGCCAAGGTTATGGAGAGGCGGGCGCCACTTCATAACTCTGGTGGATCCACCGCCAGTTTAGGGCTTTATTAAGAGTGGCGTCTAAAACGTCGATCTTAATAAATGTGCCCCTATATATTCTATAACATGTTGCCTTCAGCTCAGACTCCATGTTTCAAGTTACAGGCTCCCTTTAATCAGCGTACTACAGATAACTGTGATAAGCATTATATAAAGGGTCTAAAAATGAGACACATTTCAGTTAGGTCAACAGCCCATTTACTCACATTCAGATTGGTCTGATTGTATAAGGGTACTTTCACACTTGCGGCAGAGGATTCCGGCAGGCAGTTCCGTCGCCGGAACTGCCTGCCGGATCTGTCAAAACGTACAGTACAGACCAAAAGTTTGGACACACCTTCTCATTCAAAGAGTTTTCTTTATTTTCATGACTATGAAGGCATCTAAACTATGAATTAACACATGTGGAATTATATACATAACAAACAAGTGTGAATCAACTGAAAATATGTCATATTCTAGGTTCTTCAAAGTAGCCACCTTTTGCTTTGATTACTGCTTTGGACACTCTTGGCATTCTCTTGATGAGCTTCAAGAGGTAGTCCCCTGAAATGGTCTTCCAACAGTCTTGAAGGAGTTCCCAGAGATGCTTAGCATTTGTTGGCCCTTTTGCCTTCACTCTGCGGTCCAGCTCACCCCAAACCATCTCGATTGGGTTCAGGTCCGGGGACTGTGGAGGCCAGGTCATCTGGCGCAGCACCCCATCACTCTCCTTCATGGTCAAATAGCCCTTACTTTCAAAGTTTTCCCAATTTTTCGGCTGACTGACTGACTGACTTTCATTTCTTAAAGTAATGATGGCCACTCGTTTTTATTTACTTAGCTGCTTTTTTGTTGCCATAATACAAATTCTAACAGTCTATTCAGTAGGACTATCAGCTGTGTATCCACCTGACTTCTCCTCAACGCAACTGATGGTCGCAACCCCATTTATAAGGCAAGAAATCCCACTTATTAAACCTGACAGGGCACACCTGTGAAGTGAAAACCATTTCAGGGGTCTACCTCTTGAAGCTCATCAAGAGAATGCCAAGAGTGTGCAAAGCAGTAATCAAAGCAAAAGGTGGCTACTTTGAAGAACCTAGAATATGACATTTTGAGTTGTTTCACACTTGATTGTTAAGTATATAATTCCACATGTGTTAATTCATAGTTTTGATGCCTTCATAGTCATGAAAATAAAGAAAACTCTTTGAATGAGAAGGTGTGTCCAAACTTTTGGTCTGTACTGTATACAAACTGATAGCATTTGTCAGACGGATCAGGATTCTGAACAGTCTGACAAATGCATTGAAATGCCGGATCAGTCTCTCCGATGTCATCCGGAAAAACGGATCCGGCATATATTTTTATGTTCCGGAATTTTGGACGGAGATAAAACCGTAGCATGCTGCGGTATTATCTCTGTCCTGAAAGGTCAAAAAGACTGAACTGAAGACATCCTGAACGGATTGCTCTCCATTCAGAATGCATTAGGATAAAACTGATCAGTTTTATTCCGGTATTGAGCCTCTAGGACGGAACTCTATGCCGAAAAAGAATAACGCTAGTGTGAAAGTACCCTAAGGAGAGTATTCAATCCTAGACCGTTTAGAACAGGGCCTTTGTTGGTTCTCTGATAGAAAACTCATTCAGCATGCACTAGAGACGTGATTGCCATTATAAACCATTTATAATCACAGCATTTTCATGGTGTAAAAGTTTAACATTATGTGCTGCCAAATATCTTTTCTACTTTCCAAGTCATTTACCTTGCTCAATAATTAAGTTGCAATGATGAAAGAAAAACAGCAGGTCTACTTTCCTGTACTTAGGCAAAAGCAGTGTTTCAATGCGTGGTAATGTTGCTTCACAGCGCTGGGGTCCTGGGTTTGAATCCAACCAAGAATATACGATCTATACAATGAGTAAATCTGGGCCCATGTACCTCATTTTCATATCTCAGCTTTGGTCATATTCTTGACCAGTTTACGCATTAATAAATCAGGGCCACAGATCCACATAGGAACGAATGGGTCAGTAGGCTAGCTGTGGAAAAAAATGGAGGGCACACTGAAGAAACATATGGTCAGATACATACTAAAATGATTCCTGTGTGACAAAGATTGAGTTTTACATATTTTTAGGTTAGTTCTCACATAAAGAAAGAATCTAACAGCTAGCCTATATCACGTCAAACATTAAAAATACTTCCCTTGCCTAATGCTGTTTCCATGGAGTCCATGACGAGAGAAAGCTGAATTTATGAATGCGGTAAGAAAGCACATTTTATAAAGACAAATTGATATAGATTTATGAAAAGCTGAAGAGTGAAGAGCGTTAGACTGGCCGGCAGTTTACAATGGTCTCTTTTCAGAACCTCTGAACTGTACCTCCAAGGCCCTGAGATCACACAGGTCCCGGAAAGACTGAACACCGACCCCTTTTTGATGAAGGGGACGGGTCGGTTTCTTCTCACAAACAATACTGAAAAATCTCTTCCAAAGCGCAGTTCCTCAGATCCATTCTGAAACCTGATTCTCCGATTATCTTCGAATAGAACTATTTTATCTTGCTCAGAACTAAGCAGAATATGGCCTGCTTAAAGGGGTTCTCTGGGCTTTTAATATTGATGACCTATCCTCAGGATAAGTCATCATTATCAGATCGTTGGGGGTCTGACACCTGGCACCCCTGACGATCAGCTGTAGGGGGAAATAGCTGCGAGTGCAGTGCGCATGTGCCATCTCGCTTCTCTCCGTTGTATGTCTATGGGGCCGCAGCAGTGGACAAGAAGAGAGAAGAAAGACGGCACGTGCGCATACAGCTGATCTGCAGAGGTATCGGGTGTCCCTACCCTTCCGATCTGATATTGGATGACCTAACCTGAGGATAAGCCATCAATATTAAAAGCCAGGACAACCCCTTTAGAGGGGTCCTCTAGTATTACTGGCTCATATTTTGCTCTGCCGCCCCCCAGAATCATGTGCAGAGTCAGATCTATTATCTCCAGAGCTCAGACACTGTTCACATTTTTATTTTCCAGCAGATACACTGTCCAAATGTGGCTGCACCCTTAGCAAGAGGATTTATATTACTATAAAGGATGAACTGTCAGACACAGCAATGGATGTGCTGTCATGGCCATGGGGACACCAAGTAATCAATGATGTAGCCCAAGTGCAGTAAAAGAGCTTTTGTATAATGGTTTTAGTAAATGTGTTTTCAGAAAAAATAACTCCAATAACACAAATAAGTGACCATTAAGAAACACCGGCAGAAACCCCAGGTATTGATTTTAGCACATTCCTCAACTCAGTCAGTGCAAAGTTTCAGAACAATTGCAGCAAACTTCGAATTGTCATTGAAAATGTCAAGTTAAAGAGGTTGTGTCACTTCAGCAAATTACATTCATTATATAGAGAAAGTAAATACAAGGGACGTACTAATGTACTGTGATTTACCATATTGCCTCCCTTGCTGGCTGGATTCATTTTTCCATCGCATTATACAATGCTCATTTCCATGGTTGCGACCACCCTGTAGTCCATCAGTGGTCATGTTTGCACACTATAGGAAACAATACAAGCCTCTCTGGTGGCCGGGACTGTGGGAGCTCACGTAGGCTGGTGCTTTTTTCTGTAGTGCGCAAGAACGGCCACCACTGATGGATTGCAGGGTGGTCTGTAACCATGGAAACGAGCAGTGTATAATGTGATGGAAAAATTAATCCAGCCAGCAAAGGAAGCAAAATGGACAATCGCAATAAATTAGTGACTTGTATTAACTTTCTCTACATGATAAATGCTTTTTACTGAAGTAACTCATTAGATGAGAAGTTAAAGTTTGCTACATCTGTAACACTGGTATACATCCTTGCTGTTTTCTGAGCATCGCTAAATAGTAACAGGACAAGTTAATACACATACATGCTAGACTAAATATTACATTATATGGACTACTGCAAATTGATACACAGTTGCAAGAAAAGGTAAGTGAGCCCTTTGGAACTACGTAGTGAACCCTTTGAAATGACGTGGCTTTCTGCACTAATTACTAGTAAAATGTGGTCTGATTTATCCAAGATCACAATAATAGACAAACACAATCTACCTGCTAACACTCAAACAGTGGTACTACTAATGTCTATTATGATTGAGCACATGGAGAAAAGTGAGTAAACCTCTGTGTTAATGACTTCTCCAAGAACTAATTGCCAAAAGGTGTCTTAATTAAGGCGATGAGATCGGAAGTATGGGTTTCACAGATGCTTTACCCCTTACATAAAACCATACAAAGCATGGTTGCTGACAAATTGTATTTAATCCAGAAAACTGGTTACTATGTGTCAATGCAAACAATTTTCCGAAGATCTCAAAAGACATAACAGACATACTGTATGACAAATGGAGAATATTCATGACTGTTGCTACTCTCCATAGACGCGAGCTTCCTGTTAAGATCACGCCAAGAGCACCAACAGACAGTCTTAAAAGTGGTTATAAAGAACCAGGAGTAACAGCAAAAAGTGTGTTTATGTGTCCATCATTAGAAAAACACTGAACATGAATGGTGTTCATGGAAGTAAACCCCCCCCAAAAAAATAAAAAATTCTATGGAAAGAAGAGACAAAAGTGGAGGCTATTAGCACAAATGTACATTGCCATGTTTGTAGGAATAAAAGAACACTGTACAAAAACATCAAAACCTCCCAAACGTGAAGCATTGTGAAGAGAACATCATGGTTTAGGTCTTCTGTGCTATCTCAACACCTGAATAACTTACAATCACTGAATTCTCAGGATTATCAAAACATCTTACAGGACAATGTAAGGGTGGCAATCCTTGACCTTAAAAGGGTCGGCTGTTTTATTTATATTTTTCCACTGCTAGGCGAAGGCTTCATTAACGAAGCGGAGTTCAGCTTTGGATTTTGATACAGTAATTTATGCGAATAAATGAAGTGACAAGTGATAGAGGCGAGACAAAGTAAGCCTTGTGATATTTCTTGACACTTTGGAAAGACCTCAGCAGAGGCCATACATTTTACAGTAGGGCAGAGCCGATATTCTCAAAGTTTTCAAATGAATCGGGTTTGGATACAGCAATCCGAACCCGATTCACTCAACTCTACTCATTATGGCCAAACTCAAACTGATAAGATTAGGGCTTAAATGATTGTTAATGAGCTTTCAGGAATTCAGAGATAAGGGCTATACAAAGAGCTGTCAGAGGAGCAACCTGACGGGTTCAATGTAAAATCAAAATACTCTGCTGATTACCCAAGGAAGGAACGATTGCTTCCGCATTAGTTCATCCATTCAGTTCTTTTGATTATCCGATGAAAGATGCTCATCAGCCAAAAAGGAGCATTTCGTCACTTACTGGCTGATCATGTGGGTAGATTATTGGGAACGAACTGTGTGGTCTACTACGGCCCTTAGTAAATGTAGGGTCACTGAGGAACAACGGACTCATATACACTTGTCATTGAGAACAATTCTTGCAAAAAGAGATATGAAGATAAAGTAGACCCGCAGAGTTTAAGGAATACTGAATTTACACTAAACAACTTAGAAAGAATAAAACCTACACGGACAAAAGTACTTATTATTTCCCTCATTTACCATAGGCAATAAATAGTAACTACTTGTTTCAGGTCACTTCAGAATAAGCTGTTGTGTGTGGGCATGAGTAATAACACTATTTCTGTCCATCATATGACTTGTATCCTGTTTTTGGCAGTTTACCTCTACAGGATCTAGTACTAATGGCGGATTTACACCGCCCAATTGTCGGTCAGATTATAAGGAACGAATGGTACTATGAATCGGCCCATGTAAAGATGCTGCTTGTTCAGTTACATAGACATCCCCTATCATTTCCCCTAACATCCAGCTAGTTTATAGCTCCTCCCAACCAGCTAGTTACATAGACACTCCCCTATCATTGCCCCTAACACCCAGCTAGTTTATAGCTCCTCCCACCCAGCTAGTTACATAGACACTCCCCTATCATTGCCCCTAACACCCAGCTAGTTTATAGCTCCTCCCACCCAGCTAGTGACATAGACACTCCCCTATCACTGCCCCTAACAACACCCAGCTAGTTTATAGTTCCTCCCACCCAGCTAGTAACATAGACACTCCCCTATCACTGCCCCTAACACCCAGCTAGTTACACACACACACTTCCCCCATCACTGCTCCTAACACCCATCTAGTTTATAGCTCCTCCCACCCAGCTAGTTACATAGACACTTCCCCATCACTGCTCCTAACACCCAACTAGTTTATAGCTCCTCCCACCCAGCTAGTTACACACACACTTCCCTATCACTGCCCCTAACACCCAGCTAGTTTATAGCTCTTCCCACCCAGCTAGTTACACACACACTTCCCTATCACTGCTCCTAACACCCAGCTAGTTTATAGCTCCTCCCACCCACTTCGTTATATAGACACTCCCCATCACTATCCCTAACCCCGCCCAGGTAGTTTATAGCTCCTCCCACCCAGTGACAGACACTCCCCTACCCCTGCCCCCAACACCCAGCTAGTTAATAGCTCCTCCCACCCAGCTAGTTACATAGACATCCCCCAATAACTGACACGTCCATGGACATAACATCCTGTTTTTTGCAGGACAAGATGCACTAATGGCACCCCGTACAGTTGCATAAAATGTGGTTGGAAGTGGGAAAAAAAAATCCAAATTCCGCCAGTTTTATGGGTTGTTTTTTTTTTAACATCATTTCCTATGTGTTAAAACTGACCTGTTACTTTTATTCTCCAGGTCAGTACGATTACAGTAATAACATATGTATATAGTTTTACTTGCGTTTTAATACTGGAAAAAAATATAACTTTCATCGCCACATTCTGACCCCTGCTATTTTGCACTTATGTGAATGTGTGCGGGGCGATCTGTACTTTTCAATACCACCATTGTATGTGTGTATGACATCTTGATCACTTATTAAATTTTTTTGCGGGAGGTGAAGCGACATAAAAAACTGCAAATTGACCATTTTGACCTTTTTGGGGGAATTAGCCGCTTGCAAAAATATTTTTATATTTTAATAGTAAAATCGGTCACGGACATTAGTGCTGGATGCCTGCTGTTTAAAACATTTTTAAATGCCCGTCCGCCGACATAAATTTAAGCCGGGCGGTCGGGAAAGGGTTAAACAGCAATACTGAGCTAGAAACCTCTCTACTTCAAACTTCCTGCAGCAGAGGTCTACTTCCCTCCTACTGGAACCTGATTTCTCCTCTCTCCGAGGCAGCAATGTATCGGCATGGTTTGCCACAGAGGGGTAGCCATGATGCCTGTCACTACAGTTCAAGGACTCTATTCACAGAATACACTGTCACATCATCATCACTCATATTGTAAAACATAACCGGGAACTGCGTACAGCGCAATTTCTTAATATAATAATTAACATATAGCCACATCCTTTGTATACATTTTCCAGTGAGGCACAAGTGAAAGGACTTTTTTAATTGGATACAATACATTTCTTGTTGGGTGGTGATTATGCAACACACAAACATGTTTATCACGTGCTGCAGGTTTTCATAATTAACCCCTTCAGGACCGACATTTTTTGCAAATCTGACACGTGTCACTTTATGTGATGATCACTTTAAAACGCTTTTACTTATCCAGGCCATTCTGAGATTGTTTTCTCGTCACATATTGAACCTTATGACAGTGGTAAAATTGAGTCAAAAAAAAAAAAAAGCCAAATTTACCATAAATTTTTTAAAATTAGCAGATTTACAAATTTCAATTTCTCTACTTTTAAAATAGATGGAAAAGGAATGCCATATGGTTTTTGGAAAGCAAATTTCACTGGGATAATTTTAAACTGCCATGTAACATTTGAAGATGCACCTCTAGAGTACCAACTCCAAAAGTGAACCCATTTTAGAAGCTACACCCCTGAAGGTATACAAAACTGATTTTACAAACTTTGTTAATCCTTTAAGTGTTCCACAAGAATTAATGGAAAATAGAGATGACATTTCAGAATTTCAAATTTTTGGGCAGATTTTCCATTTTAATCCATTTTTCCAGTTACAAAGCAAGGGTTAACAGCCAAACGAAACTTAATATTTATGGCCCCGATTCTGTGGTTTACAGAAACACCCCATATGTGGTTGTAAACTGCTGTACAGGCACATGGCATTGTGCAGAAGGAAAGGAACGTTTTTTTGACACCATGTCCCATTTGAAGCCCCGCTGATGCACCCCTAGAGTAGAAACTCCAAAAAAGTGACCCCATTTTGGAAACTACGGGATAAGGTGGCAGTTTTGTTGGTACTAGTTTAGGGTACATATGATTTTTGGTTGCTCTAAATTACACTTTTTGTGAGGCAAGGTAACAAGAAATAGCTGTTTTGGCACATTTTTTATTTTTTTGTTATTTACAACATTTATCTGACAGTCTTCACCCTGTCACGTCAATCTGGAAGTGCTGCCTCGTTCGTTGAAAATAATTTTTTATATATATATATATATATATATATATATATATATATATATATATATACATATATACACACACATATACACTTTTCGTTTGTCCCTATTTTTTTATTTTATTTGGGGAAAATAACTTTTTTTTTTTTACTTGAAACTTTATTTTTGCCCCACTTTGGGACTTCAACTTTTGGGGTCTGATCCCTTTTACAATGCATTGCAATACATCTGTATTGGAATGCATTGGCTGAAAGTGTAACAGTGCGTATTACACATACAGCTTCCTGCCTGTAAGATCCAGGGGTCTGGATCTCACAGACTCTCCACCGGAAGGCAGCCCTGATGCCTAAGGAAGGAATTAAGCTGCCTTCCCTGCTATCGGGTCCCCGTCACAGGAGCACGGGAACCCGATGGCAGTTCCGATCCCCGCCCGACATCGCATGTGTCGCAGTCAGCGCTGACTGCGGCACATCAAGGGTTAATGCGCACCATGAAGTACGAAGTACATGTACGTCATGGGTCCTTAAGGGGTTAAAGGATAACTGTCATATTTATTTTATTTGCTAGTTTATTAGAGCTAGGCATGTATACTTGAGTAAGTCTGTCAATGATTGTCAAAAGATCTGTAATTACCTTATAATAACAGCTTTCATTAAGGTCCTCTGTCCCTTTCCACTGCTCCCTTAAAAGACAGTTGCTATGGCTTGACTGTCTCTGGCTAAGAAGACAGTTAGACGGAGGGGCGGTCCTTCACACTGCATGCCTGCATTAGGCTTCAGAGTGAGGAGGCGTGACTCTCAGTATTCCAATCTGATTGGCTGTCAGGGAGCTGCTGGCTACAGAAAGTGTGTATGGGAAGTGAGGGAAAGCAGTTTTGGCTTCAGAGAACTGGCAGAGGAGCCATCTTGAGAAGGTCCTAAAGGTCATAAAATTGATGTGACTCATCATTATATCTACCTATGGTAATCAGTTTCACTCGCCATGTCCTGGTACTGTGAAAAGTGCAAACCACCAGGAAATACACAGGGATACTAACATTTAGGAATATTTTACATGTGGTTGTATGCTGTGGAACAACTATGGGTAGTCATAGAGGACGTTTACACTGAAATTCAGTTTAAAAACTGTTGCAAAAACCATGTGGAAACTGGTTCCCATTTGTGCAGGTGCAGTTTTAGGCTACATTCACACAACTGCAAAACACGGATGCCGCCCGTGTGCGTTCTGCAATTTGCGGAACGGAACAGGCGGTTCATTATAGAACAGAACACGGCGTTCTGTTCGGATCTTTTGCAACCCAATTGAAATGAATGGATCCATTGCGCAAAATTGTGGAACGGATGTGGAGCCAGAATTGCGGTCATGTGAATGCACCCTTATTGGAATGATCGAGGCTGTAACCACAGCCTTTCACGGAAAACAGTAAGTGGCTGCCTGACAGGTTTTGGTGCCAAATTCAGCTGTCAATGGCCCTTTATAGTGCTTTTATTCCCTAGCTCTTAAGCAGAAAGATTGTTAATGCTTTTTATAATTATTTTATTAAAATTGCAATGAAAAAAAAAAAAATGCAGCTTGTGGGAAAGCATAAACATTCTGATAATTGCTTACAGAATCGCAGGAAATTCAACTTTCCGCTCGTTTTCCAGCAAAGTTGTCAGCAGAATGCAGGTTGCAGTGTACTCAAGCTTGTTGCATACCTAAGCAAATCTTGGGAGCGCACACATAGGCTAGTGATTTTTCCTATATTGTGCAAGCACGACGATCACTGATGGATTGCAGGGTGGTCTGTAACCGTGAAAATGAGCAGTGTACAATATGAAGGAAAAAAAAAATGAATCTTGCCAGCAAAGGAAGCAGTATGGACAATCACAATACATTAGTAAGCGGCTTGTATTAACTTTCTCTACATGATAAATGCCACTTGCTGAAGTGAGACAACCCATTTAACTTAAAGGGTTGTTCCATTATCGACATTGTCTGATTAGTGGGTGTCTGACCACTCTGCGTTGGAATGAAGCAGTGGTCACGCATGCGTGCTGCCACTCCATTTAGCTGTACGGGGCTGCCAGAATAGCAAAGTGCTTGTACTCGTTCTCATATAGTTAATGGAGCGGCGGACATGCATGTGCGTCTGATGCTCAATTTGAACGGGAAGCATGGAACGCCGTTGTTGCGATCTTCAGTGGCCCCAGCAGTCACTCTGGCCGATCGGACACTTACCCCTTATGTCAATAGGAGATAAGTTGTCTCGATGGGACTTTAATTGAAATCACATGATTAGAATGCCATTTTTTTGTTCTGCAATGCTTAACCACACCCCTTGTCTTAATGTCATAAACTGAAGGAAAAGCTAACAAACCTGTATGACAAGTGGAAAGTTCTATGAACGCATAAAGGACACTTTACATTTTCTGTAAACAAAGTGCTGTACAAACATGAAATTGAGTAAAACTACACTACAACGCAGTGACAAAAGGAAAAAAAAATCCTACTACCTGTATGAAATAAATACAGCACATGGAACAGGGATAAAGGATAGGCAGAACAAGAAGTGACATTGAGTAAAAGAATCTTGATACCGCGCTCTGTCAGTTTTAGCTGAAATGTGAATAAGCCCCTCTCACACCCTCCGTACAGACTAAGCTTTGGGATGTCACAAATCTTTGTTACCTCTACTCTAGATGTTTTCTCCCAAGTCCTAGGTCCTTTTGGGATGTGTCTGGAGTTTTTTGTTTTTTTGCAGGCACAGGTCAGGTCAGAGTGTCTTGAACCTGGAGGCGCGCCCCGGCTGGCAGCGTGGCTCCTTTAGTTCAATGTCGTGGTTCACGCTCGTACAGAGCAGGAGCGACGTCACTACTGTGACTACAGGTAGTCACAGATACCACTAAGCCTTGACGCGTTTCGGATAGAGTCGCTATCCTTCGTCAGGAATGGTTCCATTAAGGAGCCGCGCTGCCGGCCGGGGCGCGCCTCCAGGTTCAAAACACTCTGACCTGACCTGTGCCTGCAAAAAAATAATAATAATCCAGACACATCCTAAAAGGACCTAGGACTTGGGAGGAAAAAAAAAATCAAGTAAAAGTAACTCAGATTTGTGACATCCCACTGCTTAGTCCGTACGGAGGGTGTGAGGGGGGCTTATTCACATTGCAGCTAAAACTGACAGAGCGCGGTATCAGGATTCTTTTACTTATTGTTTATTTTATGTGGCAGGCATCTTGCGGTCCTGCTACGATACTGCAGCTTCACAGCGAGGAGGGTGAAGAGCGCTACTAGAATAAACACACAGCTCTAAGAAGTGACATCGATGGAATGTGCAACACTGTAATGCCTATGGGTGTCTACTGCAAAATTGGTGTCCCTACAGCTGGTGAACACCAACAGATGACTTCATCCTGCATCTGCATGAAAGGACAAATAGAAGACCCTCAGACTATTTCAACCTTCAGAGGCAGACTTGGAAATTTAATTGGCCCTGTAAAAAAAAAAAAAAAAAAAAAAGCCTAAAAGTGGCCCCATGTCGTGGGCAGGACAAAATTCACAGAAGAGGGGGCAAACACAAGTAGGCAGGGACAACAAAAGTAGATGGGGACTGCAATACCTTAGTGCACCACAAAATACTGCCCCAGCAGAACCAAATAGCACAGAGCAGCACAAAATACTGCCACCCTTGCCACAGTATTCAATTGTATCACGTCCTGAGGACATTGATACACTTGAATCCAGGAGTGCACCTTCAGCCGTTGGCCAAGTGCATAAGTAATTAGTGCTCCCAACATTTAAGGGGTATTCCCATCTCAGACAATGGGGGCATATCGCTAGGATATGCTCCCATTATCTGATAGGTGCGGGTCCCACTGCTGGGACCCACACCTATAACGAGAACGGAGCGGGGAGAGCTGTAGCTGGAAGACCCCAGATTCCCCATGGTCCATCCACTACCAAGCGCTGCTCCCATAGAAGTGAATGGGAGCGTACCGCACATGTGCAGCCCAGGCTCCCATTCATTTCTATGGGGCCGACGGAAATAGCCAAGCCAACACACAGCTATTTTGGGCGGCCCCATACAAATAAATGGAGGGTGGCTGCGCATGCGCAGTGCGCCCTCCTTCACTTGTGGGGCCCCGTTTTCAATATAGGTGCGGGTCTCAGCGGTGGGACCAACACCTATCAGACAATGGGGGCATATCCTAGCGATATGCCCTTTTGTCTGAAATGGGACAACCCCTTTAATTAATACTGAGAGCGTCAGATCATTGTATACCTGTCCGGCGGCTGTGAGTCGATGCCGGGCAGACCCTCCGGCATCGACCCACAGGGAAATTTCCTTGTAGGGTCTATGGCCAGTCCTCCCCTGTCAATCTTTAACATTCTGATGACACCAGTGTATAAAGGGGAATAACTATTCCACCTCTGGGACCAGCACCTATCTCAAAAACCGGACCTCAAAGTGAACGGAGAGCAAGGCCTGCATGCAAAGCCACCCCTCCTTTCCCCACTATAAGATTTTCAAACACAGCTGAGCGCTTGATATGCCATCAATGTCCCAGATGGGAACACCCCATTAAATTTTCAACAAACTCATAGTACTGGCAGATATACTGGAATAAACAGTCACCATTATCACCGCGTTCTCATGCAACTATACAAATTCTATATCTAAACGACCGACACAAAACTGGGAATTAATTTTAATAATTTATTTTGGTGTTCATTTGCATATTTAAAATATAAAGAGCTACAGTTTGGGAAAAAAAAAAATTTTGCACAAAATGTTTTTTGTACAGTTTTCCCAAAATAAATTTGAAAAGGAAAACAAATGTTAAATCATATATAAAATAGCCCTGTTAAGTAAAAAAAAAAAAGTTGCAAAAATTATTTTGGTAGCCCAATAAATAAATCACTGTTAAATCACTATGTGCGCTAAATCACGATAAGTGTCTGGTCACTAAGGACTTTTCAGGCCTGGTCATTAAAGGGTTAACCAATGCTTACTGGTTATTGCAGGGGACTGGTCACACAGATAACCTATCAGTGTTGGATAGAAGGCCGTTCTAAACAATGAGTGTCCTCCTCTGCAGTGAAGATCGCTCATTTATGAATAGGAGGCAGGATAGAAGGAAATTTCGTCACTTAGCCCTGGATAACACTGCACGTTATTTGGGCCAATTACTGGGAACAAGTGTTCACAGGAACGCTCATTCCTGATAATTGTGCTGCTGATCAGCCGATAAATGACTCGTTTGTTGACTGATTTGCATCTTTCATCAGAATGAAAGATATATGATTATGGGAAGCAAATCTCCCTGTATAATCAGGGATCTGCTCAATAAAATTGAATGAGGGAGGAATGATGGTTGTATTAATAATTCCTTCACTTTGCAGTGTCCTGTGTAATAGGTTGATGCTGACCAGCACCTTATCACAGCTCAGGAGGTAGCTGAAGGATTTAACAGAGAATGTGTGTCCACCCCAGTGAGGTGGACAAAGAAATAAGAAAAAGAATGAACAGCAGGTGGCGCTATAGAGATACATTTTATTGAATAGCTCAGTGCCTATACTAAATATTTTATTACATGCAATTACAAGTATTGTGTTGGTTGGAAAACTGCAGAAAGTTTTTTTGTGAGACTTTGGGATCACGGGTCTCATTTTCATACATGGAAGCAGCGGCCATTTTTAGTGCATAGTGTTTACTTCATTCTTGAACAGAACAGTAAAAACTGGATACCCTTTAAAACTATATCTTTTCCAGCTACTTTCCCTCAGACAACACAATACTGGTTTATAACTTTACACTGAGATAAATATAATCTACTAAATTATTAACAGACATCCAAATAGAAGCATGACATGAGTACATATTGTTACATTATACACCCACACAGCAGCCAGATATGAGCACTGTACCAATGTCTAAAAATAGGTTTCAAATCTAAAACTGTACAAAAAAAAAATTTGATATAGAACATAATGTACAAAACTTTTTTGTACAAAAAGTGAAGAGACGCAACAAGCTTAAAAATTGACTTCAAAATGTTGGATTAGAATATAACAAAGGAGGAAAAAACATAGCAGTAATGTACACTCAAACTGATAAAAAAAAAGCAAATACACCTACATGGTGATATAAAATCACGCTCTTAAGTGACTATACAAAGAGCAAAGTACTTTAGAATGATTTACAACAAAACTAAGGTATTTTCACTCTACATAATTCCCTCATTTTTGCATGTTACTAGAGTCTTGTGATGGATTTGTGTTCTTCCATTACTCCTGTAGATGATTTTCATAATGATTAACTTATTTACAGAACAATAGTGACTTTGCAACACCGAACAAATGTTTTAGCCAACCGATGACAGAACACAATCAAGTTGGCAGAGTTTGACATTTTAGTCGATTGTTGGACAAAAAGATCTTTTGTTCATCCGTGGACTAAATAAGTTTCTTTAGAAGAACGCTTCCAGAAAGATCTTTAGTCCATCTAAAGAGGTCAGTGCTGCTGCCAATTACTGGCCTCAGCAGTGACGAACCATGTACTGTTGAGGCCAGTGATTGACTGCACAGTGACCTGTGTGACCATACTGTAGCTTGAAACATCTGTTTTTGCACATGATGGCTAGAAATAATAAAGGCGGGGAAAGAAGAGGCTGGCCTTTTTTCATTATTTTTCCTGTATTTGTTTGGTGGGATGAGCCTTACTATCAGAAACCACTGCATCAAATGCATTTAAAAGGGATATCGGTGCTGTATTCAGCATGATGAACGCACCAAGGGAGGACCGGAGTGCAGCGCTAGAAGAAGCAGGGGAGAAAAGGGGCCTTGCTTCTTATTTAAGCACATTTACAGGGGCTGCACAGGTTTTTATTGAACTCTGACAACTTATCTAAGCTTTTCATATACTTTCTATAGCTGTCAGCCAAACAAAAGGCCTCCTGATTTCCTCCCATACACACTTGGCTCAGCCATCTGGCTGCATGTTCTCTCTGGAGGGTACCAACAATAAGGTATATTGAAATTCAAAGCCTGACCCTTTTTTCCCTCCGAAATTGGCCACTGGGCGAGGGACGGAACACCACCATACACTTTAGATAATTTGTTGATCATGCCAACATCTAATATGTATAGCCAGTTTTAGGTCATCGTCTCACCTAGTATTTTGTTGCTGCTCAACGTGACCGCAAATCGGGAGGTAAAATAGACAAAGCTTTCACATAAATCCCAGTTCTGCTGTACAAATCTTAGAGAAGCTTTTAAGTTGGTCAGACCACATCCAATGATAAGTAAAGGTACCCATACATTTTAGCCTAAAGTTGATCAAAGTGAACGACTGCAACCAAAATTATCGCTCGTCAGGTGAAATTTAACTACAAGCGATCGTTGTAACCGATCGATGGTAGACCATTATTGTCAGAAAAGAAGTTGCCGTGTTTAATATTTTTGTCCGATAGTCGGACGAAAGATCTTTTGTTCATTCGTGGACCAAAGTGAAAGAACGTTTCCAGATAGATTTTTCGTCCATCTCCTGACTTCAGTGAATTTATATGGCCAGATTGATCAACTGTAATGGCCAATATGGACTAAAATATGTATGGCCATGCCCGTATATGGCCTGACCACGGCACTTATGGCCTAGGCCTGCGACGTCACATTTGTCAGTCACATGGCCTAAGCACAGCTCAGCCCCATTCAGGTAATGGACAGCGCCATGTTTGGCAAGCTCTTCAAAACAGCTGATTGATGGGAGTGCTGGGTGTCAAATAGTGATGACATATCCCGAGGATATGTCATCAGTATGAAACACTCGGACAAAATTTAAATGTACAGATG
This sequence comes from Bufo bufo, assembly GCF_905171765.1. Lineage (NCBI taxonomy): Eukaryota > Metazoa > Chordata > Amphibia > Anura > Bufonidae > Bufo > Bufo bufo. The sequence continues at coordinate 489,763,426 of NC_053389.1, forward strand.
TAGTAGCGTTAACACACATGCTTTATGAGACGTGTTATCTCAATTAAATGCGTCAAGCAAACACCTGCTTTTCAATGGCCTTTGTTTCAAGATAATGCAATGAGTTAAGAGTTTGTGTGTTAACCCTGCTACATCTGTACAGTATCAAATCGAAGGGGCAAAAATAAGTGCATGCATTTTTTATTTGATTATTGGGCTGACTGATATAATTTTATTCTGGAAAAACGGTTGATATTTCAACCTCCTTGCCCGAAAGCTACATCATCTAACTTTACCTATGCCTGTTGTGTTGTAGCTGTACATACAGTACAGACATAATTAAAATGTGTCCCGTTTTCACCAGATTGTGTGACTAATTACCTCAATAGTCTGCAATTTGAAAACACCAAGTACATTTTAAAAGACATACACTGAGCTGCACCACATTTTTTGGCATCATTACAAATCACATCTGCTGTTTCCTGGACTTGCAGGTTTAAGATATCTAAAAATAAAACATGCACTATAGAGAACACATATATTCAAGGTTATAACAGAGGAGAGCAATAATCCAGATTCAAGATCCTCAGCACCACAGGGATGGCTGAATAATGAACTTGTGAACATGCAACCAAATTCAGAATGAGGTTTCCTACCATGACTGTGGATGATGCTGGGGCTTAGTGTAGCCTGGACCAGGTCTTTGGTTGGAGACAGATATGCGTCTTTAGCCTGCCGCTGGCTCATTTTTGCTGGGACCATCACTGGAGACTCATCACTGTTTGTTAACACTTCTGGAGAGAGAAAACATCAAACTTTACATATAAACACCTCTGCAAACAGTTTTTAAGTATAGCAACACCACTAAACAGGTTAGGACTACCAGTTATCTATAAAATAAAACTTTAGGTGTCCAAAGGGTGTTCTAAGAATGCTGCTACATGTTCAGGTTTTTTTATGCAGTTTTTTAAGCCAAAACCTGGAGTGGTTTAAAAAACAAGTGGAGAAGTTGCATCGGTCCTTACTCTCCTGTTACTGAATGATCCACCCCTGACAAAAAGCTTGAATTTGTGGCAACACCCTTAGTGATTTGTTGCCTCATTCTGGAGGAAAAAGTACTTTCAATTGACAAGCTGAGCAGTTAAGTGCACTGAGGGCAGCTCCAAGCCATTCTTGCTCCTCCTGCTTCCTGAACCTGCCCCTGCAGTTCCTTGATTGACAGATCCTTTGGAGATAACATATACAGGAACCTGGGACTATCAATCAAGGAGGAAAGGGAAGGGCTGGCACAGGATGCTGGAGGAGCAAGGGTGCATACAGATGTTTGGGCCTGCCCTCTGTGCGCTTAATTCACATATTGATAACAAGTATGTTTTCTTCAGATTAAAGCAACAGATCACTAGTAAAATGATAAGTAGGATTACATTCAGCTGTGTTAGCCCTACAATGACAAGTTCCTGGTTTATAATATTATTAATCTTTATTTATATAGCGCCAAAGTAAGGCTACTTTCACACTAGCGTTCGGGGCTCCGCTTGTGAGCTCCGTTTGAAAGCTCTCACAAGCGGCCCCGAACTGATCCGTCCAGCCCTAATGCATTCTGAGTGGATGCGGATCCGCTCAGAATGCATCAGTTTGGCACCGTTTGTCCTCCGCTCCGCTCAGCAAGCGGACACCTGAACGCAGCTTGCAGCGTTCGGGTGTCCGCCTGGCCATGCGGAGGCAAACGGATCCGTCCAGACTTACAATGTAAGTCAATGGGGACGGATCCGTTTGAATTTGACACAGTATGGCTCAATTTTCAAACGGATCCGTCCCCCATTGACTTTCAATGTAAAGTCAAAACGGATCCGTTTGCATTATCATGAACAAAAAAAAATGGTAATGCAAACGGATCCGTTCTGAACGGATCTAAGCGTTTGCATTATAGGTGCAGATCCGTCTGTGCAGATACCAGACGGATCCGCACCTAACGCAGGTGTGAAAGTAGCCTAATCAGGTTTAAACATTAATTTCCTGGTGACAGGCTCCCTTTAAAAAGACCAATTTACTACAATAGCATATCTGACTGATGAGCTAAATGACCACAATATAAAAAAGGGGTGCGTGTGAAAAGTATCCTAAAATGAGGTTTATCCTATACCTTTATTTCTGAAATTGGTATAAATAGCAACTTTATATAAAGCAACTATGATTTAGTATTACTTCCGAATGACTCAGCCTTTCAATAGTCAGTACGTCGATTTGAATTACTGAAGTTATTAATAACTGTACAAAACATGTTAGGCCTGGAGTTCATAATATAGAGAGAAATGTAATAAAAATTTAAGGAACAGAAAACCATAAAGAAAATACTCAAACAGAAAATATTTCTGGAGTGACATGTAGAGAAATATAAGCTGTCTTACATACGTATGGAATAGTTTCTGGATATGCCTTAGACCTTTTAAAATTCTTTGGAGATATAAAAAAAGCATGATCTTATTTTGGTATGATGAAATGAGGATGTGGTAGCAAGAGAAAAAGAAACATGCAGGGCCTACGTTTTTTGGTGCAGATTTTGGCAAGTTTTCTGAACGGAATCAGCACCAAAACCAAAAAAAAACAAAAACATTGACGTATACAAAAACCACGCAAATTTTTTTTTAAATCAGCGTCGCAACTGCGTATATAGTGATCGCTAAACGCAGGACTGTAGCATAATAGTTTCAGAAAAGGCAATCCCTATTCTTCTTTAATATATCATATGTTTCCTCATGGATATTAAAATCTTCGGAAATGCCTCAAGTATATCCTACAATCCGAACGATAATGCAAGTGAAGGCTTAGCAGATTAGCAACACATAAAAGAAAATGATGTTCTAAAATAAATTCTCAACCGTTTAAAAATCTCTGCACATCGTACACAAGGTACACACTAAGGGGTGGAAGCTATCATTCCCCTACGCTATCGATCCCCTAGTTGCAAGTAGTGTTTTTACACTGCCCTTGCCAGTTTCTGAAAAGGTGGTGTGGATGGGGGGGGGGGTCATCGTCCCCAGCACTTTCATCATCATCTACGCCAGAATTCACTTCAAGCTGGAGTAGACTTCAGTCTGGCGCACACTCCTGTATTTATGATGAGGCCTCTGCCTTATCATAAATTAAATGCCCTCTCTAGCAATAAGACAGATGTAGCACACTCTGGTCTTAATAAATCAGGGCCTAAGCCTTTTTATATTAGATGTAAAGTCTTTAGGATTACAGTTATTCATTTTATTATGTTACCCATTCAAGAAAATTGGATAGCAAGCAACATATACTGGATTACCAGATACAACGCAGCTTTTAGAACGCCCACAAGCAAAAATAAAAGCTCCGCAGCAGTCCAATCTGACAAGTCCTTCTGTTATTTGGCACGTTGCTGTGACTTTCAACAATTCTTTCTCAAGGAACAAGTCCAGTATGATTAAGAACACTGTACCTTTTCTCAGAAAAACGTTTAGTGGGTACGTTGGCGAGAAGTGAAAAAGGAATAAAGTAAGACAGCAGGATCAGACTACTGTTTGTTCTATCATATAGACATATGAGTTTCCACAGGAGTTGTAGACATTAAAGAACATCACAGAAGCAACCTAGTAAAGCAAGTAAAGGAAGACTGGAAAACCAACATTTTTAGTAATAAAATGAGGTGAAATAATAATTAGGCTGGGACTGGCAAAATCACAATTTTACCAATGGAATTATCTTACCTTGGTTTAATACTGCAACTGAAAAAATACCTGTTAACCTAGCCAAGCAAGGTTGGGAGATGCCTGCTTGACTTCGCTCAAGTTCCCAGATTGTTTTTAAAGAGGACCTTTCACCCATTATGACAATGTGAACTAAGTATACAGACATGGAGAGCGGCGCCCGGGGATCTTACTGCACTTACTATTATCCCCGGGCGCAGCTCCGTTCTCTCGCTATGCCCTCCGGTATCTTTGTTCGCAAAGTTATGGTAGGCTGAGTCAGCCCTTGTTCTGCTGTAGCGCTGGCCAATCGCATTGCAGAGCTCACAGCCTGGGAGAAAAGAACCTCCCAGGCTGTGAGCTCTGCGCTGCGATTGGCCAGCGCTACAGCAGAACAAGGGCAGACTCCGCCTACCATAACTTAGTGACTGAAATCTCCGCCTACCATAACTTAGTGAGCGAAGATACCGGAGGGCATAGCAGGAGAACGGAGCGGCGCCCGGGGATAATAGTAAGTGCAGTGAGATCCCCGAGCGCCGCTCTCCATGTCTGTATAGTTTGTTCACATTGTCATAATGGGTGAAAGGTCCTCTTTAAACTATGAGGTAGATATACGGTACTAAGACTGGCATTACAGTATAGTCTTTTTGCACAAAATGCACCAAACTGCATGTGTCTTAATAAATTTGGAGCACCTCCAGGCAGTCCATGCGACAGTTATTAGCTATAGCTGTTTGTAACCGGGGAGCATGTCGGGATTTCCTGCTGCCTGGTGTTCGGGCAGCATAAATCTCCTTACAGGTTCCCTTTAAACCATGAACTGTATCTAGTAATAAAACATTAGAACCACTACTTTGGCAAACTATCAGACCTCAAACAATGAAACAGTGATGCCACATTCATTTTCACCTAAGCATCCCTGCAGCATAACAGAACTTTCTTCTGTTCTCAATACTTCTGTCACTTCCTTATGACAACCTGGAAATTAAAATTGCACTCCTAAAACATCTTAAAGCAAAGAAAAAATAAAGTCAAGTCTACAGCATTTTATAATCTTTCACATTTCACTGCACAAAAACAGGGAGGGAAGTTCTACATTTGACAGGGACTTGAATGATTCATTGTGGGATATGTAGTTTTATAAATTTTTTACAATTCTCTTCATTGGTAAAAAAAAAACAAAAAAAACTCAGCATCAACTTAGAAGCACTGCAACTGGTGATCTAAAGGAACTAAAAATCGTACGAAGAGGTCCATTCCAGACTGGTGCCAACCCCATTTGAATAAGTGGTGAGAAGGTGCAAATGGACTTAAGTCATAACCACTAGATGGGGACACAAGGACCTCTTGTTACAGGTGGATATAGTAGTGGTATTGTACTGCAAAGTATTTTTTTATTTTTTTTAAACTCGTTTTATTAAAAAGAGAATAAGACAAGTATAGCACACATATGACATCATAATGACCCGCGCAGGGGCCAATCATATATGCAGATATAGTACTTATATGAGGCTGTAGTAACATGTAGCTGGAATCATATACGTGAGATTTACATGACAGTGGCTCAGATGATGCAATTGTAAAACAAAACAATACGGGCTCATTACATACTCAAATGATCAACCAGTAGTGGATGCAGCATGGTCAGCCGGATAACACATCATGTGATAAGGGAACCCTTAAGGGTCATCAGCTGTCGAGTACAGATGCGAAGTATGCAAAGTAAGTGGAGATGAACACCAATCACCCCACACCCTATCAAATTTTTGCGGGCATCCCCTATGTTTATAGACCATGTTCTCCATGGAAACCGCATTATTTACTAGAGAGAGCCATTGTCCCTTTGAGGGGGGGAATCTCCCATCCATCTCAGGGCAATCGCTTTCCTAGCTAGTAACAATGTTTCTTCTAAGAAAATTCTGTGGTAATGTGACCAAGATTCCTCATCGACTACACCTAAGATACACATCTTGTGGCACAGCTGCAGTGTCGGAGGGACCAAGGCCTTGAGAACCTCCAGTACCGATACCCAATACTGATGAATGATTGGGCAATCCCAAATCATATGCCAAAAATTAGCACCCTCCGCACTACACCTATGACACCTGGAGTGATCAATCCTACCCATCTTTTGAAGTCTAGTGGGAGTTAAATAACTGTAGTGTAGGATAAAGAGCTGAATCATCTTGTTGTTAATAGAGGGGGACACTCTAGTTGGGGCTATTAAAGTCTCCTCCCACTCCTCAGAAGTTAAAGAGGGTATGAGCATCTTCCACCTGCCCTCGACTGCCAACGGGGTCACCAGCATACGACAGTCAAGCAAATGTGTGTAGAGGGCTGATACTATCCCTCTAGGGCCCTGGGATCTCAAAACCCCAATGATAGGATACTTAGATATGCAGCTATTTCCACCTCGAAATTGGGCCTGTAGTGCATGTCTCAACTCAAGGTACCTGTAAAAGAGGGTACGCGGCACCAGAAATCTGTCCTGGATCTGCGAGAATGTGATCAGCTGATCTCCCTCATATATATCCCCCAACACTCGAATCCCATATCTCCTCCACTCTGACACCCCCTCTAACCGTGATAAATGGGGGAACATACAGTTGTCCCATATGGGGATCTCACTGGGTAAATCTTTATACGTATTCAATTTGGACGCCTGCCATATCTGATGGGCTAATTTGTGAATTGGAAGGGTGCACTTTTGTAAATGACCAGAGCCTTCTAGGACGGGCCATAACGTAGTTACTTGCAGATGTTCATTCAGATAGGATTGCGCATTAGGCCGTGGAGCCTCAGTGACCCAGTACCTCAAGAATCTCAACTGACTCGCTATAAAGTACAGGAAAAAATCAGGAAGGGCAGCACCCCCTGCAGCTTTGATCTCTGAAGAACCGAGAGCGAAAGCTTTCTTCTGGACTTGCCCCAGACAAAGGCCGTGATCAGAGCATGAACGCGTTTAAAGAATCCTCGGGGAATCGGGGTGCAAGCATGAGACAACAGGTATAAACCCTTGGGTAGCAGAACCATCTTCACCAGATTCAATCTTCCCATAGCTGACAATGGGAGAGATTCCCATGTCTTTATCTTGAAACAGAGCTTCTAGGGGCTCAATATTCAAAGCATAGGAGAGCTGCGGTACCTTAGTGATCATTACCCCTAGATACTTGAACCTATCAACTACAGGCAAATTGTAATGACATTCCGGCCAGTCATGTGCCCATAGAGGCATGATGGCAGACTTGCCCCAATTTATGTGTAGCCCAGAGTATCGCCCAAAGGACGCAATGACTTCAATCGCTCTCAGGAGAGACACTTCCAGATCAGACAAACAGTATCAGGTCATCCGCATACAATCCTATTCTATCCTCTCTGCCTCCCGCAGACACCCCTGTGTAGATTGGGTCCTGTCTAAGTCTGATTGCCAGGTGTTCTATTGCTATTGCGAACAAAAGAGGCGAGAGCAGGCATCCCTGCCTTGTACCCCTAAGTAGAGAAATCCTGTCAGAGTATGAACCATTAAGCTGGATACATGCAGAGGGATTATTATAGAGTATGCCAATCCATCTAATAAAATTGGGACCAAAGCCAAAGCTCCTCAGCACAGCTGTTAAGAAGGGCCATTCTAGAGAGTCAAAAGCTTTAGCCGTGTCTAGAGAGGCTAATGCCCACCTTGCTTTCTCGGCAACACCCACCTGCGCAATCACTTGCGCTCTCCTAATATTATCCGAGGTGGATCTCCCAGGCATAAAACCGGATTGGTCAGAGTGTATCACAGACGTTATCACCTTGTTCAATCTGTTGGCTAGAAACCTAGTCAGGATTTTATAGTCCAAGTTCAAAAGAGAGATTGGACGATAAGATCCGCAGTCCAGCGGATCATTGCCGGGTTTAAAATCACAACAATGGAGGCATCGTACATAGAGTCCGGCAGTGATCCGCAGGAGTGCGCAGCTCTATACAGCTTCAGCAACTGTGGGCCCAAATTCTCCCTATACCAAGAATACACCTCCACCGGGATGCCGTCCGGGCCAGGGGCCTTTCCTGATGGCAAGTCCATAATAGCTCTCTCCACCTCCTCCAAAGTGATATCTTCCTCCATGATGCCCCTGTCCAGATCATTTAGTCTAGTATAGGAAACTTCATTAAGATACGTTTCTAATTCCTGCTCTGAGTAATTAGCCGCCGACCTATATAGATCCGCATAAAAGACGTGGAGGCATTTTAATATGTTCTGAATAGTCTCCACTATGCGTCCATCAGCCTCTCTTAGGCAAAGTACTGGTGGAGCCATAGTGTTGGCACGTGCTATATGCGCAAGTAGTTTCCCCGTCTGATTGCCTGTTGCTTAAGGAAAAAATTTTTCTCTTACTCTTTTCTTCCAAGTGTAACATGTACTGCCTACCTTTAGACATCCACTCGAGTAAACGCCCTCTCTGCCTCCCTGCAGCTAGCATGTAAATCCTCCTCTCTACGCTGCGCTTCTCTCTTGACATATGATATGGAGGACTTAAGGCAGCCTCTGAGATACACCTTCAATGTCTCCCACAACAATAAGGGATCAGTGGAGTCGTTCTGGACCTCAAAAAACATATTGAGCTGATCAGGGATTCTGTCGGTTAGCCAAATAGGGTGAGCCAGAAAGGGTGAATACGCATTTTACCGCCCGTGCTAGGAGAGTTAGAAATCGCCAGCTCAGCCAACACCGGGGCATGATCGGAAGGCCCCTGTGGTCCATGGCGGATACCCACCAATTCTGTACATACTATGGAATTGCCGAATAGATAGTCTATTCTAGACAGAGCACCTCTGGAGGGGGTGAAACAGGAGTATTCTCTAGTATGTGGATTCCTGGCCCTCCACATATCTATCCATCCCCATCTCTTGAGAGATCCTAGCAAGGGTCGTGCTTTCCCCACCTAGCCCATGTCTGTCAGCCCTGCTGCTAAATCTGTCCAGGTCCTCACTCATCACCTGGTTGAAGTCTCCCATACACAAGAAGCGAGCAGTGGGATAATGAGTCAGGAATCCCACGACTGCTTGCAGCAGGGAGAGAGATGCAGGAGTTGAATTATACAAATTGACAATCACATAGGGAACACAATCAATATGAGCAAATATGAAAATGTACTGACCCCCTGGGTCCACCACCGAATGGTGAATCTCGCACCTAAGGCTTCTATGCAACAGAAGTGCAACTCCTCTGGAGTGAACTGCCGCACGCACTAAATAAATGCTGGGCCCAGGGTTTTTTAAGCCTGTTTCCCGTTTCCGGGGTGAAGTGGGTCTCCTGAAGTCCCAATATATGTGGATTAAAGGACCGAATCTGGGAAAATACTGCAATCCTCCTTTTAGGGTCTCCCAGACATCTGACGTTCCACGACATGACTCAAGGGGGCCATAGTAACACTATTGTTGAATCAAGGACATATAACCCCTCATACAATACGTGTGTCATCAGTGCAGACACCAGAACCCTCTGAGACAGCGGCTTCCCTGCGAATAAGTTGGAGAAATTTGGCCATACTTGACACGAGTAAACTTGAGCATACAGTAACACAACATATAACAATAACATAAATGACCTGAGTGTCAGGTACAGAACCGACTAACTGGGTGGTCCTAAACTCGGGGACCTGCATGGTGTAGGTAGTTGTTAATACCACACAGGTAATGCCCCTTCCTTTATTACAGCTAAATCATGAAAACTGCCAGCATTAACACAAGAAGATGGGACATGTTGATATATCATCCACAGATCAACTCATAGAGGCCCCTGAGGATAAAAGCGTGCCCTCTCAGGAGGCCAGCAAATTGATGCGGCCTTATAACGTGACAAAAAACCTCTATATCACATGATAAAGTCAGGGAGTCTCTGAACAAGTCCCACCCGTGGTAGAAATGAGGGGATGAGTCATACTTGCTGTGTAAATATGGTGAGTAGATCAGCGCGGGGGCGGACGCGCAGCCTTCCTCGAAGCCCAGTCCTCCGCCTCCCTGGGGTCACTAAAGAAAACGGTTTTGTCGCCATCTATTACTCTGAGGCGAGCTGGGTAGGCCATAGAGTACTGTAGATTCAGCTCCCGAAGACGGTGTTTGGCCGCAACAAACGTGGCTCTTCTCTTCTGGAGGTCGGCCAAGAAATCCGGGAAAAGGGAGACTCTTGCATTATCATGCCTGATATCCTGCTTGCTCCTGGCTAAGAATAAGGTCACGATCCCTCCAATTCAAAAGGTGCGCCAGGAGTGGTCTTGGGGGGGCCCCGGGTGGGGGTTGTCTGGCTGGAACACGATGGGCTCTCTCCACCGCATAGGCAGGAGTGAAGGACGCCTCAGGGAACTGCTCCTTGAACAAGGTCTCCAAGAATGCCAACGAATCTCTGCCCTCAGCTTTCTCAGGTAGGCCCAGGATCCGCACATTATTGCGACGCAATCTATTTTCCAGGTCATCGCATTTCTGTTGCCACTGACCCACAGATCTCTCCCTTCCATCGGTCTGGTCAGGTCTTCCAGGGCAGATACTCGGTCCTCGGTGGTCTTGACCCGATCCCGCAATTGCTGCATATCATGGCGGAGCAGGCTAACATCAACCCTCACCTCCTCCAGCTTCCCGGTGAGCGAGGACTGGCATGATGATATCGCCACCAGCAGCTGATCATAAGCAGCTTTGAGGGTGAATTCAGGCTCGGTGGGTTCCTCAGCCTCTGCCTGATGAGCAGCCTGCCCACGGGTGACCGCCGTGCGCATTGGTGATGCGGTCGCAGCGCCATTTTGGGCCTCAGATCTGGCGAACTCTTTCAGCCTCTCCGCGGCAGTCTGTGCTTTGTTAGGCCCCATAATCGGTGTGTGGGGTCTCCTCCTGCGTCTACACACCGTCCACTCTGTGCCTGGAGTCGGCAGTTTGTCAGGATGGTACAGGATTACAGAGGGTAAGCGGAGCTGCTCTCAAACGCGTGCTCTCATGCCGGCAGTTGGCCACGCCCCCCTGCAAAGTATTTTTAAGAACAGATTGGTTCTGTCCCCTTTAATTCTGTCTCTTCTATATTCCTTGTAATGCAGTGAATTAGTTACATACACAAATCCCCAACCCCCAATGTGCTGAGAGAGCCAAATTCCTAAGTGGTTATCTCAGAGACACGCATGATGCACACTGGAGAAGCGGCTGATGGGCATAACTCTGGTTTGCACTCCAATCTGGTGGGCACTCCACTTGGAACTTCATTCTAGTTAGGATGAATGGATCTTTCCCGATCACTTGTACACTCTCTGGGGTGTCGTCCATGTGTCCATATTGTATGTGTAGGCCAGTGATGATTATTTACTTTTTACTACTCTGTATGTGATTTGTCTATTTTACCATATATTTAATCACACGTAGTAAATATATTTAATCACTTAGCCTGTGTTAGCTTATTCAGTCTCAAATATTTTGAATTCACGTTTTAAAACAAGTACCTACTTACTCTGGTCAAATTTACCGCTAAATAATCAAAGAATAAAAAAAAAAAAAGATTACTCTGATCGTTAAAAAGTAGTCTGTCACCTACAAAATCTGTTTCAAAGTGGGCATACCACCATGTAGGAACAACAACCCATACCTTTCTTGTGAAAATCTGATCCTCTAATCCTTAGTAATGCTTCTTTTGCGCAAATACCGGACATCTTTTGGTGCACCATGGGTGGGGCAGCTCCATTTGGTACACCATTGCTCTGTCAGTAACATTACTCAAGCACATACCCCTTGTTTGATTTTCAGCCTATGAGATTTCAGAGCTTGCAGTGATTATGCAGGGAAAAGCCATGTTCACTTAATGGAGTGACCTTACCCATGGTGCATCATAATTATTATCTGCATAAAAATAAAGAGAAACATTTCTCAGGATTAGAGGACTCGATTTCCACAAGAACGTGTTTATGCTTGGGGACACCTACCCTACATGGCAGTATGCTTACTTTGAAACTGATTTTGGATGTAACAGGAGCTCTTTAAGACTAAAATGAATCTTATAATTTAGAACAAGTAGAAGACTTGGTTCAGATTTTAGTCAGTACTATTTACCTACATGCTACAATCGTACATTATAATTTCAGATCAGAAATTATTTGCATCAGCAAGTGTATTAACAGTAGAAACCGACTTAATGGCCAGATTTGAGGCAAGTTTTTCTTATATGTTGCTGAAGGAGCAGATGCATAAAACCAGTTTTTATACCACCAATGAAACATCAATGGTTTTAAAAGTCTCTCTCAAGGATCTGTTGAATTTTTACATCTAGACAATCCCATACCTCCCAAACATCCTGGATCTCGCGGGACAGTCCAGGATGCGGATACAGTTAAATATAATGGTGAAGCAGAAAGCCGTTGACTCCTTGCTCCACCATTCCCTGGCCTGTGCCAGGGATCATGCCCCAGCCTTTGTACTCTCCTGATCAGCAGGTACAATGACATCAATGCATCAAGCCAGCTGCTGGGGAGAGTATGATGTGCTCTTTTCACAGTGGGAACAAGGCTAGGTGAGTTTTACTGTATTTTATTAACACTACAGTGGTGGCAACATTGTAAGGGGGCATTTTACTGTGTGGGGGCACTAAAGGATTTTTCTACTGTGTAGGCGGCACGAAGAGGCCATTCTGCTCCGTAGTCTTCCTCAGGATGCAGTCACAGCACGAACAGTGGACAGTTTAAAAAAAAGGCTTATATAAATTTTTTTAAATAAAAAAACATTATTGCTTATGAAAATGTAGAAGTCTGGGACTCGCTCCCTTTTGTAAAATACACATCCCCACCTATACGTTGGTAGAACTTGGACTTATGTTTTTTGTTTGTTTTTTCAACCGTATTAACTATTAACAAAAAATTACATATAAAACCTTTGTACAGGTGGTAGATGGTAGATTGTAACTTATTTATGCAAAGTTGCGTGAAAAGTTAGTGATCATTTAAGGGGCACTAAGGGAGTATTCTGCTGTGAAGACGCATACCTACTGAATAGGGCAGAAAGAGAACTGTCGGGGAATGGGCATGGATAGGCCGGAGTTAGACACGTGGTCTATTGTAAAAAAAATAATAATAATTGTCATGACGCAGTATGCATGCGGCTATTGTTGTCCTCCCTTGGGCTTTTCAACAGTTGGAAAGTACACAATACACACAGACCAAAAGAGTGTCATTGTTTTCAAGTGACCGCTCTCTTGTACATTAGGCAGCAATGCCTTCTGTGATCACCTAAATTATTGTTTATTGCTCATCATACTCATTTATATCGTCCACTAATGAGAAACTAGTAACCTGTAATAATACTTAATACTGGGCCATGTAAATGGCCATTAGGTTTATTTAAATAGGGAAAAATGATAGAAAGTTATCATGAGCGACCATAAAAATCCTTAGGATATTCAGTTGGCCAGTAAAGGGAGGCAGTACAGTACAATCTGTGTTATCTTCAAGCACGCAGCTTCCAGAAAGACTCTGGTGCCCTCTACTGAAAAGAAAATCTCCTAGCAGTGCGAAAAACAAAATTACATTTCCACAGATGTGGAGCGTCATAGCAGCCGGCACTGTATCTTACATGTGTAGATCATATGTTTAAACGTGCTCTCCACCCTATTAATGAAGCTTCACAATGGAGGTAAAATAGTTACAATGGGTAAGAAATGGTTAAACACATTTATAGTTGGTCTCTTTGTGCCTTTACATTAGCAAAATATTGTTACACTTTCACGAAACTGAATCATAGCGATAATTGCCTTTACCGTTAAAAGAAATGTGCCATCAGAAAATTACCTATTGTTTAAAATCACACTTTTATGATACATATTTTTTGGTGATGTTTTTAAATTATTTTTTTCATTTTTCCATGTCTGTTTCTGCAATTTTCACGCTGGCCACTAAGCCTTGAATTTGTTAAATTATTTATATTGATGACCTAGCCTAAGGATAGATCATCAATATCAGATCGGCAGGGGTGCGACTCCCAGCCGATCAGCTGGGAAGGCCATATTTGGACAAGCGCAGCGGTGAGCAGGTGTAATTACATCTCAGCCATTCCATTCACCTCAACGGTATGGCTCTTCAGTATACACTTTCTCTTCAAACAGATGATTAGCGGAGATGCCAGGAGTCAGAGCCCCGCCAATTTGATATTGATGACCTATCCTGAGTAGGGATGAGTGAATCGACTTCGGATGAAACATCCAAAGTCGATTCACATAAAACTTAATTTGAATACTGTATGGAGCAGGAGCTCCATACAGTATTAGAATATATTGGCTCCTATGAGCCGAAGTTATTACTTCGCGAAGTCTCGCGAGACTTGGCATAATAACTCCATAAATTAATTTCTATTGTAAAAAAAACATTTCCCGAACTCAGGTTCGGTTCCAAGTGGTACCTTGGAAACAAACTCCAGATGTGCTGAAACTACAACTTCCACAATCCTCCTTTCACTTCTATGGGATTTACCAGAATAGCAGAGTAAGTGTGCATGATGGGAGCTGTAGTTTCACAGCAGCTGGAGTGCCAAAGGTTGCTGATCCCTCAATGCATGCCCTCATCTCCCACCTGGACTACTGCAACAATCTCCTCTGTGGCCTCCCATCTATTTTCAACTCTGCTGCCCGGTTAAACCAACTCTCGCCCCATTACTTCTCTACTTTCTGTCAATCTCTTCCATCGAATTCAGTTTAAAACACCAACAACTACATATAAGACCGTCCACAATCTGTCCGCTCCTTATATCGGACCTGCTTTTCAGATACATTCCCACTTGTAATCTCCAATTCTCACAGGACCTTCATCTTTGTTCTGCCCTTGTCTATTCTTCACACAATCTACTACAAGTTTTCTCACATGCCTCTTCCCTACACTGGAACTCAATACTCAAGCACATCAGACTCTCCCCCAACATCCAAACCTTCAAAAGCAAACTGAAAACCCACCTCTTCAGGAAAGCCTACCACCTGCAATGAGCATGCTGCCACCAAACAGCCAGATGAGCAGTTTTAACCCTCACCTACTGTGTTCTTCCCCCTTCCCTTGTAGATCGTAATGGGCAGGGTCCTCTACCCCTCTGTAACTGTCTGTAAATAGTTTCTTATTTATTACATTTTTCATATTATGTAAGTGTAATACTGCTTGATGCACAGCATCAAGGAAGGGGTTATCCAACTTAAAGAGGACCTTTCATCAGAATCAAGTATGTAAACTGAATATACATACATGGAGAGCGGCGCCCAGGGATCCCCCTGCACTTACTATTATCCCCGGGCGCCGCTCCGTTCTCCGGTTATAGGCTCCGGTAAAGTCACAGTTAGGCTCCACCCATTTGAGCCTGCCGCGGTCTCCTTCTCCTATGCTGTAGCGCTGGCCAATCGCAGCGCTCAGCTCTTAGCCATGCTATGAGCTGAGCACTGCGATTGGCCAGCGCTACAACATAGGAGAAAGACGCCGGCAGGCTCAAATGGGTGGAGCCTAACTGTGACTTTACCGGAGCCTATAACCGGAGAACGGAGCGGCGCCCGGGGATAATAGTAAGTGCAGGGGGATCCCTGGGCGCCGCTCTCCATGTATGTATATTCAGTTTACATACTTAATTCTGATGAAAGGTCCTCTTTAAATAAATGTATTCTAATTGCTTTTATTGTAGTCCAGTGAAAGTTTCATAAAATCGCTTTCATAACCTATCTATCACTATTTGGCCAGTTCAGTTCTGGGTCATGTGACCCCCGACGTCAGCAAGCCTGCTCTGGTGATGACGTCTCGTTTATAGCCGTCTCCCTGCTTGAGGGAGTGGCCAGGCTCTGTAAACTAAACGTCAGAGCCTGTGGTGCCCGCCCCTCTCCAGCTCTTCTAACACTGCCTCGGCTCTGGTATGCGATCGCTCATGCGCGGTACATACCAGAGCCGAGGCGATATCTTCTCCGGCAGCAGGGTATGTTTCTCCCTCCTGCATTCACTGGGGCGAGAGGTGGCAGTTTGTAAACGTTCCCCTCTGCATCTGGGGATTGTTATTACAGCCCTACAGCCCTGCCACCCCCACCCCCCCCCCTCCCTCCCACTAGTACACATTGAACACACCCTGGGAAATATAAATAAATAATTGGCCATCATCATCATCATCATGCTATATAAAATCCTTATCTGCCACCAATATATGTATTTATCTAAGCAATATCCATATTGAATATATATTTGAATAATATAGATATTGCTTAGATACAGATAATGCTAATGATATTTTCACACTAGCGGCAGGACGTATCCGACAGGCACGCAGCTCCGACAACGGAGGCACGCAGCTCCGACAACGGAGCTGCCTTGCGGATCCGGCATTGCAAAACAACTGAAGGACAGATCCGTCCTTCCGGTCTGCGCATGCACAAACCGGGAATACTGTGAAAAAGACTGCCAGAGGGATCCGTCAATCCGCATGACAAGCGAATAGACGGATCCGTTATTGCAATGCATTTCTAGACTGATCCGCACCTGGATCCGTCTACAAATGCTGTCAGTTGTCACACTGATCGGCGGATCCAGCAGGCACGCAGCTCCGACAACGGAGCTGCCTTGCGGATCCGGCGTTGTAAAACAACTGAAGGACGGATCCGTCCTTCCGGTCTGCGCATGCACAAACCGGGAATACTGTGAAAAAGACTGACAGAGGGATCCGTCCATCCGCATGACAAGTGTGTATTTTTAATTTTTTTTGCAAAGTGCAGAGCAGGGTGAAGGAAAGGTCAGGTTGTTCACGCCCAGAAATATTCATGAGGCAGAGCTCAGGCTTTGTTGTTATACGCCCCCTCAGCATTGTACTTCAGCATGTAAACAAAGCAATGACAGAACCATGAAAAGGTGGACATATGGGTTTTAACTTGATGAAATCTAGCTTAACCAATTATATGTATATCCTGATGGATTTTAAGTGTTTTTTTATTTTTTATTATTAACTCGGATAACCCCTTTAATGGTGCTTTCAAATAAATAATAAGAACACAAAATAATGTATACATAAGGATTGAAGAGTGAAAATCAGTAAGTTGTCACAAAAAGTTCTAGACTGAAACAAAACAATACTGGAAATCTGAAGCATGGGCTCAACCTGAATGCTATGGGTATACTATATATATAGTATTTGCTATGGAAAAATGAAGTAACAATTTGTAAAAATTATAGAATACATACGTAAAAATATTAAAGGGCTTAAAGATGTTATAGCTGGAAAGTGCAAACATACCAACCAGGTCTCTCATGCCTTCAGTGTGTAGCTTTCCGAAGTAGATGTGATATACTAACTGAAATTTATAGATGAAGTTAACAGAATTTTTTTCTTCCGTGCAAAATCCTATTTGGGCATGGCACTGTACTGTATAATGACCCCATAAACTACAGTCATTTTTAACCACAGTATTAACTCCAGCAACCTTGAGCGCACAGCAATCTCCAGTAAAGGACAGACTAAGGCGTCATTCACACATTCGTGTCCGTGTTGGCATCCATGACAAAACGGTCAGTGTGCAAAGATTATTGTGAAGGGTTCAAGTTGGTCCAAGTCTATTTTTCAAGGAAGGAAAGGGATGGCACTCAGAACATTTGTGTAGTATGGGTAGATAAATTAATATATTTATTAAGGGGTGGCTATATGCCTAAAAAAATATGATAGGAGGTTGTATCAAAGTGGTATAATTACATATCTAAAATAGCAGTATGAATAAAGCACATTAGAATAACAATTGATTCTACAAAATCCTGTTAAGAAAAGAAAATCCTAAAAATTGTAAATCCTAAAAATTGGATAGATGTCTGTTTAAAAATGGAAAATTCAGTCTTAGGTAAAAGGAGTTGATAACATATCCTCATGTATAATGTCACTTATCCTGGTAGATCATAGATAAAATATCAGTTAGTGAAAGAAATCCTGTTGAGGAAGGGGGAATAATAGGAAATGTCTTGTAGACCTGTGGGAGGAAATTACAGTCTCAAGTTTCGATATCCAGCAATATACTGTGGTATAATCTCCTGAAAAATCAAAGCTTCCTATAGGAAGTAATGTGGAATAGTGCAGAATAGATATCTCCTTATTATTTGAGAATCAATCATATCCGATTTGATGATAGTACTATGTAGTCATCAATTGCTGCTGTTAAAGCAGGTACATTACCCTCCTGGTGGCCGTCATGGATCGGGGCCGTCAGTGGATCGGGGAGCGGCTCCTGCCTGCAGGTTGGCGTCCACGTGTGTTCTTCGCGCCCACTGTGTGATCCGGCCGTTGGTTTGCTGCTGCTCTTCGTCACTACCGGTGACGTCACATACGTGTGAGGGATCTCCCGCTCAATTCAATACCAGCGTGCCACGTGGAGATAGGTGGCGGGAAGAGACGTTACAGCTTGCAGGAGGGAAAATAGGCTCCGGAGCTTTCCTTTGGTTGTAGGATCCTGGTGCTAGCTAGTTACAATGGGCTTGGCTCAATACCCCAAGTCTATTTTTCGCCTTCCGTTTCCCACAAGCACTGCAAGGATGAAAAAGGGATTTCCAGAGCATCTCATACCAATAATAAGAGAAAACTACTGTAGATGTCATCTGTGATCTGTCAGTGACTTTCATGGACCCATAAACTTCAATGGGTATGTTTGGTCTACATCAGTGTTTTTTTACTGACCTTGGAAAACATGGATATTGGAACACACTAAAAATCCATGGACATGTGGGCTGTCTGATCTCCAAGGACAGCACACATCCATGATTCGCCGATGCTTGAATGAGGCCTGAGAAAACAGATCTGGACTGCCAAGAACTAATGCAATCGATATTGAGGGAATTTATCATGGGGATATGATCAGGGATAATATTTGGAGTCTGCATTGGCATACTTCACTAACCCCTTTCACACATAATCATGTACATGATTATGTTTAAGGGGTTTTATTGAGCGAGCTCACATACTGAGCTTGTGCCCTACATGACAGGTGCCAGCTGAATAATACATCAGGCACCTGGCCGCAATGACCAGGATCAGCAATAATGCTGAACTCGGTTATTTGACCCTTCAGATGCTCTTGCCAATAGCAACTGTGGCATCTGTGGGGATAGGCAGAGGGAGGGGGCTCACTCTGCATTACGCTAGAGCCCCCATAGCAAAACCGTGGGGCCCTGATCAGTTACCACAAAAGCCTGGGGCCTTCTGAAGGTGCCTAGGCCTGCCATGATTAACTGTTTGTAATGCTGTGCATGAGGCATGGCTCAGCAGCCAGTGTCTTAGAATCCCTTAGATTGCATTAGTATTCTATTGCGGTCTATGGGACAAAGTGATCAGAAGTTTGCATATTCAAGTTCAGCAAGGGTACTAAAAGTTACTGTGTCAAAAGGGAGTGGGGGGGGGGTAAAAATTCTAATCACCCCCTTTATCATAAAAAAAAAAGTAAATAAAACAATAAAAAAAATATATATAGTAGATATCGCCACATTCCAAAATGCCCTCAATACTTTTTCTGCAAAACGCATGCAATAATGGGAAAAAAATATATAAAATTAACAAAAATAAACTATTCGCCTTTTTGGTCACCATGTCACCCAAAAAATTGGTTAAACAGCCATATGTAACCCAAAAATGGTACAGATAAAAACTACAGTTTGAGGGGGCGTGGCCAGCTATGCAGGAGTGAGGACGTGTGTGCTGCGAGCTCCTCCACAGCACCGGAGATAATCCACCGCCAGCGACCCTCTAAAGATGGGCAAAATTCCCAAAAAGACCAGGACCCGCTCTGTGGCCCCCGACATCCTCACAGGGGGACATACCCAGGCTTTTCGCCAGGCAGCCTGCAACACCGGGCCCCGACATGCCCGAGCGCGCCGAGCACTTCCAAGATGGCGCCGCTGGCCCTGATGCAACTCGGCTCAGAGCGGTATTAGTGGAGCCTGGAGCTGGGCAGCACTTACCGGATCGACGGAGAGCCCGGTCCGCATCTGTGCAGTCTTTGGGCAGCAGCCCTGACCAGACCCAGGTGCCTCATGCCCAGGAAGAGGAGGGCTCTGGACTGCACGCTGATCCCTCATCTTCAGCCCAGGGAGGAGGCCTGACAGCCGCCACGATGTCTCCCTGCATTCCGGCGATTCAGGTCAGTGAGGAGGAGTTCCCCCCGCTACAGAGGGCTCCTCAGTCGGCCTCTCACCCTGTCACCTGGGGTCATGGAACCCCCACCCCGTCTGCAGCCTCATTGCGCCCAGAGGTGGGACCTCCCACTGGGTTCCCCTGGTCGGGCGCTCCAGTCAGCTTTATGGGACATTCCCTGTCACAGGGAGACACTTCTCACCGGGGGCAACCTGGAATGGCTAATAAAATGGCCCCAAACTCACCACAGGCTGTGGCCTCTTCCCCGTGCATGCTGCGGGAGCCTCCCTCACCTCGCTCTCCTGAGCCGTCCCTAGCGAATTCCCCGCACTGGTCCACAGGCTCGTCATGGGACGGATCCCATCCACGCCATGATGGCACTGCTTTATCAGGCACACAGGCCCTGGCCACCACTGCAGCGTCAGCCTCATGGGGCTCTCCACCATTGCCCCAGAGATCTGTGTCTCATGCCCCTC
This sequence comes from Bufo bufo, assembly GCF_905171765.1. Lineage (NCBI taxonomy): Eukaryota > Metazoa > Chordata > Amphibia > Anura > Bufonidae > Bufo > Bufo bufo. The sequence continues at coordinate 489,783,698 of NC_053389.1, forward strand.
TACCCGACAAGGACTATCTGCCACCTACCATGGCAGACTTGCGCAACCTGATGTGCTCACTCCCCACCAAGGCAGACCTCTCTAGTTTTGCAGCTAACATTTTACAAGAATGTAAAAAAGAATTCACACAAGTGCGCTCTGAGATGGCCTTGATTGATACAAAGGTGGACACTGTTCAACAGGAACATGATTCCCTGTCTGCAGATGTGCAGGTATTGAAAGACAAACTACAATCCCATGATGCGCAACTACACGCCTTGCAATATCATCTGGATGACGTCGAAAATAGGAGCCGTCGCAACAATATTCGGATCAGAGGCCTCCCTGAGTCAATAACACAGGCGGTACTTCTACTTACCATTGGGAAAATTTTCAATGACCTCCTGGGACATCTGCCAAGCTCCAACATCGAAATCGACAGAGCCCATAGGGCACTGAGGCCCCCCAATCCTGACCCCTCAAAGCCTAGGGACGTCATCTGCAGAGTCCACTTTTATGCCATCAAGGATCAGATTCTGCTCAAAGCCCGACAGATGTCGTCTCTGTCCTACGACGGCGTCCCCTTTATCTTGCTACAGGATTTATCCCGCTATACCCTAGCCCAGCGCGCTGCTTTGCGCCCACTCTGGCACCTCCTCAAAGAGCGCAGTATCTCTTAACGCTGGGGCTTTCCCTTTGCCCTACTTGCGGGCCCCAAAGATCAAGTCGTCACCCTGCGGGACCCTACAGACCTTCCCCACTTTCTGCAGCAGCAGGACTTGCCGCTGGTTGATCTGGGGCCATGGCCATCTCTTCTCCCACCTGCCTCTGAGCCGACGGGACGACAGCGTCCATCGCCTGCTGAAAGAGCGTCCAGATCATCTGCTCCGACCTCAAGAGGACGACGCCAGAAAGTACCGGGCTACTCAAGTCGCAGATCCCCACCTCGCCTTATTACCTGAGGGGCTTCCTCCTTAACCTGGCTGGGACTACTAAAGCTTTAACTTGCTGAATGTTGCTTATTGGTTCTTAGTTGTTTGCCCATCTTCTTTCTATGTCTTTATTCTCTAAACCTGCTGGTACTTATACGTTTTTATTTGCATCCACCGGTGTTGTGGAGGGTCAGCTCCTGTCTGGCTGACACTTTCTCCCCCAAATAAGTATAGACTTTCCCTTGGGGTGCCTGCCCCAAGCGACTGCCTCTTTTGACCTTTGGGTCACTTAAAACCACTCTACCTTCCCTTCTCAGGGTTTTCCTCCTATTTGTTTACTTCTAACTGTTTTTTCTCTTTGTTTTTTGTCGGTTGTTTCGCCGTTCCTCCCTTGTGTTTTTTCTCCGTTCCCCCCTCCCCCCACAGCAATGGGGTCACTGAAGATTGCATCATTCAACGCGAAGGGTCTCAACACTCCCGAAAAAAGGGCCCAGGTACTTCACCACTTCCATCGCCAAAAGGTACATGTTGTCTGTTTCCAAGAAACGCACTTTAAGGAGGGTAGCGCCCCGAACATACGACATCGACACTACACCAACTGGCACTTTGCAAATAATGTGGTAAATAAGACTAAAGGAGTCGCCATAGCGATCCACAAGTCTTTACCCCATCAGGTGCTGGGATGTACTGCCGACCCAGATGCGAGATATTTGGTCCTCGCACTACTTATTGGAGGCCAAGAACTAACCTTCCTTAACGTGTACGCCCCCAATCAAAATCAAGCTCCCTTCATTGTAAACCTTATTAATAATGTCATACCGTTGCTCTGGGGGACTGTTATCTTATGTGGTGACCTTAATCTGACGCTTGACCCGACACTTGACAATTCGACTGGACATGCCTCCCTCACATATTCCACCATTAAAAAAGTCAAACGGGCACTGCTTCAATTGCAGTTGCGAGACGCCTGGCGGATCCAGCACCCAGCTGCTAAGGATTACACCTTTTACTCTGCCCCCCATGGCTCATATAGTCGTATTGATCACATCCTTATTCAGCAATCGGCCCTATCCTGGCTTGACTCCACTCAAATAGGGAACATCCTTTGGTCTGACCACGCTCCCATATACTGTTCCCTGAATTTGCCCTTCCTCTCTAGGCAGGAGTGGACATGGCGATTAAACGAAAGTCTCCTTCTTGACGCGGGGTGCGCTGCTGACCTCGCTAGCAGTATAACGAACTTCTTGTCAGATCACAAGGAGGATACTACCCCAATACCGATCCAATGGGAGGCCTTGAAGTGTGTTCTTCGAGGCGTGCTCATCAAGCATGGCTCCCGTCTCAAGAAGGAGAAAGCCTACTCACTTAAACTTGCTCTACAAAAAGTCACTTCCCTGGAACTTGCCCACAAACGAGCACTTACCTTGCAAACCCTTCATGATCTCCAGAATGCACGTATGGAAGCTAAACGCCTCTTAGATGTATCCTACAAACGTATGGTACAAATTTGCAGGAGTAAATTCTATGAATACGGGAACAAAAGCGGCCGTATGTTGGCAAGGGCTCTAAGGGGAAGACTGGTAGCCTCCCATATTCCCGCTATCAAAAACGCCCAAGATCGTATGGTTCATACAACCACTGATATCGCGGCTACTTTCCACTCCTACTCGAAGCTCTACAACCTGCCCCAAACATCCCCTCAGGTAGTGGGTGAGTCTCCCGGCATCCCTCTTCTACTTCCCAAGCTTTCTGCGCTTGACTCGGCCACTATGGAGGCTCCATTCACAGACACTGAACTTCATATGGTACTTAAGTCGCTCCCAGGTGGCAAGAGCCCGGGCCCTGATGGGTTTACAGCTAGGTTCTACAAAGCCTTCTCTTCCAATCTCTCCCCTATTATGCTCTAGGTCTTCAATGGAGTGTCTCCTGGGCTCTCCTTCCCGGCGCAGACCACGGAGGCGCATATTACGGTCATCCCGAAACCGGGGAAGGACCCGCACCTGTGTGCCAGCTATCGCCCTATCTCTCTTTTAAACGTTGATCTCAAGATCTTCGCCAAATTAATGGCGAATAGATTGAATTATCTGCCTTCCCTGGTTTGCGCTGATCAGGTTGGGTTTGTGCCGGGAAGGGAGGCCCGGGACAACACTCTTAAAACCCTAGACATCATCCACTATGCCAAATCTAAAAAGGTCCCCCTGATGGTGCTTTCCCTAGACGCAGAAAAGGCCTTTGACTGGATATCTTGGCGCGCCATCCATGAGACTCTCTCACATATAGACTTGGGCCCGATATTCCTGTCAAAGATCCTGACACTGTACCAACATCCCACCGCTAGAGTCAAAATAAATGGTGCCCTCTCCCCCCCCCCCCCCTCCTTTCCAATCCATAATGAGACACGGCAGGGCTGCCCATTGTCCCCCTTACTATACGTTCTAGTTATGGAACACCTGCTGGCCTCTATACGTGCCAATCCAGACATAACAGGACTAAAGATCGGATCACAAGAGTATAAGTGCGCGCCGTTTGCTGACGATCTCCTTCTCTACATAACCAACCCACGTATCTCTCTGCCATCCTTACTTCGGGAGATATCTCAATTTTGTGATTGGTCCAATTTTAAGATTAATATGTCCAAGTCAGAGGCCCTAGACGTCACTTTGCCAAGCGACCTGACCCCTGTTCTTAAGGCTTCTTCTAGAGGCATAACATATTTGGGGATTAAAGTGACAGCAGATCTCTCGCGACTTCATAAATTGAACTTTGCACCCCTCCTCCTACAGTTCCAAAAAGACTTAGACGGATGGCGTAAACGAGACTTCTCTTGGTTTGGTAGGATTAGTATATTAAAGATGACCCTCTTGCCAAAACTACTGTACCTTTTACAGACTATCCCCCTCCACATCCCGTCCACTTTTTGGTCCCAACTCCGTAGATGCTTCACGCAATTTGTATGGGCCCCTGGCCGACCGCGGATAAAATGGGAGATAATGACTCGCACCAAGGAAACAGGAGGGGTGAGTCTCCCAGATTGTCGACTATATTATCACTCTGCAGCCTATGCCCGACTGTTGGACTTGACGCGTACTGATACTCCCAAGTCGTGGGTGCAAATTACAAAGGACACTACATTGTGCTCGGTATCAACCCTCCCATGGCTAGTGGGCTCTCCACGCCAAACGTCATCACAATTGTCCTTCTCTGCTCATCATACCCTTGCAACCTTAGCATCCATTGGTCGCTCAACCTCACTGATTGACCCTAAAGGCCCCCTGGTGCCAATCACTGATCATCCTAGATTCCCTCCAGGACACTCATCTAAACATTTTCTTCAAGGCACAAGAACCCGACCGATCAGGTTCTGCCAGGTTCTCTCTGGTCCCGCACTAAAACCCCTGTCCCAGATTCTAGAGGCTCGACTTACCCGTAATCCCTTTGAATACCTGCAGCTCCAACACTTTTATACCTCCCTAAGCAGAACCCACACGCTGGCCAGGAAACTCACGGAGTTTGAGCGGATGTGTGTCTCCTCCTCAGCGATCCTACACCCCATATCCTCGGTATACAAGCTACTGAAACCAGCGATCCTCATGCCTTCCTCCATATTGTCAGGCCTGGGAGCGGGATCTGGGGAATCATTATACCCCAGCCCAGTGGAACAGATGCTTCCTTCTAGCACACAAATCAACGGTTTCGGCCAAAGCTCAGGAAACGAGCTACAAAATTATATCCAGATGGTACAGAGTACCAGCACTACTCCACAAATGGTTCCCGACAGTATCGGACTGTTGTTGGAGAGGTCTTAAAGAGGAAGGCACGATGATCCATGTGTGGTGGAACTGTAGTGGCTTACGGCCCTTCTGGAACTTCGTTCATAGAATAATCAAAGAAGTCACAGGTGTCCCCATCCAAAATTCTCCAGAAGCCCTCTTACTGTTCGACAGGGTCCTGAATGTCCCGGCATATAAGAAATCCCTCCTAAAATATATGGTTCATGCAGCAAAGGCGGTGATTCCCAGGCATTGGAAATCCCCCTCTCCCCCCTCACCTGAAGAGTGGTTTGATGAAAATGCTCTGTATCAGAGGCTGGAAGACCTCATTAGTATTACGCCCGCAGACACCGCACGTTATGTGAAGATATGGGGCCCCTGGGAAGCCTTTCGCTCTTCAGCTGCATTTCGTGATGCGCAGGTTTAACCGCTTCAGCAGAAAGTGTACCCTCCCCCTTCCTTTCCTTCCCCCTGTTCCCTTGTCCAATGTCTTGTCTGTCTATATGTTATTATAATTTTACATGTCCATTTAGATATGCCTAACTCATATTCTTCCATGATTTGCACTATGTGATGACGGGTGTGTATACCCACTACAGTTTTGTAGACATCATATTTGAACTGTTAACATTGTTTGAATTTGCACATGTCTCTACTTTGGTTGTACCGAAAAATTTCAATAAAACCTAAAGGAAGAAAAAGATTATAGTAGAAAAACTACAGTTTGCCCTGCAAAAAAAACAAGCCCTCATACAGCTCTGACGAAAATATAAAAAGTTATGGCTGCCAAAAAATAGTGATACAAAGAAAATTTATATTTAAAAAAAATAATGCGGATCGGATGCGGACCAAAACATGTGAATGCCCCCTTGCAAAGCTAACCACTTTTTTTAAAGTGGCATAAGTGGTGGGAAAAGTCACAAATATTTGCACAAAAAGTAGTAGTGCCGCAGTCTTCTCCAGACTTTCCTAGGCCAGTGACGACACGTTCATCACGTCCGTCACGTGGCCTAGGTGCAGCTCAACCCCATAGAAGTGAATGTGGCTGAGCGCAATACCACACACAGCCGCTATACAATGTACAGTGCTCTGTTTGGTAAGCTGCTAGAAGGCTGTGGCACTCACAGGAGCGCCAGTGCCTTCTCAAACAGCTGATCAGCAGGGGTCCACGGTGTTGGACCCCCACTAGAGACCGAGTTCCCAAACTGAAACCCAAAACCTACTTAATTTATTGCAAAGTGCCAACAACCATTTAACCTGAATACTACAGTCCAATATAGTACATCTTCCATATACTTTATAATTTAGCTATAATAGCCTGCCTTCATTCAGTGCGCTGCCTGTGCCGTTCATAGTGTGCCCTGCGCTAATGAATGGCAGGAGAAGTCTAAGGCATATTGGTACACCATAGATTTTTTCCATGGTGCGGGTGCCCACAGAGAGGGCTCTGAGTGCCGCCTCTGGCACCCATGCCACAGGTTCACCACCACCGCATAAGACTGTTGTGGCAGTGCGGTCTAATTACACCTTCCTCTTTTCCATTCACTTGAATGGGAGTGGAAGGTATAATTACACTGCACCACCACGACTTCTTCAACCAGCTGATTGGCAGGCGTGTCAGGATCTGATATTGAAGACCTATCCTGAGGATAGGCCATCAATATCCTGAAACTGCACAACACCTATAAATGGAACCTGTCAGAAGATTATGCTGCTCTAAGCATGGCAGCGAGGAGACAGAGGAAGCACCCCTCCTTCTAATCACTGCCCATAGCATCTAAGGGGTTAAATGGTCAGGATTTCAATTCTCATTGCTGCAGAGTGTCAGCTGTTTTGCTACAGATGGTGAGAACTCATCCTCTAAGCATGCAACTTTGCCGAACCATAAAACGTTCAGAAAGGTCTTCCCGTCTGTGCCTAAAAGTAAACTACAAGGGAGGAAGGGGTTCAAAATATAAATCACTAGCACCACTTGACAGTATGGATTCTGAAAAGATTTATCATCAGAAGTCTACAACGTACAATAACCCTACATCACCATACGGGAAGGTCTGTCACTCTGCTCATGATGTATGGAAACCCTTTTACCTTTGCAGGTGCCCTGGAATTAATGATACTGTAACCAATAGCTGTACTAATGTGCTGGAAAAACAGGCCCCACCGCACTACTTACAGGGCTATAGGATCTTGACACAATACCACCTTCATACTTTTTTGGGGAGTCCATGTCTCCACTGGTCAGATCTAGTTAAGCAGAAAGGGGGGAGACCTACACAAAATTAGGCAGGTGGCTTTAAACGTTTTGGCTGTCCGGTATACATCTTAAAGGGGTTGTTCCCCTTTTATTAAAGGGGTTCTCCGCTTTTGCTCTATTGATGACCTATCCTCCGGAGACAGTCAGATTCCGTAATATGGCAGTATCCAGCTATGCCAGATCCGGTAAACTCCTCTGCCGAGACAGCCTGACAATTGTTTTGGCTGCTGCAGTGACGTGCCCATATACCGTATATGACCACTGTAACCAATCACTGGCCTCAGTGGTGTATGTCACCAGACCATTGAGGCCAATGATTAGCTGCAGAAGTCATGTGCACTATAGGGGCATGTCACCACCACCGCATCCAAATTATATTATTTATATATATATATATTTTATAATTCCTTTACGTAATAAACGTAGTTTTGTTAATGTATGTACTACACTGAGCTTGGTTCCATATTATTTCGTTCTGCGGCTACTTCTGTGTACAGAGCTTTGTTCTGCTACCTCCTGTCCTCATCAAATCATAAAAGTGTAAATCGGGGATTTAGCATACTTTCACACTTGCGACAGAGGATTCCGGCAATCCAGACGCAAACTGATGGCATTTGTCAGACGGATCCGGATGCGGATCCGTCTGACAAATGCATTAAAATACCAGATCCGTCTCTTCGGTGTCATCCGGAAAAACAGATCCGGTATTAATTTTATTTGCATTTTGAAAGGTCTGCACATGCGCAGACCGGAAAGCCGGGTCTATTTTGCCGAAACCCTTAATGTCGGATCCGACATCAATATACTTCAATGTAAATTAATGATCCGGCATTCCGGCAAGTGTTCAGTATTGAGCTCCTGTGACGGAACTCAATACCGGAAAACAAAATGCTAATGTGAAAGTACCCTTCGTTTTAAACAAACATCAAAAAGTTCCTAAAATGTAAAGCTAAGGACAAAGAAAGCCAGGGTGCTATACAAGTCAAAACCAGAAGGGGGAGCACACACAGTGTAAATGAGTTTATGCAAATAATGAAAAGGTTCCATTTAACTTACAATTACCAGGATTTCATCGTAGTATGTATATGTATATTCATCGTAATATATATTTATATATATATATATATATATATATATATATATATATATATATATATATATATATATATATATATATATATTTTTTTTATGTTTGTGTGTGTCGTTAAAAGATATTAACACTATCCACTATAACAGTGACATATACAGCACCCCGCCCCCTTAACGGTGACCTGCACAGCCCCCCACCCTTTAACACTGACACCCCCCCCCCCACCCCCACACACAGTGCCCCGTCCCTTAAAATTGGACCTCCACAGCAGCCTACCCCCTTAACTTTGAGCTTTACAGAAGTCTTCCCCTTTAACAGTGAGTTTCACAGCACACCACCCCCTTGACAGTGACCTTAACAGTGGCCTTTACAGCAATCTGCCCCTTAACACTGACCTCCATAGTGGACCATCCCCTTAACTGTGACCTCCACAGCAGTCTGCCACTACGGTCGCCAGAGGACCAGTTTTAGGGCGGACAGTCCGGCTTTTAGACTCCCTGTCCTCCGTCTGGCGCAGCACTGTGCTGTCTGAGTGTGAGCTGCAGGAAGAAAGTCAACGTCCCTCCCACCCCTGCAGCTGACATAAGTTGATTTTTACCTTCATTTTTTCAATCCCCGTCTGCTGAGGAGTGGCTTAGCGGGGCATGGGGGCGGGGTTTTAAGTTAGTCTTTTGAGGGTGGACACATTGTGGCAGGGTGCATGTCTAGGCTCTTTCCTGCAAGAGTGACGCCTCTCTGGGCACCTTATTGGCTCATTTGCATACCAAATAAACTGGATTTTCAGAGGATAAAAACATCTATTGCTGGAACAAAGGCACATCTTGAAATAAGGTACTAAGATGGTTTTACGTTAAAAGCGATTATCCTGGTGACAGATTTCCTTTAAAGCTCTCCTACAGCAGTGAAGAAAAAATGGCTGGGTTGTTATGGGAACCTGGAGTAAAACTGTATGTGGAGGCTAACGGCCTGCAAGCTTCTATTGGCTGATAAGAGTCATGTGACAAGGCTCCTATTGGCTAATGAATTTTTTGGGACTCTCAGTAACAGTATGTCCTAGAGAGCGGAGACCTGGTCTAAAACCTTCCCAGACACCTGATGTACCTGTGAAACAAATTTCTTGATTGTAAATGCGATGGTGCGGATTCCTTTAGCAGACATACAGTACAGACCAAAAGTTTGGACACACCTTTTCATTCAAAGAGTTTTCTTTATTTTCATGACTATGAAGGCATCAAAACTATGAATTAACACACGTGGAATTATATACATAACAAACAAGTGTGAAATAACAGAAAATATGTCATATTCTAGGTTCTTCAAAGTAGCCACCTTTTGCTTTGATTACTGCTTTGCACACTCTTGGCATTCTCTTGATGAGCTTCAAGAGGTAGTCCCCTGAAATGGTCTTCCAACAGTCTTGAAGGAGTTCCCAGAGATGCTTAGCACTTGCTGGCCCTTTTGCCTTTACTCTGCGGTCCAGCTCACCCCAAACCATCTCGATTGGGTTCAGGTCCAATGACTGTGGAGGCCAGGTCATCTGGCGCAGCACCCCATCACTCTCCTTCATGGTCAAATAGCCCTTACTTTCAAAGTTTTCCCAATTTTTCGGCTGACTGACTGACCTTCATTTCTTAAAGTAATGATGGCCACTTTCTTTACTTAGCTGCTTTTTTCTTGCCATATTACAAATTCTAACAGTCTATTCAGTAGGACTATCAGCTGTGTATCCACCTGACTTCTCCTCAACGCAACTGATGGTCCCAACCCCATTTATAAGGCAAGAAATCCCACTTATTAAACCTGACAGGGCACACCTGTGAACTGAAAACCATTTCAGGGGTTTACCTCTTGAAGCTCATCAAGAGAATGCCAAGAGTGTGCAAAGCAGTAATCAAAGCAAAATGTGGCTACTTTGAAGAACCTAGAATATGACATATTTTCAGTTGTTTCACACTTGTTTGTTATGTATATAATTCCACATGTGTTAATTTATAGTTTTGATGCCTTCAGTGTGAATCTACAATTTTCATAGTCATGAAAATAAAGAAAACTCTTTGAATGAGAAAGTGTGTCCAAACTGTTGGTCTGTACTGTACATACACACACTCCACTTTATAATATATATATGAGCTGGAAAAAGGCTCCATAGAGAGAGCTGAAACGTTGCTGATGAGTGAATAAACCTTCCACTTTTTCACTATCATCTGGAGTGCTGCCTTCTTTTGCTTCATTATATATATATATATATATATATATATATATATATATATATATATATATATATGCGCTATTTGATAGCATAAGTATGCTCATTCATTTTTATACCTTTTCGGAAGCAAAAAGTGGTACCAATTATGAGAAAAGACCGCAAGGAAGGAATATTTAGACCACACAGTACATTTCAGATAGGTCATATGGCAGTACGCTCTATTCCACATACTTCTGTCCAAGCATAACTTCAGCTCCCCTGAACCCCCATAAATCATTCATATTACTGTCATCTCCCTAGGCTCAGGCACATGCATAGTAAGTAGAGGGATATACATAGCACCTGAATGAAATATTACAGTCTGCGCAATGTGCCAACATGCCCTACATTAGACAAAGAAAAACATACTTTCCACATACATCCTCCGAGTGTCATCCTTAAATTCCTGTGGATGTTACACATGTAGAAATGGCCTGAAGACCCAGAGGCGTGCGCTTTACATTAGATCTGGGTATTCCACGCTCCTAAGCCTTTATTCAATTACATGCAGAACAATTCACTCAAGCTCCATAGAAGTGCACCTCTGAGCGGCCATTATCAAATCCAGCTCCTGATTATTGAGAGCTTAGTGCAACAGCTAGACAGCTGCGTACACCGTTCCAGCAGGGAGCGATGGTATGTTCACAATGCCTGCAGGAGCAAGCAAAAACGATAAAAAAAAATTTAAAAAATGGGTAATGCTACCTATATGAGGGAATGGTGTTATTCTTTGGGGTAAAAATGAAAATAACTTTATTTCATCACCGTTTGCCTTAATTGGTACTACTTTGGAACACATACAGCCTTTTGATAATTTTTAACTTTCTAACCATGCAGCATACATACTAATTATGTGTATTTTTCTATATGATGTTGTTTTTTTTAGATTTTTATCAGTTTTTATATATATATATTTTTAAAGCTTCCATTTTTTGTGTGTGTGTGTGTGTGTGTGTGTGTGTGTGTGTCTTTCCCCTCCCTGGGTCTAAGGACTTAGATTCTGTGCTCACTATTGACTGCAATATCCCTGGTATGAGTGCTATCTCTGATCCTGGCCAGTGCAGGAGTGTGTCAGCTGTATAATACAGCAGGCCCGCCATACATGGAGCAGACTTAGCTGCTCAACCTGCTCCATAAATTCCCATCGCCGGTATGACCGGTACAAAAGACCCTACATCCCGTCCTGAAGCTGTGCGCTGAAAGAAGACGACGACCAGGGAGTGGTGACTGATATCAGTGCGAGGACTAGGGGCACCATACTCACCGCTTCCTCGTCCCTAAAAATAAACCCATTTGTCTTTCTCCCAGGCCCCTTCCGAAGTTCAGGCCTCGTAGCAGCCGATTCCCCTGCTTCCATGGTACCTACGGCCCTGATGTCACTATAACATCAAGAGTTGTGTGTTCTCCCAGTGACACTTTAAAGTATAGATGTGGCTTAGGTTTGCTTCACCGAAGGCTGAAGTCAAATATTTTAATTACTGCTTCCGTTGACTACAACTTTGCAGTTTCATCATACCTTTTAATCCCAGGTTAAAAATAACAAGTGCTAGTCATAACCGTGTCCAAAACAAAGGGCTTCTTATGACAACCCTGTGAGGTGACTCTCTGCAGTACACAAACCTGAACAAGGCCCAAAAACATGGGTATATTGACAGTGGCAACTAAAGAGCCCCTCCAGAAACATGAGACCTGTGCAAGACATCACCGATATGTCCATGTATTATTATGGATTATTAAAGCACCATTTATTCCATAGCCCTGTACATATGATAAGGGGTGCACATACATAATACAGACAATTGCACTAAGCATGAACAAGACGAGTTACAGACTGGTACAGAAGACGAGAGGGCTTACAATCTACGAGATTGTTATAAAGGCCCATTTCATAACCATGATATAAACTTATCCTCTGTCCCCTCCACACAACTGTAGCAGCACTTTCTTCTTCCACTGTATACAGTATCGGATCTTATGATGAAAAGGCAGCCATGTACAACTGGGTATAGATAGGACTCCTAATGAAGGAAGCTGCAGCTGAGATTTTAGTTTAGGGGGAAAATAGAGGCATTGGACCCCCAATGCAAAGAAAAACAGAACACTTTAAGGGTTATTCCTATCTCAGACATTGGGGGCATATTGCTAGGAGCCTGAAAAGTCCTGGAGGGCTCACAGCGCATGCGCGGTCGCCCTCCATTCATTCCTATGTGAGTGAAGAAAATAGCCGAGGGGCATGTACCGCTATGTTCGGAAGTCCCATAGAAATTAATGGGAGGCTCCCCGTGCAAGCGTGGCCACCGATCTATTCACTTCTATGGGGCTGATGGAAACAACAGAGCCAGTTTTTGGTAATTTCTGGCACTCATAGGAATGCATGGAGGGTGCCCGCATGTGTGCAGTGTGCCCTCTGGGACTTTGCAGCCTCCATTCTAGGTATAGGTGAAGGTCCCAGACATTGGGAGGGTATCCTAGTGATATGCCCCCAGTGTCTGAGATGGGAATAACATAATAATAATAATAATAATAATAATAATAATAATAATAATAATAATAATCCTACACCCTACTCATTACTCTAACATTTCATGATCTAATGTTATACTTTGAATCTACTGTGTAAATAATCGATTAAACCTGCTTTCTAATCTGAAAGAGAAAGTTTTTATTTATTTTTTTATTACCAAGTGAAAAATATTGTAATTGCGGATCTGAGATACCATAAAGTATGTAATTGCAATGAGTCGACAAGTCGTTAAAGCAGTGCACACTTTACACTTCATATAAATGCTCTGTACATGTAGTGAGCACATGTGCCAGGCTCTCCAGAGGAAGGCGGCTTATTGTAGCCTCTCTCTGCTCTTGCTAATACACTCATCGACAGAAAAAATAACGCATCAAAAAGAAGTGGGTGGAATCAGATTAAAGAGGGCCTTTCATAGATTTTTTTTTTGTTTCATTAAATACTCTTCTTTGCCTAGTACGCCCCACTGATGCTGCTAACCTGCCTGTTTTTTTTAAATATCGACTGTACGCCCTGCTGTGCCCCCCTGCTGTTTTCCCGCCCAATATGTTAATACTGAACATCGGTACAGGGAGGAGACGCCAGAATTTCTCAAAGGGAGTCTCCTTCTCCCTGGCCGTGCCACGGTCCAATCACAGCCAGGGAGAAGGTGAGATTTTTTTTCTCCCTGTTCTGCGCTGCGATTGGACAGCGCTACAGCCAGGGAGAAGTAGATGCCCATGAAGAAAGACTCAGTCTCCTCCTCATTGCTCTGATGCTCAGTATTAGCATACTGAGCGGGAGAAATCCAGCGTGGCACAGTGGGGCATAGGAGGCATATTTTAAAAAAATCAAGCAGGGTGGCAGCATCAGCGGTGGGTACCCCGCAAGTACAGGTATATATCTCCCTTAATAAAATCGCATGAAAGGTTCTCTTCAATAAACTAAAACATTCTTTAAGTTTTATCTGCATGAACGTAATGATGACATATGCAATTACAATATTAGAGCAAAGAGATGAGTTAATTAGGGAAAACTGTACAATTAAAAGGAATCTCTAAGTACCCTGCTGGACCACCTCTAGCCTGGATACAAGATGACTTACAGTTGGCATGGCTGTACAAGTGAAGATAAGAAACATAGTAACTAGAGATGAGCAAACCTGAACTTTACAGGTTCGGGGTTCGGGTGGTGTAGGAATTCCATTATAAATGGAATTCGTAGATGGAATGCAAAACTGAAGCCTTTAAACAGGCATTCCATTTTGATCCGTCCTAATAGAAGTCTATGGCCAAGCATAACAGATCCGTCTGATTTCCGTTATGCAGGACTGAAAACAAAGTAGAGAACAAATGGCCCCAAAAGGAGCCATCAATGCAGACCTCAAGACGACATTGGTCTATCAGCTGGATGGATTTGGCTCACTGTCTTTACATTTTAATGGAGTAAGAGGTTTGGATATTAGCATGCACCAGGTGATCCAGCCTCAGGGTCAGTATTCAGCATCATAAATGAGATACTGGAGGAGTTAACAGATACAGAACTCAAACATCTTTATTGTACTGTATATAGATGAGATGGATGGAAACACTAAGGAAACCATCAAGAAAGGGGTCAACACAGAGCAGTATAGAAAAGTACAACACATCCTCAGTACTTACCCCTCTGTAGCTACAACCAGTGCGGAGCTGAAATGAAGGTTGCACACAGGAACATTAACCTGAAAGTACTTGCCACCAGTATTATCCAGTATGATGTCAGCCTGCCAGCTTAGGTGTTTTTGATGATAACACCATTAGACGTGTCATACCATGCCCATGTAAGTGTCGGTAAACTTAAGCCATGAAAACATGACAGCTGTCAGAAGGCGCTGCTGTCCTGGGGTAAAGTCCTCCTATCTAGTAAGAGTTTAGGAATTCAAGAGCATGAGAAAGGAAACGTCAGACGTATGGTCCTCGCTGTGAATAAAACAGCTGTTCCGCCTTCCATGTGAAGCTGTGCACTATTTGATGAGCCTTTGTTAGGACAGTAAAAGCTGCTGATTACAATGCGGGAAGAAATGGAAGAGCGAGACGTGTGGAATGCATGCAGAGAAGATCACCAAACTGGAAAGGAGTATGCAAGACTGAGCCGGATCTGGTCAGAGCTAGGTCTGATCCAGTCCACCCTCAAAATGACAGCTTGGTCTACAGAGGGTCTACTAATACAACTGCTTCCACCTCGGGGCTTTTAAAGAGAACTTGTCACTATGTCTGAGCTCTTCAAATTAAGCATCAGTGTGCTGTCCCAATGGAGCTCTGATGTGGATCCTGCAGTAATGTACATCCCAAATATATAATGAAACACTCCCATCATGAAGGTTCTCAGATTTAACGCTCCATTATTATTTTTTTTATAGAGAAAAATAAATCATAGCACAAATTGGGCACTGGTGGCATAAAAAGTATGTGATATTATTAAATCAACTAAAGAACCTGAAAACACCCAAAAAATTTTAAGACTGAAAGACAGCCAAAGACTACAGTGGTCCCTCCAATTGCAATGGACTCACGTTACAATATTTTCAACACACAATGGGACGGATTTATGAAAAAAGGTTTAAAAAAAAAGGTACTTCTGAGACCAATATATTGAGGACCTATCCACATGACAGGTCATTAATATAGGACTGGTGGAGGTATAAAACCCTGATGGAAGCACAGTTAGCAGCAGATTCCAGGAGTAAACCGTGTACGCAGCTGGAAGACAACAGCTCCATATACTGTGTAGCTTGTGCTCCTATTCAAGTGAATGGGAGCTTAGCTGCAGTACCCATGAACAGCCACTACATGGTGTACAGAGCTATGGTGTTCCCGCTCTGCATACTGTCTACTTCTGGAATCAGCAGCCAAAAGTGCTGGGTGTCGAAGACCCACCAATCTCTTATGGATGACGTATAATACAGATTGGTCACAAATACGTTAGTTCTGGAAAACCCCTTTAAAGAAAAACTGTATTTGCTGCCCATAGCAACCAATCACAGCACAGCTTTCGTTCTTCAAGAGTGGAACATGAAATGAAAGCTGTGCTGTAACTGGTTGCTATGGGCAACAAAGTCTGTGATTGGCTGGATGAGCCAACCAATCACATGCATTTCAATGGTAAAATACTAGTATTTCTCAAGTGCAGTACTACATGTTTTGTACTGCTCTTTACCTGTGCCAGGATGAGGTGCTGGGGGTGCTCCATTATATTTATCTAGTGCACTGTGTCCTACTGTACAGAACGCCCTTCCCATAATATCAAAACTACAATTTTTGAGTTAAAGGGGTTGTGCAGCCTGTTTGTAACAATATCTGATTGGCAGCGGGCAGCTGTTTGAAGAGGAGGCGGCGCTACATGCAAGCGCTGCCTCCTCTTCATTACACTGCTAGTCATCTCAGAAACAAGTATAATTACAAGTACTCCCTCCATTCATTACACCACCGCTACAAGGGAGACGACAGGTAGTGTAATTAACAGGAAGCAGCTCTCTCATGGAGCACGGTTTTCTCTTAAAACTGCTGATTAGCGGGGATGCTAGGTATCAGGACTCCTGCAGATCAGATATTGATAACCTATTCTGAGGCTGTCATCATTATAACCAGGCTAAGCAACCCATTTAATGATTTATTATACTGGAAAATTGCCCTATGTAAAAATAATTTCCTGTCAGTATTACAAGAGAATTGTACATATCTTTCACTAAAGAAACTATGCTGGCCCATTTAACCCCTTAAGGACTCTATTTCACCTTAAAGGGTTTCTACCACCAGAAATACTGTTATGTAGCTGACTGACATTAGCGATGCGCCAATGTCAGCACTACATAACAGTATGTTTCTAACATTAGTCCCTGCAGCCGTTTTTGTAAAAAAAAATGCACTTTTATTATATGCTAATGAGCCTCTAGGTGCTATGTGGGCGTAAAATCAGCACCTAGAGGCTCAGGTCCTTTGTTCTGCCCGCCCCGCTCCTCTTGATTGATGGCACGGTCCACCGCATCGTTGACGAAATCCCGCGCCTGCGCCGTTCACTTCTGTCTTCGGCGCAGTGAGTGAAGGCCGCTCTCCTGATGCCGGCTTCCTCACTGTGACGTATTCGGCGCAGGCGCAGTGAGGAATCCGGCACCAGGAGCGCATCATTCACTCACTGCGCCTGCGCCGAAGACAGAAGTGAACGGCGCAGGCGCAGGATTTCGTCAACGATGTGGTGGACCATGCCATCAATCAAGCGGGGCGGGCAGAACAGGGGTCCTGGGCGTGATAATGGGTGAGTGGACGGAGCCTCTAGGTGCTGATTTTACGTCCACATAGCACCTATAGGCTCATTAGCATATAATAAAAATGCATTTTTTACAAAAACGGCTGCAGGGACTAATGTTAGAAACATACTGTTATGTAGTGCTGACATTGGCGCATTGCTAATGTCAGTCAGCTACATAACAGTATTTCTGGTGGTAGAAACCCTTTAAAGGACCTGGCCATTTTTTGCAAATCTGACCAGTGTCACTTTAAGTGCTGATAACTTTAAAACGCTTTGACTTATCCAGGCCATTCTGAGATAGTTTTTTTGTCTTTTGTTTTATTTATGTAAGTTTTACACAATGATTTCATTGGCAGGATCTCACAGGCTCTTCACCGGAAGGCAGCGCGATGCCTTCCATGCCATCGGGTCCCCCCCACAGCCGCATGGGGACCCGATGGCACCGCCGCACAGTCGCCGCAACCACAGGTAAAGCCGCAAACCGCAGGTCTGAATTGATCTGCGGTTTGCGGCGATCGCCGATACGGGGGGGGGGGGGTGTTTTCACATGACTGTGCAAGTACAGATGCAGTGTATTTGAATGGAGGAGACATCACGTGGGGGTGATCCACTTGCTCGTTCATCTGGTCATACTATTGCTGGAGGAGCGCTACTTTTTCCTGGGCTACCTTGTATTATAGGACAGGAGTCAGGACAATTAGACAACTTCAGGAGCCGCTTGACTTTTTGAGGGGTGGGAAAGCAGCATTATTAAAATACAATCCTCAACACTGAAATTGTAACATCAAGAAGCAAAAGTTGCGACATTAAAAAGGGGTTGTCCCTCAAATATTATTTTACAGTTTTCAAACCAGCAACCGGATATGAATACTTTTGGAATTGCATGCAATTATAAAATCTGGAATAGCCAGTGAGTTATTAAAAAAAAAAAAAATGTATCTGTATAGCGCCACCTACTGTTTTTTTTCTTTCCTAGAAAGATATTCATGTACTATATGATGTCTGATTTTCATTTCTTACATTAGTCATGAGATAGCCCATTAAAAGAAATCACAGGATAGATCTGATTGATATACATGCTAATATAGAAATGGTAAAAAACAAAACAAAAACAAATATTAAGAACATGATTTATCCAGTATTGAGCGCCACATACAGAAATACACACACTTACATGCCTTGGCATGCTATCAATGAGGCTATAAATGGTTGCCTAAGAAATGTTCTTCTACGCTGAATGCTTTTAAGGCAAATCAAGATCCGCTGCTGGCAGCTTCCTTTGCAATTTCTAACCAATGACGTCACAGATGGGCTTGATGGGAGACAAGTTGGGAGACGCTGCAGGCCTTGATAGCACGTGTAGGCCATGCAGGCTGCTCACAGTAGCATGAGCAACATGCAGCCTGGAGCGGTCTGATTGAAAAACAGCTTAGGGATCACAATGCAGAAATGGCCATACTAGTGGTTCCACAACCAAATCAATGTAATACCAATGTTAGTGTACCTGATATGAAGACTAGAGGTGTCCATTTATCGTACACTATGCCACCCTACAATATACTGTAATCCCAGGAGTAGGACCTGTGTGACGTCCCCTTGTGAAGGCCTCTTTATGGTGTTGCCCACATGGTCTTAAAACCAAACCAATCTCTGACTATCAAGAGCAGGACTCATCGCTGAAGAGAAAAGACCTCCATTCCAGCCTACATTGGCTTCTTGCTCTGCACCATGGTAGCCTCAGAGCAGGGGCGAGAGGTCAATAGAACACCTGTAGCTGGATGTCTGGCCCATAGCCCAATGCATTCCGATGGTTTGTGTATACACTGTTTGCCGCCCTAGGCTTAGGATGTGAGATGCCCAATTTTACAGTTCAGAATGAATCACTATGCGCCGTTCAGATGAATTGTCCATGCAGAGGTTCATCTCTGTACATCTCTTGTATCATTCCAGGTAGTCATTGTTCTCCCAAACACTGGGAGACACAACCATGCAGACATCACTGCATAGGCACACAGTAATTTGTTGGCATGATCAAGCAAGGTCTCAGTTTAAGGATTCTGTCCTTCTCCGTTTGTGATAAGTGGAAATGACACGATTTTCACCAAATCTTTACCCGATTTTTGAGGCTTCATGTGGCAAAAAAACAACAACTTTGCTTTCAATCTGACTTATGCCCTGCCACATGTTGGAGCTAAATGTGATCAGCAGATCTGTTACTTGCTGAATTTGCATAAACTTGCATCTTGCCCTTTTTGGTGTTATAATGTAAAAAAAAAACAAAAAAAAAACCTTGTAATGGTTAAAGGTCCACTGACATAAAAATAGCTACTAGTCTTGTGGAATGGGGAAAAAACATGTCAAGCTGTCAAATGATACACCACTTCCTAGAGGAAGGACGTTCTTCAGTTGCATGCTTGTTTTGTGACAACCGGGTGACTTACAAGGTTTATGAGAAAACACTTGGGAATGTGACAAAACCTGAAACGTCATGTCACTTACTAACCTGACACTAAGAAATTCTAGAATTACAACGCACCTCAAGCCACATCATGAAAAACCACTACACAAACTACAAATGCTGCATGTACCAAGCAGCAACAATCATAAAATGAAGTCAAATAAAAGGTCCAACAAACATCCAAAAGATTGTATACTTTCCAATACATAAGTCACATATCGTCAGACATGCAAACTGCAGGAAATATATACATTTCTGGACTGCTTTTGACACAGGTGACTGAGTTGTCCCCATTACAAGTTATTTCCAATCCACAAGATAGGGGATAAGGGTCTGATCAACAGGGGTCAACCCACTGTGTCCCCTGAAGATCACAAGAATCAGGCTGGCATGGTTATGTGTGTCCACCACTCCATGCTGGAGATAGAGTACAAGCGTTCAGCAATCCCCAGCAGTCCCATAGAGTTGAATGGAGTAGAAGAAGTGAGAATGCGTGTCCACCATTCCATTCAAATAGGCAAACTGAAGCCCCCTTTCTTGTAATCAGCGGAGGCCCTATACTTCAGACC
Source organism: Bufo bufo (assembly GCF_905171765.1). NCBI lineage: Eukaryota > Metazoa > Chordata > Amphibia > Anura > Bufonidae > Bufo > Bufo bufo. Next base: position 489,803,782 of record NC_053389.1, read on the forward strand.
CCCCCCACTCATCTGAAACGTATCCATTATTTTATGGATAGGGGGATATGTTGTTGTAATGGGACATCCCCTTTAAACCCTTAGTGACCACTGATAGGTGCTTTTATACAGCGGCCCAGTCTAAGCGCTGCGCGGATCCCCCGTGCAGCGGCGAGCAGGGACCCGGCTCTCACATGAGCTGTTTAACACTTTACATGACGCGGGCAATGGCGCCCGCTGCATGTAAAGTGGTGACAGAGGGAGCAGGGTGCCGATGTGTGTGAAGGCTGCCTGGGGTCTCATGTAGGCCCCAGACCAGCCTTAAGTAATTTCCAGCAGGCTGCGCCTCTCTGGCACAGCCTGCTGGTCAATGTTAGAATAGCATTGCCATTAAAATGCAATGTGCTATAATCTGTTATAGTCCCCTTGTGGGACTATTAAGTGGTAAAATAAAAATAATAAAAAAAATAATTCCATCAAAAACAAAATAAAAAAAAAAGCTTTTTTTTCCCATTGAAAATACATTTTTCAATGAAAAAAATTGCAAAAAACCCTCCTCCATATGTTTGGTATTGCTGCGTCCGTAACGACCCGAACTACATAAATACCAAGTAAATTAGACCCCAAGGTGAACGCCGTAGTAAAACCAAAAAAAAATAATATATATGTATGGGTATCACTATAATCGTACTGACCCAGAGAAGATATTATATTATTTATACTGAAAAATGAACGCCGTAAAATTTATAACGTAAAAACTGTTTCAGAATTGCTGGTTTTCCCATCTCCCTCCCAGAAAAAAGTTTATAAAAGTTAATCAGAAAGTTGTGTATCACAAAATGGCGCCATTAAAAAGTACAACTTTTCCCGCAAAAAACAAGCCCTCCTACAGCTATATAGACGGAAAAATAAAAAAGTTATAGCTCTTGGAACGCGGCGATGAAAAAAGGAAGAAAAACGCTTGCTCAGTAAGGCCCAAAAAAGGCTGGTCACTAAGGGGTTAAGAAGGGGACTGGGTTAATATTCTTGAACACCAAGGAGTCAGCTTCTGTTCTTGGTGAAAGGAACCCGCCCTGTTCCATCTTTCACATGTTAAGTCCAGTTCCAGTATGGATCAACAATGAAAAGGTCTCTCTATATATATATTATGTAGTTGTGAAATTATGTTTATTATATATAGATAGGGGATGCTTTTATCTAGTTTTGGACCAAAAAACGCATTAGTCATAAAAAAAAACGCATATAAAAACGCATATGCGTTTTTTTTACGTTTTTGATTATTTATCGATATATGGATCATCAAGGACAATTAGCGAATGATGTATATCGATTTTTATCATACCCGAATGTGTTAAAAGTAATTTAAAAGTTTTATCCATGGAAATCAAATCCGGTTTCCGATTATTTCAGACCTTAAAGGCGGAGTTATGGGATATATAAGGGGTACTCTTGGCAGTAACATTATACCACTGAAGGAGCCGACACAATATAGCTCCGAAACACGTCTGGTTACCATCAAGTATCCCAAACATATAGCAGAAGATTGGCCATATTATGCCAGCATAAACAATCATCTTGAAAATCACAAAAGTCATTATACTACAGTACAAAAGAAAGCTATGTGAAAAATCTCCGCTTCCTTTACTCTTCAGCCAGTAGCAGAGAAGCACAGCAACGGGAAACCTCACGAGACGACAACGGGATCTCGGAGGTAAGAGTGTAGTAGCTGCTACACATGTGGGACGCCACGCAGCATGTGCTGATACCTAGAGAAACCCCATCAAAAGTGAGTACCGCATAAAGTTTGTGGAGGTTAAAGAACTGAGTTTTTTGTGATTATATTCTCAAAATCAGAATAGACAATATCAAATCAGTTTTGGATACTTTGCAATTATTTTCAACCAATGTCAATTGATCCTATTGGATGAACATTATAACAGGGGGCATATACCATCATTTATAATATTGCCGGCTATTTCGTTCTATGTGGGACCATATACGGATGTTTGCATATATGGACAATAATTCTAGCAATACTACATATACCACCGCTTTGTTTTCGCGTAATATCGTTTTAGTATAGTATCTGGATTTTACTGGAACGTGTGTGAATTGTTTACATTGATTCTCATCACCATTGTTTTATCATTTTATTATTTTTATTATTTAAAGTGCTTCCAGCGTGAATGAAAGATAGTGAGTGCTGATCGTTTACTCTTACTGCATTTATTACACATGATTGGAGGTGTCATACCGATTTGAGCACCTACCATTATCTTCTGGGTTAGTTGTGCCACCCTAATACATATATCTTATGCTTCTGTAATAAAGCATGTGATGAAATCTCACTTTGATACTACCCTCCTCCTATCACCCCACTAGTGAACCTGCTCCGCCCTCCTCCTATCACCCCACTAGTAAACCTGCTCCCCCCTCCTCCTATCACCCCACTAGTAAACCTGCTCCGCCCTCCTCCTATCACCCCACTAGTAAACCTGCTCCCCCCTCCTCCTATCACCCCACTAGTAAACCTGCTCCCCCCTCCTCCTATCACCCCACTAGTAAACCTGCTCCCCCCTCCTCCTATCACCCCACTAGTGACCCTGCTCCCCCCTCCTCCTGTCACCCCACTAGTGACCCTGCTCCCCCCTTCCTGTCACCTCACTAGTGACCCTGCTCCCCCCTCCTCCTGTCACCCCACTAGTGACCCTGCTCCCCCCTCCTCCTCTTCACCCCACTAGTGACCCTGCTCCCCCCTCCTCCTGTCACCCCACTAGGGACCCTGCTCCCCCCTTCCTGTCACCCCACTAGGGACCCTGCTCCCCCCTCCTCCTGTCACCTCACTAGTGACCCTGCTCTCCCCTCCTCCTGTCACCCCACTAGTGACCCTGCTCCCCCCTCCTCCTGTCACCCCACTAGTGAACCTGCTCCCCCCTCCTCCTATCACCCGACTAGTGACCCTGCTCCCCCCTTCCTGTCACCCCACTAGTGACCCTGCTAACCCCTCCTCCTATCACCCGACTAGTGACCCTGCTCCCCCCTTCCTGTCACCCCACTAGTGAACCTGCTTCCCCCTCCTCCTGTCACCCCACTAGTGACAATGCTTCCCCCTCCTCCTGTCACCCCACTAGTGACCCTGCTCCCCCCTCCTCCTGTCACCCCACTAGTGACCCTGCTCCCCCCTCCTCCTGTCACCCCACTAGTGACCCTGCTCCCCCCATCTCCTGTCACCTCACTAGTGACCCTGCTCCCCCCTCCTCCTGTCACCCCACTAGCGACCCTGCTCCCCCCTCCTCCTGTCACCCCACTAGCGACCCTGCTGCCCCCTCCTCCTGTCACCCCACTAGCGACCCTGCTCCCCCCTCCTCCTGTCACCTCACTAGCGACCCTGCTCCCCCCTCCTCCTGTCACCCCACTAGTGAACCTTCTCCCCCCTCCTATCACCCCACTTAGTGAACCTGCTCTACCCTTCTCCTGTCACCCAGCAAGTGAACCTGCTCCCCCCTCCTATCACCCCACTTAGTGAACCTGCTCTACCCTTCTCCTGTCACCCAGCAAGTGAACCTGCTCCCCCCTCCTCCTGTCACCCCACTAGTGACCCTGCTCCCCCCTCCTCCTGTCACCCCACTAGTGACCCTGCTCCCCCCTCCTCCTGTCACCCCACTAGTGACCCTGCTCCCCCCTCCTCCTGTCACCCCACTAGGGACCCTGCTCCCCCCTCCTCCTGTCACCCCACTAGGGACCCTGCTCCCCCCTTCCTGTCACCCCACTAGGGACCCTGCTCCCCCCTCCTCCTGTCACCTCACTAGTGACCCTGCTCCCCCCTCCTCCTGTCACCCCACTAGTGACCCTGCTCCCCCCTCCTCCTGTCACCCCACTAGTGAACCTGCTCCCCCCTCCTCCTATCACCCGACTAGTGACCCTGCTCCCCCCTTCCTGTCACCCCACTAGTGACCCTGCTAACCCCTCCTCCTATCACCCGACTAGTGAACCTTCTCCCCCCTCCTATCACCCCACTTAGTGAACCTGCTCTACCCTTCTCCTGTCACCCAGCAAGTGAACCTGCTCCCCCCTCCTATCACCCCACTTAGTGAACCTGCTCTACCCTTCTCCTGTCACCCAGCAAGTGAACCTGCTCCCCCCTCCTCCTGTCACCCCACTAGCGACCCTGCTCCCCCCTCCTCCTGTCACCCCACTAGCGACCCTGCTCCCCCCTCCTAGTGACTCTGCTCCCCCTCCTCCTGTCACCCCACTAGTGAACCTGCTTCCCCCTCCTCCTGTCACCCCACTAGTGAACCTGCTTCCCCCTCCTCCTGTCACCCCACTAGTGAACCTGCTAACCCCTCCTGTCACCTCACTAGTGACCCTGCTCCCCCATCTTCCTGTCACCCCACTAGCGACCCTGCTCCCCCCTCCTCCTGTCACCCCACTAGCGACCCTGCTCCCCCCTCCTCCTGTCACCCCACTAGTGACCCTTCTCCTGTCACCCCACTAGTGAACCTTCCCCCCCCCTTCTCCTGTCACCCCACTAGTAACCCTGCTTCCTCCTCCTGTCACCTCACTAGTGACCTGCTCCCCCATCCTCCTGTCACCTCACTAGTGACCCTGCTCCCCCCTCCTCCTGTCACCCCACTAGCGACCCTGCTGCCCCCTCCTCCTGTCATCCCACTAGCGACCCTGCTGCCCCCTCCTCCTGTCATCCCACTAGCGACCCTGCTGCCCCCTCCTCCTGTCACCCCACTAGCGACCCTGCTGCCCCCTCCTCCTGTCACCCAACTAGCGACCCTGCTCCCCCTCCTAGTGACACTGCTCCCCTCCTCCTGTCACCTCACTAGCAACCCTGCTAACCCCTCCTCCTGTCACCCCACTAGGGACCCTGCTCCCCCCTCCTCCTGTCACCCCACTAGGGACCCTGCTCCCCCCTCCTCCTGTCACCCCACTAGGGACCCTGCTCCCCCCTCCTCCTGTCACCCCACTAGGGACCCTGCTCCCCCCTCCTCCTGTCACCCCACTAGGGACCCTGCTCCCCCCTCCTCCTGTCACCCCACTAGGGACCCTGCTCCCCCCTCCTCCTGTCACCCCACTAGGGACCCTGCTCCCCCCTCCTCCTGTCACCCCACTAGTGACAATGCTTCCCCCTCCTCCTGTCACCCCACTAGTGCACCTGCTCCCCCCTCCTCCTGTCACCCCACTAGTGACCCTGCTAACACCTCCTCCTGTCACCCCACTAGTGAACCTGCTAACCCCTCCTCCTGTCACCCCACTAGTGACCCTTCTCCCCCTCCTCCTGTCACCCCACTAGCGACCCTGCTCCCCCCCTCCTCCTGTCACCCCACTAGCGACCCTGCTCCCCCCTCCTCCTGTCACCCCACTAGTGACCCTGCTCCCCCCTCCTCCTGTCACCCCACTAGTGACTCTGCTCCCCCTCCTGTCACCCCACTACTGACCCTGCTAACCCCTCCTCCTGTCACCTCACTAGTGACCCTGCTCCCCCATCTTCCTGTCACCCCACTAGTGACCCTGCTCCCCCCTCTTCCTGTCATCCCACTAGCAACCCTGCTCCCCCTCCTCCTGTCACCCCACTAGTGACTCTGCTCCCCCCTCCTGTCACCCCACTAGGACCCTGCTAACCCCTCCTCCTGCCACCTCACTAGTGACCCTGCTCCCCCATCTTCCTGTCACCCCACTAGTGACCCTGCTCCCCCATCTTCCTGTCACCCCACTAGTGACCCTGCTCCCCCCTCCTCCTGTCACCCCACTAGTGACCCTGCTCCCCCCTCCTCCTGTCACCCCACTAGGGACCCTGCTCCCCCCTCATTCTGTCACCCCACTAGCGACCCTGCTGCCCCTCCTCCCATCACCCCACTAGTGAACCTTCTCCCCCCTCCTCCTATCACCCCACTAGTGAACCTTCTCCCCCCTCCTCCTGTCACCCCACTAGTGACCCTGCTCCCCCTCCTCCTGTCTCCCCACTAGTGACCCTGCTCCCCCATCTTCCTGTCACCCCACTAGTGACCCTACTCCCCCCTCCTCGTCACCCCACTAGTGACCCTGCTCCCCCTCCTCCTGTCTCCCCACTAGTGACCCTGCTCCCCCATCTTCCTGTCACCTCACTAGTGAACCTTCTCCCCCTCCTCCTGTCTCCCCACTAGTGACCCTGCTCCCCCCTCCTCCTCTTCATCCCACTAGTGACCCTGCTCCCCCCTCCTCCTGTCACCCCACTAGTGACCCTGCTCCCCCTCCTCCTGTCTCCCCACTAGTGACCCTGCTCTCCCCCTCCTCCTGTCTCCCCACTAGTGACCCTGCTCCCCCATCTTCCTGTCACCCCACTAGTGACCCTGCTCCCCCCTCCTCCTGTCACCCCACTAGTGACCCTGCTCCCCCTCCTCCTGTCTCCCCACTAGTGACCCTGCTCCCCCATCTTCCTGTCACCTCACTAGTGAACCTTCTCCCCCTCCTCCTGTCTCCCCACTAGTGACCCTGCTCCTCCCTCCTCCTCCTCTTCACCCCACTAGTGACCCTGCTCTCCCCCTCCTCCGGTCACCCCACTAGTGACCCTGCTCCCCCCTCCTCCTGTCACCCCACTAGTGACCCTGCTCCCCCTCCTCCTGTCTCCCCACTAGTGACCCTGCTCTCCCCCTCCTCCTGTCTCCCCACTAGTGACCCTGCTCCCCCATCTTCCTGTCACCCCACTAGTGACCCTGCTCCCCCCTCCTCCTGTCACCCCACTAGTGACCCTGCTCCCCCTCCTCCTGTCTCCCCACTAGTGACCCTGCTCCCCCATCTTCCTGTCACCTCACTAGTGAACCTTCTCCCCCTCCTCCTGTCTCCCCACTAGTGACCCTGCTCCCCCCTCCTCCTCTTCACCCCACTAGTGACCCTGCTCTCCCCCTCCTCCTGTCACCTCACTAGTGATCCTGCTCCCCCCTCCTCCTGTCACCCCACTAGTGACCCTGCTCCCCCCATCTCCTGTCACCTCACTAGTGACCCTGCTCCCCCCTCCTCCTGTCACCCCACTAGTGACCCTGCTCCCCCCTCCTCCTGTCACCCCACTAGCGACCCTGCTCCCCCCTCCTCCTGTCACCCCACTAGCGACCCTGCTGCCCCCTCCTCCTGTCACCCCACTAGTGACCCTGCTCCCCCATCTTCCTGTCACCTCACTAGTGAACCTTCTCCCCCTCCTCCTGTCTCCCCACTAGTGACCCTGCTCCCCCCTCCTCCTCTTCACCCCACTAGTGACCCTGCTCTCCCCCTCCTCTGGTCACCCCACTAGTGACCCTGCTCCCCCCTCCTCCTGTCACCCCACTAGTGACCCTGCTCCCCCTCCTCCTGTCACCCTACTAGTGACCCTGCTCTCCCCCTCCTCCTGTCACCCCACTAGTGACCCCGCTTCCCCCTTCCTCCTGTCACCCCACAGGGAAGAAGCTGAACAGACTCCATCTCTGTTTGGGATCCTGTCTTTTTACCGGACACAAAAGTGCTGCATACAAGGCTTTTTTGTCTGGTCTTTCGACAGAATCTGCAACAGAGGCTCCAAACGTAGCCTCCAACGCAGATGTCAGCAAGTGTAGGCCTACGTATTATGTATTTTAGTAATGCTCACACGTGCCTTCTCACAGTGTTTGCATTTCTTTCTGGCAAAGCTACCTGGTTCTGGCCCGCAAAATTTATACCATGTCTAGTGCGGCCCTCAGACGAAAAATGGCTGGGCACCACTGTTCTAGCCCATTCAGGGTACCCAGTGATCACTTGACTTTATTTGCTTTCCCCAAGACTTTTCAGTTTTTTTTCAATCTATGGTTTTATGATGGAACTGATACAAACCTGTAGATTTGTCACTCGTTGCTCAAATGATTTGGATCAGTTGCAGAGCACCCAACAGTGTCTAAACTAGATGGGACTTAGGAATAGGCAGAATACACTCTATGGAGCCAAACAACGAGCTACAGCGTTAAAATCTATCACACATAATCAAAGTACTACTAACAACAACAGAGCACAAATGAACGGATAAATAAAGTGCAGTTACTTACGTGCTGGCCCATGAGCGTCCTTGACCTCACAATGCTGCTGTTCAGGAATGGGCGACAGAGGGAACCAGAGAAGTAATCCAGCATCAAGGGTAGGCAAGGCGGTGGTGGTGACACATACAGGAACATCAGGAGGAAACGGCAAGGGAAAGAGGAGAGACACTGGGTTAAACACACATTACGTTGTGCATATTGCATGCATCTATAGGTTAATGCCTACGGCTATGCAAAGATTAATGCGCAACGAAAGTTCTTCACTGCCAGAAAGGTTGAAATAGTATTTCGGCTAATGGAAAAAACCTAGACTAGAAGGCATATATTTCGATTCTGACAGGTCAAGGCAAATGAAGGCTCGGGTTTATTACACAGCACAACGTGGAAGGTCTGTTTTAATGAAGTTAAATATACAGAGAGCAATTACAGGCAGCAAATATTTATTGCATTTACGAGACACAATGACTAGAAAAATTATACAGTCCAGAGATATTTTATTAAGCGCCGAGCACACTAAATCCAATCTGCCTGACTACACAAACATGATCAGACCTTTAAGAGAATCCACACATGTCAAACCGTATTTAAAGCGGACTTGTAATCTCTCAAAACAGGTCTGGTTTAGTAACTACTTACAATCCCAATGTATCTATTCCTGTCAATGAAGGAAGTTATGAATGAATTGCTAGGAATGTGCAATGAAGGTCCAGCTGGGTGTTACCAGCTGGGGGTGTATCCCTGTACAAACTGACATTAGCCAATCCGTGCTGCCAGTGTCAGACTGTGCAAGGACACACCAACTCATATCACCCAGCTGGACCTTCATTGCACACTGCTAGCAATTCATTCATAACTTCATTCATTCAAAAGATAGATAGACCGGATTTCTTACTACATGGGGAATGCAAGTAGTTACCAAAACAGATGTATGAGGAGATGTTACCGGTCCTCTTTAAAAGGGCATACAAACAGTTAAATATAATCTGACATAGTACATACAATAGAAAAAAGTATATATTGGGGGTTTACCGGGTGAACCCTACACGGACAGTTAAAATAATATGTTCTTGCACTCAGAGTGCCAATCCCCATTGATTCCATTGCTCATAGTGAAGCTGACCAGGAATTACGATCCCATAGCCACTGGTTCAAAGACCCACCCATAAAATGTTCTACATTTCTCAATAACAGGCAGAACATTTTAAAGGTTAGATGTGTTTTAACTCATTTACTATATGATCGCAATCATTTTGAAACTTTTGGCCCGGAGTTCATAGAGGAAAGAGTGCCCCAAAGCACAGGGAGAGAGGAGCCATCTTCCGGTATGGTTGATGCTACCATCATCCTTCAAAAGTGGGACTTCACATTTTCCTCACCATTGAAGAGAAGTGGTGTGTGTTCATCAGGCTAATTTCTTACTCATTTCAGGTGATGAGGGAAGGAAGAGCACTGAGGTGGCATCAAGCCACGTATTAGGAAAAATGGTAAGGAAGACCTCAGCTTGGAATGTCACCCTCCTCCATGGGCTCCATAGTAACTGTATATAACCACATAGGTCCACAACATTGTAATGCCCACATCACTGAATGAAACCAGTTGTGCTTTACGTCCTGAGCAGTAAATTGTGTTACTAGTCAGGATGGAAGCAGTTTTGTTGCTTTATGTAGATAGAAAATAATTTTTGGGTTTTCCTTTATACTTTTTTTTTTTTTAGATCTACTCCTGGCATAGGCCCCAAGAAATTGCATCAAAAACTGCATTGCAGGTCCCATGCCCTCTTAGGCCACTTTCCCATATATTTGGCCATCCCTCTGGAATCACCAAATACAATTATGACCATCATACACGTCATATTGGAAAAGGTGAAACATTTTGTGTTTCGACAGAAAAGAAATTCCCTACTAAACACAGCAGGAAAATAACCTATTATTCATAGAAAGGAGAGAAACAAAGTGAGAAACACAATGCCCCCCCCCCCCCCCCCCCGCCCCTCCCCTCCACCAATCTACCCCAGGATGTCTGGCAGAGCATCATCAATATCACCACAAGAACAGCGTACTAAGACAATTTAGTTGTCTCTATTCACAATTTTCCTAGAGTACCTTTAAGGGTTTATCTACCATATCATTCTATATATTGAAATGTCTGCATGAAAGAAGCTATTTTTTCAGGAGTGAGACGATTACAAATAAAGAGCTTCCATTTATGAAAGAAACCTTTTGTCTGTCTTTTTGTGCTTCTGTGTCTAGTTTGTCTATTAACGTAAAGTGAGGTACATTTGGTTTCAGCCAAGAGTGTAAGAGTCCTCTCAGTGCTACCAGTAGGTCTCCATCTACTATCAAAGATGGCTTATTATCTTCAGGGAAAATATGGAAAACTACTACCTCCGGGGATAAGGTTAACTGCTGCCCCCATGTATTTGACATCCAGGCTATGATATCTTTCCAATAGGATTGCACCATAGGAAAAAGCCAAAAACAATGTAGTAGATCAGCCCCATGCAAACCACATTTCAGTCAAGTCATCAGTCTATTTTGGGTCCCTACACGTGAGGCGATATTGAAGGCATATATAGAACGAATTAAGCGAAAAGTGGGATTCCCTTCACCCTTCACAAGGCACCGCTCTACACACTATACTCCATCCCCTCAAAATGTTACTCATAAGGTTATGTGTTCCCAATTTTTTTCCCCTACTTTTTAAAGAGGGTGTTAGAAACTAATTGTTGCTGTAATGAGGGAGTGGAATAGAACGGAGTTTGAGGTGTCCAGTCCAGGCTATGTCTAAATAAATAAACACGCCAAGTTATATAATGTGATGTTCAAAATATGAAGTTTCCCCTTATCTCTGGGAAGCACAAGTTTATCCAGTGCAATTCCTGGACATTTATCTGACCATATAAATACATTGAAGGCTGATTAAAGAGCTGTAATGTCCGAATGTTTTAACAGAACAAGTAGGGTTTGAAGAGGATTCCGTAGTTTTATGGGATCATTCCAGGCGTCTCCTGGCACCAGACAGAAAAACGTAGCGTGCCATGTTTTCTGTTTGGCAGGTTCAGGCTATAGACACCAGAAAGGTGGGCTGAAGTGCACATACATCAGTTGTGTCCGGTCCGGAGTAAAACTGGTAGGACAACTGTGCAACCATTCTTATATGGGCTGTATACCATTATTAATAAAAACATTGGGGTAGAGGTATAGGATATATAGACTGTCTTAGCACCAGATTTATCACACTGGCTGGCACATCGTTAGACTATCTAGTCTAACTTCAAGGCTTATGGCAACAAATGCACATTTTTAGCACGCAAGGGAGGATTTTAAGCCATGGCCGTTTCAACCCAAGACCACACCACGTATTGATAAAGCCATACCCCTTGACAGACGAAGCAGAAAAATAAGTGTCTAAAACTTAAACACCAGTACTTAATACTATAGTTTTTTTTTTTTTAAGCAAACTGCGCCAGAACTCTGGCACATTGGCAAAAGGAAATATTGCCCCGCTTTTTAATGCAGATGACATGTTAGATCCCAACATATCCTTGACATTAAAACGTGCACTGCAGATTTCTGACTAAAGCGTTATGTAGTAACAATCAAAGATAAAAAGCAAGACTTCACTGTGTTATTACCGATAAATGTTTTATTGGCAAGAACCGTTCATCCGAGTAACATGCGTATGAGGACTGTGTCTAATGGCTGCATTACAGGAGCCCATATAGACCGCAAGCTTTGTGATGTCACAAGTACATTTGGCCACTTCGTGCAAAGGTTTCCCAAACTGCTGTAAATGGCACTACAAGTGACTTACTGATGATATAGTCTAGAATCTGCCCCAATGTCTTGATCATGATAGTCTATTCACTGACTGCACAGGGCTCTCGTCTAGAACATGGTCTCTGATGGAGAAGAACGTGAACGCACCCATCAGCTGTGCAAGGCACTAAAAACTAGTGCGTGTGCAGTGCTATGTAAATCAACATGGGCCACTGAACAGTTTAGGAAAAATTACAATAAAGTGGACAACCCCTTTAAAAGTGGATGTATCAGCTTAACAGGCTGGCCTATGTAAGCATATTAGAACTTCAGCTGTATTCATGAGCCTCCCCCTGCAGAGACTGACCGGCTGCAGTGTACATGTGCAAAATGTCCTGCTAAATTCTAAGTGCAACTCTGCAAGATATACTACCTCTAATATAAGACTACGGAGAGCCTCCTAACATATGTCTCATTTCTAGGCAACACAAATCAGAATGGTTCTAAATCAGCTGTCATATTCCATTACTGGCTTTATTAGCTAATAGGCCCAGAACTTGCAGAGACGGATAAAACCTTATTTATTCAGAGGCCCAGGGCGCTAGCAAATATTTTTTCCCAAAAAGGAAAGGTTAACAAACTGCTAAGTTTTAGAACAGAAATAGACCTGGCCTCCCAAGGGAAGAAATCAGGCTGCACATCTGGAATCAATTCCAGCTCCATATGACATGTAAGCAGACTCAAAGAGGAAGACATTTAAGTGATCTGGGCATAGCATTTGGTCTGGTCCTTCAATATATTGCTATAAATTGTGCCACTGTTGGAACTACGGAGACTAAAAATGACATTAAGCTTGCAGCAGCCAAGAATGGCTTTAAAAATATCTGAAAATATCAAAGGAGCTTCTGTGAACTTGCACCTACATATCAGAGATATATAAAGGTATAGAGATTAGAGAGAGAGAGAGAGATTAGAGAGAGAGAGAGACATTAGAGAGAGAGCGATAGAGATTAGAGAGAGAGCGAGATAGAGATTAGAGAGAGAGCGAGATAGAGATTAGAGAGAGAGCGAGATAGAGATTAGAGAGAGAGCGAGATAGAGATTAGAGAGAGCGAGATAGAGATTAGAGAGAGAGCGAGATAGAGATTAGAGAGAGAGCGCGAGATAGAGATTAGAGAGAGAGCGCGAGATAGAGATTAGAGAGAGAGCGCGAGATAGAGATTAGAGAGAGAGCGCGAGATAGAGATTAGAGAGAGAGCGCGAGATAGAGATTAGAGAGAGAGCGCGAGATAGAGATTAGAGAGAGAGCGCGAGATAGAGATTAGAGAGAGAGCGAGAAAGATTAGAGAGAGAGCGAGATAGAGATTAGAGAGAGAGAGAGAGAGATTAGAGAGAGATGGAGAGAGATTAGAGAGAGATGGAGAGAGATTAGAGAGAGATGGAGAGAGATTAGAGAGAGATGGAGAGAGATTAGAGAGAGATGGAGAGAGATTAGAGAGAGATGGAGAGAGATAGAGAGAGATGGAGAGAGATAGAGAGAGATACACAGGTGAAACTCGAAAAATTAGAATATCGTGCAAAAGTCCATTTATTTCAGTAATGCAAATTAAAAGGAATTGTAATAATGCAGCTTAAAATTAGAATTTTGTGAAAAGGAATATTCTAGACTCAAAGTGTCACACTCTAGTCAGCTAATTATTCCATACCCCCTGAGCAAAGGGTACCTCAAAACTGTGACTTTGGGGTTTCATAAGGCTACTTTCACACTAGCGTTCAGAGCGGATCCGTCTGATGTTTCATCAGACGGATCCGCTCCTATAATGCAGACTTTTATATTCGTTCTGAACGGATCCATCTGCATTATAACTTAGAAGTGTGAAAGTAGCCTGAACGGATCCGTTCAGACTTTACATTGAAAGTCAATGGGGGACGGATCCGCTTGAAGATTGAGCCATATTGTGTCATCTTCAAGCGGATCCGTCCCCATTGACTTCCATTGTAAGTCTGGACGGATCCTCTCGCCTCCGCACGGCCAGGCGGACACCCGAACGCTGCAAGCAGCGTTCAGGTGTCCGCTCACTGAGCGGAGGCTGAACGCTGGCAGGCGGATGCATTCTCAGTGGATCCGCCTCCACTGAGAATGCATTAGGGCCAGACGGATGCGTTCGGGGCCGCTCGTGAGCCCCTTCGAACGGAACTCACGAGCGGACACCCGAACGCTAGTGTGAAAGTAGCCTTAGCTGTAAGCCATAATCATCCAAATTATGACAAATAAAGGCTTGAAATATCTCGCTTTGCATGTAATGAGTCTATCTCATATGGTAGTTTCACCTTTTAAGCTGCATTACTGAAATAAATAAATTTTGCACGATATTCAAATTTTTCGAGTTTCACCTGTACATATGAGAGAGAGCGATAGAGAGCGATAGTCAGACAAAGGCCCCATTGTGAGGGCTGAAATGTTGCTTTGGGAATAAACAGGTCAACAACACCCTTTCACCTCAACTTGAGTGCTGCCTCACTTTTTGATTTTGGATGTATTAGTGGTTTAATCACCTATCTTCCCAGAGGGATTGCACCCAAACTTACCAAAATTGACTGCGCTGCCATTTCTTTGCTTTTAGATAGATAGATAGATAGATAGATAGATATTCTTCCTTAGAAATTTCCAAAAGTAATCAAGGAATGCCTAAGGTTATGTGCAATAACACATTAAGCGCAAAAGGATTCTGTTAATTTAGTCATACCTCCCAACCATCCCGGAAAAGTTGCAGCATGTCTCAATTTCAACTGTATCCGAGTTCTTATTCACCCTGCGACCCCCTTGCCGCCAGCGGCTTAGCATGATGCAATGATGCCACCACACCGATCTGAGGCCTGCATAAAGCACAAGCCGGAAGAGTTCTATACTGAGGGACGAGCGCAGTTCGGCAACAGGGCTACGTGACTATTAAGTAACAGCCACTAAGGAGGAATCATAGTGGGGGGGCACCAACAGGGCATAATACTTTGTGGGGTGGCACTAAGGGAGCATCATGCTGCATGGGGGTTAATAAGAGGCATAATACTGTGCGAGGTCAGAGTAAGAAGGCATAACAACTGTAAGGGCCATTAAGGGAGCATTATTACAGTCTGGTAAGCACCATTACCATGGTCCAGCACTAAAGGGCATCACTACAGTAAGGGGGGAACTAAGGGGACATTCTTCCAGAGGCTTGGCTTTAGAGGATTATCCAACTTTTACATATTGATGAGCTATCTTATGGAACCTAAAGCAGAAGGCTCCGTCCACTGTACAGTGGCAATGCTGGGTACTGCAACTTCGCTCCCTTTCTATATGGAAGCCTAACTGCAGTAGGCTGGTATGGCCACTTAACAGTGAAGGGAGCATTCTGCTTCCAGCTCTTTCTACTGGTATGCTTCCAGCACCAGTGGCCTGTGGACAGGTGATGACTTGAATTAACCAAAATACCCCTTTCAGCTTCAGTTGCAAGGGACCAGAAAACATCCTTTAACAACCTACAAATATGTAACTTCACATTAAAGGCATAAAACTGGCAAAACCTAAAAATAGAGTTTTGTTCAGTAAAGCTTCTCATACTCCCACTCCACTTGAAGCGGACGCGCAGGACATTTATACTGATGACCTGTTGTCAAGATAGGTCATCAATATCAGATAGGCCGGGGTTCGACAACCGGCACCCCTACCAATTATCTGTTTGAAGAGAAGGCAGTGCTCCATGCAAGCACTGCTCCCTGTTAATTACATTACTCGTTGTCTCCTCTAGAAAGGTGATGTAGTGTAACAATAAGTACTCGCTCCATTCAAGTGAATGGAGCAAGTACTTACTAAACTGCACCGCCAAGACATCCGAAACGATGGGCAGTGTAATGAACAGGAATCCGCGCTCGCATGGAGCGACGCCTCCTCTTCAAACAGATGATTAGCGGGGGTGCTGTCAGACCCCTGCCGATCTGATATTGATGACCTATCCCAACGATTGAGGTCATCAATATAAAATGGGCTTCACAACACCTTTAAAAAAGTGCGGTCACGCATGTGTGGCTCACTCCTTTCACTTCTATGGACGTTCCAAAAATGTAAACATGGTTTGCTTTTCTCAGAACTCCCGTATAAATGAATGGAGACAGCCAAGCAGGTGTGGCCATCTCTCCGCTCACAGCAGTTCAAGACGGAGCCCAGTGCTTGAGATGGGTGCAGGTCCCAGAGGTGGGAGTTGCACCTTTCAGGTATTTATGGCCTATTCTATTTCCACATAGGAATACCACTTTAATATGTGGTCCTATGATTTAACAATAAACCTCTTCCATGAAAATCTCACTGTAAAATTAGAACAATCTGAAAAAAAATAATAATAATAATTCTGCTTATTTGCTTTACCAATCCCAGGAAATAACTAAATTTGCTCTTCAGCTTTGTTTAAAATAAATTACCATACTTCAGGGAACGGAAATCTATTTTCTCCATAATGGGCGGCAAACAAGCAATGCTCTTCTACAGATCCTAACTAAAATAACTCTATATAACATGACGAGTAAGATTTCGGTTTCCTCAATGTCCTTAGGGCTTTATGCTGTCGTTCCATGTTATAACTCAAAGCCAGTAATACTGGTTATTCCGTTAGAGCACCGCGCAGTATAAAGGTTATGTTCTGCCTTTGAAGATTAAGCCGGGTATGAAAGTTACGTGGCTCATCTGGAACAAAGCTTTCTGTGCAGAAGCGAGGGTGAAAATAAATGTTAATGTGCTCCCGAAAAATTAAAGGCAAGGCAAATTATACAGGACACATATACTTATCCCTTAGCCTCGAGTCCTTATTCTCCTATCTGAAGCACGCACAGGAAATTGGCGAGGCGATTTAGTCAGGACCATTCTCTGCATATTTGCCGGGTTGCGGCCAGATCTCCACCAGTCTCCATTATAGCTAAAGGCATCGCTGTAGCTTCCAGCAATGCCGGAATGCAGAGACCAGGTAGACCGTTACCTGCTGGAACAGCCTGCCAGATATACAATCGCTATTGTGAAACTGGCCTGTGCTAGTTTATGCCATGTACACTCATGTAAGGCCTTTTTCACACATTGCCCATTTAGATCGTTTTCCGACACTGCATGAAACACAGTCCATGTGGGAGTGTGAATTCCTGTACTGAACTCTGCTCCTTTGACCAGACGGCACTGCATTATAATGATTTCTAATGCGGTGTGTGTCTGCCCAACCTCAACTGTAATGACGTATACTGACGGCATTATGTGAGTACAGTTCATTACAGTTGAGGTCGGCCAGGAACACACAGCATTATAAATCATTATAATGCATTGTGGTCTGGTCAGAGGAGCAGAGTTCACCATGGGAATTCACACTTCCACACAAAGCGTTTCATGCCGTGAACACACTCATCTAAAACTGGCCTCAGTCCAATTTTTGCATCAGCATGTTTAAGCCAAATTTAGACATGGATGTAAAAGGAGAGAATAAGAAATCTTTCCCTCATAATTCTTGTTTTTAGGACCCACTCCTGGTTTGGACTTCAAAATACAGAGGTAAAATTCTGACCATAACCACAATGTGTGAGTAAGGCCTTAGGAGTGCAATAAAAATATGTCTCTGCTCAATCCTATTTTGACGGCAGAATCTGACAACCTTTTAAGCAGATTTGTGGATAGGACCTACAACCAGTTGGGGGTGTCCCTGCACAGTCTGACACTATAATCAGTGCTGCTAGTGCCAGACTGAGAAGGGACACATTTATCAGTTAGGCTACATTCACACGTCAGTATTTTTCTATAATCCGATTTTCTGTCCGTTTTTTGCGGATCCGTTGTTCCTGAAAATGTTTCAGTATGTCATCCGTTTTTTGCGGATCCGCAAAAAACGGAAACCTGTATAAATTTCAATAAGCAAATAAAGTTGTTTGGATTTCGTTAAAAAAAAAAAAAAATTTAAATGTCATTTCCAGGAACGGATTCCGTATAAACCGGATGACATACGGAATGACATCCGTATGTCATCCGTTTTTTGCGGATCCATTGACTTTGTATTGTACCAGGATCCGATTTTTCAGGAAAAGAATAGGACATGTTTTATATTTAAACGGACATGCGGAACGGAACAACGGAAACGGACAGCACACATTGTCCAGATCTGTTCCAGAAAAAACGGAACAGATCAGGAAAGAAAAAACGGACGTGTGAATGGACCCTTAATAAGATTTCTGGAGAAGGGTCGTTGATCCAGGGAGTTATTCCAATTGCCTGATTAGAGTCGGGAAGGATTTTTTCCCTCTGAAATGAGAAAAATTGGCTTCCACCACATGCCTTACTCAATCAACTTGCAGGATAACAGGCTGAACTGGATGGATGTCTTTTTTCAGCCTTATAAACTACGTTATTCCCAACTGTGACATCCATCTGGACCATCATTGTAAATGGATAGTAAATAATTTATAACTTCCAGAAGGAATAATAAACAAATGGTGCAACAGAGTCATAAGAATAGATGCTCCAGAACAGCTATTACATGGGGAATGCAAGAATTTACTAAACCGCATGCCTGGAAAACCTGGAAAACAGGATAAAGCTACCCCAATTAATAGTTTTATCTTGTTATTCCTCAGGGGTTTTTTCTAACACAACCAAGCTTTACAAACTCCTATTATTCCACTGGTGGAAAAGAGAAGGCATACCAGCAAACTCGGGCCACCCAGAGCACACAGATTTGCCTAATCAATAGCTCAGTCACTAGAGAAGGCAACCATATGCTAAATCAATGTTCTAGACCGGGAAAACCTCAAACATTGATACCTGGAGACAAGGTGGAAACCGCAGAGGTGAACTTCATCCTTCCTGTTTATCTTCTGTACAAGGAGTTCTTCACTCATCTCCTCCAACATCAAGGAAATGTTAGTATTTTAATTCTATGTAGTCAAAAGACATACAGTAAAAAAGAGACTATAGGCCTAGTCAAACTATTTTTCCCCTATAGAGAAGACATCAAAATGCCAGAAAAAATTCCATGAGCTACGGCATGCTACATTTTTGGTAAGAAAGGCAAAAAATTCCACCTACCGTAGTTTGCTAAAAATCAGTAGCAAAAAAAAAAACAAAAAACGTTTTGTGTCCTGCATGTTATTGTCCACAGACCTTCAGCATACATCAGGAGATGGTGTTTTTACTGCAAAAATAAAATGTAGGCGGGAAGAAAAAAACCCACTAAAAACCAAAATTCATAAAAACACATGCAAAACCTGTGTGAACCCACCCTAAAGGGGCTGAAGACATATCATCAGGGTAGGTCATCAAATTGGGATTAGTGGGGTCCTACTTTCAGACACACCCCCACCACCAATTAGCCTTTGGAAGGGGCCACGTCAATCAGTTACATGGCCTTTCTGCAGCTCGGTTCCATTCAAGTGAATAGAAGTGAGCTGCAATACCGAGAACAGCTACTATACAATTGGCGGTACTCTGTTTAGTACACAATGAAGAGTCTGCAGCGCCAATTTGATGGTTGTGGCACCTTCAAAAAGTTGATGAATGGAGGTGCTAGGAGTTGGAACCCCTCCGACAGATCATTAGAATCCCAGATCACTGCATGTCATGAAAAAATGTAGCTCACATTGCAACAAATGAAGCACGAGTTATGATGAGCAGTCTTGGAAACCTGAGAAGATCAAGGTCTAGCAACATTCAGTTTGGCCAAGAATAAAAAGAATGGCACAGCCTCCACTTGCCGGCTGCCTTGTGCACACTTCTAATACAATAGACCTCTGCAGAGGTTGTGCTAAAGATCTATACAAATAAACAAAAATCCACCACAAGTAGAAATCATAAAATAATTAGAAACATAAATTAAAAAGCCAGTGCATAGTACACAAAATAAAAACTGCTAATGTATCCAAATGGACAAACTATATAAAAGGAAAAAAGTAACTGTCAAATATACCTCATCTTTTAGTTTTGAATCTTGCTTCTCTGGGAGTGGAAACATTCCTGTTTAAAATCAATAAGGGTGTTCCCCTTCTGGAGCTACTGTGTCATGTTCTCAAAAATTGTTAAAAACATATGTGACTAAGGCCAGCCATACACATTAGATAGCTGTCGACTCCTCCATACACATGCAAGCTGGGCTCAGCCAAACATGCATGTGTCCAGAATAGCACGTTTTAAAAACGAATGGCACAGTACTGCTGATTAGGGATGAGCAAACTTCAAGTTTTGACGTTCAAGTCCAGGTGTCGGTATATGCTGAATTGCGTTATGGATTCCGTTACCATGGACCATAACGCAATTCCATGACTGAGTTCCTTTAGAGGCGTTCCGTCATGCGATCCGTCATAATAGAAGTCTATGGCCAGCATAACGGATCCGTCCAGTTTTCGTTATGCAGGAGATCACTCCTGCATAATTGAAACCAGGCGGATCTGTTATAGAAAGTGGCCTAGAAACATAAAAAGTGGAAGAAAAAACAAAACAAAGCTTAGGATCCATAACATGAGGGACATCAATGGCATCTGACAGACCACAATGACTAGAATATGTTCTGCTGTGCTTCCATTGAGGCAATCATTTTGCCCTGCATTTTTGCCAGAATCTGCAACAGATGCTCCTAGCTTGAGAGAGATATTTTGAGATTTATATATTGATAACCTATCCTTAGTAATAGTCCATCCACATCAGCAGGGTGAGCGGGGGTCTGACACCTCATAAACCAACCGTGACGCGTATCCCCGATGCGGGAAGTCAGTGCCGGAACTACACACTGTTGTGGGCGGAGCATGCAACGGCAGTGCTCTTCCCATTCACTTTAATGAGCGCAACACTGGTTACCAGTTCTGTCTACTACGTAATGGACAGAGCCGTGTAGCTCCAGCATGACAGCTACTCTGAAACAGTTGCCGTACAGAATGGGGGGGGGGGGGGGGGGGGGGTCAGACCCCTGCCATCTAATATCTCCTATATGCAGGAGATTTAAATCCTGGAATACCCCTTTAACATTCTATTATAAAATGATTCAGATTCACCTATATGATAGACCATTGTATCCATACACAATTACACAGAAGACAATCAGAGCAACACTGAATTCTCCATTTAATGGTGTGGGGCTTAACTGGATGTGCATCATGAAGAATCAAAGATCAGGTCTAACGGTTTACGAGAAGTCCTGTGTGAAATCACAACTCCTCTACAGTAAATATTCTATATATGCAAACATACTATGTATGTATATATATCATTTCAAAAGCAGGTCAGCAATTGGTACAGTACACATACATACCCGGACGAGAAAAACAGTACAATACTATTCAATGCAGCAAAGACCACACAGATTACCTGCAGAGTCCATCATTTTAACGCGTGACTTTACCAGAAGAACAAATGTTCTCCCCCTACTGAGGCTGGAATAGACAACGGTTCAATCATCTACCGATATTACGGTTAGACATTAGCTCGGGGGGTATAACACATCATGCTTCAATGGCTGCGAACACAAATTAAACTATTACTATGTGAGAGGCTAAACCACGGATGTAACATTGCCTCCTTACTGTGCTCATCCTGGACAGTAGAACACAAAGTACCCAAAAGTCAGCTTAAAGTGTGCCTCCAATTTCACATTGCCTGCCATGAGCCGTGATCTAGACGGAGCATAATGTTGTCAGAGACCAGACCTATAGGGATCCAGTACATTACTTATTATAACAAATAGAACTGGGCTAATACGTATTACTATGGGATCCTCGGAGAGGAGGCTAATGCTCTGTCAGATTTTCAGAACTTTACGCTGCCTGAAGTGGAGAAGGCCAATTTATCACCGTAAAGAGGACCGGTCACCTCTTCTGACATGTCTGTTCTAGTAAATACTTGTATTCACCATGAAATAAAAATTGTGGATCAGTTCTTAGAACTCTGCACTGTCCCTCTGTTATTCCTCCTCAATACTTATGTAGCGGGCTAGGTGTTAGCAGATGGGGGGCGTTTGTGTCCACACGTTCTGATCAGTGGCTCCAGGGTCAGACTGCCTCCGAGCACACTGATCCAACAAGGTGACTGGTATTAA
Source organism: Bufo bufo (assembly GCF_905171765.1). Lineage (NCBI taxonomy): Eukaryota > Metazoa > Chordata > Amphibia > Anura > Bufonidae > Bufo > Bufo bufo. Next base: position 489,825,625 of record NC_053389.1, read on the forward strand.
CCACTTGTTAATTTACTCAAATATTCAGGGGGAATAACAGGGGAACGGCACAATGAACAGTTCTACGGAAGGAGGATCCAGAATTGCTGATTCATGCAAGTATCTTCTAAAGCAGACCTGTAAGGAGGGCAGTCGGCTCTTCTCTTCTCATCCACATAGGACGCAACTTGTGGCAGAAAAGTCCGCATGTGGATTTTGCTACAGATTTGATGGCAATTTCAGCCTGTGCATCACTGTAATGAAAATGAACAGGCATGTACACTTTTGGCCTCCATAGGTTTAATCTTACAAAGAGGATAAACCCCTTTTGAACTGTTCATTTCACTGCAAGAACCCTCAGATGGAGTACAGCAACGACATATAGAATAGACATATTGTATTTAACTAATAGGATAGTACATTTGGTAAAAATGGAAAGTATAAAATTAACCAAAAACAATTGTCTTGTTACATAACAAGCACGATCAAGTCACTGTAGGCATATACACCCTCAAAACCAGGTTAAATATGTACAGATCAGTAATGCTATTGTGACGAGGCCTAGCCACCCTGACCTCGAGGCAGAAGACAAAAAGCCATCGCATGATATCACAATGGAAGGGTATGTGCACGTGACATTTGTGAATTACAGGGAAGCATTTTTCAAAAAAAACATTAAAATGCCATGTAACAGCATATCCTGTATAGAGCGCAAGTAATATAGCACTACGGTGGTAAGGGTGGCATTAGTGCCTAGTAGATAGCAGGAGATTAACCACTCGGGATATTACTAAAGCTACTCCTTGTAGGAGATGTTGATTTTCATAAAGAAAGTGAAAACTATGAGGTTTCCTATTTAAAAAATAAATTAAATTAAATTAAATTAAAAACTAAATACTTTAACATTTAGTGAAAGATCTACAATGGGTACATAGTCGTTTCCTCGCATAGCAGGGGTTACAGTAAATTTCAAACAAAGTCCAAAAACCCCGAGAGCGAACAGATTCACGATTTGATTTGATTTAAGAAAATGACAATTTTCCGTCCAGGATAAACATAAAAAAAGAAATCCTATAGCAAAAGGAAGTTCTCCACAGGAAACCTTGCGGAAATGGAAAATGTAATGATTCTTGGCTGACAGCTGTTCTACAAAGCAAACACAGACACAGAAATACAGTACGCAGCTGGTATGGTTAAGAGAATACGCAGCCATCGCTCGGCATACTACAACCATACCTTTTATGAGGTTATCCAATGTACCCTAGATCCACCACTTTCCATTGACTGCGCCTCCCTCTCCTTCATTGACAGGTACTCCCATCACTATCATCTCTTAGAACACTGGCCCACGAGCAGTAGAGATGTTTGCCGCCTAGACAAAATGTTGTACTGCGCTTGCGCGGATGTTCTAAAAGACACTGCAAGATTTCTGGGCAAGGAAAGAGGACAATACAGCAGCCCGACCCGGTCAATCAAGGAGGAGAAGAGGCTGGCAAAGGAAGTCAGTGAACTAGGGTGCAGTGGGGGGCTGTGCAGTTACAGGGGTCGTCTCACTTCAGTAAATTGCATTTCTCATGTAGAGGAAATTAATACAAGGCACTTACCAATGTATTGTGATTATCCATACTGCCTTCATTCATCCAGCAGCAGTGGTCGTGCTTGCACACTATAGGAAAAAGTACTGGCCTCTCTGATGGCCGGGATCGTGGATGCACACCTGCACAGCAGCTTCTGTCCCCACCACCTTGTATCTGCACGGCAACAGAGTCCATAACTCCTAAATACGAGCAGTGTATAATGCGATGGAAAAACGAATCCAGCCAGCAAAGGAGGCAATATGGACAATCACAGGACATTAGTAAGTGCCTTGTATTAAGTTTCTTTACGTGATAAATACTATCTGCTGAAGTGAGACAATTTGTATATGAATTAAATGCAGTATTGAATAACAAAATTAAAAAGGCACCATTATATTATGCTGACCTAGTTCAACCATGCATTGTGCCTGGTTTAAAGGGAACTTGTCATCACCTTTATGAAGCCCGTTCTAACGGCAGAATAAAGTAGAGACAGGTGAGTTGATTTCAGAGATCTGTCATTTAAAAGTTAAATGTAAGTGGTTGCTGAGAACAGACATCACAATCATTGCAGACTGGGCCTGGAAAAAGAGTCCTGGCCACCTGAGAAGAGTCCTGGTTCTTCATGAATTCCTGCTCTCCTGCCCACCTGCTGATGACTGTCAGGCTTCTACCTAGTTTTCTCTCTATCTAGGAGAGAACTGCCAATCATCAGCCGATGGGAGATTAGGAATAACCAGGACTCTTCTCCGGTAGATCTGACTCTTTTCCAGGCCTGGGCTGCAATGATTATGATGCTGGTTTTCAGCAACCACTTACTATTAGCTCATGAGTGACACACCGCTGACATCAGCATTTCTGTCACTAATGTATGCTGCCCTCAGTGAGGTGATGACAGGTTCCCTTTAAAAGTGATTTCCCTGTTGGCAGACTCCCTTTAACCCCTTCCTGATGCAGCGATTTTCAGTTTTTGCTTTTCGTTCCCTGCCTTCCCGGAGCCATGACTATTTTTCTTTACAAAGCCTTACGAGGACTTGTTTTTTGCAGAGCGAATTATACTTTCTAATAGCACCATTTAATATTGCATAGAACGTAACAGGAAGCTGGAAAAAAAATTCCAATTGGGGTGGAAAAGGGGTAAGGGGGGGTGGGGGGGAATGCAATTCTGTCACAGTTTTATGGGTTTGGTTTTTACGATGTTCACTATGCAGTAAAACAGATTTCTGCTTTTCATTCTCCAGGGTCAGTACCGTTATGGAAATATTACATATGTATAGTCTTGCATTTTAAAGGGTTTCTATCACTTCGTTTCACCTATTGAGCTTTCAGACACTAGCGATCCGCTAGTGTCTGCTTTATCTAACCATCCTAATATAAGAGCTTATTGTCCTGCCGTTTAGCTAAAAAAATAACTTATATAGATATGCAAATGAGCCTCTAGGTGCTATGGGGGCGTGATTAGCACCTAGAGGCTCCGTCTACCTTAACAAACTGCCGCCGCCCAGCGCGTCCCTCCAGCCCGCCCATCTCCAGCTGAAGCGATCCTCTCCGTGCGCGTCTCGGTTCTGCGCATGCGCAGTGAATGTCTGATCGCTTCCCTGCTCAGACATCTCCACTGCGCCTGTTCCTCGGAGCACTATGACGTCATCGGCGCAGGCGCAGTGGAGATGTCTGAGCAGGGAAGCGATCAGACATTCACTGCGCATGCGCCGAATACGAGGAGCATCGCATTCCGGAGGAGATGGGCGGGCTGGAGGGACGCGCTGGGCGGCGGCAGTTTGTTAAGGTAGACGGAGCCTCTAGGTGCTAATCACGCCCCCATAGCACCTAGAGGCTCATTTGCATATCTATATAAGTTATTTTTTTAGCTAAACGGCAGGACAATAAGCTCTTATATTAGGATGGTTAGATAAAGCAGACACTAGCGGATCGCTAGTGTCTGAAAGCTCAATAGGTGAAACGAAGTGATAGAAACCCTTTAATAGTTAAAAAAAATATAAACACTTTTGAAAAAATATTTTCTTTTCATCGCCATATTCTGACCCCCATAACTTTTTTAGAGTTATATCTACAGAGTTGTGTGAGGGCACATTTTTGTTAATACCATTTTGGGGTGTGTATGACTTTTTGATCACTTTTTATTCATTTTTTTTTTGTGAGGTAAAGTGATGGGAAAAAAAAAAACACCATTCATTTTATAGAATACATTTTTTATATTTTAATAGTATGGGCATATTTGAACAAGGCGATGCCCATCATGTTGATTTTTATTTATTGTTTAAGTAGTTTGATTTTGGGGAAAAGGGGCGATTAGAATTTTTATACATTTTCAAAAACTTTTTTTAAACTTTTTTTGTGGTCATCAGATTGCAATGGGTTTTCCTCCATTACCCTATACACAGATGACTATATTACAATTCAGTGCTGCCATCTGCCTGCCTGAATTCCAATATACAAGTAATGAGCCTGAAAGCCTAGTACAGGTTCAGGCTCATTACTTACAAGGACCCGGGGGAGGCGTTCCTGCCTGTGATGTGCACGCTTCCCTGTTTCTGGCCTGTCTGAGGGGTTAACTGTCCACGATCAGCATTACCACCGATTGCGAACATTAGCCGAGGGTGTCTGCTGTATGAAACCATGGCGCTGGCTCCACTACGAAGCGGGCTCCATCTTTAAAGACCCAACATCAGCCGTACATGTATGTTGGATGTTGAGAATGGGGTTAAAGAAGCCATAGCCCTGTATGGTTTAAAGGGAACCTGACACAATGAAATACAGTAGGAGTCGTGTGGGCGGTCATACTCAGTGATTGACAGCCTTCCCTGTATGCTTATGCAGAGTTAGCTGTCAATCGCTGATAGGACCTCCCACATGACTCCTATGAATAAAAACAGCAGATATAAATGTATATAAAACACAAGTTAGGGCTTGTTCCACAATACACGTGCACCGTTCCGTGTGCATTTCGCATCACGGATGCAGACCCATTCACTTTAATGGGTCCGCAAATCCGGAGATGCGGAACGGAATCACGGAACGGAACACTACGAAAGCACTACGGAGTTCCGTGGGGTTCTGTTCCATACTTCCGTTCCGCAAAAAGATAGAATTTGCTCTAACGTTTTGCGGAACAGACGAATGCAGACCCATTCAAGTTGAATTGGTCTGGATTCATCCCGGCAGCCGTAAGGAGGTTGCCCGTGCATTGGGGACCGCAAATTGCGGTCCCCAATGCACGGAACGGCCCACCTACAGCCGTGTGAAAGAGCCCTTACACTGAATCTTTTCCTATAAAACCATATATCGATCTGCTCAGCTCCTCCTGCTCTATAACATGCTGCCTGCAGACTGCACTGCATTACATGACGACAGGTCCTCTTTGCATTTATTGTCCCCAAAAATGTCACTGTTAGTCTTTAGTTATTGATGGTCTTCTTACAAGTAAAAGGAGCCAACTTCCTATTTTCTTAGCTTGATCTTGTGTACTATTTCCAGTGCATACACAAACGCTTGTCTGCTCATGTGACAGCATTAGCAGTGTCACTCCCAGCATGATGTTGAGATAATGTTGCCCATTTCAACAAGAGCTCATGTGGACATGAGCTCATATTATATCTAAAGCTGTTAACGGCCTAAAGACTAGAGGCAATCTACCAAAACCGCAAGAGAACGCAAACACAATCTCAGGGACAGCTAACAAGGCCATTTACTCCATGTTGTCATTCTTACAATCGCCACTTAAAAGGGGTTTTCCGGACTACTTTTTAAATGTAGTCCTCTTATGCACAAAGATTGGGAGGGCTTTTCAATTGTATTAAAGTATGTTCTCGCTGCAGCACCCACTGCACTGCTGCATGTAAAGACAACAGTCCGACACGGCCGGCGCAGCGAGGACACCATCTGCGACTGGGAAGGAGGTTATGAATAGACTTGAGCAACTCTGCAATGGAACAGGAGAATGTAAAAATTTAATTAGCTAAGCCGTTACCTTCCCTTGTGGCCCTTTATCCTCCTAATGCACTGTACTTATTTGCCTTTGGACACTGCATCAGGTTGTTACAGCTCCAATGCACACCACTACTGTGTTATCACAAGGGTTACTTGCTCATTTCCATACAGTTTCTGTACACAATACAGTATTTACTTATTTCTGAGCCATGTCTAGGTTTGATCCTATAGAATATTTGTTTTTAACTATGAATTATTAAATAGGTACCTATGCTTAAAAAAAAAAAAAAAAAAACACTGTATAAAACTTTTTCCTTGACGGTATGGATTAGCTCACATTGCGGCACTATTCTATGGAGAACACTCTTTTTGGTGCCTGTTGGTACAATGGTGGTGTATGGGTAATGTATGCATCAGGAGCTTTCCTGGAGTATACTTTAAACATACACTGAAGTGTAGCAGTGTATGGGCCAGCGTTTATGCCTCATGTGGCCAAATCCTTAAAACACATGTATGAGTGTTTGAACCTCTTAATGACCAGTGACTGCAGTCATGGCCAAAGGTTTTGAGACTGACACAAATTTTGGTTTTCACAAAGTTTGCCACTTCAGTGTTTTTAGACATTTCTATGGTATACTGGATTACAATTAAAAGTATTTTATAGTATTTTTTGAAAAAATTATTGGCAAATTATTGGCAATATTTACAGTGTTGTTGACCCTTTTTTTTTTTTTTTTTTTTTTCAAGACTTCTGCAATTCGTCCTGGCATTCTAGATATCAGCTTCTGGGCCAAATCCTGACTACTGACAACCCCTTGTTGCCTAATCAGTGCTTGGAGTTTACGACAATTTCTGTGTTTTTGTTTGTAAGTCCACTTTTTGAGGATTGACCACGGGTTCTCAGTTGGAGATATGGGGAGTTTCCTAGCCACAGACCCAAAAATGTTATGTTTTGTTTACTTAGTTATCACTTTTGCCTCGTGACATGATGTCCAATCCTGCTAGAAAAGCATTGTTTATAACCAAATTGCTCCTGGATTGTTTGAAGAAGCTGCTCATGGAAGATTTTTCAATACCATTCGTTATTCATGGCAGTATTCTTAGGCAAAACTGTAAATGACCCCGTTCTCTTGGATAGGATGCAATCCCACACATGAATGGGATCAGAATGCTCTACTGTTGGCATGGCAGGACTCATGGTAATGCTCACCTTTCCATTGTCTTTCTCTGGACAATTATTTTTCCAAATGCACCATACAGTCTGAAGGGGGATTCATCAGAGAAAATAACTATACCCCAGTCCTCTGCAATCCATTCCCCGAAATTTCTGCAGTCTGTCCTTGATGGGTTTTTTTTTGTTGAGAAAAGCGGCTTCTTAACTCCAAGTCGTTCTCCAAAAGCCTATGCCTCACTGTGCTGAAGATGCACTTATACCTGTAAACTGCCATCCCTGAGCAAGCTCTGCAATGGTGCCAACCTGATCCTGTAGCTGAATCATCTTTACGAGATGATCCTGGCCCTTGCTGGACTTTCTTGGGCACCCTGAATCCTTCACAACAACCAAATCTCTTTCCTTAAAGTTCTTGATGAACTGAACGGTTGATTTAGGTATAATCTTGCAAGCAGCATTCTCTCTGAAAACCTTTGGATGCAAAGCAATGATTCACGTTTTCTTAGAGGTAACCATGGTTAACAGAAGAAAACAAGGACTTTAAGCACCAACTCCCCCTAACTCAATCAGCATGACTGAGTGATATTAGCTGCCTTGTCCTCGTAATAACAAGATCCCAGAAATTATGTTATGCAGATCATTTTGTGGCAGAGCTGAAATGCAGTAGAAATTAGATTTTCATTATTAAGTTCTTAATTTTCATGCCAAGGAATTACATTACATTACATTCATTTTTCATTACAATCTAGAGTTACTGCAAATTGCCACCTTAAAAACGCAAGCAGCAAATTTTGTGAAAATCAAACTTTGAGCCAGTCTCAAATTTTTGGCCATGACTGTACAGGACATCATTGGGTGCCAAGGAATGTATGGCCTCTGGCAGGGTATAAAAGAATGCCAGTAAAAATGCTATCCAACGCAATACAGAAGTAATGTAGTGAATAGTCCTTATGGAGACTAAAGAAATAAATAAAAAAAATAACCAATTCAAAGGCAAAGCACACTGACAAAAGAACCAAGGACTTTGCCTATTGTAATTCATCACAGATCATCTTATTGAAAAGTGTGCCATGCTTATCAACTATTTCTTATAAACCTCCCCCCTCAAGTGTTTATCATATAACCATTCAAATCATTATGACAGTTATTTCCTACAAAAAGTGGAACAGGCTACACGTTACACAGTTCCTATTCCACTTCAAGTGATGCCAAAATGTTTTTCGTGTAATACTTTAATAAACATCTGGAACAATGCATCACGCAACAAACTATAGAGCCTTTCAGAATCACAACTATTGTAAACAAAAAAAAACTTTGAACTAATATATCATGTTGTTTAAAAGGGGGTGTCTGGAATAATTTGCCTAAAATTAAAAAAAAAATTAAAAAAACAAAACATGATGAACTTCTCCGGTGCCGTCCCCTTTGCGGATCAGGTACTCTTGCAGCTGTTTGTTTACAAACAGTAGTCATGGTAGCATCAAGGGGTACCATGTGATCACTGCAGCCAATCAATGTCCTCAGCTGTAGACCACTGAGGACAGTGATTGGCTGCAGCGGTCACACAGCTGCAAGAGTACTGGACTAACAGTCCTTTTTAAAGTGTATAATGCACATTGCCCACTATATAATGACGACCAAAAACAAGGATCCAACTTTTTTTTTTTTTTTAGAAACTGGTTACAGTATATATTTACAGAGTCCCAAATGTCTTGTTACCCCTCACACAGCTGTGGAGAAAAAGAGAAGAAAGGCTTCTGCTACAGCCAGACATAGGACAGTGAGGAGCAGGGGATCTGTTTATATATTCTTTGGTTTAACTGTAATATGATAAAAAATTTGATGAAAGTAAATTAGGAGCTTAATGGAAAAAGTGATCGGAATAGTAAAAGCAAACACCACTTCAACGGAAAAGTTGACTGCAGTGATCAACAGCGAGAACTTACTGAATACTGACTCCTACAGGCTTTAGTGAACTTTCTAATAAAGCCATGTACAGTAAGCATCCCATAGGGGTTACAGCAAACATAACTGTATTGTTTTAAAAGGCTTTCCCATTTTATGCTACATGCACACGACCGTGCTGTTTTTTGCGGTCCGCAAACCCCGGAACCGCAAAAAACGAAAGCCGCCCGTGTGCCTTCCGCAATATGCGGAACGGAACGGGCAGCCCATTGTAGACATGCCTGTTCTTGTCAGCAAAACGGACAAGAATAGGACATGCTATATTTTTTTTTTGCGGGGCCACGCAAAAACGGCGGCTCGGATGCGGACCCAAACAACGGCCGTGTGCATGAGGCTTTAATTGTAATATGACATCTCAATAGGATATTTGATAGGTGGTGGTCACCTCTGCCCATTATTCTGCAGGATGAGAAGACTGACATAACATAATGCAGGTAAACACATTTTGCCCAGCTATTGCCAATCCTCATAATAATTAAATTGCAAGACTAGCCATACATCACACCTATGTATAGAACTTGCAACAGCACTTTGAGATAGCTAATCTTTCTAAAGGCTATAAAGATTATTACTGCAGTGAAGAGACTTTATGGTACATTTCTCTCTTGATAAGGAAGCTAATATCAGCAAACTAGATTAGTATCAGGACTACAGGCATTTATCTAGCTAAGCTGAGATAATGTGCTGCCCAGGCGCTAAAATTCTTACCATTAGAAATAAAGGAAATTACATTGTTTAAACACCATAAACAGAATAATGCAAATATGAAAACTGCCTAAAAGGTCTAACAACTATTATTCCCGACTCCTCTATACTCTGTACAGGCAAGTATGTGTTTTCAGTGGGGACATAGATGATGTCAGACATCTCAGGCAGTGGCTCATCTCCAAGGAGAACAAAAGGATGGGGTGAAAAAAACTACTCTACCTTAAAATCATCTGTTGGGAAGGGGGGGACAGTCCGGATCTCCCCATACACATCAGAAAAGGAGTATCTTTTAAACTCAGTATATAGAGATTTTTTTTTTTCATATTTGGTTGTTAATCTTCCGTATTTTTGCAGTACTATCTCAGCACAAGATAAGACCTCGAATATAAATAGGTGACCCACTGTCAGTTTACTGCTGCCATGAGGGAAAGATGTTATCTGAGGGTAATCCTCATGATAATTTGCATATGTAGAGTTAGGATAACAGTATGATGCCTACAGAAGCATTTCACTTATCAATGTAATAATTGATGCCCTAATTGGGTCACTATAGGGGGCTCTCTCTGGACACAATGTGTCTGCCTGAAGAAGTTAAAGGGGTATTTGCATCTTAGACAAGGATATGCCCCCATTTTCTGATGGGTTCATGTCCCACTTATGTCGTAAACTGAGCCAGCAAAGTGAAGGAGGGCACATTGCACACGCGTGGCCACCCTCCATTCTTTTCTATGAGACCGCTGAAAAAAGCAGAGCGCTGGCTAAGCCATTTCCGTCGGCCACATAGAAATGAATGGGAGCACACTGTGCTTGAGCGGCCACATCTTCCATTAACTTCAATGGGGCTGACAAATACACGGCTATTTTCGCCGGCCCCATTGAAATGCATGGAGGGTGGCCGTTTCAATTTATGAGATAGGTGGGGGTCCCAGAAGTGGGACCTGCATATATCAGACAATGGGGGCATATACTACTAATATACCCCCATTGTCTGAGATGGGAATACCCCTTAAAGTGAGAAAAAGTTAAAGGGGTTGTGCTGACCTGCTGCTCCATCAGATCAGACGAACACAACTCCCGTTCTCAGAACAGGTGGGGGTCCCAGCATTCAGACCCCCCAGTGATGAGTTAGTTAGCCCCGTGGAGAGTTCTGTCAACTTGATGCTTGACATTGCAAATTGTGAACTGTAGAAACCCATTTCATAAAACTCCTGGTGCGCAAATCTTGTGTTGCCACTTGCAGAGGCAGTTTAGAACTCTGTAGTAATTTGGAAGGGCATCTACATACTTAAAGAGGACCTGTCACCACTCCGGACATGCCTGTTTTAATAGGTTCACGCATTCCCCATGTAATAACACTTCTGGAGCATCTATTCTTATGGCTCTGTTGTACCATTCCTTTATTATTCTACTAGAAGTTATGGATTAATTGCTAGTAGTCTGCAGTGTGGGTACAGAGGTGTGGTAATAAGTTTGGGGGGGGGGGGGGGGGGGGGGGAGTGTACCTGCACAGACTGACTATCCAATCAGACTGACTATCCAATGCTGCCATTTTCAGACTGTTCAGGTACACCCCCCCCCCCCCCCCCCTCAACTGGTTACCACCCCTCTGTACCCTTACTGCAGACTGCTGGCAAATTATTCATAACTTCTAGCAAGAATAATAAAGGAATGGCACAACATAGAGCTATAAGAATAGATGCTCCAGAATTGTTATTACATGGGGAATGCATGTCAAAGCGGGGACCTGTCCTCTTTAAGGCCATACACCTTCATACCAAGATAGTATTCTTCCAAAATGTGGGTATTACAGGAGTTTTCCAAAATATTTTAACTGATGACCTACAGATGTAGCCGGGTTAACACACAAACTCTTAACTCAAATTTATTAACTCATCGTGTTCTCTTGAAACAAAAGCCATTGAAAAGCAATTGAAGGTGTTTGCTTAAAGCATGTGTTTTAACTCTACTACATCCGTATCCTCAGGAGAGGTCATAAGTAGCTGATTGGCAGGAGTCCTGGGTGTCGAACTCCCACGAATCAGGTGAGACGTGCCAGTGCTTCCAGTAGTGCCACAACCTGCTCTCTACTCACCAAGCACAGCGCTGTACATTGTATAGCGGCTGTGCTTGGTATCCCAGCTCAGCCTCATTCACTTTAATGGGGCTGAGCTGCACCTAGGCCAAAGAGCTGATCGGCAGGAGTCCAGGGTGTCGGATCTAGAGTTGAGCGAACCTGCCTTTTGGCAGGTTCGAGTTTGTGGTTTAAGTGTATTACATAATGGATTCTGTTATCATCGAATCAATAACATAATTCAATGCCGGCATGCCAAACGGAATGCCTCTAAAAAGGCATACAAGTGTATAGCCAGCAGAACGTAAACCTCGGAACAGGCCATACACTTGTATTATGGTGATTTCTTCATCTCAAACAATTTATTGAAACAAAAGGCCAACAAAAGTAAATGTCAATGCCTCAAAAACTTGTCAGGTGGCCTTGACCATCAATTACAGCTTGAGGACGACGTCTTGCTGTTCACAAGTCGACTTACTGTCTCCTGAGGCATGGCATCCCACTCTTCTTGAAAGGCGGCCTCAGGTCATTGAGGTTCTGGGGTACAGAGTTATGAGCCTCTACACGGCTATTCAGCTGTTCCCATAGGTTTTCAATGGGAATCAGGTCTGGAGAAAATGGAGACCACTCCATTTGAGGTGCTCCAGTATACAACAGCCGTTCCTAATGATGAGACCTTGATGAACTGGACCATTGTCATCCATGAAGATGAAATTAGGCCTGTGTTGTTCATGCAGAGGCACAAAGACTAGATAAATGATGTTATTCAAGTGGTCTGGGCTTGTCATGGTACCATTCACAAAGTGTAGTGCAGTTCTGTATTGACTAGACACCTGCCCACACTAACACCACCAAAGGCAAATAGTGGCTGATGCATAGCGCTCTCCTTGACGTCTCCAACATCGTTGGCGGCCATCATTTCTGCTCAACAGTGAACAGCACTGAGCCCCACTGGTCCCTCGTCCAGCATAGATGCTCCCTGGCCCATGCAAGACGATGACACCTGTGCCTGGTGGTGTGGTCAGGTACCCTTGCAGGTTACCTGGCGCACAGACCATGCTGATGTAAATGGTTTCAAATGGTCTGACGTGACACTTGGGTGCCTTTCACCTCCCTTAAATGTGCCTGGGTTGTGTGGCATTCATTATCCGCAACCACAGGGCATTGTTCACAATGAAGTGGTCATCAGTGTGGGATATGACCAAAGGAAGTCCAAGTCTATGCCTTTCTGTGATTCTTCCAGTCTCTCTCTATCTCCGTTGACACCTGCTGATGATACTCTAAGCTCAGTGGCCACTTCCGTCTGAGAAAATCCCGCTTCTAGCCTCGCAAGGTACTGTTGATCAATTGTTAGATGTCGTCTTGGTCTCATGATGTCAAAATGTGAGCAGTATGATGAGGACTGTTGAAATACCAATTCTAATTGAACCAGAAAATTTATTTGGCGATTCATGGATCAAACACCTGTTGTGAATTTTGCCATTGAGCTACTTGTTAGACAACAGCAAGTTGTGCAAAAAGTACTGAAACACTTAACAGCTGGACACGTGTATTCAAAAGTTTAGATAAGTTAACATTATTTTCACCTGTAAAGATTAGAGTGCCAAATATCCCTAATTTTTTGTACATCTACTTAAAATTTTACTCACAAACCTTTATTTTCTAAATGTAGTAGCCTCTCGCTTAAAGGAAATATATATTATAATGGTATGTGTAGCTGACCAGCTAAGACCTGTCCTAGGTTGCTAATATAGCTTATATGTGCATATAGCCAGAACTGCCAATAACCTAAATACAGTTCCTATGTTTATGTGTTAAAGACGAAAGCAGAGTTATTTACTGTGACATCATGTTTTGGATGTCATATAACTGTTATATTTTGTGTTCACAGAAGCAGGAAAAGATAATATACCTTTAAGATTCATTTTGTAATGTAAGGTAAGCTCAGTGACACAGCAGAAACAGAATGCATAGTGTTAATCTGTTGTTGCTAGGCAGAGGTCTAGACCAATCACAGCCAGCCTCTCACACAGCCTGTCTGGGAATTCCCCCAGCTCCTGCTAGAATCATTATTCACCAGAGACAGGAGCTGAAGAGACATTCACTCCACTGAGAGCTGAGTTTTATGGGAACAAAAGGCCAAAACAGGTAGTTAAAACAGTTATATAATGTTCATATTGTCAGTATTGTGTTTAGAACTGTATACTGAACTAGATATATATATGTGTTTACTTACAATTCCACCAAACTACAATTGCAACAATACAATTGCAAATACAATTGCAAACTACAAAAAGCATACAAATAGCAATCCAAACAAATTGCATGCAGATCAGTAGAACTATCGGTCAAATCTTAGATATACCTCTCAGAGAGATCATAAAGTGCTTAAATAACTTAAAGTGAAAGTACAGATACTCAAGAGTGAAATATATCCACCATTTTATGTTGAATGACAAGATTGAACAGTTGAAACACCATCTAAACCATACCGCCATTTTGTGATATCTTTTCAACACGTTATGTACATGGACTATCTGCTGCGGAGACGGCAGTGTTATATATGAAGAAAAGTTTAAGTTAGTAAAGAAGTTATTTCAAGCATTTGATGTGCTCTTTAAACCTACTGTTTCCATAGAACGGCGCTAGAGGAATTACAGAGTAATAGTCTGGTTAGACTAAAAGTCAGAGATATCAAAATTCTTCTAATACCACAGCGCAAAAGGCACTTCATAGTGCTGCGCCTGCCACAGTACGGCCCGTTTACATGCAGGAATAGCAGAGCTGGACCGGACTAAACTTTGTGTCAGTCATGTGTACAGTCACCTCACAAATATCCGGTTAATAACCCAGGTATCTAACAGAATATTAAATAGTAGTTCAAGGATATGGAATAGTAGTATACTGAGGAGCAGAACATACAGTATATACAGTGCTACTACCTGCAGCAGAACTAAACACTACACTTTATTAACATCAGGTAAAGAAAGTCGGCCATGTAAATACAGTGATGTAGTTACTGTAATAAACATGATAAAATAATTGTCACCATTAGATTTAGTCCTATTTACTTATCACATGTGTTCTATGTGCTGACCCAGCATATATATGTCATGTAACACTGCTGCTTACTGAAAGTCAGACATGATGTGAAGAGTCACAGTACTGATGTCATGTTTCAGTTAGACCTTAGATACCTGACACAGGACTGGTCCATGGGCTGGACCACAGACTGCATATACAGTAGGGGTCAACTGCCTGATATGAGAAAGGAATTTTAAATACATGTATATTAGAAAATTGTATGATTTCCAATTATATAAACAAATAATAAAAACTGGAATACCTCTTTAACATCACCAGTTATCTTTAGAATATCCAGAAAGCAAATAGCTTTCTAAAAATACAAATGTAAGAAGAAAAAAAAGATTCTAGAGGTGATGAGAGTTGGAGAGCGGTTACTTCAAAGACTTCCTGCTTGTAAGCCAAATAAAGCATAATGCGGTCTCACTGTCTGTACAAGACACAACAATGCGGTCACATGTCGAGAGCGGCAAACACTACAATAATAACTGCAGCTAGATGAAAACATCTAGTCCACTGTAAAGAGCCTTTTAACCAGAAAGTTCTGCCATCTTGTTCATTAAAATGAAGTGTGTCGGCTTGTTCAGTCTGACAGGCCAGAACTGCACAGAACTCAAGGCTCTTGCGACAGCTTTTTTATCTCTTGTTCTTTTAAAGAGGACATACGACATCTTTTACCACAAATCTAAACCGGATACCAAATATTTTCTTTATTTCTAATCAGTTATTTTCAGACTCTAGATTTTTATTTTTTCCCTTCACAGCAGCTCAGAGATTTGCTTTACTACAATCACATAGGAAATCTCCATCACATGGAATGGAGACTGGCCTTCTTTAGCAGTCAGCACACAGAAGTTAAACTGCTATATAGACAAGTAACCCACTGTTAGTTTACTACTGCTGTGACGAGAAGATCGGGAGCTCCCCATACACATGAGTGCAGGGATCAGCAACCTACGGCACTCCAGCTGTTGTGAAACTACAACTCCCAGCATGCACACTTGCTTGGCTGTCATCAGAATTTCTGCAGACGTGAATGGGGCATGCTGGGAGTTGTCATTTCACAACAGTTGGAGTGCCAAAGGTTGCTAATCCCTGGATAAGTGTATTTCAAGCAGAACCTGTAGTGTTTGACAAGACTGGCCCTACAATCTGTGTATGGGGAGCTACCGACTCTCCCACACAGATGATGTTAGACAGACAAATGGATAGGGTGAAATTCTTTTTTTGGGCCTATTCTGTTTTCCAGGAAGATAAACCATCTCTAGGAGGTGTGTGGCACTGGCTTTCTCCTCTCTTCCTATTGAAAACATACGTGCTTGGTCGAAATAAGTGTGTATGTATATGGGGGCGTCAGAAGAGATAGCTTTCAGCCAAACAAGCGTTTACTCCGACAGCTAATAAAGGTATATGGGCACCTTAAAAGGGTATTCCAGATTGGTGAGGGCCCAACACCCCAATTGAATGGCAGCTGGGCTGCAGTATACTGGCACAGACACTACACAGTGGACTTTTACTTCCTGCGCAGTCCACTGTTTAGTTTTGAGTGCCAGCGGTTGCCCGAAACAGCCGATTGGTGGGAATCCTGTGCGTCGGATCTCCACCAATCAGACACTGATTTTCCAGAGGATAGGTCTTCATTTCAAAAAAAGCTGGAGTACCCTTTCAAATTCAATGGGTTTTAGACACAAAGTGAAGCCTACTCTTTGCTCCTCTCACATTACTAAAAATCTGGGACAAAGACTAAAAATGCAAACTACATTCTTACATCGTTTTTACTACAGTGATATGCAAAATAAGCAGTATGGGGAAGTTCAAAAGAAATAAAGGTAAAGGAACTAAAGCGGCAGTAGAAGTAAAAGATTCAAGTAGAGGCTCACCTACCTTAGTCTCTTAACTGGCGTCAATACAGCAGAACGAGTGCTGGTACAGAATACAGAGCACCCACAATATGGCTGTTCTGTCCCTGGCTATTTATACCCCAGTTGCATCATTTGATAACAAGGATTCCAAGTGTAATACATCCCAACATTATATATTTATAAACTGATAGTCCAGATCACTAGCAAAAGATATGCACTAGCTTGCCAGTCACTGACTCGTGCCAACTTGCTGACCCAGTTTCACAGTCATGAACTTTGTAAGACATGACTTATTGAAGGAAACCTATTCAATAAGGATTTCTGGCACCCATAAAAGAGTAGGAGAAATTACCTGGTTCTGACCCGCGTAACAAATTACACAGAGTGAGGTTGTATTAGAGAACCTCTAAGGGTTCAGCTTAAAGTAGCGTAAATGCTGTGGAGTTCCTCAATGGAATTGCATGCAGAATTCAGAGTAGCTGGGAAGTTGAGGTTTTAAAAATTCACAAGCAAGTTAACATGCAGTTTTTAAAGGGTAACAACCTTGGATGAAAAAACAAAAAGGGCAGCAGCACTGTACTGAATGCTCTGCTTCTTTAGCTTTCATCGCCTAAGCTCAGCTTTTCAAGTATATACCTCCCATGGATCTGTAGTCCATACGCTCAAAAGGCAGAGCAAAGCTGAAGAACGTTCATATGGCAGAGCGCTCTGAGCAGCATTGCTGCTTCCCGACAGTGATTTTCCGTTTTTGCATTTTCATTTTTTTACTCCCTACCTTCCCGGAGCCATAACTTTTTTATTTTTCCATTCACATAGACATATGAGGGCTTGTTTATGTGGGATAAGTAGCACTTGCTAATGGAACCATTGCATACGACTTAGTGCTCATGCACACGGCCGCTGCCCCGCCGTGGCCGTATTGCGATCCGCAATACACGGGGGCACCGGCCGTGTGCACCCCACATCACGGATGCGGACCCATTCACATGAATGGGTCCGCAAACCCAGAGATGTGGTGCGGAAGCACGGATCGGAACCCCACGGAAGCACTACGGAGTGCTTCCGTGGTGTTACTGGCCGTGCCTCCGCACCGCAAAAAAGTAGTGCATGCGCTACTTTTTTGCGGTGCGGACCGTCTGATGAAGATCGCGGACCCCATTCAGGTGAATGGGTCCACGATCTGCATGCGGCTGCCCCACGGTCGGTGCCCGTGCATTGCGGATTGCAATTTGCGGTCCGCAGCACCGACTCGGCCAGCACACGGTCGTGTGCATGAGCCCTTAGTGGGAAGCAATGGGAATGCAATTGCACAAAAAAAAAAAAAACATTTCACCATAATTAAATGAATGGTGCATGCTGGGAGTTGTAGTTTAACCACAGCTGGTTAGCCATCACTGCTACAGTCTGACCCCTGTAATTATTTTGTATTTACATCTAAGGAGCTGTACAAGGGCTCATTTTATTTTGCAGAGTGATCTTTTTTTTTATTACTATCAGGTCAAGCAATAAAAAATAAAAATTCCATTTTCACATTTTTTTTCCTCCCCTTGGCATTATGCCATTCACTGTACAGGATAACGGTTCTTATATTTTAATAGAATGGGCATTCTGGGACACAGCGATATCTATGATCAAATTTTTCTATTGCTTATTTTTAATATTTATATTTTTAACAGTTATACAATATTTATACATTTTTATACACTTTTTTTTTACTTTTTTGACACTTATGTTAAGATCCCCTAGGGGACTGTAACATGTGACCATGAGATCACTTCTCCCTCAGACTGCAATGATTCAACATTATAGCTGTATTACTATGGAGCCATGCTATAAGCAGGACTTCATAGGAACATAGCTGTGATAGGCCTTGGATCGCTCAGAGGGCCTAAGGCTGCCATAACAAGCAAACCGCTCCCTTAATCGCACCGCTGGGGAGCCGCTCTGGCCCCGAAATCGCAGCGTCCCAGCAAAAGGCCTCTCAGAAAGGCTATGTACACATTTGAGGGCAATTTTTTTTACTATTGCATTTCACTTATTTTGAGCTAAAAATCTTTTTTTTCAATCAGTCTTTATCTAAAAAAAAAAAAAAAAAAATCCTTTTTGTATACATAGCAGAGATGCTATAGTAGCAGCCTGTTATTTTTCTGTCTTTTTGATCATTTAGGGAGCTGATGGGCTCCTGATCTCTGCTCTCTAACATTATACACACTCATAGTTCAGTTCTTATCAGTAAGATAATAATGTGGCTTAAATAAGTGTTTATGACCTCTTAGTAGTTTAGAGATCAGGTTTATTAGATGACTGGCACAAAGTGAAAGTACCAGTCACACAGCTAGAAAAACAGTTAACCCTTTGTGACAGAATGGCTCAATATTTTTAATAAAGACCAATTGAAAATATGATTTTTAGACAAAAATGAGTAAAATGCAATCATAAACAAAAATTGCCTCCGTAGGTGTACATAGCCCTTAAATGTCTGTAATCACAGACATTGCCTCCGAGTGTCCGCTGTGAAAAACCATTCCCCATTTCTACAAGTCCCATTCACTTGGCTGAGACAATCTTACAAATTGTTGCATCCACCAATTGCGAATGTACCCTGGGAGAGTAAAATTATATGTTTATATAATAGATGTGCATGAGAGTTTGCAAATTCTTCAGAATTTTCCATACTTCTGCATAAATTTGTCCTAAAACTATATCAGATTTTCACACAAGTCCTAAAAGTAGATAGAGTTAACCAAATCAAACAAGTAATTAAAAGATATTAGACTTGGTCATTTATTTGAGGAAAACGATCCAATATCACATGTCTGCGAGGGGCAAAAGTATGCAAGCCTTTGTTTCCAGTATCTCATGTGACCCTCTTATGCAGCTATAATTGTTGATTAGTCCTGCACATTGGTCTGGAAGAATTTTAGCCCATTCCTCCATATAAAAGCACTAACGCTTGTGTTAGTGGGATTTCTCCCATGAACTGCTCGTTTCAGGTCTTTCCACAACATTTCTATTGGATTGAGGCCATGACTGACTCGACCATTCCAAAACTTAAAATTTTATTCTTCTTTAACCATTCTTTGGTTGAATGACTCGTGTGCTTAGGGTCGTTGTCTTGCAGCAAGAACCACATTCTCGAGATTCAGCTCACGTTAGGTATCCTGATATTTCCTTTTATAATTTGCTGGTATAGTTTAGAATTCATTGTTCCATCAATGATGTCAAGCCACCCTGGCCAAGATGCAGCAAAACAGGACCAAACCATGATACTATCACGACCATGTTTCACAGATGGGATAAGTTTTTTTTTATGCCAAAATGCAGTGTTTTCCTTTCTCAAAACATAAGGCTTCTAATTTAAACCAAAAGTTCTATTTTCATCTCATCCATCCACAAAACATTGTTCTAGTAGCCTTCGGGCTTGTTCAGGTGATCTTTAGCAAACTGCAGACGCCATCAATGTTCTTTTTGGAGAGCAGCTGCTTCCTCCTTTCAATCCTGCCATGCACACTATTGTCATTCAGTGTCTTCCTGATGATAGACTCATGAACATTAACATTAGCTAATGTGAGAAAGGCCTGTAGTCACTTAGAGGTTACCTTGGGTGCCTTTGTGAGAAACTAATCATGCCAAGAGAAAGGTATGTATGTTTGTTGGATGACTGCTCCTGGGGAGGGAAATAATGGTCTTGAATTTCCTCAATTTGTACAGAATCTGTCTGACTGTGGATTGGTGGAGTCTTTAGAGATGGTTCTGCATCTTTTTTCAGTCTGATGAACATCAGCAACTCTTCTTCTGAGGTCCTCAGAAATCTTCTTTGTTCATGCCATGATATACTTCCACAAACATATGTTGTGAAGAGCAGACTTTGATAGATCGCCAATTTCTAAATAAAACTGGCTGCCCCCTTACGCTAGATTGTCATCCTATTGGTTGAAAAAACCTGACTAATTTTAACTTCAAATTAATCATCTATGGCTACGTTTACACTGGCGTTTTGGCTTTCTGTTTGTGAGATCCGTTCTGGGCTCTCACAAGCGGTCCAAAACGGATCAGTTTTGCCCTAATGCATTCTGAATGAAAAAAGGATCCGCTCAGAATGCATCAGTTTGCCTCCGTTCCGTCTCCATTCTGCTTTGGAGGCGGACACCAAAACGCTGCCTGAGCCAAACGGATCCGTCCTGTCACACAATGTAAGTCAACGGGGACGGATCCGTTTTCTATGGCACAATAGAAAACAGATCCGTCCTCCATTGACTTTCAATGGTGTTCAAGACGGATCCGTCTTGGCTATGTTAAAGATAATACAAACTGATCCAGACGGTTGTATTATCTGAACGGATCAGTCTATGCAGATCCATGCACCAAATGCAAGTGTGAAAGTGGCCCAACTCTAATGGTTCACATACTTTTGCTACTCAGACATGTGATACTGGATTATTTTCCTTAAATGATTAACCAAGTCTAATATTTTTGAGTCATTTGTTAGATCTTTATCTACTTTTAGATTTTTTTCCCCCTTTTGAAGTCCTCTAAACAAAATTGGAAAATCAAATCAAAAGCAAGCAATAATTTACATAGTTATAATTTGTGAGACATAGTACATTTTTAATAATTTTTCAAATGTAATGAATAAGATAGTATATAATACATTGCAATTTGAAAGTTTGGCATCTAACAACCTTGGATATGAAATCAAGTTAAATAGAACACATTGTAAATCATCATTATTAGTGTACAACGTTATTGGTGAAATAGTTATAATTTGATTGCTCAGCCGTCCTCAAACAGGATGTGAGGACTCACGCACATGGCTTTATGGCCGTGGTGTCCATATTGCAGCCCTCAATCCGCAAGATACGGAGCAGTGCAGAGAAGAGACATGGATCGGAAGCCCATGGAAGCACTACGAAGCACTTCTGTGGGATTTCGGTCCGTGCCTCAGCACCACAAATAAATAGAACGTTCAATTATTTTGCAGTGCAGATAGTCTCTTGAGGATCGCAGACACATTAAGGTCAATGGGTGTGCATCCTCAAATGACGTTCACATGGACGGTGCCTGTGCATTGCGGACCGCTATCTGCAGCACGGGCATACACACTCGTGTGCATGAGCCCTTACTCTTATAATTAATAAACCATCATACAGTTAAATTCAATAGTAGATGCGCTAAGGGAGAACATGGTCATTTTACATACGGGTATAGAGTTCCCCATTACAGGACAAACCCCTATTTCAGCAGAGGGAAGCTAAAAGCTTTTTGTTTTCTATGACCTGCATAAAAATAACTGGATCTGAAAATATAATTCAATTGTACATCAATAATCAGTTGTAATTCAAACTGCAAATTAACTCACCGAAGTTTTCTCAGGTTCCACTTCCGAGACGACAGTCTCCATATTGATGGCCGTCTCCTAATCTGCAGCCAGTTAGAGTTCTAGCATTCCAAGGCCTTGAGTATCCTGTAACAATAAGATTGCATGTCAGCGCCAGAGGCAGGCCAGTGAAGCAAGAAGTGTCTGTATCTGTGCCAAACAAGATGACATTTAGTTGAAATTGTTCACTTTGTTAAGCAAATGGGAATAAAGCAACAAGGGGAAAAAAGGAAAAAAAAAACAAGAAAAAAAAAAAAAACACCACCATCCGCTATGGGATGAAACAGCGATTGAACTCCCGTCAGCTCTTTAATAGAACATCTGCTGCTCTGAAATCCTCTCCTCAAATACAGAGCGATTTGGAAGGCAATCCTCTCTGAGCAGTTGCAATAAATATTGCTTTCACAGCACAGGAAAGGAAACCTGCGCTCTGCAGACAGGATCCACTGCTTCCACGTTACAATCACAGCTGGGGAGATGAATCGCATCTGACTTGGACAGTAGACCTTTCCACAGAGAGGTATATACATAGCACTAACCGTGCTTGCTATAAAAAGCTACATTAGGCATTCATAGCAGGGCCAACAGGAGTGACACGTTTTATGTGCCAACATTACTCAACTGGTCCGCACTCCTATCAAAGACTTTTGTCTAGTGACATATGTGAAGAAGTATCTCCAAAAGAAGGGGAGTTTGAAAAGGTATGCTTAAAGGGAAGGAAAACCATCTCGCTAGTGCCACCATTTCAAAGTGACTCCCTGGGAGTCAAAGTCTGACTTTGTTAGGCTACTTTCACACTGGCGTTTTGGTTTCTGTTTGTGAGATCCGTTTCAGGGATCTCACAAGCGGCCCAAAATGGATCAGTTCAGCCCCAATGCATTCTGAATGGATAAGGATCCGTTCAGAATGCATCAATTTGGCTGCGTTTGGTCTCCGTTGCGTTTTTCTAGACGGTCACTAAAATGCAGTTTGCAGCGTTTTGGTGACCGTCTGAGGTCTGACTATGCGGAACCAAACGGATCCGTCCTGACTTACAATGTTGTTTTGAGGCGCTTGCCCCCATCAGTAGGGGGGAGGAATCTGGGTGGCTGAGAGATGCAGTATCCAAGTCTAGTGAGGCTGAAAACCAATACAAAACATGACTTAATTATCGGATTACATTTTTGCACATACAAGAATACTTGCAGCCACAGTACATCTGAAAACTGCACTGAACTTTGTGCATTTGTTTAAAGTGTAACCGTCATATTTTTGGTTTTATTTGCTAGTTTATTAGAGCTAGGCATGTATACCTGAGTTAGTCTGTCAATGATTGTCAAAAGATCTGTAATTACCTTATAATAACCGCTTTCATTAAAGGGGTTTTCCCATCTTAGACAGTGTCATTGTCTGATAGGTGCGGGTCCCACCTCTGGGACCCGTACCTACAAGGAGTACGGAGCGGAGAAAGTGGAGGAGGGTGAACTGCGCATGCGCAGCCGCCCTCCATTCATTTCTATGGAGCCGCCGAAAATAGCCGAGTGCTGGCTTGGCTATTTCCATCGGCTCCGTTCTCCTTGTAGGTGCGGGTCCCAGAGGTGGGACCTGCACCTATCAGACAATGGGGGCATATCCTAGCGATATGCCCCCATTGTCTAAGATGGGATAACCCCTTTATTGTCCTCTGTCCCTTTCCACTGCTCCCTTAAAAGACCGTTGCTAGGGCTCATCTGTCTCTCAACTTAATGTAAACAGAAGATAGAGGGGGCGGTCCCCTGCATAAGGCTACAGAGTGAGGAGGCTTGTCTTTCAGTAATCCAATCTGATTGGCTGGCAGGGAGCTGCTGACTACAGCAAATGTGTATGGGAAAGTTATGGCTTTGTGGATAAGGATAGGTTCACATCTGCGGCAGGTAAATCTAGTAGTCTGTTCCGGCAGAGGAGCAGACTACCGGAGTTACCATATCTGGCATAGCTGGACAACACCAGATCCCCATTCACTATAATGGGATCCGATGGAGATCTGGCGAGTTTCCGGCATAAATGCCAGCATCCTATTGTAGTGACTGGTGATCCGGCAGTGTCCAGGAATGCCAGATACGATTACTCCGGTAGTCTGGTCCTCTGTAGGAACAGACGGCACGACTCACCTGCCACAGATACGAACTACCCTAGAAGTATATACACAGTTTCTGTGCATAAAAACCCATATCCGGAAAAGTAGGAAAATACATAAAATGGCTACCTGTTCATTCAAGCACAGTCCAATCTAAAATCTTAAAGGGAACCTGTCACATTGAAAACACAGCTCAGTCAGCATGTTATAGATCAGGAGAAACTGAGCAGATATAGGGCTATGTGGTAAAATATTCATATAAACCTCTGTTCACCCAGCTCATGAGTCATTGATAACACCGCCCACTGGACTCCTAAGAGCAGAATTATTATCAGTGGTATAAAGAAATAAAATACTGAAGTTATTCTGAATATTTTCCCACAAAACTATAATCAATCTGCTCAGTTCCTCTTTTTCTATAACATGTTGCCAGGTTACCTTTAACAAGGATCTTGCCCAAAGCCATATAATCTGACGATCTGCTAAATTTTAATAGTTGGCACAATTGCACACTCTACTCCACTGATGGGTAAGCACATGTAGAGACTTTTTGGTAGGAACAAGTGCACCCTCTACTCCCGCATTATAATGGCAGCTGTTCAGGTGTTAATTGAGGGTTATGGTAAAGCTGTGTCTATATGAAATCCTGTAAAGCTTTAATTATTGATATGTGTCCAACAATATGCCACATACATGCAAACGGGTACATATATAGCACACTACTTCACACTCTCCCTTAGCAGGTGTATTGTCGTAGGCACACAAAACAGAAAAACAATACAAAAATCATATAAAGTCAAGAGCAAGTAAATATTTTCTTCCTCTAAAAACATTCATGACGCCATAAATGAAGCTTGTCAATCCAGCTGACTAAACAATGCATCCAGGAACAGCCTTTAAACTTAATTACCAAGCAAGTCATCTCCAACGCTCTATTCCTGCCAAGGAAAGCCTCCAACATAAATACAGATTGACTGAACGCAAGGAACCTTGCATCTCACTTGATGTGTCTCTCCTATTGCTCATTATGCTATGGAAGTATGCTGCCAGTTGGAAACCCATGGTATTGTCTAGTAAGGTGCACACTTAGATGGGGCCGCTGATATTTTCAGAACCATGTAATTAAATCATCATTCACCCACTATTGTATGCAGGCTCTAAACATGTAGTCCATGAAGTGGAATATTTCAAATGCAAGCTGTGACCTCTGGCTTTTCACTTACAAGCAGGATAGCAATACGGTTATATTCATTATAGATTACATAATACTGATCCCGTCTCTCAGGCTCCAAGGCTACATTCAGTATGACATATTATAAAGCTGTTCTATTAGAACATGCAGTTGCAAAGACATTTGTTTATTAAGTACACAGGGAAATTAGGAAAGAAACTAATCATAATTGAGAATACAATGTCTTCATTTGATCCCTTTATGAAGCTGTCATATGAAACTCCATTAGTTCCTCTGAGGGCAATTTGAACCTCTAGCTCAGTGTTTCCCAACCAGTGTGCCTCCAGCTGTTGCAAAACTACAACTCCCAGCATGCCCGCACAGCCAAAAGCTGTCCGGGCATGCTGGGAGTTGTAGTTTTGCAACAGCTGGAGGCACACTGGTTGGGAAACACTGCTCTAGCTGTTGCAGGGAGGGATCAAGCTAGGCTCTTACTCACCTCAACTGGGGAAAAGATTCAGTTTACTGTCCATCCACTGCATCATTATACATGTAAAAAATAAAATTAAAAAAATACATTTTTTTTAATGGTTTTAAAGTTCAGAAGATAAATCATCAGTCTCCTTGCCCGACACACTGGTAATGCTGGATGGAGACATCACTCCTTTTAAAAACACAAGGAGCCTACTACCAAAATAATATATATCCAATCATTAGTAACTCTTGCTGCAGATAGGTCTGCACTTCTGCTAGTTACCACCTTCCACCTTGCTAGCTACATCTCTGCTTATTGACTACTGTTTAAAATGCAAACATCTATTCAATATCCCCCAGAACCCCTTGAAGGGCCTATGGGGGAACAAAAAAAAACTGCTAAATAACTTTTTTGTACCGTGTACTATAGAAAACTTCTCATCTGCATCAAGTTTCAGAAAAGGACCTCAAAAGGTACTACAATTCGCAGTCATCATGTTATAGGACAGGAAAAGCTGACCATACTGATATATAGTTTTGTGAGGGGGGGGTGGGATTCAGTAAAACTTGTTTTTTTTATACATTTAAAACTCAGCTTTTTCTGAATTCAGTTGTACACGGGGAGGTGTTATCAGTGATTGATTGCATTCTCTGTGTAAGTGTGTATGCAGAGTGACTAAGTTGTACACAGGGGAGGTCTTAAGTTACAAAAACAAGCAAAGTTTTAAAAGTAGAAATTACAAGTTTTACTGAATCTTTTCCCACAAAACTATACATCAACATGCAGCCCACAGATTGCACTGCATTTCGTGGTGACAAGTTCTCTTACATTGTAAACATTTCTCATCACTAGTGTTGAGCGAACTTCTGTTTTAAGTTCGGCGTCTAAAGTTCGGCTTCCGGTTAGCGAAGAATCCCGATATGGATTCCGAATTCCGTTGTGGTCCGTGGTAGCGGAATCAATAATGGCCGATTATTGATTCCGCTACCACAGACCACAACGGAATTCGGAATCCATATCGGGATTCTCCGCTAACCGGAAGCCAAACTTTAGACGCCGAACTTAAAACAGAAGTTCGCTCAACACTACTCATCACCCTAGATGGGAATCTCAAGGGTCAATGGCAACAAACTAAAGAATGGTGCTAATCTCCTATAAAGCAGAAAGTCAATGCCAGAGACCCGGGTTATAGTAAAGTGCTCATCTTGTACATTGTTAGCAGAACATAATTTTTTGTGAACCCAGATGTATTCTTCAATAGCTTAATTCTTAGGAGAAACATTTCAAGGTCCAATTTATAAACTAAAATCACCTCTCTGCTGGGTTGATCTTTTCCTACACAGTTACCAAAGGTCATGGAATTCATACAGTCCATGCACATGACACGCCAAAGTTCTTGCACAAAATACAGTTATGGGGCATAGTTCTTTTACAGAGACTTACTTTGTGACTATGAGATGGTTTTACTTTCAAATAGTATTGATGAAAGAAGTGAGCGACCTCCTGCATTTCAGCTAGGACTCCCACCATGCATATTTGTTTGGCTGCTTCTCAGAGCGCTCACAGAAGTGAATAAAGCATGATGGGAGTTGTAGTTTCACAACTGCTGGAGTGCCAGAGGTTGCTGACCCCTATATGCTTCTTGGTTGCATAATGATTTTGCTGTCACTCTGCAATTCCTGTTCCTTCCTTCATTTTCAGACCCCTGATTTTCAGTTTACAAACTGCTCTTAAATTCAAACTTTCCTCACATCGCCAGAATTATGGGGTAAAATGTGCCAAGAATAGCATTTTGATTTGCCCCAAATATATCAACTGTTTTCTCCTTATTTTTCGCCAGAAAACTGTTTTGAAAGTCAAAGTGTGTGGGGCAACCAAACTAGAGAATATTGCGCCTCATTTATCAACTTATGTTCCGCTTAAAAGGTAGATTAAGCTTGCTTCTGTGGTAGTGTAAATTGTTAAAAGGTGCACAGCAGATCTGATAGATGGGACCATCATTCAAAAAGTTACAACTGCAATTAAATGTCGCATAATGGCCTGAAAGGAGCTGCACATTCAAACTCTATTGGGCACAGATGCATTGTCGCAAACACAATTAAAATGTCTCATTTTAACACTTTGGCGTAAAAAATTTTTTTTTTAATTTGTTTATAAAATGACAAAATTATTAGCCTACAATTACAAAAGCCATTTTAAAAATAGCATGCGCCTCTTAATAAATGAGGTGAAACAAATCACCACTTTTGATTTTTGATGTAAGGGTTTTTCTTGTGCATAATACGCCAATATTGATAAACGTCCCCGTGTGTCCAGCTTTTTGCCGCTTTCCTCCTGCAAACTACCTTGTGTGTGCTTTTCTCCCCATCTACAGCCTGTCCAGGCTACCCTCCTTGGATCTTGCCCAGGCTCCTGCTGGTATTTCGTAACACTGAGTGAAGGGAGGGGGAGAGCAGAGAGATCAGTAAGGCCTCGTTCACATCACTGTTTCTCCTTTCCGTTCTCCGGCTCCGTTGAGGAGCAGAACAGAAAGGATGGATTCTGAAGATAACCGAGACCTAACTGAGCGTAACGGAGCATAAAGACCCCATAGACTACAATGGGGTCCGTTCCGTGTCCGCTCAGAATATGATTTTTGAGCGGAGACGAAAGTCCTGCATGCACTATTATATTAAATGCTGAGGTGTCCAGACGGTTGTATTATCATGACGGAAGCATTTTTGCTGATCCATGACGGATTCAGCAAAAACATTGGTGTGAAAGTAGCCTAAGCTGGAAAATGGGCTTCTGAATAAATTTTACCTACCACCTAATTTTTCTTATAGTATAATGGAGGTTGCTGCACACAAGCATGGCCATACCTCCATTAGGTCTAAGGCCCCTTTACACAAGCGAGTTTTATGCGTGGGTGCAATGCGTGACAACTTTCGTCTCTGCTCAAAAATCATATTCTGAGCAGACACGGAACAGACCCCATTATAGTCTATAGGGTCCTTAGGCTCCGTTACGCTCAGTTAGGTCTCAGTTATCTTCAGAATCCATCCTTTCCGTTCTCCTGCTCCTCAACGGAGCCGGAGAACGGAAAGGAGAAACAGTGATGTGAACGAGGCCTAAGATGCATGCAGGAGCAATGCTCGGATGGATTTACGTAGCACCAGCAGCTATGTGAAGCACTTACACAAACCCTGCAGAAGCAAATGGTACAACGCTTCTAATGCAGACTATTTAGAAAGCCGCTCTAATTTCCATTTAGGAAGCTAATGAACAATAAAAAGGAAAAAAAAAAAAAGTGCTGAGGTGTCCATTTCCTTTAAGGACTGCCATCTGAACACAACCTCCAACAGAGCTTAAAAAAGAAAAGCAAGCCTTATAAAAACAGAACTGCTTACACAAAATACAGGGTATCCATATGGAGCAAATACACATTTTGCCAACAGTTTAACATCAACTGGATCAATTATGCTTCTCCTTAGTACCACAGCCAAAGGATCACTGTGTGGGTGGAAGAGAGAGAACATATTTCACTCGAACAACAGATCCTGGCTATAGACTACATAATTGTAAATGTGGTTGGAGGTTATGGATTAAAGTAATAAAAAAAAAATATTCTCTACAAAGCACAAAACAAGATAGTAGAAAAGAACAAGCAGATTGCCTACTACATAGTGTATATTACAGTACATTACAATTTTAATGTACAAACAGCAGAGATCATATTAACCCCTTAGTGACCAGCCTGTCTTGGGCCTTACTGATCAAACATTTGTTTTCTCATTGTTTTCATAGTCACCTTCCAAGAACTATAATTGTTTTATTTTTCCATCTAGGTAGTTGTATCGCACTTTATAAAAATTTTTATGGGACAAGCTGTCATTTTTAATGGCACCATTGGGGTACACATTTCATTTTTATTAACTCTTTCTGGGAGGGGGATAGGAAAAAAACAGCAATACTTCAACCACCTAAAACTACTAAGTTTTAATTTTTCAGCATACATAACAAAACTTTATTCTCTGGGTCAGTACGATTTCAGCAATACCAAATACAGTTTATCTAAAAAAGTTTTACTACTGTTGCGCAATAAAAACCTTGTTTTAAAAAAAATAAAAAATATGCTCTTGCATTCACCACATCCCAAGACATTTTTCTTCTTATGGACGACTGAAGATTTCATTGATATTATTTTGGGGTACATAACACTTTAGGGACCAACTAAAAGGAATGACAGAATGGAATTCCCATAGACTTTAACAGGAAAGTGGAATGCCCATAGAGAATAATGGAAATGTAATATTTGAATTAGAGACAAAACCATTTGACATATCTAATAATTATTTAGCAGGCTTACTCTCCAAATTCAGTGGGATTATTTAATGTTCAGATTAAGTGCAATATCACTGTTTTCTGCAGAATGACGAGGGTGAATGACACAAAGGAATGCCCTTAGACTATAATGGAAAGTAAACTATGAGCTCATTTGCAGGTAAATCTGTGTTATGTAGGAAATTAACCTTTACCGCAAGTGTTCCCTGGGTAGAGTAGCATATTGTAAAATAAAAATTACCTTGGATTATAACCATTTTCTATAGAATGCAAAGGTGATGAAATGCCCATAGACTATAATGGGAAGTAAAACGTGACTTGGTGCCTGAACCATTCAACATATCAAATAAATCTGTAGCAGGTTTACTCTTCAAATTCAGTGGGATTATTTAAAATTGAGATTAAGTGGGATTATCATTGTTTTTATATGATATGAGAAGGGGAATGACACAATGGAATGCCCATAGACTATAATGGGAAGTAAACTATGAGCTCATTTGCAGGTAAATCTGTTATGTAGGAAATTAACCTTTACCGCAAGTGTTCCCTGGGTAGAGCAGCACATTGTAAATTTAAAACTATCTGGGATTAAAGAGGTTTTCTATAGAATGACTGAACACAACGTCAAATATACAGCATCAAATATGTGCAGGATACAGTACATTTGAATACACCCTTAGGGTAGGGTCACACTGAGCGCATACGCAGCGTATTTAAGGCTACGAGAAACGTGCCGGACAGCGGAAAATACACTGCGTATGCGCTAGGAGCACACACACAGTGCTTTCCCTCCACGGCCTTGTGTGTGCAGTAAGGTTCGGAGGCGGGCCGAGCACACCAACGTAACGGTGATGCACGGGGCCACTTCCAAACCTCACTACAGACACAGTGGAGAGAAGTCCTGTGTGTCTGCTCCTAGCGCATACACAGCGTATTTTCCTGCTGCCCGGCACATTTCTCGCAGCGTCAAATATGCTGCGTATGCGCTCAGTGTGACCCTACCCTTAATTTGTAAAAAAAAAAAAAAAAAAAGCCTCTGAAAAATTAACAAAGCAATCTGTTTGGTTGCTATGGGCAACTGTCAGCTGTTCCTCTGTGCACATTTTGATAAATCTCCCCCTATGTTTTTCAGTTTAGCAATTTGTTGTAACATTGTTCTTGGTTTGTTTTCTCTTTTATCTGACAATGTACTTTGCTACTCCATACACTCCCCTATGGCGCTGCCTTTGTTTACCAGGGCATTCTTTTTTGTCTCAGACAAAAATGTCAATGTTTATTTGTATACTTTTTATTTTGACCCCTCCCCACTTCCCATCCCTTCTTTGCTTTTGCCTCCCTCCTATTTTTGATAGAGCTGCAATACCACACACAACCTGAGGACAGTTGAGGTGCTGTTTTTGGAAGAAAACTGTAGTTTTTTTAATCCTGGATTACCCCTTTAAATAAAATAAGTATTTACACATTTTCTATAAACTTGTCAGTTTTCATTCTCAGTAATACCAACATGCTATAGGAGTTTCTTCAGTTCC
Source organism: Bufo bufo (assembly GCF_905171765.1). Taxonomy (NCBI): domain Eukaryota; kingdom Metazoa; phylum Chordata; class Amphibia; order Anura; family Bufonidae; genus Bufo; species Bufo bufo. Next base: position 489,856,960 of record NC_053389.1, read on the forward strand.
CCCCTACATTTTACGAGTAAAATTCTGCTCAGGAATTACACTTAGAAATGTTGATGAAGCAGAGTCCCATTGCAATCAATGGGATTCCGCTGCACAGTGCACACTACAGAATTTCAGCAGTGAAGCTTTCCACTGAAATTTCTGTCGAAAGAATAAACATGTTCATTCTTTCAGCGGAATATTGAGCGGAATGCACTGCCAGCTATAGGGAACGGCAATGGCTGCGCTGCTCATGCAACGACTAAATGAGTTGTGGCGGGGCGCATTTGGAATTTCCGAACTGAATTTCTCCGCTTGGAAATTCCGTATGGTGCATGGACCCGTAGTTGCCCCCATGTATCCTCCACCCCAAAATCAGAGCCCATTCCTAGTCCTGGGCCTATAGTTGGTGAGGGGGAGGAAAGCTGTTGTGTCTTTAGTTCAAAAATTAAATTTCCATTATTCTCTAGGGTTATTCCACTTCCCATTATACCCTTTGAATCCCCTTTCATCTCCACTTTATTATTTGCCACTGAACTTGGAGATTATGTCTGCTAAAGATTTATTTGATATTTTGAATCGTTCACACTCAAAATCACATTTTACTTCCCATTATACTGTATGGGCATTCCATTCTGTCATTCACATGTTATTCCATAGAAAACAGCTTTAATCCCAGATAGTTTTAAATGTAAAATGTGCTACTCTACCCAGGGAACACTTGCGGTAAAGGTCAATTTCCTACATAACACAGATTTACCTGCAAATGAGCTCATAGTTTACTTCCCATTATAGTCTATAGGCAGGGCATGCCATTGGGTCATTCCCCTTCTCCTATCATAGAAACCAATGATAATCCCACTTAATCTCAATTTTAAATAATCCCACTGAACTTGAAGAGTAAGCCTGCTACAGATTTATTTGATATGTTGAATGGTTCATGCACCAAGTCACGTTTTACTTCCCATTATAGTCTATAGGCATTCCATTACCTTTGCATTCTATAGAAAAAACGGTTATAATCCAAGGTAATTTTCATTTTACAATATGCTACTCTACCCAGGGAACCCTTGCGGTAAAGGTTAATGTCCTACATGACACAGATTTACCTGCAAATGAGCTCATAGTTTACTTTCCATTATAGTCTATGGGCATCCCTTAGTGTCATTCACCCTCGTCATTCTGCAGAAAACAGTGATAATTCCACTTAATCTGAACATTAAATAATCCCACTGAATTTGGAGAGTAAACCTGCTAAATAATTATTAGATATGTCAAATGGTTTTGTCTCTAATTCAAATATTACATTTCCATTCTCTATGGGCATTCCATTCTGTCATTCCTTTTAGTAGGTCCCCACTTTTTACGCAGATTTTTTTGGGCTTTTCTTTGTTTTCCACTGTACAGGATAATCTATATGATATTTGCATTATTATATAATATATTATGAGATATAAAATATCGGTATAAATTATCGACCTGAAAGTTCACAGATTATCGGTATCGGCTCTGAAAATAAAAAATAAAAAATGTATTCTGAGCCAATCCATATTGTACGTGTGAAAGGGGCCTAAGGCTTGCCATACAGATAAGACTAAAGTCGCCTTTACTGGCCAATTTCAGCCATTTTGCTGGACTGCCTATTGAAAAACTAGCCCAAAACCACAGTTCTTAAGTGTAGTTTACATGAAGGGCCAAGGGAGCAGCAATGCAGTAACTAGCCATGTCTTGTGGTTCTGGGCCACAACAGCTTCGGAAATCGGTGGAGATACTGGGAGTCAGATCCCTGCCATTCTGATTCGAATGACCTTTCCTACGGATAGGTCATCAATATTAACCTCTTAACAAAAAAGAACTAATCTGGTCCCTCGATATTTCTGAATGTTAAACATTTTCCATTTATTATCCTTTCAGCAGAGTGTTCTATAAAATGTCATGTGGTTGTTTTAGGATCATTAATTTAGCAAAAACCTGGTTACCATTTAATCTCCTAATGTAACAAATGGGATGATGCCCAGAACGATTAATATCATCCACAATATCAGCAAAGTAAGTGCAAACAAATTACATTAACCCATAAAAATAAGGGAAAAAAAAAAAAAAGACACTATAATCCTGTTTTACCAGACATAGAATTTATGCAAAAAACAAACAAAAAAAAAAAACATCAAATGACAAAGATTTCTTCCACTCAATGGAAGGGAGTTAAAGGGAACCTGATCCATATGCAAATGACCTGATATGAGTCCTGTATCCGGAGATGAGTCAAGCGGAAAGGAGCCGAGCACCGCCCCGCGTCCTCCGAATCTCCTCCTTGCTGGCTGACGTCACAGAGCTGGAGCGCCGAAATCTCGCGATGCGCGAGCTAGCGCATGTGCAGTGTCGGCATCATGTTCATTCCCTGTACTGGCATCAGCACAGGGAACGAACTACGCATGCGCTAGCTCGTGCATCGCGAGATTTCGGCGCTCCAGCTCTGTGACGTCAGCCAGCAAGGAGGAGATTCGGAGGACGCGGGGCGGTGCTGGGTTCCTTTCCACTTGACTCATCTCCGGATACAGGACTCATATCAGGTCATTTGCATATGGATCAAAACTGTTTTTTAACACAATAAAAGCGGAGAGAGCTGTGGGGACTGGGTATTGCAGATGTGCTAGTGGCCATCTAGCAGCCCATGTCCCCAGCTCTATGCACAAGATCCTGGTGACAGGTTCTCTTTAATATATAGAACATAAAAGTGAAAGAAGGGAAAAAAATAAATAAAAACACACACTCCATATTGTTAAGGTCAGTAACTTTTCCCAAAAACTTTGACATGTCAAAGACATGTCAATATCAGGGATGAGCCTTCTATAAACCAGCGTTTGCTTGTTGTCTTTCAGCCGTTACCTAAAATCATTGTTTCTGTACAGAAGATAGTGTTGCCTAAACGATAATCTGCTGCACTGGAACAATGATTTTCTATGGCGACAAGTGATCACAGCGATCGCTTTACACCATACAGTGAAGCTGATGGCATGTGAATGCAGCCCTCACCCCCGCTGATCATCAGGCAGTTATTGGAGACATCCGGTTCGTTCCTGATAATCTTCTTGATCGTTGGTCGTTAAGTATAGGCCATCAGTAAAATTCTGACAAACCCTTTTAAAAAGGTGACCCATCCTACCTTAGGGTCCATTCACACGTCCGTAGTGTATTGGATCCGCAATACACCTGGCCGACACCCCCCATAGAACTGCCTATTTTTGTCCGGACAAGAATAGGACATGTTCTATTTTTTTTGCGGAGCCGTGGCCCGGAAGTTCTGGGCAGCTCTCCGCATCCATTCCTGCCCCCTTTGAGAATGAATGGGTCCGCGCCCGGTCCCAATATTGCGGAACGGATGCGGACCAATTTGCTGACACCTGTACAAAATATTAACACTGATTTTCTCAGGTGTTCAAATACTTATGTTCAGCAGTGCAAGACAAACTAGAAAAGCTACAATTTCTGGGGAAATTGTGTGAAGTGTTCTTGCCTCCACCAGTAGTCTACAACTGGAGTGGGCGGAGTAACTGGGTGGAGTGGCTTGAGTAACTGTTGTGTGGTTGGAGTGGCTGGAGTAAGGCTCCATTTACACGTCCATGGTGTGTTGCGGACCTGCAAATTGCAGATCCGCAACACACCAGCCCGACACCCCTATAGAAATGCCTATTCTTGTCCGCAGCTGCGGACAAGAATAGGACATGTTCTATCTTTTGCGGAGCTGCGGGACCCGAAGATCGGGGCCGCGCTCCGCAAATGCGGAAAGCACACTGTGTGCTGTCCGCATCCATTCCGTCCCCATAGAGAATGAATGGGTCCGCACCCGTCCCGCAAAATTGCGGAAACGAATGCGGACCCATTTGCGGACGTGTGAATGGAGCCTAACTGTGGAAAGGTTGGACTGGACAGAGTAACTTTATGGAGTGGGCAGAGTAACTTTATGGAGTGTTTGGAGTGAGTAAAGATAGTAAACATTACACTAACCAATTGATAGAGTGAGAAATGCATTTGAACTTTTATTTATATAGCACATTTAATTGTAATGTTGTTGCCCAAAGTGCTTCACAGTTACATTAAAACATACATTTATAAAAAAAAACATTAGCAGACGATTTGTGTAGCTGGGCTTGAAAATGAGGGAGTGGTGGCAGTTTAGAAATCATGTCCTGATTTTTCAGCTCACACTCTAGCTTTTGTCACTCTGCTGGCTGCTCACACACCTGGGTTCCAATGACAACTCACTCTACAGCAAGGGCAGAGAAGAGTTGCGGTTGCCATCTTTAAACGGTTGTAGTTAAAAAATTATAAATCCTACAGCGAAGAGCTTTATATTGTGAGAATCACAAGACCCAGACCTACATTTGGATGCATAGTAGGTCTCTGAAATATTAAAAATGAAGACACAGTTGCAGTTTAGAAATTGCCCTTCAAATTTGAGGTGGCTAGAGTGGAGTTTCAATGAATGTCAATGGGCGGCGTGAGTTGCAAACAAATGGTCATATTGTGAAAACTATCAGGACAATGGCTTGAAAATGAGATTGTGTAGGTGGGCTTGAAAATGAGGGAGTAATGGCAGTTTAGAAATCATGTCCTGATTTTTCAGCTCACACTCTAGCTTTTGCCAGCTCCCACTTTAGTTTTGAACATTCCGCCATTCATTCCTATGGGACCAATTTAGCCACAAAAACGCCGATATTTCGTGAACTATTCGGTGAAATGTTCCACAAAGTAATAGCACACCAATACTGTCTAAGTAGTGCAAAAACTGTGGAAGAAGTTAGGGTGGTAAATTTGGCTATAATAATAAGAATATATATGCGAGATAACAGTTCTTGCCATGCAAGAACACTTAATACATTTAAAAAACATACAATGTGATTTTCTAAAAAAAATAAATTTATTCTGTCTCTCAGAGTGGGAATGCATCTACAATGTGAATTTAAGACCCCTCCATGATTTGTAAGTGGGAGAACTTGCAAAATCGCAGGGTGTTCAAATACTTCTGTTCCTCACTGTATGTAATAAAAACAACTAGAATCCCCCTCTCCCCCAAAAAAGCAATAGGCACTAAAGAACTTGTTTAGTGCCCTTAAAGGGCCTCCATCAGCAGATTTGTACCTATGACACTGGCTTACCTGTTACATATGCACTTGGCAGCTGAAGGCATCTGTGTTGGTCCCATGTTCATATGTGTCCGCATTGCCGAAAAAAAATGCACGGCAATGCCCCCGTTGCCCCTAGAGACTCATTTGCATATAGCAAAACATAATTTTCCTCAGCAATGTGGGCACATGAACATAGGACCAACACAGATGCAACAGGTCAGTCGGTTTCAGATTTGCTGAGAGATGCCCTTTTATTACCATTGAAAGTATATGTCTGCTGCTCAAAAGAAACCCTTTATGAGAATACCCAGTGAAAACACTTTGCTTACTGTATATATAACCCCTATCTGTCTGTAGAAGAGGTTGCACAACCTACAAGAGCCTCCTATATTTTAGCTGGCCTTTCTGCAACCCTGCTGCACGACCAGAGCTGAGTGCTAGCAGTAGAGCAGATTTCAGATCTGAGAGCACATAGTGCCTGGCACTGTGCTTATCAGGTACTCTTCAAATCTACAGTTACAGGTTCAGTTTACCCAACACAGCTGCATGAATGAACAGAGATGGGAGAAAGCAAACGGCATTCAGGAAATACAAATGTAAAACTAATCTAAAAGCACTTTCTCTCTTGCTTATTTTCACACTATGACATACAACACAGAACTAGTTAAAAGAATATAAGACAAGTGTACAGCTAAAGCTAGATTAATACTGCACTGTATGCACTTCCTGGCTTGAGGAAGGCTCCAGCATTGAGCCGAAACGTCGCATTACCTATATGGGTGAATAAATTCTCTTTTTTCGTTTTACTTTTTGGAGTGCTGCCCGTTTTTCCAATTATATATACTGGGTTTGCTCATTCCCAATAGGGCCAGCTGCACCCACTTGTCTCTTTATTAGACGGTGCTGCCACTTATACTTATACACATATACACGCGCGCGCGCACACACACACACACACACACACACACACACACACCAGGGAAACCTTCCAACATATATGCTGATAGGTACATAGACTTGAAGGGGTTGTCGAGGTTTAGAGCTGAACCCGGACATACCCACAGTTTCACCCAGGAAGCCTTCCTAATATGAGCATCGGAGCATTTTTTTTATGCTCCAATGCTCCCCTTTGCCCTGCGCTGAATTGGAGGGCATTTTACAGAGTTCTGGTGACGTACCGGGCTCGCCATAGGGTAAACTAACCGGCTCTAATGGGCGGGCTTTAGCGTTGCCCTAGCTTGTAAAATGGCTAGGGCAGCGCTAAAGCCATCACTGGAAACACTACTGGGCAGAAGCCTCTGCCCAGCAAACAAACGAAAAAACCCTTGTCCTGCACAAGGCAAGAGAGCATGAAATGCTCCAATGCTGATATCACAGGGCCTGCCTGGGTGAAATTCTGAGCATGTCCGGGTTCAGCTCTGAAGACAAGTAGGCCAAGAGGGTTTCCTTTGGCCAGGATACATTTGGCTCATGCAGCACCAATGGTAAGGAATGAAATGCGCAGTTAACTGTCCTGGAAAGATGTGCTTCTACAGTTGCAAGAAATATGGATTTCTGCACAAATTGGTCATAAAATGTGATCTGATCTTCATCTAAGTCACAATAGACAATGACATTCTGCTTAAACTAATAACACACAAATAATTAAATGTTACCATGTTTTTATTGAACACACCATGTAAACATTCACAGTGCAGGTGGAAAAAGTATGTGAACCCTTTGATTTAATAACTGGTTGAACCTTTTTTGGCAGCAATACCTTCAACCAAACGTTTCCTGTAGTTGCAGATCAGACGTGCACAAAGGTCAGGAGTAATTCTTGACCATTCCTCTTTACAGAACTGTTTCAGTTCAGCAATATTCTTGGGATGTCTGGTGTGAATCACTTTCTTGAGGTCATGCCACAGCATCTCAATCGGGTTGAGGTCAGGACTCTGACTGGGCCACTCCAGAAGGCGTTATTTTCTTCTGTTTAAGCCATTCTGTTGATTTACTTCTATGCTTTGGGTCGTTGTCCTGTTGCAACACCCATCTTCTGTTGAGCTTCAGCTGGTGGACAGATGGCCTTAAGTTCTCCTGCAAAATGTCTTGATAAACTTGGGAATTAATTTTTCCTTCGATGATAGCAATCCGTCCAGGCCCTGACGCAGCAAAACAGCCCCAAACCATGATGCCCCCACCACCATACTTCACAGTTGGGATGAGTTTTGATGTTGGTGCGCTGTGCCTCTTTTTCTCCACACATAATGTTGTGTGTTTCTTCCAAACAACTCAACTTTGGTTTGATCTGTCCACAGAATATTTTGCCAGTACTGCTGTGGAACATCCAGGTGCTCTTGTGCAAACTGTAAACGTGCAGCAATGTATTTTTTGGACAGCAGTGGCTTCCTCTGTGGTATCCTCCCATGAAATCCATTCTTGTTTAGTGTTTTATGTATCGTAGATTCGCTAACAGGGATGTTAGCATATGCCAGAGACTTTTGTAAGTCTTTAGCTGACACTCTAGGATTCTTCTTCACATCATTGAGCAGTCTGCACTGTGCTCTTGCAGTCATCTTTACAGGATGGCCACTCCTAGGGAGAGTAGCAGCAGTGCTGAACTTTCTCCATTTATAGACAATTTGTCTTACCGTGGACTGATGAACAGCAAGGCTTTTGGAGATACTTTTATAACCCTTTCCAGCTTTATTCAAGTCAACAATTCTTAATCGTAGGTCTTCTGAGAGCTCTTTTGTGCATCATTCACATCAGGCAATGCTTCTTGTGAAAAGCAAACCCAGAACTGGTGTGTGTTTTTTTATAGGGCAGGGCAGCTGTAACCAACACCTCCAATCTCATCTCATTGATTGGACTCCAGTTGGCTGACACCTCACTCCAATTAGCTCTTAAAGTTGTCATTAGTCTAGGGGTTCACATACTTTTTCCACCTGCACTGTGAATGTTTACATGGTGTGTTCAATAAAAACATGGTAACATTTTATTCTTTGTGTGTTATTAGTTTAAGCAGACTGTGATTGTTGTGACTGATTGTTGTTGTGACATAGATGAAGATCAGATCACATTTTATGACCAATTTGTGCAGAAATTCATATAATTCCAAAGGGTTCACATACTTTTTCTTGCAATTGTATATACACTCGATCTTTTGAATATACAACAGGAAGTGTTACATACAGGATGGAAACAACCTGAGCGATTGGTGTACATGGTGAGAACAGATCAGGAGAGTCCAAATAGGAAACAAAAAGCATGGGGAAGGTGCACAAGAGGTAAGCAACTACATGAGCATACCTGTTTAAATATCAAAGTAATCCTGGAAAACCCGTAGGTGAACCTACATTTAATGGTTAGGCAGTTCCAAAATATGATTCTTCTATTAAAACTGCTTGCTTTAGAGAATTAGATAAAACTTTAGCTTTTTTTTTTTTTTCCATAGCCCATGTTTTCTGCACCCTATGAAGTAAAGGGTGGCATTTTTAGGGGTTGTAAGAGTTCTAATAAAAACTACCCTAGGACCTCCAAATGTAAAAACTAAATAAATAAAACACACTTACCATTTAAATTCCCCGCCATTTCCAGTACTGCAGCTCCGGTCCTTATTTCCGCTTTCTGTTTCTATGTTCCAAATGGAACATAGGTGTAGACAGCACATGACCACTGCAGCCAATCGCTTAGGTCAGTGAATGGTTGCAGCATTCATGTGTTGTATGCAGCCTGTAAAGAAAAACCGGAGGTGCAGGCCTAAGCAGCAGTGCTGGATAAGGCGAGGGGATTAAATGTTAAGTGGGAGTTCTTTTATTACATTTAGGCCTCATGCACATGACCGCATGTATTTTGTGGTCCACAAAAAATACAGATGACATCCATGTGCAGTCCATATTTTGCGGAACGGAACAGCTGGCCCCTAATAGAACAGTCCTATCCTTGTCCGTTATGCGAACAATAATAGGAAATGTTCTATACTTTTGCAGAACGGACATACGGAAATAGAACGCACGCGGAGTAACTTCAGTTTCTTTTTGCGGACCCGTTGAAATGAATGGTTCCATATACTGTCAGCAAAAAAAACAACATAACGAACGTGGAAAGAAAATACGTTCATGTGCATATGAAGCCTTAGGGGCACTGGAAGAGCTTTGTTAGAACTCTTACAACCTTTCCTGGAGCGGTCTACGCGGACACGCGGATTGGACCTACTGAATGAAGATAAAGCCGTGGGCGGATTTGCCACATTCAAAATGCTAATTCAAATTTTGCCATCGGAAAAACCTACCATGTGAGCTCAGAGTATGAAAACATTTTAGTTGTTTGCCAAGTAACAGCCTGAATACACGTAGATAAGCACATGGTAAAATCACATAGCCTTTGGGTGTGATGTTCAAAGAGAAAAAATATATATAAATATATATATATACATTCATTCTATCTCCAGCAATTCTGGTGCAAGCTGCCATCAACAGAAACATGGGCACCATATTGTGGAGTACTCCGGTTTATGTACTGCACAATTAGAGTAATCCAAGGTAAGGACTTACAGGAGCCATGCTACAGTTCCCAATGAACAGATGTAGTTGCCGTAGATAACATTATGAGCTTTAATGGGGTTGAGCACTAATTTCCAGACCTCTCACACAGGCAGGACCTGTGTCCCCGGCGCTGGGTCCATTCTTGGTCACTCCCAGGCCTCCGCTGCTCGTCTCAGGTCCCGGCATGTAAACTTAAAGGTTTGATGGCGCTGCAGCAAGTCAATGGCCGCAGCGGTGATCTGCTCCCCTTGAATCACCTGACCATTTGACATGATGCAAGGGGAACAGAGGTCTGGAAATTAGTGCACAACCCCAATAAAGCTCAACCCCTTTAAGATCCTGAAACATTTATAATTTGAGGTTTTAAATACAGGCAGAAAGCTGGCACTCGTCCTTTATCCAGGATTATTCTATGCGCACAGTGACCATAGTAAAGCTATAACCTGGAATCTCACCTACCTTTTAGGAATTATAAAATGTAAACTATCCACAAGTAAATTATGCTATGAAACTTTAGATAAGACATAAAATACGGCTTGTTGTACACTAGTATAAAGCGCTAACAAAAAAGAAAGTGTGTAACTGCGGATAAATAAACTCAACAGAAAGGGAAAGTAAAATAACATGGAGTCGGCACCATCAAAACATGATGACTGTATTAGTCTCTGGTTAAATGAAAAAACTTACATCAGAGGCTTACGGTTTGTGGGAACTCTTTGATCCATACAGCTCACTACTAACCAATGTTGGATTGCCACAAAGTGTGACAAACAGGTGAAGGAGACCTCAAAACACTATGGGTTACTAAATGATGTAAAGACAAACCCACAACAACAACTAAACAGGAAATGAATTTCATCATTTAGATTTCAATTTGTCAACATATACGCAGGAACAAAAATGAAGGAGTAGTTCTAAACTTTAGTGTGATATCATGTAACAGCCTGATACACATTAAATATATATATATATATTTTTTTTTTTAAAGTTATCACCTTAAAGACCCTGCCATTTTTAACCTTAAGGACCAGGCCATTTTTAGCAAATCTGACCAGTGTCACTTTATGTGGTGATATCTTTTAAACGCTTTTACTTATCCAGGCCATTCTGAGATTGTTTTCTCGTCACACATAGTACTTCATGACAGTGGTAAAAGTGAGTAAAAAAAAAGTAATTTTTAATTATAAAAAATTTGAAAACATTTGCATATTTCCACATTTCAATTTCTCCATTTTTATAATAGATAGTAATACCTGCAAAAATTGTTATTACTTTACATTCCCCATATGTCTACTTCATGTTTGGATCATTTTGGGAATGATTTTTTTTTTTTTCTGGATGTTACAAGGCTTAGAAGTTTAGAGGCAAATCTTGAAATTTTTCAGAAATGTTTAAAAACCAACTTAAGGACCAGTTCAGGTCTGAAGTCACTTTGTGAGGCTTACCATAATAGAAACCACCCAAAAATGACCCCATTCTAGAAACTACACCCCTCAAGGTATTCAAAACTGATTTTACAAACTTTGTTTACCATTTAGGTGTTCCACAAGAATTAATAGAAAATAGAGATACAATTTCAAAATTTCACTTTTCTGGCAGATTTTCCATTTTAATAAATTTCTTTTCAGTTACAAAGCAAGGGTTAACAGCCAAACAAAACTCAATATTTATGGCCCTGATTCTGTAGTTTACAGAAACACCCCATATGTGGTCGTAAACAGCTGTACGGGCACACGGCAGGGCGCAGAAGGAAAGGAATGCCATACGGTTTTTGGAAGACAGATTTTGCTGGACAGTTTTTTTGACACCATGTCCCATTTGAAGCCCCCCTGATGCACCCCTAGAGTAGAAACTCCCAAAAATTGACCCCATTTGAGAACCTACGGGATAGGGTGGCAGTTTTATTGGTACTAGTTTAGGGTACATATGATTTTTGGTTGCTATATATTACACTTTGTGAGGCAAGGTAAAAAGAATTTGCTGTTTTGGCACTGTTTTTATTTGTTATTTACAACATTCATCTGACAGGTTAGATTATGTAGTATTTTTATAGACCAGGTTGTCACGGACACAACGATACCTAATATGTATATATTTTTTTTTATTTATGTAAGTTTTAAACAATGATTTCATTTTTGAAACAAAAAAAAATATTAATCGTGTATTAGTGTCTCCATAGTCTGAGAGCCATAGTTTTTTTCAGTTTTTGGGCGATTATCTTAGGTAGGGTCTCATTTTTTGCGGGATGAGATGACGGTTTGATTGGCACTATTTTGGGGTGCATTTGACATTTTGATCGCTTGCCATTACACTTTTTGTGATGTAAGGTGCCAAAAAAATGGTTTATTTAGCACAGTTTTCATTTTTTAGTGTTCATCTGAGGGGTTAGGTCAGTGGTGGGCAAACTTTTTTGTCAACTGAGCCAAATATCGCCAAAACCACGATTGAAATTTTTAAAACCTGAGCCACATTTTTAAAACCTAAAATATATAGGAAGGAAGCGTATGCTGAAGTGAATGGGTCCATGATGCGGGCTGCACACAGCCGTGTGCAGCCCGCATCATGGACCCATTCACTTCAATGGGTCCAGGATCCGGGATATGAGTGCTTCCGTGGTGCTTCTGGCTGTGCATACATGGACACACTCATACACACACTCTCCACATACATGGACACACTCATACACACACTCTCCACATACATGGACACACTCATACACACACTCAACATATACATAGATGCATTCATACATGTGCTCACCATATACATAGATGCATTCATACACACACTCTCCACACATACATGGACGCACTCATACACACACTCTCCACACATACTCTTCACATACAGGGACGCACTCATACATGCATTCTCCACATACATGGATGCATTCATACACACAGTCACCACATACATGGACGCACACATATACAATACACATATATAGACACCCAGCTTTCCTGCTGTGCCTCTCCCACATACTCTAATGCCTCTGCACTTGTGCCATGCAGGATAGCAGGGAAGCTGGATGATATTTCATGATCTAATTCTCCCAGCTTTCCTACTGTACTGCAGGTCACATGTGCACAGTCTGGGAAAGCTGAATATAACCGCAGTAATTCCCCTGCTACTCACATCAATAGTGCAGTTGTGGCAATCCAACTGATGTTCAGCTTGCTGGGCAGGGAAGATTGGAAGGTTCAGGCTGCAGGAATCGCGGGTAGAAAAGGGGGCGAGGCTATTATAGCTCCACCCACATCGGGCCGTCCGGTTGAGGGTCACTGTCCAACTGAGGAGAGGGAGAGGCAGAGCAATGTCACTGATGTCAGGACAGTGACAGAGGTGCAAGGGCAGGACTCTGGACCCGATGCAGGAGCAACACGCCCTCTCTTGCTTTGTGGACCGCAAATGCATCCCACAGGCAAGATTCCTCTGTAGTGCAGGATGGGTTGGTTTCGCCGTGGGAGCCCGCACCAAAGAGCCGCATTCAAGGGTCTAAAGAGCCGCTTGTGGCTCACGAGCCGCACTTTGCCGACCACTGGGTTAGGTCATGTGATATTTTTATAGAGCCGGTCGATCTGTACGCGGCGATAGCCAATATGTATACATTTTTTATTTTTGTAAGTTTTACACAACAACAGCTTTTTTAAAACAAAAATAAAATGATGTTTTGGTGTCTCCATATTCTGAGCCATAGTTCTTTTTTATTTTTTGGGCAATTGTCTCAGGTAGGGGCTCATTTTTTGCCGGGCGGCGGTGATCGGAAATACACATGACGTACCGGTACGTCATGTGTCCTTAAGTACCAGGACATCATGCCGTAACGGTACATCATGTGTCCGCAAGAGGTTAAGGACCAGGCCATTTTTAGCAAATCTGACATGTGTCAATTTATGTGGTGATATCTTTAAAACGCTTTTACTTATCCAGGCCATTCTGAGATTGTTTTCTCGTCACATATAGTACTTCATGACAGTGGTAAAATGGAGTCAAAAAAAGTAATTTTTATTTATAAAAAATACATTTACTCAAAAATTAGAAAAAAAATTGCATATTTCCGAATTTCAATTTCTCCATTTTTATAGTAGATAGTAATACCTCCAAAAATAGTTATTACTTTACATTCCCCCTCTGTCTACTTCATGTTTGGATCATTTTGTGAATGCCATTTTATTTTTGGGGACGTTCGAAGGCTTAGAAGTTTAGAAGCAAATCTTGAAATTTTTCAGAAAATTTCCAAAACCCACTTTTTAAAAGGACCAGTTCAGAACTGAAGTCACTTTGTGAGGCTTACATAATAGAAACCACCCAAAAATTACCCTATTTTAGAAACTACACCCCTCAAGGTATTCAAAACTGACTTTACAAACTTTGTTAATCCATTTGGTGTTCCACAAAAATGAATGGAAAATGGAGATGAAATTTCCGAATTTCACTTTTTTGGCAGATTTTCCATTTTAATCAATTTGTGTGTTCGTAAACTGCTGTACGGGCACATGGCAGGGCGCAGAAGGAAAGGAACACCACATCGTTTTTGGAAGGCAGATTTCACTGGGATTATTTTAAGCTGCCATGTCACATTTGAAGACCCCCTGATGAACCCCTAGAGAAGAAACTCCCCAAAAATAACCCCATTTTGAAAATAAAGGATAAGGTGAAAGTTTTGTTGGTACTAGTTTAGGGTACATATGATTTTTGGTTGCTCTATATTACACTTTTTGTGAGGCAAGGTAACAAAAAATTGCTGTTTTGGCACAGTTTTTATTTTTTGTTATTTACAATGTTCATCTGACAGGTTAGATCATCTGGTATTTTTTATAAAGCAGGTTGTTACGGATGTGACAATACCAAATTTGTATACTTTTTTTGGTTGTTTGTTTCAGTTTTACATAATAAAGCATGTTTGAAAAAATAAAATTTTTTTAGTGTCTCCATATTCTGAAAGCCATAGTTTATTTTTTGGGCGACTGTCTTATGTAGGGGCTCAATTTTTGCAGTATGAGATGACGGTTTGATTGGTACTATTTTAGGGTGCATGTGACTTTTTAATCGCTGGCTATTACACGTTTTGTGATGTAAGGTGACAAAAAATGGCTATAATTTTTTTTACTATGTTCACCTGAGGGGTTAGGTCATGTGATCTTTTTATAGAGCAGGTCGTTACGGACGTGGCAATACCTAATATGTATACTTTTTTTTATTTTAAGTTTTACACTATATCATCATTTTTGAAACATTTAAAAAAAAAAAAAAAAAAAAAAACACACTTTAGTGTCTCCATAGTCTGAGAGCCATCATTATTTATTTTTTGGGCGATTGTCTTAGGTAGCGGCTCATTTTTTGCCGAATGAGGTGAGGGCTAGATTGGTACTATTTTGGGGGGCATAAGACTTTTTGATCGCTTGGTGTTGCACTTTTAGTGATGCAAGGTGACAAAAAAAAAATAATTCTTTTTAAGCACCGTTTTTATTAAATTTTTTTGACTGTGTTCACCTGAGGGGTTAGGTCTAGTCGATACTGACGCGGCAATACCCAATATATCTACTTTTCTTTGTTAACTTAATTTTTTGTCCTACTATGCGACTTCAACATTTCAGGGTCTGATCCCTGTTTCAATACAGCACAATACATTTGTATTGTGCTGTATTGAACTATCAGTGTCTTACACTGTAAGACGCTAAAAGTTGCCTAGGAGACTGGGGCTGGATCTCCTGGGCTTCCGTAGCTGGCAGTCCCGATGCCTTGCTGCCATAGCAACCATCGGGACCCAGTCACTGCAGCACGGGGACCCGATGGGGATGTACAAGCTGCTGCAAATCCCCTGTATGCCGCGGTCAGCATGACTGCAGCATACAGGAGGTTAATCCGCCGGTATCCGTGTTTTCAGCCGGGCCCCTGCTGCTCATCGCGGAATCGCTTGTGGGGCAGCCGGTTAACCTTAGGACGAGAATGCTCGTCCTAGTGCATTGAGTACCAGCTAGTTAGGACGAGAATTCTCGTCCTAGGTAGGCAATGTGTTAAAATGTTCTTGCCATTGTTTGAACTCGTTAAGAATCAAGATGAGTTTATACTAATCTTACTAATGTAATTATCACTTGATCCCTTGAACCAGCAAACGCTCATTCATTGCATGATTGCCCGTTTTATGCGGCACATACACTCTTTGTTCGTTAGCAAAGCATCACCCGGTATAAATAGGGATGCGCTGCGACAATCAAGGAAGCTGTATGGATCCTTCTGCTTTGTACACCGTTTTCTTTATCCCTTTGGCAATATTATGCCACTGAAAATTAAATACAAAATATTGTCCTTCTGTAGCTGTCAGCAGAGAGAGATAGAATTCCTATGTAGATAGGTAGCCCATTGTCCGTTTACTGCTGCTGTGAGAGGAATGTGTTATCTGAAGGGTAATCATCATTCTTAATTGTAGGGGTAGAATTGAGAAAACAGTATGACAGCTCCATTGTTGTCATGATAGGCCTAGATAAAGCTGTCCACAGAAGACCACTGCACCTATTAGAGCAATATGTGATGCTCTAATTAAAGTATTACTCCCAAAAAAATAAATGTATTCTCTCACCTGTTAGAAAGGTGCATGATGTAATCTGTAGTGAATGTAATCTTCTAATCAGTGACTGTATTTGTCAGTTATACCTCCCTTCTGATTCTCACCGGTGTCATGTGACCAGCTTTCTGATCTGACACAGGACAAGAAGTCAGTTACTTCTCTATTCATTCTATGAGACTGCTATTAAGGCGCCATAGAAATACATAGAGAAACTGACCTCCTGTCCACACATAAGATGCTGTGTTATTTGGAGAGTCAGAGTGCTGGTCACGTGAGATAGCTGAGAATCAGAAGGGAGGGGATAACTCTCACATACACTGGTAAGAAGATTACCTTCAATACAATAAAAATCATGCACCTTTCTAACAGATCAGAGAATAAAATATTTTGTGGGGGTGCATCTTTAAGTCACTTATACCCCTCCCATCTCTGGTCTGAGTGAGTAAGTCAAGCGATGGAGCAGGAAGGAGAGCGCTAAGAGTCAGAACTTGAAATACAATATATGGAGTGACTTCCCAAAATTATATCCTTAAAACAATCAATTTTTTAGTGGTGACCCTTTAACGGCTGCAGGGAAAACACTGCAAGGGCTTTCAGAATTACATTAATGGGACATCTGTATGTTTCTCAACTGTAAAGAAACTCTTACCTGAAAGGAAAAATGATACCATCATGGGTCAGATTTCTGACCCAATAACACTACTTGTCATCAGAAGTAATATTTTCCATACCTGATAAAACAAGCAAATGGAGAAGATGGCACTCCCTAAGCACATCACGAGTCACACATCTCTGTATCCTGAAAATATTAAAAAGATAAACTATTACCAATATTGGCCACATAACCGCAAATCTTTATTTCCTATGTGCAGTGAAATGAATCATGCTATATATTGTATTATTTTCCATTTCAGATGGTGCATAAGCAATTTCCTCTGAGGCGCCACTGCTTCAGCTCAACGGCTTTGTGCGGATATTGGCAAACTTCCAGTTAGGCATTTTTGCTACTATCTGAGTGAGGAAAAACCATCTTCCCATTTAAACCAGATCACTTTCACCAGCAGAAAGGACAGGTGTCTATAGAGCTGATCTGAATAAGGGATATCTAATGGTTGAAGAAAGCAAACATAAAAATACATAAATACTTATGTATAAAAATAAGTATAAATATGTATTTGTTTTTTTTGTTATTTAAAGGGAACCTGTCATCACCTCACTGAAGGCAGCATACATTAGTGACGGAAATGCTGATGTCAGCAGTGTGTCCCTCATGAACTAATAGTACCGAGAACAAGCATCATAATCATTGCAGCCCAGGCCTGGATAAGAGTCCGACCTACCGGAGAAGAGTCCTGGTTATTCATATCTCCTGCTGATGATTGGCAGTTCTCTCCGAGATAGAGAGAAAACTAGGTAGAAGCCTGTCAATCATCAGCAGGTGGGCCGGTAGAGCAGGACTTCATGAATAACCAGGACTCTTCTCAGGTGGCCAGGACTCTTTTCCAGGCCCAGTCTGCAATGGTTGTGATGTTGGTTCTCGCTAAACACTTAGTTTTAACTTATAAATGACAGACCGCTGAAATCAACTCACCTGTCTATACTTTATTGCACCGTTAGAATGGGCACCATAAAGTTGATGACAGGTTCCCTTTAAGGAATCCTAGTCAAAATTTTAAAAAGCATACCTGATTATTGAAACCGCATCTTAATGTTAAAAGGGGCTCCCTCCGGGCTACAGTTATTAATAGTCTATCCTCAGAATAGGTCATCAATATCAAATTAGTCTGACACCCGACAACCTCACTGATCAGCAGTTTCAGGCTGCCACGGCACCGAAAACTAACAGTGTACAGAGCAAAAACAGAAAGATCCATACATTGTGTAGTCTCCAGTGTACAGCAGGGATCAGCAACCTTCAGCACTCCCGCTGCTGTGAAACTACAACTCCCAGCATGCACACTTACTCTGCTATTCTTGTAACTCCCATAGAAGTGAAAGGAGGATTGTGGAAGTTGTAGTTTCAGAACAGCTGGGCAGAGGTTGCTGATCCCTGGTGTTCAGAAACGTAGCTGTCGTTTACTTGAAACTCAGCTTCTATTCATTTCAATGGGAGCAGAGCTGCAGTACCTCAACACGACCGCTACATAGTGTATGGAGCCATTTGCTTCCAGCTCTGTACACTGTATAGTTTCCAGTGCCGTGGCAGCCTGAAACACCCCCTCCAATCTTATATTGATGACCTACCTGCCCGGAGAACCTCTTCAATCCATCTCTCGGTTTCATTTGGTCTAACAAATGATTGCCACCTTTTCACTGGTCATCTCTTAGGGTCCACTCCTTTTACATGGGCAGATGTAACACGATTGTTAGTAGGATCAATCTACCCCCCCTGCAAAAGGTTTCATATAGCAGCATATCCCGTTTACACAAAAGATAAAAGATCCAATGACAAACTGCTGCAGTTTGTCAGCTGATCGGTGGGATATTTATACAGAATGATGGCGGGCCAAAGGAATTTTTCTACAAACGTGCGTTCAAAACCATGTATCCCACCTTGTAATAGGGCCTTTCTACATCTACATTTTCTGCCATAGAGAACTAGTAGTACAGTCATTACAAAGGAACTACAAGTAAACAACTAAAATAATATATGTCTATAAACATGGACGGACTGGAAAAGTGGCCCCATGTTATCGGTGGGTCCAATATAAGTAGGCACGGCCAGCGATACTGTAGCCCAGCACAAAATGCTGACCCAGCAGAACCAAATTAACAGTACAGCACTGTCCTAAAGGCAATCTAATTTAATGCAGGGAGGCGCTTTCTTATGCCAGTCAGGTGTATAAGTACCAGATGCTAGCAAGCATTTATTAATGCTGAGAGAATCATATCGCTATATAACTGACAGGCGGGCTTCGGCAGCCCCCTTGTCATCGGCCCACCAGTAAATTTCTCTGTAGGATCTATGGCCAATACACCGCCGTTTATAAAGCAAGTGCTCATGCACACAAACATGTGCCCGCCGGGCCAATGCTGCGGACCGCAAACTGACCGAAAGTGAAACGGAAACGCCCCAGACGAAGCACGAGAGAAACCTGGGTCAGGTTTTACCATATTTTCGATGTGACGTTCATGATTACGATTTTGTAAGAATAATAAAGAAGCGTGAACTATTTTACATGCGGGTCTGTGCTATGTTGATACTCTCTTTGAAGGCGTGAGAAGCATACCCACTACCGCTCGTTCGTTCAGAGACTCAGAAGCTACGAAGGAGCAAAGATGAGGAGGAAATTGGAAGAAGCAGCATAAAAAGAACCAGTGATTTTTGTGTTACCCCCTAAGCTTTCCTTTACTGCAGCGCAGGCACTAACCTCTTTTTATACGTTATGGCTTTAGCAAACACTAATATACCCTATAAGCCAATTGTCACGGACGTACCGAGACATACAGTATGGACGTTCCCGCAACAGGTGGCAAGAGATCTGTGAGACTGGCAACACATGGTTTGTGATCTGAAATGTTTTCCTTTTGGATCAAATGACATCTGTGTTGTTTCTGGTGCTTGACACCTTCTTTCCCCAGGTGTGGCCATTAGGGTCATTAAACCTTCTCTATTTATTGTTGTTTCTCCCACTATGCTGTGCGGTTTATAGCTTCTGTTGGACTTGTGGTTAGCTTGTATTTGGTTCTCGGCTGAGTTCCTGGTGCTACCAAAGCTTAATTGAAGATAAGTGTTTCCTTTCCCTTTTGTATTTTGTTTTGATATAGGTGTGTGTTGCTTTTCCCTGTTTGTCATTAGGGAGACTCCTGTTCGTCCTTCCCTTTGGAGGAACAGGTAGAAACAGTGCAGACATTAGTTCCAGGGTCCTATAGGGCGAGATAGGATTCTAGGTATCCGGTGTATGAACCTGCCTATCTCTGGGGCCTGTTCATACTAGTAGTCTGTCAGGACTGGAGTTAGAGTTTTCTCTAGGAGGTGTCTATTTTCCTTCCCTACTTTTCAGGCCTTATTCCGGTAGCCCCTTTTCCCTCCTATGCTCAGTGTGGTGTTTTCCTCCTTCGTTAGGCCCTTGGCTGCCATGGTGGCAAAAGGAACCCTCTATCTCTGACTGCCTAGATGCCACAGTAGCTATTGACTGCAGCATCTAGGAAGTTAAGCAGCTAGCATCACAGTTATCTCCGATGCTGGCTGTTACATTGGGAGCATGGCTTTAGTCAGTGCCAGGCTCCCACAGTCACCCGGAGCACAGCGGTCCTGTGAGGTCTCTTCATTCCATGCCACCTGCGCCAGGATTAATGAATGAAAAGACCTCACAGACTGCGCAAAGAAAGTCTCATATGTAGAAATATGCATGCTTCTTTCTTTTAGAGAGTATAATTGCCTGTACAGGTGTCTATGATGTTAGTATAGGCATTATTGTGACCTCTAGGGGTAGGCAAAGCATTGAACAATTCCATACGGCCTAATACGAAGGTCAGTAAAATACATGTCTGTACATGACGACTAGATATAGCAATTTCAAGGCAATGACATATAAAGATCATGACATCTACACACCAAAATTACCAGTGCAACACCTACAATTAATCAGACTATATATTCTTTATTAATTTCATATCAAACACAATATAAAATAAGCAGCAGTGGCATATGCAAAGATAAGAGCCACACTATACAGTTGTGTTCAAAATAATAGCGTGTGTTTAAAAAAGTGAATAAAGCTCAAAATCCTTCTAATAGCTTTTATTTCCATACACACAAATGCATTGGGAACACTACACATTCTATTCCAAATCAAAACATGAAGATAAATATATCAAATTTGTTTTGTTACTCTAAAAAAAAAAAAAATAGAAAAAAAGTGAATATTAGACTGTTCAAAAAAAAATAGCAGTGTTTGTATTCTTCCTTATAAACTCAAACATTCACTATATAAATTGAAAAATGTTTGAAGATTTTGCTTTCCTTTGAATCACTTAACTAAAATTTAGTTGTATAACCGCTGTTTCTGAGAACTGCTGTACATCTGTGCTGCATGGAGTCAACCAACTTCTGGCCCCTGTGAACAGGTATTCCAGCCCAGGATGATTGGACTACATTCCACAGTTCTTCTCCATTTCTTAGTTTTGCCTCAGAAACTGCATTTTTGATGTCACCCCACAAGTTTTCTATTGGATTAAGATCCGGGGATTGGGCTGACCACTCCAGAACGTCAATCTTGTTGGTCTGGAACCAAGATGTTGCAAGTTTACTGGTGTGTTTGGGGTCGTTGTCCTGTTGGAACGCCCATTTCAAGGGGATTTCCTCTTCAGAATAAGGCAGCATGACCTCTTCAAGTATTCTGATGTATTCAAACTGATCCATGATCCCTGGTATGCGATAAATAGGCCCAACACCATAGTATGAGAAACATCCCCATATCATGATGCTAGCGCCACCATGCTTCACTGTCTTCACAGTGTACTGTGGCTTGAATTCAGTGTTTGGGGGTCGTCTGACAAACTGTCTCCAGCCACTAGACCCCAAAAAAATAACCTTACTTTCATCAATCCACAAAATGTCTCTTTAGGCCAGTCAATGTGCTCTTTGGCAAATTGTAACCTCTTCAGCACGTCTTTTTTTCAACAGTGGGACTTTGCGGGGGCTTCTTGCAGATAGAAGACACCTATGTGAAGCCAAGCTAATTGTAACAGTACTCACAGGTAACTAGACGTTCTTTGATCTTCCTGCAGCTGATTGCTGGCCGAGTCCTTGCCATTTTGGCTATTCTTCTATCCATTCGAATGTTAGTTTTTCGCTTTCTTCCTAAACTTTCAGGTTTTAGTTGCCATTTTAAAGCATTTGCGATCATTTTAGCTGAGCAGCCTATCATTTTCTGCTCTTCTTTATATATGTTTTCCCCTCTCCAATCAACTTTTTAATCAAGGTACGCTGTTCTTCTGAACAATATCTGGAATGACCCATTTTCTTCAGAATTTCAGAGAGAAATGCACTGTAACCAGCATGTACAACATTTGCTGCCTTCCTTCCTTAAATAAGGGCAATAATTGCCGTCTGTTTTTCAAAAAATGAATGACCTCACTCATTGAACTTCACACTGCTATTATATTGAACATGCCCCTTTCAATAAGTGATTGAATTACAGAGAATCAGCAGCATGCATATCATGACTGTTGGGTTTCTATTACTCTACTATACCTGCTAGTAAATTATTTGCCATGTAGAAATATAATTTCTACCAAAAACAGTGATTAATCAGGTTAGTGATGTCTGACTGCTATTATTTTGAACAAAACTGTATATGTCACATCTCCATAAGCAAATTTACCATTTGTAAATTCTAAGTCGCATTGGCGACCATTTTGGTCGCCATCTGGAGCCCTGCATTGGTCTGTATAATAATCTTTTCATGCATTCCCTGATGATTTTTTCATGCTATTTATTGCACTAGGCACTTTGATACCATTTATCTTGATTATCTACTATGTTCCCTCCCCCCTTTATCAACTGGGATTTGCTTATGGACATGTGACATATACAGTGTGGCTCTTTTCTTTGTATATGCCACTGCTGCTGATTTTATATTGTGTTTGATATGAAATTAATAAAGAATACGGTATATATTTTGATTAATTGTATGCTGTGCACTGCTAATTTTGGTTGGTAGATTCTCTAGTAATGTGCACAGTGGTTACCCATTGGAGCCAGTATAGGTTGGTGTGAAAGTTCATGACATGTATATAATGTAAAATGCTACAATAGCAGCACATGTCAATGTTCAGCAAAGGCAGGCTGGTAACCTTCAGGAAACGTCAGGAGAAACTGGAGTACATTGTCACGGAACCATGAACCAGACGTACAACAAGAGATAAATGAAAATAAGAAGGCTTTATTGAAAATAAAGCTGTAAAGCAAAAAGTCCAAACGGATGGTGAAACCGAGCAGAGTCTTTGCGAAGCCAGAGGTCAGGAACCAGAAGGGTAGTCAGACGAAGCCAGGATCAGGAACCAGCAGGGTAGTCAGACGAAGCCAGGATCAGGAACCAGCAGGGTAGTCAGACGAAGCCAGGATCAGGAACCAGCAGGGTAGTCAGACGAAGCCAGGATCAGGAACCAGAAGCAGCAGCAGTCTTAGAAGCATGTGAACACAAGAGGACCAAGCAAGGAACTGAAGCCACAGACCTCCTATATATATGAGCTAGGCATCCAGCTCCTCCCAGGGGAAGGAGGAGCCGCAGGGTGGAAGGCTACAAGAAACCCAGGACCCAAGATGGCCGCCAGCACATGTCAAACGAAGGAGAGCAGCAAGCAGGTAAGACCATGACAGTACCTCCCCCTCAAGGGCCCCTCCTCCGCGGAGCACAAAACGGTTTCTGAGGGAAGCGTGCGTGGAAGGCTCGGAGCAAGGCAGGAGCATGGACATCTGCGGAGGGAACCCAGGAACGCTCCTCTGGACCATAACCACGCCAATGGACCAAAAACTGCAACCGACCGCGGACCAGGCGTGAGTCCAGGATATTGCTCACCTCATATTCCTCACGATTGCCCACTTGGACCGGACGAGGCCGAGGAACCGAGGAAGTGAAACGATTACACACCAGTGGCTTCAACAGGGAGACATGAAACACGTTGGAGATCCGCATGCCAGGAGGAAGCGCAAGGGCATAGGCTACCGGGTTTACCCTGCGAAGCACTCGGAAGGGACCAACAAAGCGAGGCGCCAGCTTGGGAGTGGGCACTCGAAGGTTGAGGTTGCGGGTGGACAACCATACACGGTCTCCGACCTGGTAGGAAGGAGCAGGCGCTCGTCTGCGATCAGCCTGGAATCTCTGGCGCTGCGCAGAGACCTCAAGGGACTTCTGGATCTGTACCCAAGAAGCACGTAGGACGGAAAGGTGATCCTCCACAGCCGGAATATCCTGGGGAGAGAATACCTCCGGTAACACGGCAGGTTGGAACCCATAATTGGCCATGAAGGGAGACGTCCCAGAGGAAGAGTTCACCGCCGTGTTCCTGGCAAACTCAGCCCAAGGCAGGAGGTCAACCCAATTGTCTTGGTGATCGGAGACATAGCAACGAAGGAATTGCTCCAAGGCCTGATTGGATCGTTCTGCGGCCCCATTGGACTGAGGGTGGTAGGCCGAGGAGAAGGAGAGATGAATCCCCAACTGGGAGCAAAAGGCGCGCCAGAACCTGGACACAAACTGACTCCCCCGATCCGACACAATCTCCTTAGGCAAACCGTGCAACCGGAAGACCTCCCTGGCAAAAATCGTGGCCAACTCTTGTGCAGAGGGTAACTTCTTGAGAGGAACACAGTGGCACATTTTGGAAAACCGATCCACAATCATGAGAATGACCGTATGGCCTCGGGATGCAGGGAGGTCCACAATGAAATCCATCCCCAGGTGTGACCATGGGCGCTCCCCGGTGGCTATGGGTTGCAGAAGGCCCAACGGAAGGTGCCGAGGGGACTTACTCTGGGCACAAACGGAGCATGCCGCTACATATGCGGCGATGTCGGAACGTAGGGAAGGCCACCAGAACAGACGTGAAACAGCCCAGGACAGCTGATTCTTTCCAGGATGCCCCGCGGTCTTGGAGTTATGGTAGGTTCGCAACAACCGAGTGCGCAACTCCTCAGGCACAAAACATCTGCCGTTGGGTCTCCCAGAGGGAGCACCAGATTGAGCCGCCAAAATCTGCTCACCCAGGGGAGAGGTCAGGCTGGTGCGAATGGCGGCCAGGATCTGATTCGGAGGTATGACCGAAGTCGGAATCGACTCCTCCCTGGACAGCTCGGAGTACTGCCGTGATAAGGCATCCGCCCTGATGTTCTTGGAACCGGGTAGGTAGGAGACCACGTAATTAAAACGTGACAAGAACAGAGCCCATCTGGCCTGACGTGGTGTCAATCTCTTGGCCTCAGAAAGGTAGGTCAGATTCTTGTGGTCCGTCAGGATGAGAACCGGAACCACCGAACCCTCGAGCAAGTGCCTCCATTCTTTAAGGGCCTGCACGATGGCCAATAACTCCCTGTCACCAATCTGATAGTTGCACTCCGCGGAAGACAGTTTCCGGGAGTAAAACCCACAAGGAAGCAGAGGACCCTCTGGTGTTCTACGCTGAGACAGAAGGGCGCCTACTCCCGTCTCAGACGCGTCCACCTCGAGGACAAAGGGCAACCCAGGGTTGGGATGCGACAGAATCGGAGCCGACACAAAGGCGGACTTTAGGGCCTCAAAAGCTCGGATGGCCTCGAGCGGCCAGACCTGGGAATTACTGCCCTTCCTGGTCAGATCCGTGAGAGGCTTGGCCAGCATGGAAAAGTCCCTGATGAACTTCCGATAATAATTGGCGAAGCCCAAAAAGCGCTGCAGGGAACGAAGACCACTGGGCTGGGGCCACTGTAAGACAGCCGAAACCTTCTCAGGATCCATGGAGAACCCCTCAGCGGAAATGATGTAACCTAAGAAGGTTACCTGGGATCGGTGAAATTCGCATTTCTCAAGCTTACCGAACAGCTTGTTCTCTCGTAACCGTTGCAACACTCGTCTGACATCCAGAATGTGGGCCTCCATGGATTCAGAATATACCAAGATGTCATCCAAATAGACTACCACACACTGCTGCAACAGGTCACGGAAAACATCGTTGATGAATTCCTGAAAGACTGCGGGCGCATTGCACAACCCAAAGGGCATAACCAAGGATTCGTAATGACCGGTCCTGGTGTTAAACGCGGTCTTCCACTCATCGCCCGCCTTGATCCTTACCAGGTTATATGCCGCCCTCAGGTCGAGTTTGGTAAAGACCGTGGCCCCTTTAAGGCGATCGAACAGCTCGGAAATCAAGGGTATCGGGTAAGCGTTCTTGATCGTGATGCGATTGAGACCCCTGTAATCGATGCAAGGCCTCAACTCACCGCCCTTCTTTTTCACAAAGAAAAATCCAGCCCCTGCCGGGGACGAAGATTTGCGAATGTGTCCGCGTGAAAGCGCCTCCCTCACGTACTCCTCCATGGCCTCATTCTCCGCTACCGACAGTGGATAGACTTTGCCACGAGGAGGAACGGCACCAGATTGTAACTCTATGGCACAATCGTATGGGCGGTGCGGAGGTAGGGCAACCGCGCGCACCTTATCGAATACATCCCGGTACTCCTCGTATTCAGGAGGCAACAGAGAGTCCGAGGAAGTACACAGCAACTTGACAGACCCATGGATGCAACTAGCCCCACACTGCGGTGACCACGAGAGGATCTCGACCGATCTCCAATCGAAAGTCGGATTATGCTTCTGGAGCCAGGGGTACCCCAAGACCACCGAGTAGTGTGGAGACGAAATAACCTGGAGGCAGACCGACTCTCTGTGAACGGCACCAATGGCTATCCCCACTGGAAGGGTCTCATGAGTCACGTGTGGCGGCAGAAGGGGTCTGCCGTCTATCGCCTCAAGAGCCAGTGGGGAACCTCGAGCCTGCAGAGGAATGGAATTGGCGGCAGCGAACACACTATCAATGAACAAACCACCAGCACCAGAGTCCACCAACGCCTGGGTCGTCACCGAGCCCCCGACCCAGGAGAGGACAACAGTGATCAGTGGTTTGTCAACGCGGGAAACCGGGGACGAGGAGACTCCACCCAAGATCTGCCCCCGACAGGATCTCAGGGTACGAGCGTTTCCCGGACGGTTCGGACATGCCAACCGAAAATGCCCACCGAGACCACAGTACATGCATCGGCCCTCGCGTCTCCGGAGTGCCCTCTCCCCCTCGGACAGGCGAGCAAACCCCAGCTGCATGGGTTCACCCCCAGACAAGTCATCCCCAGGAGGCGTGGGAGGAGAGGGAGGCACGGGTGGGACAGCAAACGTAGGCACCAATCTGTTAGAAGACCTCCGCAGGTTCTCCTTAAAGGAAGGTCTCTCCCTGAGTCTGGTGTCAATCAAAATCAGGAAAGAAATAAGAGACTCGAGCTCAACTGGTAGGTCCTTAGCTGCAACCTCATCCTTCAAGGCATCCGAGAGACCATGAGAGAAAGCAGCGACCAGAGCCTCATTATTCCAGCCCACCTCTGCTGCCAGGGTACGAAACTCAATGGCGTATTCAGCTACGGATCGTGAACCCTGTCTGATGGACATAAGGAGCTTCGCAGCAGAGGCAGCACGAGCCGGCACATCGAATACCTTCCGAAGAGAAGCAACAAAACCGGAAAACTCGGCAACCACCGGATTGTTGTTCTCCCATAAAGGGCTGGCCCAGGCCAAGGCCTTGTCCGAGAGCAGCGAGATCAAGAAGCCCACCTTTGATCTCTCAGTAGGAAAGGCATGTGGCAGCAACTCGAAATAAATGCCCACCTGGTTAAGGAAACCTCGGCACTGAGTTGGCTCTCCCCCAAAGCGCTGTGGAAGAGGGGCAGAACCGGTCATACCCCGAAACACCGCAGGCGCAACAACAGGTGTCGGGGTAGACTCTGGCGCAACAACCGGAGCGGCAGTAGGAGCGAGCCCAGGAGCGACAACCGACCCATCGGCAACGGGAGCGAAATGAGCCGTGCGTTCAAGCAGGGTTTGCAACGCCACAGCGAACCGACCCAACAGGTGATCCTGCTGATCAAGTCTGGCAACCAGCGTGGGTAGCGAGGATGGCCCTGTACCGTCAGAATTCATGGCTTGGTCCTAATGTCACGGAACCATGAACCAGACGTACAACAAGAGATAAATGAAAATAAGAAGGCTTTATTGAAAATAAAGCTGTAAAGCAAAAAGTCCAAACGGATGGTGAAACCGAGCAGAGTCTTTGCGAAGCCAGAGGTCAGGAACCAGAAGGGTAGTCAGACGAAGCCAGGATCAGGAACCAGCAGGGTAGTCAGACGAAGCCAGGATCAGGAACCAGCAGGGTAGTCAGACGAAGCCAGGATCAGGAACCAGCAGGGTAGTCAGACGAAGCCAGGATCAGGAACCAGAAGCAGCAGCAGTCTTAGAAGCATGTGAACACAAGAGGACCAAGCAAGGAACTGAAGCCACAGACCTCCTATATATATGAGCTAGGCATCCAGCTCCTCCCAGGGGAAGGAGGAGCCGCAGGGTGGAAGGCTACAAGAAACCCAGGACCCAAGATGGCCGCCAGCACATGTCAAACGAAGGAGAGCAGCAAGCAGGTAAGACCATGACATACATGCAGCTATCAGGAAGTCTATTGTATGGCTTGTAAAAAGCTGATACTATGCATAATAATCCTCAGTGTCAGTGTTTACACACATAATCTGATCAGCCGCTCAAGAAGGGAAGCGTGGAAAAAAATAACCTGAAATTTGGTTTAACACCAGCTAAACTGTTCAGTAATGTATCCACATGGCGCAATGATCCAAATTCAGGCTGAAAAACACAAAGGATAAAAGAAACACTGAATAACTTGTATATGACGAGAAAACCTTTAAGGGGTTTCTTGACGTGTGGGTCTGACACCCCCCACAATCTGTTCCCTGCAGCCTCCTGCGCGGGTACTAGCATATGAGTCGCAGCAGGAAGCACAGCTCAGTTCAAAGTATAGTGGCCATGGAGGGTTACTGCAGCTCAGCTCCCATTCACCTGAATACATGGTGAGATACGGTGTCAATACTGGAATCAGATCCAGATCCAAATGTAATAAGGGATTTAATAAAAGATGACGAGGGGAAATTTATAAGCCCAGTATTCCAGAATTCTGTCTTCAAAAAGTCGCAAAATAAGGATTTGTGACTTTTTGGGCTTATTTACAAGGAAATGTTGTGACTTTTTGAATTTTTACACCAGTAACTCCAGTTTGGAAAAATAGGTGGGGAAGTGTGTGCGATTAGCTATGTTAATTAACATTACTCCAGATTTAAAATCACTGAGATTTTTTAAAACATTCCGAAAATTGTCTCAATCTTACTACATTAAAGAGGCGGTGTAGAAGACAGAGGTGTAAAGGCCCCTTTACACTGCTCAAATGTGAAGATGATTGACAGGAAGGAAGCGTTCCTTCATGACAATCGCCTGCTCGTCAGTGGAGGAGACCGCCCATTTACACGCAGCCATCACCTCCACAGTATGGGGAGGAGCGCTCACTAACGCCATCGCTTGTCCCCATACAGAATCATTTTTGCAGTTGCTGCTTAGACAGACAAACAAAGGATTCAGATATCCACACCAACGATCCAATTAATACCCTTTCATCAGGAAATGAGGGGCATCTTTACACCTGCAGATCATCACGAGAGTTCCTACAGCAACTGCAACTCTGGAGTTGCGGTAGCTGGTGAGTCACACTGCAACCCCATTCATTTCTATGGCTTGCTGTGCCTTTTTCATAGGTGTACAACATTTATATCAACATTTATATCCCAATTATAGTGGACTTGATAACCTATAAGAGGCCATATTGTCACATATTCACCATTTTGTATGTATTTTAAAATAGGCCGAAAGAGGTTCATGGAAAGGACACTGTTCATAAGGATTCTTCTCTGTTGAGATGTGCCAGTCTGAGAAGAGTCATTCTTGTCTCCTTATAGATTTATGGCCGAGATAAGAATATTCCCTAGACGCATCTGGTACTAATTGTCCCTACGGTTTAAGGTCTATTGATGAAGAAGAAAATCTGTGATATATGTATACACGTATACAGGGCTCCAGATGGCGACCAAAATGGCCCAGGAGATGATAGTTGATAGATGTTCTTCTCAGCAGCGCAGTGGAGAAGGAATCTCTCCCTCCCCAATGTGCTGCCACCAATAAGGAGAGAGACAGGAGGAGGAGGGGAGGGGCTGTGGCCACTGCGCCACCAATAAAGATAACTGACCTGTTAATACAAATACATGAGGTGTGGCACCTGAGGGGTTAACTGCAGCGGATCACAGCTCCCTGTCAGAGGTAGGGTGTCGGCTATTAGATTCCGGCACCCGTCTCCTCAATTTGTATTAACAGGTCAGTTATCATCATTGGTGGCGCAGTGCTAATGAGGGTTAAAAAATAACTAAAAAATGAACTCGCATCCTCCAATTGATCGCGTAGCTGCCGGTCTCCTGTTCGTTCTTCAGGACCTGTGGTGACATCACTGAGCTCATCATATGGTCCATTACCATGGTGATGGATCATGTGATGTACCATGTCATCAGCACAGTGATGTCACCACAGGTCCTTTGACAGGTCCTGAAGAAAGAACAGGAGACCGGCAGCTACGTGATCAATAGGAGGAGGCGAGTTCATTTTTTTTAACCCTTAATTGACCTTCTACTAAGCATTCTGTATTAAAGAATGCTATTATTTTCCCTTATAACCATGTTAAGTGAATAGACTTTCATCCTAGCAATCATGCGTGAAAATCGCACCACATCCACACTTGCTTGCGGATGCTTGCGATTTTCATGCAGCCCCATTAACTTCTATGGGGCCTGCGTTACGTGAAAAACGAACATAGAACATGCTGCGATTTTCACGCAATGCACAAGTGATGCGCGAAAATCACCGCTTATGTGCACAGCCCCATAGAAGTGAATGGGTCCGGATTCAGTGCGGGTGCAATGCGTTCACCTCAAGCATTGCACCCGCACAGAAATCTCACCCATGTGAAATTTGTGAGACGCATCCAGATGCGGATCAGTCTCACAAATGCATTGCAAGAACAAATCCATCTCTCCGCTTGTCATACGGACAGACGGATCTGTCTTGTATCTTTTTACACATTTTTACTGGTCTGCGCATGCGCAGACTGGAAGGACGGATCCGGCATTCCGGTATTTTGAATGCCGGATCTGGCACTAATACATTCCTATGGGAAAAAATGGCAGATCCGGCATTCAGGCAAGTCTTCGCCGGAGATAAAACCGTTGCATTCTACGGTTTTATCTTTTGCCTAATCAGTCAATGAACTGAAGACATCCTGATGCATCCTAAACTGATTACTCTCCATTCAGAATGCATGGGGATATACAAGATCAGTTCTTTTCCGGTATAGAGCCCCTGTGACGGAACTCTATGCCGGAAAAGAAAACCGCTAGTGTGAAAGTACCCTAAAATATTATTAAGTTTAAATCCCCCCTTTCCCAATTTTACATATAAAATATATAAACAATAAATAAACATATTACATAGCGCTGAGTCCGAAAAGTCCAAACTATAAAATCATTTAAAAAATATCTATGCGGTGAGCGCCGTAACAGAAATAAATAAAAACCGTGCGATTCGCCATTTTTTAGTCACCCCAAAAAATAGGATAGGACTGTTCTATTATGGGCCGAACATTTCATAAAATGCAAAATGCACGCGGCTTAATTTGGTGGGGTTTTTTTGCGTGGTATTGAGTATCGCAATACTTTTTTATGGTGACGAAAGAGAATCAAAATTTTGGTATCGAAACAACCCTACAGCGATCTGATCAGCGTAGCGTTGTCACGATAACAAAAATTTTATTCCGTTTCGATTTGGCGACTAAAAAACTAATTTGGCTACTAAATTTTTCAGTTCAAGAGCCAATGGCTGCTAGGTATTTTTTTTTTAGTCTGGAGCACTGGTATAGTGAACTTTAGTTTTTAGTATAAGATAATCAATAGGACACATGTATTGTACTATATTATTGGATATTATGAAGGACATCAATGCATCTATTATCTTTAGGAACGCATACACTCCTGAAGCATGATGAGAAGAATTTTAAGTGTAAATTTTGTTAGTAAGATAGTGTTATTTTAACTAACAATCAATCGTTGGAATAATGGAGGAGACGCACATGTCTGTGAGAGTACAAGGTCTATTGTATTCTAATCGGTACCATAAATTTGGTAGCTTGGGAAACGTGGTACCCAAATGTCTATGCTTTAATTGGTATATGTGTCAAAGATAAACCCTTAGGCTACTTTCACACTAGCGTTCGGGGCTCTGCTTGTGAGCTCCGTTTAAAGGGTCTCACAAGCGGCCCCGAACGGATCCGTCCAGCCCTAATGCATTCTGAATGGATGCGGATCCGCTCAGAATGCATCAGTCTGGCTCCGTTTGTCCTCCGCTCCGCTCAGCAGGCGGACACCTGAACGCAGCTTGCAGCGTTCTGGTGTCCGCCTGGCCATGCGGAGGCAAACGGATCCGTCCAGACTTACAATGTAAGTCAATGGGGACGGATCCGTTTGAAGTTGACACAGTATGGCTCAATTTTCAAACGGCTCAACTTTTTTTTTTTTTTTTGTTCATGGTAATGCAAACGGATCCGTTCTGAACGGATCTAAGCGTTTGCATTATAGGTGCGGATCCGTCTGGGCACATACCAGCAAGGCCAGATTAGAGGTTGCCAAACGACATCTAAAAAAGCCTTCACAGTTCTGGAACAACATTCTATGGACAGATGAGACCAAGATCAACTTGTACCAGAGTGATGGGAAGAGAAGGAGTATGATCCTAAGCATACCACCTCATCAGTGAAGCATGGTGGTGGTAGTGTCATGGCGTGGGCATGTATGGCTGCCAATGGAACTGCTTCTCTCATATTTATTGATGATGTGAGTGCTGACAAAAACAACAGAATGAATTCTGAAGTGTTTCGGGCAATATTATCTGCTCATATTTAGCCAAATGCTTCAGAACTCATTGGACGGCGCTTCACAGTGCAGATGGACAATGACCCAAAGAATACTGCAAAAGCAATAAAGAGTTTATTAAGGGAAAGAAGTGGAATGTTATGAAATGGCCAAGTCAATCACCTGACCTGAATCCGATTGAGCATGCATTTCACTTGTTAAAAAATGGGAGGCACATATGCAAAAAGTGTTGTAGTTCCTACACCGTTCACCTGATTCGGATGTAAATACCCTCAAATTAAAGCTGACAGTCTGCAGTTAAAGCACATCTTGTTCGTTTCATTTCAAATCCATTGTGGTGGTGTATAGAGGCAAACATGTTAAAATTGTGTCAATGTCCCAATATTTATGGAACTGACTACCGTAACTGTGTATTATTGCATATTATTGAGTTTTTTCTATTGATTAAGCTTTGATTGTATTTTAAGTTATTGTATTATAAATCATTTATATTTTTGCATAGACACTCCTACCTTATTTTACTGATTAATTCTATTGTGCAAATTAACGACGATCTCTTTTTGAGGAGTTTTATATGTCCACCTCTAAGATAAATTCCCTTTGAAATTTTTCCTTTGAGCCTTTCTTTTATATAAAGCATTTTCTTTAGATCCCCAACAGGCTGCACTGGTACAGAGAGAGGTTTGGTGGCACAATGGGTGTCCTGGCCAACATCGCCATATAGCCCCAGCCTAAGGCCTCTTTCACACTACAGTATTTTGCGTTCAGTATACTGGACGTTTTTTGAGTTCAGTATACGGAACAGATACTGAACCATTCATTTCAATGGTTCAGCAAAAAATACTGAAGTGTCTCCGTGTGCATTCCGTTTCAGTATTTCAGTATTTCCGTGCCGTGGAAAGATAGAACATGTCCTATGTTTCTCCGCAAATCACGGTCCGTGGCTCCATTAAAGTCAATGGGTCCGCAAAAAAACGGAATGCATACGGAAGGCATCCGTATGTCATCCGTATGTCATCCGTTTTTTGCGGATCCGTCATTAACAAATGCTAGGCCCAGCCCACTGTGGCCATGTGTTTCTTGTTGCCAAACTTTGGCTGAGCACAAATACAGGTGGCTTCCGTTTTTGATCCGTGAAAAACGGACCGTATACGGGAACCATACGGAAACCATACTGAAAGGTTTTTGCGGACATACTGAACGGAAACGGAGACACAACGGAACCCAAAAACGGGACAATGGATCTGTGAAAAACGGAACGCAAAACACTGAAATGGACATACTGTAGTGTGAAAGAGGCCTAAATCACAACTGCCAACTTTTTGTTTGGGATGAAAGCTGGGGCAGTGGGTGGGCGGGGAGGTTGTGGAGTGCAAAGACGATAATTTTTCGGGACCGATCAACCTAATTTTGTTAAGCACCACCACCTTTTCAGTGGCACCCAATTCAGGGTCTCGGTTTTGTATAATACTTCAGTTCATGGAGAGCTGCTTTTCTAGAAAATCCAATTGGCTGCTTATGACAACTTTCTTATGTTTTATGCATATTCAGGTAAATCATAACAGTTTATTTTTTAAAATAATGTAGAGACAGGGATATTAAACCTTTTTGTGATATACTTTATTAGGGAAAAATTTTTCTTTGTACTAGAAAACAGGGTGTATGCTAGTCTTCCTAGCAAAGCTGTAACTGAGCGTTACTAAGGAGCATGTCTTCAGATCTACTGATCGCTGAATCTTCCAGCATGTTTCATCTCTACTAGGGATGAGCGAATCCACTTCAGATGAAACATCTGAAGTAGATTTGCATAAAACTTTGTGAGCCAATACATTCTAATACTGTACGGAGCTCCTGCTCCGTACAGTATTAGAACAAAGTTTTATGAGAATCGACTTCGGATGTTTCATCCGAAGTCGATTCGCTCATCCCTAATTGAAACCATTATCATACAAAATGGAAAAAGACGTATAAACACACACCTGTCACCACTATGTATGCGATATATTTGCATGTAACCACACTTTGCATAATGTGCCCTCAAATCTCCCCAAGTGGCTAAACAAAGGCAAAAAGCAGAAGGATATACAACAGCATGACATCTTTCTATGGGATCATTTCTATATTACCAAACTAATAAGACACCTCCAGGAAGCCATGTCATTTCTATTCTGTTATGGATCCACTGATCACAGATGAAGACGGATCAGTGGTAATGTGGAACCACTAACTGGTTTGACGTTAAGCCAAACCCTAAGGCCCTTTTCGCATCGGCGAGTATTCCGCGCGGATGCGATGCGTGAGTTGAACGCATTGCACCCGCACCGAATACCGACCCATTCATTTCTATGGGGCTGTTCAGATGAGCGGTGATTTTCACGCATCACTTATGCGTTGCGTGAAAATCGCAGCATGCTCTATATTCTGCGTTTTTCACGCAACGCAGGCCCCATAGAAGTGAATGGGGTTGCGTGAAAATCGCAAGCATCCGCAAGCAAGTGCGGATGCGGTGCGATTTTCACGCACGGTTGCTAGGAGACGATCGGGATGGAGACCCGATCATTATTATTTTCCCTTATAACATGGTTACAAGGGAAAATAATAGCATTCTGAATACAGAATGCATAGTAAAATAGCGCTGGAGGGGTTAAAAAAAAATAAAAAAAATGTTTAACTCACCTTAATCCACTTGATAGCGCAGCCGGCATCTGCTTCTGTATTCTTTCTTTAGGACCTGGGTAAAGGACCTTTGATGACGTTACTCCGGTCATCACATGGTACGTCACATGATCTTTTACCATGGTGATGGATCATGTGATGACCGGAGTGACGTCACCAAAGGTCCTGTAACTGTATTTAATGCTCACCATAGGTCCTTCAACAAAGGAGACACAAGGAGATGCCGGGCTACGCGAGCAAGTGGATTAAGGCGAGTTAAATTATTTTTTATTTTTTTTAACCCCTCCAGCGCTATTTTACTATGCATTCTGTATTCAGAATGCTATTATTTTCCCTTATAACCATGTTATAAGGGAAAATAATACAATCTACAGAACATTGATCCCAAGCCCGAACTTCTGTGAAGAAGTTCGGGTTTGGGTACCAAACATGCGCGATTTTTCTCACGCGAGTACAAAACGCATTACAATGTTTTGCACTCGCGCGGAAAAATCGCGGGTGTTCCCGCAACGCACCCGCACATTTTCCCGCAACACCCGTGTGAAAGAGGCCTAAGAGCGTTATTGTGGCGCCTCCCCGGCATTCACCCTTAAACCCCGACACAGGGATGTGGACTGTGCTGCGGCAGACCGCTAACTCGTGGGATGGTCCCGGTGTACTTGGCAGCTGACCCTCGGACTCAGGAACACAGGCAGGAAACTCTAACCACCACAGGCACAGTCTAAACAGCGGGCTTTGGAACACCACAACAGGCAGACTGGAAGATGAGCAGGGTAACAGACAGACCACAGAAGGAACAGGTCAGACATGACAATGGACACAGGTCAGAAATACAGACTGGCAAGGACTGGACAGAGAACAGAGCAACAGGAGCAGAGTCAGGAACTATTGCTAGGAATGAAGAGCTCCTGCGCACGACCGTTGGATGTTTTCAGGACTGCAAATTGCAGATACCAGCCGCGTGCCTTCCAAATTTTGCGGAAAGGAACGGATGGCCTTATACTTGTCCGTAATATGGACATTAATAGGACATGTGGAGATACGAGTAAGGAATGCACATTGTGCCATTTCCTATTTATTTATTTTTTTTTGGGCGGACCCATTGAAGTGAATGGAAAACCGAAACAGAAAAAAAATATTTTTTGTGTGCATGAGCCCTAAATGCTGTTGCTCAGCCAAAGGGTGGGGTACACCAACAGAACATATAGCTGAGCTCATTAGCCCAAAGCACTTGCAGGTGCACCCAAACATAAGAGGGATTACCTTCCACATGGAACACAGAACAAGTCAAGCAAGGGCAATTAACCACTACCTTGCTGAACAGAACAGAGGAGAAACATGCCAATAGTCATGTTCACACCATAAAGGATCTGCGGCCAGTACGCACAACACAGACACATGGCCCAAGCTACATATCCAACAGCATCCAGCCCACATGGCATACAATCAGACACCACAACACAAGTATCCGCAGCCAGTACGCGCACTGCCACACCGACACATGGCCTTAAGTATAGACCACCCAGCATACAATGGAACACATGAACAGACATGGTAATATAGTCAATAAAATGCCACCTACCCAAACCTCAGCTAACGCGTTTCACAGCACATTTATTTATCAAAGATTTATTGCCTTCGTTTAACAGGTTGTTCTTTAGTAAATTCTATCTCAGGAACAGAATGTTTGTTCTTCATTATATGCTGCCATTGTATGCCGCCGCTATACGCAATGCATCTATTGTGATTTTTAATTACACAAGCAGATTTTTCAATAGGGAACCAGATAGATAAAGTAGGGCAATTTACTGCATTAGACAGCTATATGCATCCAGAATAACAGTATTATGGCTTTATTATTTGCTTAGCCAATGAAACAACACTCGGCTCCATAAAACACTCTGAGGAAGCATTTAATGAAAAGGAGATAAGAAATAGGATTTGTGTAGGGGGCAAATAGTCTACACATGTGCCTGGGTGCACACCCACATAAGGAGTATTTCTTCAAAAAATAAACTTTGTCGATTACCCTCAAAGCT
This sequence comes from Bufo bufo, assembly GCF_905171765.1. Taxonomy (NCBI): domain Eukaryota; kingdom Metazoa; phylum Chordata; class Amphibia; order Anura; family Bufonidae; genus Bufo; species Bufo bufo. Next base: position 489,894,426 of record NC_053389.1, read on the forward strand.
CATGTTGGGGAGATCAGGATTGGCCATGTTGGAATTAGACTGCCCAATCCTTTTGTTCTTGGGAGATAAGCAGGTGCCAGAGGTGTTTGGTAGTGGCCTTCTTCACTTTCCCCATTCACTACATATACATGCTCGGCCAGTAACCTCTTGTGTATGGCCAGAAGAAAGGTCATCACAAGTATAACCCCTTCCTGATGTAGTCATTTTCCGTTTTTTGACATGCGCAGATTATTATGACGGCCGCCGCCCTTACAGGAGAGTGTAAATTATTATACCCCGATCGGGTCCCCCAGCACCAGATCTTCCTTCAGTCTAAAAAAGTTGTTCAAAACTGCATAAATTGGCACATCTAGCGTTTCTACACTTTTTTCTGATGAAGTCTGAGCTTAGTGGAAAGTGGGCCTAAGATGCACCATTTTAAGCCACACTGTCACAATTCTGGCATAATAATTCTGTCCCTAAGTAATAGTTGGCATAGAATTAAATAAAAGTGTATATCCCTGCACCACATTTCTCACCCAGCCCTAGCCCCTGTGATAAATTTGGTGCAGATCTAGACAGCCCGACTAAGCCTATGCCAGCTCGGTCAGATTCTAGGTGCAAGTCGATATGAAATTATGAATTTTCATATCAAAAATGTTTGTCCCAAAACAGAATAAACTGTAGAGAAAAAAAAAAAAAAAACATGGATTGCACATCCACATGCCATGCATTGATCGAAAGCTACTAAAACAAATTTATAAACATAAACATGAGGCACTTTGTATAGGTTTTGATCAAAACGCATAGGCCCACAATAGGCAGGCACATGTCATCAATATTAGGAGTGTGGAAAACCCCTTTTATTATCCACCCCTGTGTCTGTGGCTTCAAAAACTGCATCAAAAAGCTTGAATGTGTGGCAGCCTTTTGTATAATTTTTTGTGAATGTGTCCCTAATAATCATTCTTGTAATATAGTTTATTAATATATTTTGTATTTTTATTACACTTTTGCCTCCCTAAAGTGTAAAAGTGTGATAAAAATACATTAATAAACTATATAACAAAAACTATTATTAGGGCATTAGGGACATGTTCACAAAAAAATTATACAAAGTTTAGTTACTCTTTAACCCTTTAGTGACCACCCATTAGTGTTTTTACGGCGGTCACTTCAGCCGAAGCTAGCGCTACAAAAAAGTGCAGGAGCTCCCTTCCCGCAGCTACCAGCGGTCTCTGATCGCCGTGATACAGTGCATTCATGGCGATGACAGAATGCCACCAGCTCATGTAAGGGTACTTTCACACTTGCATTGTGAGGATCCGGCAGGCAGTTCCGGCGACAGAAATCCGAGTGCAAACTGATAGCATTTGTAAATGGATCTGGATGCGGATCCGTCTAAGAAATACATTGAAACACCGGATCTGTCTCTCCAGTGTCATCCGGAAAAACGGATCAGTTATTTTATTTTTTTTTTTCATTTTTAAAGGTCTGCGCATGCCGTTTTGCTGGAACACTTAACGCATTTCAATGGAAAATAATGCCAGTGTTCCGGAATTTTGGATTATAAAAATACCGCAATTTTCTCCAGCCAAATACTGTAAGAGTGACTGAACTGAAAACATCCTGATGCATACTGAACGGATTGCTCTCCATTCAGAATGCATTAGGATAAAACTGATCAGTTTTTTTCCGGTATAGAGCCCCTAGGACGGAACTTAATACAGGAAAACTTTAACGCAAGTGTGAAAGTACCCTAAGAAAGAAAGGAGAAAATCTCTGGTGCGAGGATCGGGTCTCCCAGCTAAGGGAGGGACACCCAAATTTACTGCCCCAGTTACTGCCCCAGTTGCCCATCACAACCAGGCCTCTGCAATTACCCCTGTTTTGAGACATACCATACGGTTGCTAATTATTAATTATATTTAATACCAAAAAGGGTGTGGGGGGGTCTTTTCAGTAAGTCGATTTATTCTCATTTTCTGTTTAATTTGTGGGCTTTCCAGGAAGGGATGGGTGGTGGAGGCGGAGCAAATTTTTTTGACATTGGAACAAATTTTACCTTTTCTGATTTGTTTTCATAATTTTCCTAATTAAATTTTTTATGACTGTCCTGCCACACAAAGCTGTTAATTCACATTACTGTATCATGGTATTGGCATGGTACTTTTTTATTTGGAGGATCTCTAATGATTGAGTTGTTCCTCACCAGTACACTAAGGGCTTTATTAAGATTTTTTTTGGGTGGACCTCTTACACCCCACAACAAGTCTAGAAATACGTACATTACTGTTCCTACAGATGGTTCTGGATACTGTCCTTTTATATATTCTGTAGGTGACTGGTTGATTGTGTGCATAGCAATTTCTACCTTGCCGGGCAGCGGCCTGTTATGGTGCACCGCGTCACCAGCACGTTCGTCTCTCATATAGGGATTGATGGGGCTAAAGAGACTTTGTACGACCAGTCAATGTCCTTGAATGCCAGCTTGTCATTATAGCCCTATTGGTGTTCTTGTATCTTGTGAACAAACTGGAATTTGCAACATAGTTGGAGACCTTTTGCTCCGTTTTCTTGGACTTTCACTACAGTTCAGTTTTTTCCTGCAATAAGTAATTACGGTATATGTCAGACCAGAACGCGGCTCACAACAGCATCAGAATGACAGAAATGCGGGACAACTGCTTTGTTGGTGAGACAGTCATATGTACAGGAAATGCCTTTTTAGAAATCTGCCTCCCTTATAAGTGAACAGCTTCACTTCTCATCTGTACGCGCCACAAAGATTAGAATGTGGCGGATTTCTGCGACAGTAACACATCTAAAAATATTTTTTCTCCAATTTCCTGTGAAAATTGTATTAAAAGGGGTTGTCCCGGACATACCTCCATTTTCACCCCAGCAGCCCCCCTGACTTGAGCATCGGAGAAGTTTATGCGATTTAGCGCAGGGCAAGGGAGCGCATCGGACCATGAGATGCTTCGATGCTAACATCAGGTGGGCTGCCTGGGTGAAAATAAGGGTATGTCCGGGTTCAGCTCTGAACCCGGACAACCCCTTTAACAATTTGAATAAAACCATATATACTCATTATTTCATCCTATAATAATTGTGCACTCAGCATGCTCACTATACCACTAGATGCATTCTTCAAGGGATCTAGTTTTTAAAATGGGGTCATTTATAAGGGTTTTCTATCATGTTGCAGCTCAACGCCATTAAAAGTCTGCAATGAGGCCTAAACATTTTCAATATATTATCTGAAAGCCACTGGGCGCTACTTTATGTTTGGTCCCTGCCATGTGTCAAGACATAAGATTAGGGACACAATGGGGATATTTCCGAAGAGAAATTGGTTGATATACCCCAAAATGTAAGTCTTCATTTTCATTTGCCAAGTACAAAAAGCTGTCTTTAAATTGACATTTTTGTGTAAAAGAAAAAAAAAATTATTTTTTTTTATAAGTGCAGCCAAAATAAAGTAAAGATGTGGAAATATATTTCTCATGAAAATATAAAAAATAGTATTTATGTGAAATATTGCAGTTGAAAATAGGAACGCCAATTTTAAAAATTTTTCATAGACTGTATCGGTAAAATTCGATCACCTAAGTGAAGTACAATATGTGACGAGAAAACAATGTCAGAATTACTTTGATGTGCAAAACCTTTAAAAAGTTATTCTCTGCTAAAGTGACACATGTCAGATTTCCAAAATCTGGCTTGGTCATTAAGGCCCAAACAGGCTTGGGCACTAAGGGGTTAAATGTGGAAATAAATAGTAAACAGATAAAAAAAACATAGAAGAGAAGTGAAAGCCAATGGCAGCAAAGTTTGACTTTAAGCACTTCCTGTGCATTACACCAATGTGTTCAGAAAAAGCCAAAATTACTTTGAAAGGGTAATTGTTCGTAAAAACATGTCTCAAAATAGAAAGAACAAAACCATTAACGCAACGTACATTTAGAAAAAGAACAAATTAGGTGCTGGAAAGACTGGCACAAAGTTTCTATACTTGGGAATCACTGGCACATGAAACACAAAGGATGACTACAAGCAGATTTACAGGGGGCAATTATCGGGAATGAACATTAGTACTAATGCTTGTTCCCAATAACTGACCTGTGTGAAGGTGCTGCAGATCACCCGATAAATGCGCAAAATGCTCATTCATAGGGTAAAAAATCATAATTTCTGGGCAGTAGATTGTGCTATGTAAACAGCCATTTGCATGTCCCCATACAGTGGAGGAGAATGCTTTATGTGCTGTGTCCCGGCCCGAAGAGGCAGGTGTGAGGTGGAAAAGATAGGAGTGGCTGCTGCAGCAATGAGCGTGGTTGCTTCCACGCATGCAGCGAGTGGAGGGCGCAACCCTTTTTCCCCCTGGGGCAGTAATGGACTTTTCGGGGGATCCCGCTTTGTGGTGGCTGGGGTGCCTTTGATGTTAAGTGTACAGGTAGCAGAATGCAAGGCAAGAGGGCAGGTGGAGGGTGGAGGCAATGACCAGGCCCATTTGGTTGAAAATAAATGGGGACACAGCTCCTTTGGATAATTAAAACAATTAAAGGTGGAATCTGATTGGTTGCTATGGCAACTAAGCCAGTTCTACTTTACACCAGCCTTTACTGAATAGAGGATGGGAGTTATAGTATAAATGCAAGCAGTCGGCACAGACATTGCATAGAGTAAGTTTTTCCCCATAAGCTGTATATAAGGGAACATGTCCATGACTATGTTTGGTCCGCATCTAATTGGCATTTTTTGCAGACTGGATGCAGATCCATTAACTTGAGTGGGGCCACAAAAGATACAGACACAGCACACCATGTACTGTCCATTTTAGGCTACTTTCACACTAGCGTTTTTTTGCGGATCAGTCATGGATCTGCAAAAACGCTTCCGTTACAATAATACAACCGCATGCAACCGGTTGTACTATGTCTTCTATAGCCATGACGGATCCGTCATGACCACCATTGAAAGTCAATAGCAGTGCTCCAGACTAAAAAAAATACCTAGTAGCCATTGGCTCCTGAACTGAAACATTTAGGAGCCAAATTAAATTTTTTGTCACCAAATCGAAATCAAAATTTTGGTATCGTGACAACGCTACGCCGATCAGATTGGCGTAGGGTTGTTTCGATAACAAAATTTTGATTAACTTTCGTCACCATAACAAAGTATTGTGATACTCAATACCACGCAAAAAAAAAACAAAAAAAAAAAAACGCGTGCATTTTGCATTTTATGAAACGTTCAGCCCATAATAGAACAGTCCTATCCTATTTTTTGGGGTGACAAGGTGACTAAAAAATGGCGAAACGCATGGTTTTTATTTATTTATTTCTGTTACGGCGCTCACCGCATAGGAGATATTTTTTAATAATTTAATAGTTTGGACTTTTCGGACGCATCGTTATGTAATATATTTATATATTGTTTATATATTTTATATGAAAAATTGGGAAAGGGGGGATTTAAACGTAATATTTTAGAGTACTTTCACACTAGCGTTTTTCATTAAAGGCATAGAGTTCCGTCACAGGGGCGCTATACTGGAAAAGAACTGATCATGTATATCCCCATGCATTCTGAATGGAGAGTAAGGCCTATTGCACACGACCGTATGGCTTTTTCAGTGTTTTGCGATCCGTTTTTCACGGATCCGTTGTTCCGTTTTTTGTTTCCGTTGTATTTCCGTTCCGTTTTTCTGTTCCGTTTTTCCGTATGGCATATACAGTATACAGTAATTACATAGATAAAATTGGGCTGGGCATAACATTTTCAATAGATGGTTCAGCAAAAAACGGAACGGAAACGGAAGACATACGGATGCATTTCCGTATGTGTTCCGTTTTTTTGCGGACCCATTGACTTGAATGGAGCCACGGACTGTGATTTGCGGGCAATAATAGGACATGTTCTATGTTAAAACGGAACGGAAAAACGGAAATACGGAAACGGAATGCATACGGAGTACATTCCGTTTTTTTGCGGAACCATTGAAATGAATGGTTCCGTATACGGACCGTATACGGAACGCCAAAAACGGGAAAAAAAAACGTCCGTGTGCAATAGGCCTAATCCGTTCAGGATGTCTTCAGTTCAGTCGGTTTTATCTCCGGCGAAAAAAACTGAAGACTTGCCGGAATGCCAGATCCGGCATTTTTCCCCATAGGAATATATTAGTGCCAGATCCGGCATTCAAAATACTGGAATGCCGGAACAGTCCTTGACAAGCGGAGAAATTGATTCGTTCTTGTAATGCATTTGTCAGATTGATCCGCATCCCAATGCGTCTCACAAATGCTTTCAGTCACATCCAGATCGGCGGATCCAGCAGGCAGTTCCGACAACGGAACTGCTTGCCAGATCACACTGTCGCAAGTGTGAAAGTAGCCTTAGGCCTCTTTCACACGAGCGTGACGGATTAGGTCCGGATGCGTTCAGGGTGCGTTCAGTGAAACTCGCACTATTTTGAAAGCAAGTTCAGTCAGTTTTGTCTGCGATTGCGTTCAGTTTTTTCTGCGCGGGTCCAATGCGTTTTGATGCGTTTTTCACGTGCGTGATAAAAAACTGAAGGTTTACAAACAACATCTCTTAGCAATCATCAGTGAAAAACGCATCACACCCGCACTTGTTTGCGTATGCAATGCGTTTTTCACGCAACCCCATTCACTTCTATGGGGCCTGTGTTGCGTGAAAAACGCAGAATATAGAACATGCTGCGATTTTCACGCAACGCAGAACTGATGCGTGAAAAACAACGCTCATGTACACAGAACCATTGAAATGAATGGGTCAGGATTCAGTGCGGGTGCTATGCGTTCACGTCACGCATTGCACCCGCACGGAAAACTCGCTCGTGTGAAAGGGGCCTTAGGCCCCTTTCACACGGGCGAGTATTCCGCGCGGATGCGATGCATGAGGTGAAAGCATTGCACCCGCACTGAATACCGACCCATTCATTTCTATGGGGCTGTTCACATGAGCAGTGATTTTCACGCATCAGTTCTACGTTGCGTGAAAATTGCAGCATGCTCTACACTCACCTAAAGAATTATTAGGAACACCATACTAATACGGTGTTGGACCCCCTTTTGCCTTCAGAACTGCCTTAATTCTACGTGGCATTGATTCAACAAGGTGCTGATAGCATTCTTTAGAAATGTTGGCCCATATTGATAGGATATCATCTTGCAGTTGATGGAGATTTGAGGGATGCACATCCAGGGCACGAAGCTCCCGTTCCACCACATCCCAAAGATGCTCTATTGGGTTGAGATCTGGTGACTGTGGGGGCCATTTTACTACAGTGAACTCATTGTCATGTTCAAGAAACCAATTTGAAATGATTGGAGCTTTGTGACATGATGCATTATCCTGCTGGAAGTAGCCATCAGAGGATGGATACATGTTCTCATTCTGTTTACGCCAAATTTGGACTCTACCATTTGAATGTCTCAACAGAAATCGAGACTCATCAGACCAGGCAACATTTTTCCAGTCTTCAACAGTCCAATTTTGGTGAGCTCGTGCAAATTGTAGCCTCTTTTTCCTATTTGTAGTGGAGATGAGTGGTAGCCGGTGGGGTCTTCTGCTGTTGTAGCCCATCCGCCTCAAGGTTGTGCGTGTTGTGGCTTCACAAATGCTTTGCTGCATACCTCGGTTGTAACGAGTGGTTATTTCAGTCAACGTTGCTCTTCTATCAGCTTGAATCAGTCGGCCCATTCTCCTCTGACCTCTAGCATCCACAAGGCATTTTCGCCCACAGGACTGCCGCATACTGTATGTTTTTCCCTTTTCACACCATTCTTTGTAAACCCTAAAAATGGTTGTGCGTGAAAATCCCAGTAACTGAGCAGATTGTGAAATACTCAGACCGGCCCGTCTGGCACCAACAACCATGCCACGCTCAAAATTGCTTAAATCACCTTTCTTTCCCATTCTGACATTCAGTTTGGAGTTCAGGAGATTGTCTTGACCAGGACCACAGCCCTAAATGCATTGAAGCAACTGCCATGTGATTGGTTGACTAGATAATTGCATTAATGAGAAATAGAACAGGTGTTCCTAATAATTCTTTAGGTGAGTGTATATTTAGCGTTTTTCACGCAACGCAGGCCCAATAGAAGTGAATGGGGTTGCGTGAAAATCGCAAGCATGGTACGTCACATGATCTTTTACCATGGTGACGGATCATGTGATGACCGGAGTGACGTCATCAAAAGGTCCTGTTCCTGTAATTAATGCTCACCACAGGTCCTATTCAACAAAGGAGACAGACGAGATGCCGGCAGCGCCAGCAAGTGGACTAAGGCGAGTTAAATTTTTTTAATTTTTTTTAACCCCTCCAGCGCTGTTTTACTATGCATTCTGTATTCAGAATGCTATTATTTTCCCTTATAACCATGTTATAAGGGAAAATAATACAATCTACAGAACACCGATCCCAAGCCCGAACTTCTGTGAAGAAGTTCGGGTTTGGGTACCAAACATGCGCGATTTTTCTCACGCGAGTGCAAAACGCATTACAATGTTTTGCACTCGTGCGGAAAAATCGCGGGTGTTCCCGCAACGCACCCGCACATTTTCCCGCAACACCCGTGTGAAAGAGGCCTTAGTGTTTGTGTTTTTTTTTTTACTTACTATTAGCCCCCTTAGGGGCTGGAACCCTTGTCCTATTCACCCTTAGGCCCCTTTCACACGGGTGAGATTTCTGCGCGGGTGCAATGCTTGAGGTGAACGCAGTGCACCCGCACTGAATCCGGACCCATTCACTTCTATGGGGCTGTGCACATGAGCTGTGATTTTCACGCATCACTTGTGTGTTGCGTGAAAATCGCAGCAAGCTCTAGGTTGTGCGTTTTTCACGCAACGCAAGTTCCATAGAAGTTAATGGAGCTGCGTGAAAATCGCAAGCATCCGCAGGCAAGTGCGGATGCGGTGCAATTTTCACGCATGGTTGCTAGGATGAAAGTCTATTCATTGTATTATTTTCCCTTATAACATGGTTATAACTTATAAGGGAAAATAATAGCATTCTTAAATACAGAATGCATAGTAGAAGGTCACTTTAGGGTTAAAAAATTTTTTTTAAAAATGAACTCACCTCTTCCAATTGATAGTGTAGCTGCCGGTCACCTGTTCTTTCTTCAGGACCTGTGGTGACATCACTATGCTCATGACATGGTACATCACATGATCCATCACCATGGTAATGGACCATGTGATTAGCTCAGTGACGTCACCACAGGTCCTGAAGAAAGAACAGGAGACCGGCAGCTACGCAATCAATTGGAGGAGGTGAGTTAATATTATTATTATTTTTTTAACCCTCATTGGCACTGCGCCACCAATGAAGCTAACGGACCTGTTAATACAAATACAGGAGGCGGGTGCCAGAATCAAATAGCCTGCACCCGACCTCTATGACAGGGAGCTGCGATCCGCTGCAGTTAACCCCTCAGGTGCAGCTTCCTGTCATAGAGGTCGGGTGCCGACTATTTGATTCCGGCACCCGCCTCATGTATTTGTATTAACAGGTCAGTTATCTTCATTAGTGGCGCAGTGGCCACAGCCCCTCCCCTCCTCCTCCCGTCTCTCTCCTTACTGGCGGCGGCAGCACAGGGGGGAGGGAGAGACTCCTTCTCCACTGCGCTGCTGAGAAAAACATCGGCGGCGGGACAGAGAACTATCATCTCCTGTGCCCCGCCGCTGTATTAAACGGCAGTGCTGCAGGGGCAGGTCTAGTCGCAAATGGCAACAAGACTAAAAAGTCTTGTCGCCATTTGTAAATTCTAAGTCGCATTGGCGACCATTTTGGTCGCCATCTGGAGCCCTGAATAGGGGACGGATCCGTTTTCTATTGTGTCAGAGAAAACAGATCTGTCCCCATTGACTTGGGCTACATGCACACGAACCTTGTTTGTTTCCGTGTCTGTTCCGTTTTTTTGCGGCTAGGATGCGGATTTATTTATTTCAATGGGTCCGCATAAAATGCGGACAGCACACCATGTGCTGTCCACATCAGTATGTCCGTTCCATAGCCCTGCAAAAAAATAGAACATGTCCTATTCTTGTTCGTTTTAGGCATGGTTACACTGGATCTGCAAAAAAAAAAAAAAAAAAAAAAAAACACGGATGGCATACAGATATCATCCGGGTCAGAGAAAACGGATCCGTCACCATTGACTTACATTGTGTGTCAGGACGGATCCGTCTTGCTCCGCACCACATTGCGGACAGAAAAACGCTGCTTGCCGCTGTCCGTGTTTTGCGGATCCGCAAAACACACGGATGTGTGAATGGACCCTTACACTGACAGCATTATGTCGATCTAAGGCTACATGCACACGACCGTTGTTTTGGTCCGCATCCGAGCAGCAGTTTTTGTGGCTTGGATGCGGACCGATTCACTTCAATGGGGCAGCAAAAGATATTAATGTCTGTCCGTGCCGTTGCGGAATGCACACGGACGCCATCCGTGTTTTGCAGATCTGCAATTTGCGCACCGCAAAACACACAACGGTCGTGTGCATGTAGCCTAATTCAGTAGAGTTCATGTCTTAGGGCTCATGGACACGAACGTATCTTTAGTCTGTTTCATTTATTTATTTTTTGGCCCACATACGGAACCATTTATTTCAAAGGGGGAAAAAAACGGAAATGACTGTGTGCATTCTGTATCTGTAGGACTGCAAGTCCGTTCCGCAAAAAAATAGAACATGTCCTATTGTCGTTTTTGTGGACAAAAACCAGGCATTGTTGCAATGGACCCACCCAAACCCCCCCCCCCCCTCCCCAAAAAAAAAGTCCTCTTGTACACAACCGTATGGCTTTTTCAGTATTTTGCAGTCCGCAAAAAACTGATCTGCAAAAAATATGTTTTTTCTGTCCGCGATGGGGACGCAACCAAACGGAACGGAATGCATTTTGGCGCATTCCGCTTTGTTCAGTTTTGTCCCCATTGACAATGAATGGGGACAAAACTGAAGCGTTTTCTTCCGTTATTGAGATCCTATGACGGATCTCAATAGCGGAATTGAAAATGCTAATGTGAAAGTAGCGTTAGAGACAAGGAATAGGACATTTCTACAGGAATAAAAAAAAAAAAAACGGCATGCACAATATCCATGTTTATTGCGGACTGCAAAGTGGACACAGTCGTGTGCATGAGCCCTTCGAGGTGTCCGTAATAGTGGTCCTGCAATCACTCCATATACTTTCTGCAGTATCCAGCTGCAACGTGCAGTCCTAGATCAGATGGCCAGTCCATCTCAGAAGTTCCAGAAGCCCTTAAAGGACCACTCCAGGCTAAAATGTGAACATCATCCTTTGGCCCAAGTCAAGGAGCTGTACATGCTCCCAAAGTTTTCTTCACCTGAATGGTGGCATTATTGAGATCCCCTGGTGTTTTCTACTAGGCCGTGGCTGAAGCCTGTGCTGCCCTGCAGGATACTAACAGGACACCAGTGATAATGGGGCTTGGTTAAAGATAGAAATTACTTCTGGTTTATGTCTGTAAGCCTCCAGGATAAATCCTCTGTGGGAGGAGCTGAGCTGTGTGCACCGCCCACTGACATCTATGTACTGAGAGGTAATTGCTATACGGCTGACAGCCACAAGATGCAGCAATGTGGAAAATATGTAGAAAGTATGAACTATGTAAAGGTTTGAAACATGTATAAATACCACGCGATAGGCAATTTTTTATTTTTTCACCTGGAGCGGTCATTTAAAGGGAGTCTGTCATCACAGTTTCACATTTTTAACCCTTCCCATAGCTTTCTAGCAGCATTACAGTTAATAAAACGTTACCTTTATGAGCAATCCTGGACTTATAAAACCGTCAAAAAACAACTTAGTAGGATATGCAAATGAGGGCTCGCAAGTGCCCAGGGGCGGCGTTACCCTCGTAGGTGCCCAGCTAGCTCAGCCTTATCGTCGCTTCCCCCCACCCATTCTTTCCCTCTGACCGCCCATCTACTTACTTCTTGTTTCACCGAGATCCCGCGCCTGCGCACTCAGTCCGTCGGCCGGCGCATGCGCACTGCGATGCCCATTCCTTGTACAGCATCACAGTAATTAATGCGCATGCGCCGGCTTCGCGCCGTTAGCCGGCGCATGCGCATTAATTACTGTGATGCCGTACAAGGAATGGCCATCGCAGTGCGCATGCACCAAACTGAGTGCGCAGGCGCGGAATCTCGGCGAAACAAGAAGTAAGTAGATGGGCGGTCAGAGGGAAAGGATGGGCAGGGGGAAGCGACGATAAGGCTGAGCTAGCTGGGCACCTACAAGGTTGACGCCGCCCCTGGGCACTTGCGAGCCCTCATTTGCATATCCTACTAAGATGATTTTTGCCAGTTTTATAAGTCCACGATTGCTTATAAAGGTAACGTTTTTATTAACTGTAAGGCTGCTAGAAAGCTATGGGAAGAGTTAAAAAGGTGAAACTGATGACAGACTCCCTTTAAAGCATGGGTGTCAAACATGCGGCCCGCGGGCCGCATGCGGCCCGCAATGAATAGCTTTGCGGCCCGGCAAAGATATTCATTGCTCTGGTTACCTGGAGGCGGGCGGAGATAAAATAAAAAAGTCAGAGGCGGTCCAGGAGCGGTTGAAGGATGGCGGAGCAGTTGGAGGCGGTCCAGGAGAGGATGGAGGCTGGCGGAGGCAGTCCAGGAGAGGATGGAGGTGCGCAGAGGTAAACGTCACGTCCTGATGTGACGTCATCAGGCTCCGTCTGGAGTTCTGACATGCTGCGGACGGCGCCATTGCGGCTATAGACGCAGGGTACCAGATTCACAAGGTAAGAAAAGTACCGTATTTTTCGCCCCATAAGACGCACTTTTTCCCCCCCAAAAGTGGGGGGGGAAATGCCCCTGCGTCTTATGGGGCGAATGCTTCCATTTTACAGCGCAGTTTGCGACGCTGCAGCATCGCAGACTGCTATGTATGAGCCGGGAGAGAGGAGGGGCTGGAGTCCGTAACTAGGGGCGGGGCCCGGTGCAGTCACTGTACTCTTACACCGGGCCCCGCCGCTCACCAAAGTATTTATAAACGTGAATCCTTATCCTGTTATTAAGTTGAACTAACGCTGCCCTCTCCCATGTTCCCCTGTATCCCCATAGCACTTACTTAAGCTTCAATAGCGGGCAGAGCGGACGGCAGCAGTAACGTCACTCACTGACGTTGAGCGCCTGCTCCGCCCCCTTTATGAATGAAGCAGGCGGAGCAGACGCGCGACGTCAGTGAGTGACGTTACTGGTGCAGTCCGCTCTGCCTGCTATGGAAGCGTGTTCGTAAGTGCTGTGGGGATACAGGGGAACATGGGAGAGCGCAGCGTTAGTTCAACTTAATAGCAGGATAAGGATTCACGTTTATAAATACTTCGGTGAGCAGAGGGCCGGTGTATTGGGGGACACTGTTATGAGGGGGATCTGTGGATGACATATAGCAGTGTCATCCACAGATCCCCCCCATAACAGTTCCATCCACAGATCCCCCCCACCTCATAACAATGCCATCCACAGATATCCCACCCCATAGCAGTACCATCCACAGATCCCCCACCTCATAACAATGCCATCCACAGATCCCCCATAACAGCACCATCCACAGATCCCCCACCCCATAACAATGCCATCCACAGATATCCCACCCCATAACAGTGCCATCCACAGGTCCCCCATAACAGTGCCATCCACAGATCCCCCACATTACAGTGCGTCATCCACAGATCCCCCATAATAGTGTCATGCACAGACCACCATTAATTCAAAGCCCACCAAAAGCACAACTTTTGGTTAAAAATATTTCTTTCTTATTTTCCTCCTCAAAAACCTAGGTGCGTCTTATAGTGAAGTTTAATATATATATATATATATATATATATATATATATATATATATATATATATATATATATCTCACTTGTGTTATTGGGCAACGGGATGTTAGGGGTCAGCAGTCATGAAACAACAATGTTGTTCTATGAAAATGTACGATTTTTTTTTTTTTTTTGATGCGGCCCACATAAACTTAAATTTTGTTTTTTTGGCCCATGTTAGCCTTTGAGTTTGACATGCTTGCTTTAAAGGCTATGTACAAATGTATTGCATTGTACTCATTTTCAGCTAAGAATAATTTTTTCAATTGGTCTTTAATAAAGATTCTGAACCCCTGTCTCTCTAGCGGCAGGATCTAAATTTTTTACTCTGTTCTGTCAGGCAGATCAGCTGACAGGCTCCTTATCTCTGACCTTATAAATAGAGATGAGCGAATTTCATGTTATAACATGGTAACGGAATCCATAACGCAATTCTGCTTTTACCACCAAACGAAGTATGAAATTCACTCATCTCTACTTATAAAACACACATTACAGCACAATTCTCATTTACTGATAAGAATGTGGCTTAAATAAGTGTTTACGACCTTATGGTAATTTAGAGATAAGCGTTGTTAGATGACGGCACAAAGTGAAAGTAAAAAGTACAATTCACACAGCTAGACCATTAGCCTTCTGTGACAGAACAGCTCAATGTTTTTTAATAAAGACCAATGGGGGGAAAAAAATTGGGCCTAAAACAATTAGGACACAATCATAAAAAGAATTGCCCCCGAAGGCTAGACAGATAAGTGAGCTCAATGCAAGAACTTCGCTGCGTGTGGAAGTGCGAGTTTTCATTCTGAACTCTGCTCTTCTGACAGGGTCAATTAGCATTAGAGCTCGTGCTCAAGGCCGTTTTTTGCGTTCCGTATACGGAACCATTAATTTCAATGGATCCGCCAAAAAAACAGAAGGTACTCCGTATCCCTTCCATTTCTGTATTACCACTCAAAGATAGAACATGTCCTATTATTGTCTGCATAATGGACAAGGATAGTACTGTTCTATTAGGGGCCATCTGTTCCGTTCCACAAAAAACTGAATGCACACGGACGTCATCCGTATTTTTTGCAGATCCGTTTTTTGCGGACTGCAAAATACTGAAAAAGCCATACGGTTGTGTAAAAGAGGCCTTTTTTTTTTGGGTGGATCCATTGCAACAATGCCTGTTTTTGTCCGCAAAAAGGACAATAGGACATGTTCTATTTTTTTGCGGAACGGACTTGGTCATACAGATACAGATTGCACAGTCATTTCCGTTTTTTTCCCCCAAATAAATGGTTCCATATGTGGGCCAAAAAATAAATAAATTAAACAGACTAAAGATACGTTCGTGTCCATGAGCCCTAAGACATGAATTCTACTGAATTAGGCTATATGCACACGACCGTTGTGTGTTTTGCGGTGCGCAAATTGCAGATCTGCAAAACATGGATGGCGGCCGTGTGCATTCCGCAACGGCACGGGCAGCCATTAATATCTTTTGCTGCCCCATTGAAGTGAATGGGTCCGCATCCAAGCCGCAAAAACTGCTGCTCGGATGCGGACCAAAACAACGCTCGTGTGCATGTAGCCCTACATTGACATAATGCTGTCAGTGTAAGGGTCCATTCACACATCCGTGTGTTTTGCGGATCTACGGATCCGCAAAACACGGACAGCGGCAAGCAGCGTTTTTCTGTCCGCGATGTGGTGTGGAGCAAGACGGTTTCGTCCTGACACACAATGTAAGTCAATGGTGACGGATCCGTTTTCTCTGACAATAGAAAACGGATCCGTCCCCCATTGACTTTTAATGGAGTTCATGACGGATCCGTCTTGGCTATAGAAGACATAATACAACCGGATCCGTTCATGGCGGATGCATGCGGTTGTATTATTGTAACAGAAGCGTTTTTGCAGATCCAAGACGGATCCGCAAAAAAGACTAGTGTGAAAGTAGCCTTAACCGCTCCAGTTTTGGTTTGCACTAGTTTTATGAAGACCCATGGTTTTCACATGTATAACCTAAATCAAAATGCAGACATTTCCCACCACATCATGAAACCTCTACCTAAAAAACAGAGTGCATATAAATGGTAATAAGCAGCACTATGGTTTTATACCGAGCACGTGCAGAGGCTGAAAAGGCATGGACTAAATAAATACTAGGAAGACCATGTGGAGAACGTCTGGCCAAGTCTGAAGGAAGAAATGTCTGGGGTCATCTGGAAAACAGTCAAAAACTTGATCTTTCAAGTAACAAAGAAAGGCTCTGTACACATCTGGCCCAGGAACACATATCATGAATGGAGTAGAGGAGCATCCTATATATCTGCTACTCAGCAGGAGAAAATAAGAGGCTTCAACTACTACCACCACCAGGAAGAAAAATCTAGAAAACCTTCACAGCACTGGGTGATGTGCATAGTCAACACATGACTTCAAAGTTTAGCCAGATGATTTCCTAAGAAGCTTTCCATTCTTATTTTCCTACTAAAAATGCCAAGTGTTAACTTTTCATGTTATTCACAGGAAGACAGTCATCAGAAACAGAGCAGGCAAATGACTAGCTTCTGGGAAAAAGGACCCAGTCACAGGACAATGTCCTACAGGATCTCCTATGTGTACTCATTATTCAGGAATATGATATTGTCAAGTAAAGAGAGGAGCACTCCCAGTGACCTCACAAGCTTCTACAGCTGGCCGATTATGATAAACTACCACCATAAAGCAGTACTGAGCAATTGGAGGACACAGCATCCTTTAGGGTGGGTTCACATGGAGGTTTTGCTGGCGTTTTACTGCAACTTTGCTCTTCCAGGGGAATGTTTTTGGCATGTTTTGTGGTAACAAAATCACCTCCAGATGTTAGCTGAAGGTCTCCTGGAAACATAAAAGGCAGGACATTCAAGCGTTTTTGTTAATTAGGTGACATTTTTGTCTCCCACTTCTTTTCTAAAACTACGGTGGTGTGCATGAGGCCTTAATTATACATTTTACACCGTTTACAATGCCATTTTCTTAAAATTGAAGATGAACAAAACTCCTCCCAAAACTGCATATAATAGGACTGATCTGAAATGTATATTTGATCATACTAGTTCAACAGCAGAAATTGGAGGATGACCATTTTCACGTACTAAATACCAATCGTAGACCATTTGCAATTGGTTATTGCTTTGTGCACTTATAATAGGAAATTATCTTCACAAAATATATGAAATGTAATGATAAACTGCCCAGAGGTATAAATCACAGGCTGTACACAGCAGATGTATGTTGGCGGCACTAGAAAACCATTGTGTGTAATCGGGGGTGTCCTAACTCTCCTCAAGGATGAAGGTCAGGGGAAAGAAATTTTGTGAAGGAATTTTCAACATGCCAGATCCTTTCTTTTCTAATGAGGTAAGTCGCCTCTTCCTCTCTACACCCCTTCGCCATTAAGAACACAAATGCTTGGCTGTCTGTGTGTGTTGGGGGGGAGGGGAAATATCTATTGGCATAACGAGCGTTCAGCTGACAGTACAACTGGGATCGGCCCACGAAACATGGTCAGTGTGTCTGCCAGATCTCCTGGGCCGACCATGGCTCTGCTGAACTGACTGTATCATAGTGTTTTGTGATGCTGTCAGTTCATATCTGATCATGGACCTCTTGTACTGACTGCATCATAAAACACTATGATACAGCCAGTGCAGTTCAGGGGAGCTGCGGTCGGCCCAGGAGATCTGGCAAACGCAGTGACCACATTTCCAGGGCTGATCATGGTGAGGTGCATGAGCCCTAAAATATATGACCGGGTTTAGGCCCATGACCATAATCAGCCCGGGAAATAATGTCTGTGTTGGCCGACCGTGGCTCCCAGTTTCAGACTGGCCCACCAGAGTACCAGAAGATCGTCTGGTGGGCTTAACCTCTGATACCTTAGTAGGCCCCAAAAGGTCCAGGAGAAAAAAAAAATAACATTTGGAGCTGCCTTTGCAGCCAAAAACGTTCCTCTAGGATGTATTTCTTTTAAAACCTATTAGACCTTATTAATGATATGGTGTTTGGGCCCTGAGAATAATTTTCTCTGGTAGGCCCAAAGAACCCCAAGTCTGACACTGGTGGCTCCCCCTGACCCAAACTGACTTTATCATAGTAATTTATGATTTGAGAAGAAGGATTTGAGCAAGTCTACATCCACAGAAGATCTGTGGTTAGTTCTTCAAGATGTTTGGAACAACCTCCCAGCTGAGTTCCATCAAAAACTGTCTGCAAGTGTACCTAGAAGAATTAATGCTAATTTCAAGGCAAAGGGGGGGGTCACACTAAATATTGATTTGATTTACATTTCTTTTTTGTTCGTTCAGTCTGAATTCTGTTAATTGATAAAAATAAACTATTAACACTTCTATTTTTCAAAGCATTCTTCCTTTGCAGCATTTTTCCACACCTGCCCAAACTTTTGCACAGTCCTGTAGATATCAAAGTGAGATTACTTGACCACCTCAAATAACCGGTATTGGCTATATCTGCTCTTGGCAAATACCAACATTCTTTTCTACTTCCACAAGCAGAAAACCGGTCCTGAAAGGAGGTAGAACATTGCTAGTTTCCCTTCTGCTATGCTTCCAATGTTCCTCTTCTATTAAACATAGGTAAGTGATTTCAGGTTCTAACCAACTGACAGGAGCAAGCATCTGTACAACTGACACCACCATGCATGTAACATGAGCAAAGGGTACTTTCACACTTGCGGCAGAGGATTCCGGCAGGCAGTTCCGTCGCTATAACTGCCTGCCGGATCCGCAAATCCGTGTACAAATGGATCCGGATGTGGATCCGTCTCTCCGGTGTCATGCAGAAAAACGGATCTGGTATTTATTTACTTCGCATGCGCAGACCTTTAAAAATGCACAGACCGGAAAACCGGATCCGTTTTGCTGGAATACTTGATGCCGGCATTAATGCATCTCAATGGAAAATAAGGCCGGATCCGGCATTCCGGCAAGTGTTCTGGAATTTTGGACGGAGTAAATACCGCAGCATGCTGCTGTATTTTCTCCGGCCAAATACCGTGAGAGTGACTGAACTGAAGGCATCCTGAACAGATTGCTCTCCATTCAGAATGCATTAGGATAAAACTGATCAGTTTTTTTCTGGTATTGAGGCGCTAGGACGGAACTCAATACCGGAAAACTTTAACGCAAGTGTGAAAGTACCCTGATGGATGGAAGAACCCCGGGGAGGAGGCATCCCGACCAAGCTACTCATCTCACAGCTGCAACTCAGGTTTCCATCGCTTGCACTAAGCACGAGGTTCTGTATTTGTGCTTCGCTAAAAATCAGGTTATTCATGCGAGTCAGGAAACACGTCTACAAATAAACAGGACAGAGGTACAGCGCATTATACATCAGGGCTCAAAATGCTCCCAGCCTTAAAGGGCTTTTCCAGGGAAACAGTGTTTTTTTTTGTTTGTTTTTAAATGGGTCACAACATTTTGAGGCCCATTTTTTATGCATTTCCCCAGAAAAAGCCTTTAATTCATAAATGCAGGAACCAGGAGCGATCTTCACATGACCGTTACATACTCATCCAAGAAATATGGGAAGTATGATCATTTCCTCTTCCATTCACAGTGGCAGCACATAGAAGTCACCTCAGTGCCCAGAATAGGACGTGGACCCCTCACATTCAGGACTGGTGTAGGTCACAGCAGTGGACATCCACTGATTACAATCTTATGGCCAGCCTCACACATATCCGGTAATCCAGCGCAATTCCCCTCAAGCGTGGCGAAGAAAACACGGAGGCGGCACTGGGGCCAAAACTGATCCCAGTTTTCAAGGGGATTCTTCATATTCATCTGGCGCATCACTGATGACCCCTGATGTCAAATCGTGGCAGACAGAAAAATGCCGCATGCTAGGTTTTCCTGTCCGGTGCCATCTATAAGAGCTCATACTGATCAGATGTGTCCGGCTCCCAGCCTCAAACAGCTGATAGAAGTGCACAGAGTTCTATGTGCTGCTGTATATTCGGATAATATCTACAGTGTACCAGTCATTTTCAGTGCAGTTTTTGGTGTGCATTTGAAAAAAAACGGCATTGTTCAAAATCCAAAAATTACAGCAAAAAAAAACAAACAATTACAACGACTACTGTAAACCCCATTCTGCGCTAAATAATACTTCTCACGGCATGCAGTGCCGCATGGCACAAGTTCTTTCCCATGGGTTCATACGGCATACGGACATCATGGAACCTGTCCTCGGAAGGTAGCGCCCGCACACACGTGCTCCTCAGGGTACCCAGCAGCTCAGTCACTCTCCGCAGTTAAGAATGTGTGGATGGGATGGAGTGATGAATCTCCCATGCACAACAATCACCTTGTCTGGACTACGGGTCCAAGTTGAAAGAGCTTGGAATGACCTACCACAGGTGGTTACCCAGCATCTGTATGACCGTCACCATACCAGAGTGGTAGACTGTAACATAGCAAGGGGAGATGCCACCCAGTACTAATGAGGTCAACATGCACCCTGCAATAGAACCCAAAATAAAGGGTCCTCCAGCTTGGTTGTGTGATCACTGACCAAGCACCGCTAGCACTTTATATTGTGCCCATCTCATTCAGTTCTCCAGGTGTTCTTTTTTTATTTTTCGGCAGTGTGGATTAGGCCTCATGCACGCGGCCACTGTTTGGGTCCGCATCCGAGCCGCTGTTTTGGTGGCTCGGATGCGGACCCATTCCCTTCAATGTGGCCGCAAAAGATGTGTGTCCGCATCCATTGCTCCGTTCCGTGGCCCCGCTTAAAAAATATAACACGTCCTATTCTTGTCCGCGCTTTGCGGACAAGAATAGGCATTTATATTGAAGGCTGCCCGTGCCGTTCCGCAAATTGCGGAACACGCACGGACGCCATCCGTGTTTTTCGGATAAGCGATTTGTGGACCGCAATACTCACCGCGATCGTGTGCATGAGGCCTTATACTAAATATAATAAGGGAACCTGACTAAACAGATGGCATGGTGCGGTAGCACTTCTCCAAACGTGACCTTGTTAAAAACGTCCGTTTCACATTCTGCCACCAAAAGAAGCGTAATATATGTGGACAGCGGGGTAGATTTATCAGAAGTGGTATAAAAGAAAACTGGCTTAGTTGCCCATAGGCAATCAGACTGCACCGTTAATTTTTTCAGAGCTCCACTGGAAAATGAAAGGTGGGATCTGATTGGTTGCTATGGACGACTAAGCCGGTTTTCTTTTGCACCACTTTTGAGAAATCTCCCCCACGGTAATGTAAATCCCATTGGGAAGTGTCAGCTCTTGTTATGCCCATTGCTCCTTGATTGACAGGCACTTGGAGTCTGCACCCTTCACTAGTACACACCTGGCACGTGCAGTGAACCAAGGTGTATCCAGCTCACGCCCCGAAAATAATATATCAGCAGTATAGAAAACAAGAGGTGGATTAGGTAGAGCTATACACAGGTCCCGGGGTGGGATCGAACAGCTTCCTGGGCTGCCACATAACCCTCGGAGCTGGAGGGCTGGCACATGAACCACAACCCTCATTCTTCACTGCAGCCTGAAATGATGGCCCCTGGAGAGCCTGAAGATGAGGAAGCCCAGGTAGAACATACCTCAAATAATGGGGAGAAGGCAGGTCAGTCTCATCTGACGTAACGTGATGTCACATCTACGCCATATAGCGGTCACTGCATACCCTTTACATACAGAGACTGGTTTTCTCTACATTGTATTCTTAATGATGCCACAGGCACACCCCCCCACCATATTACAGGGGGCGCAGGTGGCTACTGGCCCAAAAGAGGTAAGTGTCCTCTATTAGTGCTTTCTGACATAGAAGTTTTCTAGGAATGATCCACTGGATTACTCTATGGAAACCTGCACTCCCATATGTAGTCACACAGCAGTGCATGGCACAAGGGGCACTGGGAGGTCTGGGACAGGATGAGGGAGGATAGATAGATAATAGAATAGTTATGAGATAGATAAGATGTATAGATAGATAATAGATAGAATAGTTCTAAGATGTATAGATAGATAGGGGGTGGCTATCCGGAGAGCATGTGCAGATGTGCTCCCCGTCTCTTACCGTGCGGCCCGGAGAAGCTCTGCCCTCTCAGCACTGCACACTGGCGGCTATTCAGGACGCAGGGCTCCCAGCTGCTTCCAGCTCCAGCACAGGCAGCACTGCACTCCACTCTGCAGCGCGATGTGATAGTGTCATCACTGCCACGCCCACCGCATCCGCTTGCTGCCACCTAGCGGCCGAACCTGGTAAGTCCTCGGTGTGCTAAGCAGCCATACTGTGGTTGGCAAGCCTGGCAAATGTTATCGGAGGCGTGCAGCGGTGGGGAGGGGGTTTACAAATGGTGGAGCCATGATTAAATGTAAATGGCTACATGAACATGCCGCCACCCACACAGAAAAAGGCAAATGCAGGCCTCCCAAGTGTCCCTATTTTGGAGGGATAGTTCCTCTTTTTGACCCAAGTCCCTCTGTCCCTCATTGCCCCTTAAATGCCCCTCTTTTTGATCTGAGGTGTAGATTTTCATTATTGCATTTACAATATTGATCCAGAAAGTGTTCGGCTGGCTCCCCTGTGCATATTAGAGCCCTCCTTGTATCTTACTTCATTATTTGATGCAATTTGAAGTGTAAAAAGTAGGGATGAGCAAACTTGTGTTTTCAGGTTCGGCGTACAAGGTGCGTTTACCTCCCAACTTGGTAAACGAATAAAGAGGGACACATCTTGTGGGGCGTGAGAGAAAATGTTTCCTGCACTAGGCCATGCCTCTAACTCCGCCCAAAACAGAACTATACACCTAATCCCATCCAGTCCCCTTAAAGGGTTTCTGTCACCAGATTTAACCCTATTAAGCTAGCTGACATTAGCGATGTCAGCTAAACCTAACTAGCCTATTCCTACTTTTATCTGCCCCCATTACTCAAAGAAATCTAATTTTTATAATATGCTAATTAGCCTCTAGGAGCAAGGGGGGCGTTGTTCCTGCTCCTAGAGGCTCCGTTCCCCCACGTTTGTCTCCTCCCTCCAAGTCCTGATTGACAGGGCCAGGCAGCGCTCGCATCTGTCTGCCAGCCCTGTGCTCTGGTGAAATCTCGCTCTGTTCAGCATTTGGCGCAGGCGCGTGAGGAAGCTGGCAGCCTGCGAGCGTCTTTCCCGACAAAGGTGGCAGAACGGAGCCTCTAGGAGCAGGAACAACGCCCCTTCCCCCTGCTCCTAGAGGCTAATTAGCATATTATAAAAGTTATATTTCTGGCATAACGAGGGCAGATAAAAGTAGGAATAGGCTAGTTAGGTTTAGCTGACATTAGCACATCGCTAATGTCAGCTAGCTTAATAGGGTTAAATCTGGTGACAGAAACCCTTTAATGCCCCCACATAGTAATTATTCCCCCTTCATGCCACCGCACAGTATTTATGCCCACATTGTGCCTTCACAGAATTATGCCCAGCTGTGCTACCAGTAATATGCACATTTAAATCCAGCAAAATCAATAGACATTGATGTAATGGGGGTAGGTATATAACAGAATATCCAGCGTTGAAACAAAAAACCCCTTAAAAATACAAATACTTTATTGGTATGCGTTAAAAGGATCCCATAAGGGTCCACTAGATAATTACTAGTAGGTGTACACACAAGAAAAAATTGACCAATAGCCACATCCAGAAAAGAAAAATATATACCTGGGGTATGGGAAGTTATATCCCTAAATCTACCCCTATCCTATAAACCTCAGCCCAGGGAAGGCTCCTGATGGTGGAGGCCCCCTGTCCGCGTACCTATACTGCTACCCCTAACTGTACCCTAAAGGGGTGTCGCAGAGATGGCAGACAGTTCAAACCAGGTATGAGATATGGATATTAGATTACCAGCTATACAGGTGGACTGGATGGGAAAAGAAACAAAAAAAGAGACACAGAACATAGTACAGACAGACACAAAAATACACTTAATCAGGGATGACGATGTAGTCATACACCTCTGTCACCTCGACGCGTTTCACCCACGTAGATACTGTGGGATCATCAGGAGGTGTAGTTATATAGTGAATCTATACAATATTAGTGACTCAATGAATACCGGTACAAAACCGGGTCACACAGGAACAGTGCTCCAAGATATATGCCGGCTGAAATGTCAGTTCGCAAGCACGCACACTGGAGATCAACGCTCTACGCATATATAGATAAGTCAAAAGTGGGGATAAATTTGAGAATACTTATGCCTGATTCAGACTCCATCCAGTACAGACAATAACATCCACGTCCTGTATCAGGCAAAAGACAATCATAAACCGCAATGAGTGTCGATATCCAGACATCTAGATGTATATACAATTACTAATGATTGCAGACTTACGGTTCTGTGGATGGGGTGGACCCAGTTAGTCAGTTCTCTGTCAGTCCCCTGTCATGATTATTCAACAGAACCCAAACTGTGAATAAGGTATATCATCAGATATAGGCAATGATACAGCCTCTGATCAGTTAAGAAAGATGCTATACTCACATGTTGGAGTCTCCCCCTATGTTCTATATCCCCCTGGTAGGCGATTCACATATAAGTGTGCAGGCTGTATTTAAATAAACCGCCGCATTCTGCTGCTGATGAGACGATTGCCTTCCACCTAGATCCAATATCCTGCCGTTGGAACGCATATGCGTTCCAGCAACCGGAAGTCCCGCATCCTTAAGGCAGGGCTAAGTGCTGAGAACGGGCGCCGCCCCCTACAGATACTGGAACGCAAATGCGTTCCAGGAAGCGACTTCCCAGGTGCAGGGCTGAATGGTTAGGTCAGTACCGCCCCTTCCAGGTGCTGGAACGCAAATGCGTTCCAAGGAGCGACTTCCAAGGGGCAGGGTCCTATGAGGTAAGCCAGCGCCGCCCTTCCCGATATTGTAACGCGAACGCGCCCCAAAGGGCGACATCCAGCCTCCCTCAGATCAATCAAGGTGCAGTACACTCCATATAATGTTCTCCTCCATTACAGCCATCCAGATCATTACTGCCATATAGAGGAGGGCAGAGTGGAGCAATAGCTATGCACTTATACAGTGCCTTACAGTAACAGCAGCAGAATGCATATATAATTAAGATGTTCTCATAATGCGGGTATCATCAAAACATACATGCCGGCATATTTCACAAATAATTTTAATGTATACATCCTAGAAGAGAGTAGCCAAGATACATGGTTACCTCAGGACAGTGATCAGATGATCAATCACTAGAGTCCAATTTGATAAAACATTATATTCCATGCTTTACGCATGTGGTCTAATCTTCAGTACATTCCCAAGGTCACTGAAGACTGGGCTTATAGAGACGGAATAGGGATATCACGAACATAGTAGCATTTCATAGGAATTTCATAAAAAGCAACTGAATGTCAGCCTTTCATTGATACCAATGGGTGCTTGGGATCGAAATCGATGTATCCACACACATTCTTTCTGCAGGATTTTATTGTCCCAGTTCCCACCTCTGGGTGACGGTGGTACGAGCTCCAAAATGGAGAATTTTAGACAAAGAGGGTCCCCCCCATGCACATCATTTATGTGAGAGGCTACAGGAGTAACTTTTTTATTGATGACATCATTGGCATGCTCACAGATTCTTCTGCGTAGTTCCCTTATCGTCTTCCCTATATAGTCTTTAGGGCAAGGACATTGGCAGATGTATATGGCCCCTTTACTACGGCAGCTGCAGAAGTCCCTGATCTCAAAGACCTGGCCGGTGGCTGTGCATGTTATAGTTTTAGCCGTAGAGACATATTTGCATGCTTTACAGGATCCGCATTTAAACATGCCTCGGGGTTTACGGTCCAACCAAGTGCCCTCCCTAATGGGGGAAGTGTGATGGCTATGGACCAAACGGTCTTTGAGGCTTTTGCCCCGTCTGTAGCAGACACTTGGTTTTTCCGTTAGGATACCCGATAGGTCCTGGTCCATCCGCAAAATGGGCCAGTACCTATTCAGTATCCTCATAACCTCCCGATTGGCCGAATCATACGTAGAGACAATGCGAGGTGATTGCACTCTGTCCGTATTTCTCGGTTTCGGGACCAGTAATGTAGTACGATCCTGTGCCACTGCATGCTTAAAGGCCAGGTTAAGGGATGTCTGCGGATAACCTCTCTCTTTGAACCTTGATTGTAATTTCCTAGCTTCCTCAAAAAATGCATGGTTATCTGAGCAATTCCTCCGTGCACGGAGATATTGCCCCCTTGGTATCCCTCGTTTGAGGGGAGCCGGGTGGTGGCTATCCCAGTGCAGGAGAGAATTGGTGGCGGTCGTCTTCCTGTACATGTTGGCAGTGAGCCTGTCACCCTCAATCGTGACACGCACATCCAAAAAGGCAATTGTTTTTGGATCAATCTCGGATGTAAACCGAAGGCCCATATTATTTTCATTAATCTCAGTGATAAACCTGCCGAACTCAACCGACCCACCTCTCCAGACCAGAAACACGTCGTCGATGTACCGTGTCCAGACAACGATTTTGTCTGTCCACCACGTGTTCTGGTCTGGAAAGATATGGGTGTCCTCCCACCAGCCCAGGAAGAGGTTGGCATAAGAGGGGGCACAAGGGCTCCCCATTGCCGTCCCCCTGAGCTGGTGGAAGAACCGCCCATTAAATAAAAAATAATTATGGGTCAAGACGAATTTTAGAAGCCTGAGTACGAAGGCACTGTGTTCCCTACAGAATGTCCCCCTGGTTGCCAAAAAATATTCAACAGCATGGAGCCCTTTATCATGCGGTATAGAGCTATAAAGGGACTCCACGTCAATGCTCGCAAGGAGACATCCCGGGTCCAGATTGATGGAATCGATTTTATTGAGAAAGTCCATCGTGTCCCTAGTATACGCAGGTAGGGACACGACGAACTGACTCAGGACACGATCGATATAAATGCCACTGTTTTGACTGAGTGAGTCGACCCCTGAAATAATCGGTCTGCCCTTTAGTGGTTTAGTGCCCTTGTGGACCTTGGGAAGCCCATAGAATGTGGCAGTGCATGGAAACGACGGGAGGAGGAAGTCATATTCCGCAGGTGATGTAACTTTTTTGCAGATGCCCTCATCCAATATACTTTTAAGGTCGGCCCTAAAACAGATGGTAGGGTTGGATGCTAATGTGCCATAACCCCCCCTATCTTTAAGCAGATCCATGCACATCTGTACATACATGGATTGGTCCAGGATCACCAGATTTCCCCCTTTGTCGGAGGGCTTTATAATTATAGACTTGTCACGTTCCAACGACTGGAGTGCAAACATCTCCACCCGTGATAGATTATATTTTGTGGGCCGTACGTTCTCAAGTCTTTCTAGATCCGATATTACCATCTGCAAAAAAATCTCTATGCATTCATAGTTATGTGGGGGCGGCATCCTTTTGCTTTTTGGTCTGAGGTCCGTATATGGACCATGTCCCGGGTTCTTTCTACTCTCCTCCTCAAGATCCATCAATATCTGAAAGTCGGCATAATCAGACACATCAAGTCCCAAACTGTCACAGGTCTGTTTATTGGCTTGTTTGAAAAACTTCTGCCACTTCAGGCGCCTACCAAATAGATGTAGGTCCTTGGTCCAACTGAAGAGGCAGAAGTTCGTGGTCGGCACAAATGACAAACCTTTCTTCAAGACCTCAGTTTCCTCATTAGTCAAGGTACGGGAGGTAAGATTAATAATTTGCAGCCCATCCGCTATGCCTTGTCTGTGCGGGTCCGCTCCCGTAGTTGGTACGGAGCCTGGGCCTTCTCTAAAAAAGAGGGCACAGATTGAGAAAGAGATGGCAAACATGAAGAGGGAGATAATGGTGGAGGCGGAGGCATCGCCTGGTATTGAGACCCCCGCGGTGCCCCTCGTCTCCCGCCCCCTCCATGTGGCCATCTCCTCCCACCACGCCTTCGATTACCAGAATATCTACCTCTACCGTAGTTACGATATTGAGGTTCAGTGTCCGATGACTCAATGTCAGAGGAAGAGATATCGGAGACTATGGGGGGATTGTTAGAGGTAGATTGTTTATACGCTCTATTCTCCCTAAATTCTGTTAAATCACGGACAAATTGTCTATGTTTCCTGTCCTTCAGTAGATGTTGGAATCTTTCCACCAGGGTCTGTAAGGAAGACTCCCGTCTACTGAAATCAGGGTCCCCTTTTAAAGTAAGGGCTAGTTCAATCTGCTCCTGTAGTTTAACGGTGGTACGCTCAAATAATGACTTCTCTTCCTCTAAAAGGATGGTCATCAGGCTAAGAGAACTCCTAGTAAGTTCTTCCTCCCATTTGACTAGCAATTCCGCTGATGTAATACGGTCAGCTGGTTTCACCTGGTGGCGAAGGCCCCGAGGAACTATTTTATGTTCCAAGTAGCTTTCGATGGTTTTGATTTCCCACCAGGATTTGATGTTGTCCTTGTATCTGGTGTAAAGTTCATGAAAAACCTGTTTACATGAGGTAGATGCGACCAGGCCCGGGACAGCCCTATCCGAAAAAATTTCTTTAGCCTCACTGATAAGAGCTTCAGTGAAGAATGTACCACTGAGAAAATTAGCCATAACAATGGTAATTATTTAAATCCAGCAAAATCAATAGACATTGATGTAATGGGGGTAGGTATATAACAGAATATCCAGCGTTGAAACAAAAAACCCCTTAAAAATACAAATACCTTATTGGTATGCGTTAAAAGGATCCCATAAGGGTCCACTAGATAATTACTAGTAGGTGTACACACAAGAAAAAATTGACCAATAGCCACATCCAGAAAAGAAAAATATATACCTGGGGTATGGGAAGTTATATCCCTAAATCTACCCCTATCCTATAAACCTCAGCCCAGGGAAGGCTCCTGATGGTGGAGGCCCCCTGTCCGCGTACCTATACTGCTACCCCTAACTGTACCCTAAAGGGGTGTCGCAGAGATGGCAGACAGTTCAAACCAGGTATGAGATATGGATATTAGATTACCAGCTATACAGGTGGACTGGATGGGAAAAGAAACAAAAAAAGAGACACAGAACATAGTACAGACAGACACAAAAATACACTTAATCAGGGATGACGATGTAGTCATACACCTCTGTCACCTCGACGCGTTTCACCCACGTAGATACTGTGGGATCATCAGGAGGTGTAGTTATATAGTGAATCTATACAATATTAGTGACTCAATGAATACCGGTACAAAACCGGGTCACACAGGAACAGTGCTCCAAGATATATGCCGGCTGAAATGTCAGTTCGCAAGCACGCACACTGGAGATCAACGCTCTACGCATATATAGATAAGTCAAAAGTGGGGATAAATTTGAGAATACTTATGCCTGATTCAGACGGAAAAACCAAGTGTCTGCTACAGACGGGGCAAAAGCCTCAAAGACCGTTTGGTCCATAGCCATCACACTTCCCCCATTAGGGAGGGCACTTGGTTGGACCGTAAACCCCGAGGCATGTTTAAATGCGGATCCTGTAAAGCATGCAAATATGTCTCTACGGCTAAAACTATAACATGCACAGCCACCGGCCAGGTCTTTGAGATCAGGGACTTCTGCAGCTGCCGTAGTAAAGGGGCCATATACATCTGCCAATGTCCTTGCCCTAAAGACTATATAGGGAAGACGATAAGGGAACTACGCAGAAGAATCTGTGAGCATGCCAATGATGTCATCAATAAAAAAGTTACTCCTGTAGCCTCTCACATAAATGATGTGCATGGGGGGGACCCTCTTTGTCTAAAATTCTCCATTTTGGAGCTCGTACCACCGTCACCCAGAGGTGGGAACTGGGACAATAAAATCCTGCAGAAAGAATGTGTGTAGATACATCGATTTCGATCCCAAGCACCCATTGGTATCAATGAAAGGCTGACATTCAGTTGCTTTTTATGAAATTCCTATGAAATGCTACTATGTTCGTGATATCCCTATTCCGTCTCTATAAGCCCAGTCTTCAGTGACCTTGGGAATGTACTGAAGATTAGACCACATGCGTAAAGCATGGAATATAATGTTTTATCAAATTGGACTCTAGTGATTGATCATCTGATCACTGTCCTGAGGTAACCATGTATCTTGGCTACTCTCTTCTAGGATGTATACATTAAAATTATTTGTGAAATATGCCGGCATGTATGTTTTGATGATACCCGCATTATGAGAACATCTTAATTATATATGCATTCTGCTGCTGTTACTGTAAGGCACTGTATAAGTGCATAGCTATTGCTCCACTCTGCCCTCCTCTATATGGCAGTAATGATCTGGATGGCTGTAATGGAGGAGAACATTATATGGAGTGTACTGCACCTTGATTGATCTGAGGGAGGCTGGATGTCGCCCTTTGGGGCGCGTTCGCGTTACAATATCGGGAAGGGCGGCGCTGGCTTACCTCATAGGACCCTGCCCCTTGGAAGTCGCTCCTTGGAACGCATTTGCGTTCCAGCACCTGGAAGGGGCGGTACTGACCTAACCATTCAGCCCTGCACCTGGGAAGTCGCTTCCTGGAACGCATTTGCGTTCCAGTATCTGTAGGGGGCGGCGCCCGTTCTCAGCACTTAGCCCTGCCTTAAGGATGCGGGACTTCCGGTTGCTGGAACGCATATGCGTTCCAACGGCAGGATATTGGATCTAGGTGGAAGGCAATCGTCTCATCAGCAGCAGAATGCGGCGGTTTATTTAAATACAGCCTGCACACTTATATGTGAATCGCCTACCAGGGGGATATAGAACATAGGGGGAGACTCCAACATGTGAGTATAGCATCTTTCTTAACTGATCAGAGGCTGTATCATTGCCTATATCTGATGATATACCTTATTCACAGTTTGGGTTCTGTTGAATAATCATGACAGGGGACTGACAGAGAACTGACTAACTGGGTCCACCCCATCCACAGAACCGTAAGTCTGCAATCATTAGTAATTGTATATACATCTAGATGTCTGGATATCGACACTCATTGCGGTTTATGATTGTCTTTTGCCTGATACAGGACGTGGATGTTATTGTCTGTACTGGATGGAGTCTGAATCAGGCATAAGTATTCTCAAATTTATCCCCACTTTTGACTTATCTATATATGCGTAGAGCGTTGATCTCCAGTGTGCGTGCTTGCGAACTGACATTTCAGCCGGCATATATCTTGGAGCACTGTTCCTGTGTGACCCGGTTTTGTACCGGTATTCATTGAGTCACTAATATTGTATAGATTCACTATATAACTACACCTCCTGATGATCCCACAGTATCTACGTGGGTGAAACGCGTCGAGGTGACAGAGGTGTATGACTACATCGTCATCCCTGATTAAGTGTATTTTTGTGTCTGTCTGTACTATGTTCTGTGTCTCTTTTTCTGTTTCTTTTCCCATCCAGTCCACCTGTATAGCTGGTAATCTAATATCCATATCTCATACTTGGTTTGAACTGTCTGCCATCTCTGCGACACCCCTTTAGGGTACAGTTAGGGGTAGCAGTATAGGTACGCGGACAGGGGGCCTCCACCATCAGGAGCCTTCCCTGGGCTGAGGTTTATAGGATAGGGGTAGATTTAGGGATATAACTTCCCATACCCCAGGTATATATTTTTCTTTTCTGGATGTGGCTATTGGTCAATTTTTTCTTGTGTGTACACCTACTAGTAATTATCTAGTGGACCCTTATGGGATCCTTTTAACGCATACCAATAAAGTATTTGTATTTTTAAGGGGTTTTTTGTTTCAACGCTGGATATTCAGTAATATGCACAGTAATATGCCCAGTTATGTGCCCCCAGTAATGTGCCCAGTTATGTGCCCCCAGTAATATGCCAGCTGTGCCCATAGTAATATGCCCACATTGTGCCCCCCAGTAATATGCCCACATTGTGCCCTCCAGTAATATGTCCACATTGTGCCCCAACTAATATGCCCACATTGTGCCCCCAGTTATATGCCCAGCTGTGCCCCAAGTAATATGCCCAGCTATGCCCCCCAGTAATATGCCTGCCACAGATACCCCATAATAGTGTATGTGCCTGCCACAGATAACCCATAATAGTGTGTGTGCCTGCCACTGATACCCCATAATAGTGTGTGTCACTGCCACTGATACCCCCTAATAGTGTGTGTGTGCCTGCCACTGATACCCCATAATAGTGTGTGTCAATGCCACTGATACCCCATAATAGTGTGTGTGCCTGCCACTGATACCCCATAATAGTGTGTGTCCCTGCCACAGTTAACCCATAATAGTGTGTGTGCCTGCCACTGATACCGCATAATAGTGTGTGTGCCTGCCACTGATACCCCATAATAGTGTGTGTCACTGCCACTGATACCCCATAATAGTGTGTGTCACTGCCACTGATACCCCATAATAGTGTGTGTCACTGCCACAGTTAACCCATAATAGTGTGTGTGCCTGCCAATGATACCGCATAATAGTGTGTGTGCCTGCCACTGATACCCCATAATAGTGTGTGTGCCTGCCACTAATATCCCATAACAGTGTGTGATTGCCACAGATACCTTATAACAGTGTATACCTATCCAATGTTTTATGGTATGGGCAGAAAAAACGGTGGTACAATTTTGCAAGTAAAACTGAGGTATTCCCTTTAAGATTGTGTGGCCATTGGTCACTACATGTTTGGCCGCAGATGGATGCTGCAATGTCTATTCTCAGGATAGTTATCAATATCTGACTAGCTGGAGTCCGACATCCTGTACCCCAGCGAGGACCTCAGCTCCTGGTGAAGTCATTAGGAGCACAGCCACTACATTTCACATGCTTCTGGCTCCATGCAAAGGGCTAGTACAGGCGCTGGAGGCTGATCAGTAGGGTGCAGGATGTCAGACGCCAACCGATCGGATATTGATCATTTTCCCTGAGGATAGATCATCAATATCAAGAGTCTGGAAAACCCTTTTTAATATTTGTGTAATATAGTATTAGGCTTGAGCATGTCTTCTGTCCTCATAGATTTCTGTGTAGGGGAACTCCAATGGACATTGGTTGCACATAAATGTTGGTCATGATTTAGCCCCTGATATTAAGAACTTTAGACATGGATTGTTGAGTGTGGATATGTGACAACTATACCACTGGCTCTTTGGCTATGTTATGAATGAAACAGA
Source organism: Bufo bufo (assembly GCF_905171765.1). Taxonomy (NCBI): domain Eukaryota; kingdom Metazoa; phylum Chordata; class Amphibia; order Anura; family Bufonidae; genus Bufo; species Bufo bufo. The sequence continues at coordinate 489,927,451 of NC_053389.1, forward strand.
TCAGCCCATGCATGTAGCCCAACGATTTGGCCAACTACTGTATTTAATTCACCTTTTTCCCAGGATACAATATTTATTATCTCCTTTTCACTGTCTGGGCCACCAGCTTTGCCAATTAAATTTAGTTTGCAAAGTACATTGAAATCTATGCAGGCTCTTCAGAAAAAGTTTTCTTAAGTACTGACGGAAAGCCTTGAATGTTCTCATGAGTTAGGCCTCTTTGCCTTCCGCAATTTCCTGGACGGAACGGGCGGCCGTCAATATAAATGCCTATTCTTATCCGCAAAGCGCGGACAAGAATAGGACAGGTTATATTATTTTTAGCGGGGCCACGGAACGGAGCAACGGATGCGGACAGCACGTGGAGTGCTGTCCGCCTCTTTTGCAGCCCCAATGAAGTGAATGGGTCCGCATCCCAGCCGCCAAAACGGCGGCTGGGATGCGGACCCAAACAACGGCCGTGTGCATGAGGTCTTACTCATAAAGATTATTATAGACCATACCCAACCTATCCAGAACTAATGCTGTCGTATTTGCACAGTTTGTATAGACTTTGCGTAATGATGGGAACATTTGGAAGCGTTTACTTCTGTTTTTAGAGATTTTAGCTCATTAATCCTCTCACCTCAAGAGTTCCCCAATGCAGTAATGCAATGCTGTGACCAGATAATAGTCCTCAGAGAGCTGCAGGTTTAATTGCTTTGAAGGCATAATTCTGTTATTATCGTAATAATGTTGATAAGCCTGTGTAGTGCAGAATTAGCAAACCGAAAATGTCGATTTATAGTATTATCAGGTCCATGCACCTGAATTAGTTTACATCTCAAGGAAGGTTCTTATGTAGCCACAATATGAATATGCCATGAAGGATAGATCTGTTGTAGTAAATTAGATCATGTTTCTGTTCTGTTCGTGTTTGTGTTTCTTCTTTTATATTTTCATTGCTTTTGGATGGCCCGAAAAGGATAGTAGTATGCTCTGCTTATTCTCTCTTTTGACCAGCTACAATCTGACTTCTAACCTCACCACTCTACTGAAACCACCCTAACCAAAGTCATTATTGATCTGAGAAATGACAGAGTCAAACAAAATACCTCTATGCGGATACTTTTTAGACCTGTCCGCTGCCTTCCACACAATCGCCCACTCTCTCCTGTAACAAACTCTCTTATCCTTTGACATCGGATCTCCTAATACCTCACCAACCGAAAAATCTGTGTCTCACACACCACGTTCTCATCTCAACCTCTCTGTTTCAGTGTCCCTCAAGGCTCTGTCCTGGGACCTCTACTATTCTCCATCTATACCTTTCGACGTGGGACAGCTCATAAAATCCCATGGCTTTCAGTGCCACTTCTATACTGATTGACCTCTTTAGCCCTTATGTTTCTTTGGTGCTATCCTGAACCCCACAGTGTCTCGATTTCTAAAACTTAAAGGGAACCTGTCATCACCTCACTGAGGGCAGCATACATTAGTGACAGAAATGCTGATGTCAGCGGTGTGTCACTCATGAGCTAATAGTAAGTGGTTGCCGAGAACCAGCATCATAATCATTGCAGCCCAGGCCTGGAAAAGAGTCAGATCTACCTGAGAAGAGTCATGGTTCTTCCTAATCTCCTGCTCTCTCACCCGTCTGCTGATGATTGTCAGTTCTTTCCTAGATAGAAAGGGATAAAACTAGGTAGAAGACTGTCAGTCATCAGCAGGTGGGCAGGAGAGCAGGAATTCATGAATAACCAGGACTCTTCTCAGGTGGCCAGGACTCTTTCCCAGGCCCAGTCTGCAATGATTGTGATGTTGGTTCTCGGCAACCTCTTACTATTAACTTTTAAATGACAGACCTCTGAAATCAACTCACCTGTCTCTACTTTATGCTGCCGTTAGTATGGGCAGCACAAAGTTGATGACAGGTTCCCTTTAACACGGAGTAAACAAATGTAAAAATAAAAAAATTTCCCCTAAACTGACATACTGTCCTATCCATACTGTCTGTCCTGGTACTGTTTTCTTAGTGTCTGTCAAGCAACTGCCAAGTCAAATTCCTTGTAAGTGCAAACTTATTTGGCCAAATAAAATGATTCTGATATCACTCAGCCCCTCACCAGAACTATCAATCACAGTTAACCACTTCCCAACCGCCCATTGACAATAAACGTCCTGGGCGGTCGGGTTTATCTCTGAATGGACGTTTTGGAACGTCCATTCAGAGATCGCAGCTACACGCTAATTGAGCAGCTGCTGTGTCGGGGGCCCGCTGTCAGTGACAGCAGGTCATCCCAGAGAGAAGGCAGGGTTAAACAGCACTGAATGAGCGCTGTGTATACAGATCAGGAAGCGATGTGCCGCTTCCTGTCCTGTCCCAGTGGTCATGTGACCACCGGGGCCGGGAGAGTGCAGATGCTGCCGAGTCTTCCATAGACCTCGATCAGTGCTGTATTATGCTGTACAGCCTCTCTGGGGGGTGTATTTCCCCTATAACTGGGGCTACTATGTCAACCCCAGTTACAGGAGAAATTAATAGTGAAAAAGTGAAGTTAAATGTACCCCAGAGTTCTTGTATGACTTTATGGGGGACACAAAGTGTAAAATAAAAAAATTAAAATAATAGTGTCTTATTAAAAAAAAAAAAAAAAAAAAGTTCCACATGTAAATTAAGCCATTTAAAAAAATGTTAAAAATAGAAAATAAATAAATAATATAGACATATTTGGTATCACCGTGTCCGTAATGACCGGCTCTATAAAAATATCACATCATCTACCCCATCAGATGAACATCGTAAAAAAACTAAAAATAAATAAACCTTACGTCAAAACAGATTTTTTAGTTACCTCACCTCCCAAAAAACATAATGTTAATTGATCAAAAAATAGACATATTTGGTATTCCCATGTCCATAACAACTGGCTATACAAAAATATCACATGATCTCCTTCATCAAGGACGGTGTAAAAAAAATTGAAAAATGACACTAAACTGCTTTTTTGTGAGTTCACCTCCCAAAAAATTAGATAAAAAGCAACCAGAAAGCCAATTGTACCCCAAAATGTTGCCAATAAAAACTACAGCTTGACCAAAATAAGCCCTCACGCAGCTCAGTCAACAACAAAATTAAAAACTTATCGCTCTTAATAACCATGACAGAAAATTCCATGTTAGAAAATCCAGATGCCGCTCCTTCCCTTCTGAGCCCTGGCGTATCCCCAAATGACAGTTTATGACCACAATTGGGGTGTTACTGTATTCACAAGAAAATAGGTAGCTAATTGTGGGGGATATTCTCCTGTTATCTTTTGTGAAAAAGAAAATTTGGGCCAAAAGCACCATTTTCTTGTAAAAAAAATTATAATTTATTTTTCATTTTCACAGCCAAGTATTATAAATTCTATAAAAAGCCTGTTGGGTCACAGTGCTCACTTCACCCCTTAAAAATTCCTTGGGTGATGTCGTTTACAAAATGTGGTAACTTTTTGGAGGTTTTGGCTGTAGGAGTACCTCAGGGTCTCTTCAAATGCAACATAGCACCCTAAGACCATTCCAGCAAAATCTGCACTTCAAAAACCATATGGCGCTCCTTGCCTTCTGTGCCCTGCCGTGTGCCCATACAGCGGTATACGACCATATATGGGGTGTTTCTGCAAACTGCAGAATCAAGGTAATAAATATTGAGGTTTGTTTTGTTGTTAACCTTTGATGTGTTCCAGGAAAAAATTTATTACAATGGAAAATCTGCAAAAAAAGTGAAATTTTGAAATTTCACATCTATTTGCTTTAATTCCTGTGGAATCCTTAAAGGGTTAACAGCATTTCTACAACCATTTTTGAATAGTTTGAGGGGTGTAGTTTCTAAAATGGGGTTATTTATGGGAGGTTTCTATTATGTGAGGTCCTCAAAGTGACTTGAGAATTGAACTGGTCCTTAACCTCTTGCCGCAACTGTAAAGCCGAAAGGCGTCATTGCGGCGGCTCCCCCAGGCTACGCTAACGGCAATAGGCGTCATCTCGCATGAGCCGAGATTTCCTGTGAACGCGCGCACACAGGCGCGCGCGCTCACAGGAACGGAAGGTAAGAGAGTGGATCTCCAGCCTGCCAGCGGCGATCGTTCGCTGGCAGGCTGGAGATGTGTTTTTTTTAACCCCTGAAAGGTATATCAGACGCTGTTTTGATAACAGCGTCTAATATACCTGCTACCTGGTCCTCTGGTGGTCCCCTTTGTTTGGATCGACCACCAGAGGACACAGGTAGCTCAGCAAAGTAGCACCAAGCACCACTACACTACACTACACCCCCCCCCCGTCACTTATTAACCCCTTATTAGCCCCTGATCACCCCTGATCACCCCATATAGACTCCCTGATCACCCCCCTGTCATTGATTACCCCCCTGTCATTGATCACACCGCTGTAAAGCTCCATTCAGACGTCCGCATGATTTTTACAGATCCACTGATAGATGGATCGGATCCGCAAAACGCACACGGACGTCTGAATGGAGCCTTACAGGGGCGTGATCAATGACTGTGGTGATCACCCCATATAGACTCCCTCATCACCCCCCTGTCATTGATCACACCCCTGTAAAGTTCCATTCAGACGTCCGCATGATTTTTACGGATCCACTGATAGATGGATCGGATCCGCAAAACGCACACGGACGTCTGAATGGAGCCTTACAGGGGCGTGATCAATGACTGTGGTGATCACCCCATATAGACTCCCTCATCACCCCCCTGTCATTGATTACCCCCCTGTCATTGATCACACCCCTGTAAAGCTCCATTCAGACGTCCGCATGATTTTTACGGATCCACTGATAGATGGATCGGATCCGCAAAACGCATACGGACGTCTGAATGGAGCCTTACAGGGGCGTGATCAATGACTGTGGTGATCACCCCATATAGACTCCCTCATCACCCCCCTGTCATTGATCACACCCCTGTAAAGTTCCATTCAGACGTCCGCATGATTTTTACGGATCCACTGATAGATGGATCGGATCCGCAAAACGCATACGGACGTCTGAATGGAGCCTTACAGGTGCGTGATCAATGACTGTGGTGATCACCCCATATAGACTCCCTGATCACCCCCCTGTCATTGATTACCCCCCTGTCATTGATCACACCCCTGTAAAGCTCCATTCAGACGTCCGCATGATTTTTACGGATCCACTGATAGATGGATCGGATCCGCAAAACACATACGGACATCTGAATGGAGCCTTATAGGGGGGTGATCAATGACAGGGGGGTGATCACCCCATATAGACTCCCTGATCACCCCCCTGTCATTGATCACCCCCCTGTCATTGATCACCCCCCCTGTCATTGATCACCCCCCCTGTCATTGATCACCCCCCCTGTCATTGATCACCCCCCCTGTCATTGATCACCCCCCTGTCAGGCTCCATTCAGACATTTTTTTGGCCCAAGTTAGCGGAAATTTTTTTTTTTTTTTTCTTACAAAGTCTCATATTCCACTAACTTGTGTCAAAAAATTAAATCTCACATGAACTCACCATACCCCTCACGGAATCCAAATGCGTAAAATTTTTTAGACATTTATATTCCAGACTTCTTCTCACGCTTTAGGGCCCCTAGAATGCCAGGGCAGTATAAATACCCCACATGTGACCCCATTTCGGAAAGAAGACACCCCCAGGTATTCCGTGAGGGGCATATTGAGTCCATGAAAGATTAAAATTTTTGTCCCAAGTTAGCGGAAAGGGAGACTTTGTGAGAAAAAAATAAAAAATATCAATTTCCGCTAACTTGTGCCAAAAAAAAAAAATTTCGATGAACTCGCCATGCCCCTCATTGAGTACCTTGGGGTGTCTTCTTTACAAAATGGGGTCACATGTGGGGTATTTATACTGCCCTGGCATTCTAGGGGCCCCAAAGCGTGAGAAGAAGTCTGGTATCCAAATGTCTAAAAATGCCCTCCTAAAAGGAATTTGGGCACCTTTGCGCATCTAGGCTGCAAAAAAAGTGTCACACATCTGGTATCGCCGTACTCAGGAGAAGTTGGGGAATGTGTTTTGGGGTGTCATTTTACATATACCCATGCTGGGTGAGAGAAATATCTTGGTCAAATGCCAACTTTGTATAAAAAAAATGGGAAAAGTTGTCTTTTGCCAAGATATTTCTCTCACCCAGCATGGGTATATGTAAAATGACACCCCAAAACACATTCCCCAACTTCTCCTGAATACGGCGATACCACATGTGTGACACTTTTTTGCAGCCTAGGTGGGCAAAGGGGCCCATATTCCAAAGAGCACCTTTAGGATTTCACAGGTCATTTACCTACTTACCACACATTAGGGCCCCTGGAAAATGCCAGGGCAGTATAACTACCCCACAAGTGACCCCATTTTGGAAAGAAGACATCCCAAGGTATTCGCTGATGGGCATAGTGAGTTCATGGAAGTTTTTATTTTTTGTCACAAGTTAGTGGAAAATGATGATTTTTTTTTATTTATTTTTTTCTTACAAAGTCTCATATTCCACTAACTTGTGACAAAAAATAAAAACTTCCATGAACTCACTATGCCCATCAGCGAATACCTTGGGGTGTCTTCTTTCCAAAATGGGGTCACTTGTGGGGTAGTTATACTGCCCTGGCATTCTAGGGGCCCAAATGTGTGGTAAGGAGTTTGAAATCAAATTCTGTAAAAAATGACCTGTGAAATCCGAAAGGTGCTCTTTGGAATATGGGCCCCTTTGCCCACCTAGGCTGCAAAAAAGTGTCACACATGTGGTATCTCCGTATTCAGGAGAAGTTGGGGAATGTGTTTTGGGGTGTCATTTTACATATTCACATGCTGGGTGAGAGAAATATCTTGGCAAAAGACAACTTTTACCATTTTTTTTATACAAAGTTGTCTTTTGCCAAGATATTTCTCTCACCCAGCATGGGTATATGTAAAATGACACCCCAAAACACATTCCCCAACTTCTCCTGAATACGGAGATACCACATGTGTGACACTTTTTTGCAGCCTAGGTGGGCAAAGGGGCCCACATTCCAAAGAGCACCTTTTGGATTTCACCAGCCATTTTTTACAGAATTTGATTTCAAACTCCTTACCACACATTTGGGCCCCTAGAATGCCAGGGCAGTATAACTACCCCACAAGTGACCCCATTTTGGAAAGAAGACATCCCAAGGTATTTGCTGATGGGCATAGTGAGTTCATGGAAGCTTTTATTTTTTGTCAGAAGTTAGTGGAATATGAGACTTTGCAAGAAAAAAAAAATCAAAAAAAAAAATCATCATTTTCCGCTAACTTGTGACAAAAACTAAAAAGTTCTATGAACTCACTATGCCCATCAGCGAATACCTTAGGGTGTCTACTTTCCGAAATGGGGTCATTTGTGGGGTGTTTGTACTGTCTGGCCATTGTAGAACCTCAGGAAACATGACAGGTGCTCAGAAAGTCAGAGCTGCTTCAAAAAGCGGAAATTCACATTTTTGTACCATAGTTTGTAAACGCTATAACTTTTACCCAAACCATTTTTTTTTTACCCAAACATTTTTTTTTTATCAAAGACATGTAGAACAATAAATTTAGAGCAAAATTTATATATGGATCTCGTTTTTTTTGCAAAATTTTACAACTGAAAGTGAAAAATGTCATTTTTTTGCAAAAAAATCGTTAAATTTCGATTAATAACAAAAAAAGTAAAAATTTCAGCAGCAATGAAATACCACCAAATGAAAGCTCTATTAGTGAGAAGAAAAGGAGGTAAAATTCATTTGGGTGGTAAGTTGCATGACCGAGCAATAAACCGCTAAAGTTGTGGAGTGCCGATTTGTAAAAAAGGGCCTGGTCTTTAGGGGGGTATAAACCTGTGGTCCTTAAGTGGTTAAAAAAGTTGATTTTGGAAATCGAATTAAAAATGTAAAAAATTGCTTCTAAAATTGTTAACCTTCTAACGTCCTAAAAAATAATAACATAACCAAAATGATGCCAACATAAAGTAGACTTATGGGGAATGTTAATTAATGAGTATTTTATGAGGTATCGCTATCTGTCTTAAGGCTCGTTTTTTGCGTCCCGTATACGGGCCGTTTTTTTTGTTCCATATATGGAACCATTCATTTCAATGGTTCCGCAAAAAAAATGGAATGTACTACTTTTGCATTCTGTTTCCGTATTTCCGTTTTTCCGTTCAAAGATAGAACAACAGCAGGAATGGCGAGTGATTTAGCAGGAAAAAAGGGTACAGCCTAAAATGCTAAATTTTGAGATGCAAAGTAAGCCAACCATTTGAGGCATTTGATATATACATTTACATAATGGTGAACACTGCCAGCCAATCAGTAGGCTCTGTGGTGATGTATGCATGAATGGCACTTGACAGCTAAGAACAGTGGGACTGGCCAAAGATGATTTTTATGTTTTGTTTTAACCCTTGGAGTACTTAGTGATTTCCCATTTGCGTTTTTTACTCCCGACCTCCCCAGAGTCTTTTTAATTTTTCTGTTCACATTTTTCCATATGAGGGCTTGCTTTTTGCGGGAAAAGTTGTACTTTCTAATGGTACCATTTACTGTTGCTTACAATGTAGTGGGCAGCTGGAAATGGGAATTGGAAAAAAAATGCAATTCCACCACAGTTTTATGTTTGTTTTTACAGCATTCCCTATATGGTAAAACTAACCTGTTATGATGTTGTTGTTCTTGTTTTGCTTTAATAATTATACAATTTTCTTATACAAAACATTTTCATTGCCATATTCTGACGTCTACAGAGTTGTGAGGGCTAATTTTTTGTTGGGCGATCCGTACTTTTCATTGATATCATGGGTGTGTATGACTTTTTATTCAATTTTGGGGGGTGAAGCAACGAAAAAACCATCAAATACTGACATATACAACTTCTCGTTTTTAAGTTCACTCTTGATTTTGGTTTCAAAACTGCATGCAAAAACCTGACCATGTGGCCGTACCCTTAGGCCTCTTTCACACGGGCATTGCGGGTGTCGTGTGCGGCAAAAAATGCGGGTGCGTTGCGGGAAAATGCGCGATTTTCCCCCGCGAGTGCAGAGCGTTTTAATGCGTTTTGCACGCACGTGAGAGAAATCGGCATGTTTGGTACCCGGACCCGAACCCGGACTTCTTCACAAAAGTTAGGGTTGGGGTTCGGTGTTGTGTAAATTTTATTATTTTCCCTTTTAAACCCTACTATGCCGCGATCAGCGCTGACCACGGCATAGAAGGGATTTGCGGCGGGTGAGGGGGCCCATCGGGTCCCCGCGCTGCTTTGTCGGGGACCCGATGAGTGAGAAGGCAGCCTGATGCCGCACAGAGACTGCCCAATGCCTTGCACGGCATCGGGGCCTGCCTTCTATGGGTACCCAGGAGATCCAGCCTCAGGCTGGATCTCCTAGGCAACCTGTATTACTCAGTGTAATACACTAACAGGCAATGCATTACAATACAGATGTATTGTAATGCATTGCAGAGGGAATCAGACCCACAAAAGTAAAGTCCCAGAGTGGGACAGAAATAAAATTAAAATAAAAAGTAAAAAAAAGTTTTTAATAAAAAAAAATTATGTTTCAAGTAAAAAAAGAAAGTCCCTTTCCCCTGATTTTATATTAAAAAGTAGAAAAAAAAAGAAAACACACACATATTAGGTATCGCCACGTCCAGCCCCGTCCGATAAACACCGTAAAAAAATAAAATAAAAACTGTACAAAAAATAGCTATTTTTATCACCTTACATCACAAAAAGTGCAACACCAAGCGATCAAAAAGGCATATGCCCCCCAAAATGGTATCAATAAAACCGTCACCTTATCCCACAAAAAAAGAGCCCCTAAATAAGACAATCGCCAAAAAAAAAACTAAAAAAAACTATAGCTCTCAGAACATGGAGACACTAAGGCTGGGTTCAGACCTGAGCGTTTTACAGCGCGTTCCTACGCGCTGTAAAACGCTCAACAGGCAAGAACCAATGCTTCCCTATGGGCATGGTTCTCACCTGAGCGTTTTACAGCGCGTACGATCGCGCTGTAAAACGCCCGACGCCCCAAGAAGTATAGGAGCTTCTTTGGGGCGTCTTGTCGCGCGTTCCCGTACATAGACTTCAGCGGGAACGCGCGACAATGGGCGTTCGCATGTCCCGGAGCCGCGTCTGTAAACGCGCATACAATTGCGCATACAGAGCGCTCCATCCCGTACGCTCAGGTCTGAACCCAGCCTAAAACATACTTTTTTGGGTTTCAAAAATGCAATTATTGTGTTAAAGTGAAATAAATAAAAAGAAGTATACATATTAGGTATTACCGCGTCCATAACAACCAGCTCTATAAAAATATCACTTGACTTAACCCCTCAGGTGAACACAGTAAAAAAATACAAATAAAAACTGCCAAAAAAGCAATTTTTTGTCACCTAACATTATTTAAAGTGCAACACCAAGCGATCAAAAAGGCGTATGCCCCCCAAAATAGAACCAATCAAACCGTCATCTCATCCCGCAAAAAACGAGCCCCTACCTAAGACAATCGGTCAAAAAATAAAAAAAACTATGGCTCTCAGACTATGGAGACACTAAAACATCATTTTTTTTTGTTTCAAAAATGCTATTATTGTGTAAAACTTAAATAAATAAGAAAAAGTGTACATATTAGATATTGCCACGTCCGTAACGACCTGCTCTATTTAAAATATAATGTGACCTAAACCCTCAGGTGAACGCTGTAAAAAAAAAAAAAAAAAAAAACTGTGCCAAAACAACCAATTTTTTGGGTCACCTTGCCTCATAAAGTGTAATAATGAATGATCAAAAAATCATATGTACCCAAAAATGGTACCAATAAAAACATAAACTCTTCCTGCAAAAAATGAGCCCCTGCACAAGACGTTTGGCATATATATATTTTTTAAATGCTTTATTATGTAAAACTGAAACAAACAAAGAAAGTAGACATATTTGATATCACTTTGTCCGTAACAACCTGCTCTATAAAAATAAAGCATGATCTAACCTGTCAGATGAACGTTGTAAAAAATAAAAAATAAAAACAGTGCCAAAACAGCCATTTTTTTGGTTACCTTGCCTCACAAAAAACGTAATATAGAGCGATTAAAAATTATATGTACCCCAAAATAGTACCAATAAAACTGTCACCTTATCCCCTAGTTTTCAAAATGGGGTCACTTTTGGGAGGTTCTACTGTAGGGGTGCATCAGGGGGGCTTCAAATGTGACATGGTGTCTAAAAACCAGTCCAGCAAAATCTGCCGTCGAAAAACCATTCGGCAGTCCTTTCCTTCTATGCCCTGTTGTGTGCCCTTACATCAGTTTACGACCATATGTGGGGTTTTTCTGTAAACCTCAGAATCAGGGTGATAAATGTTGAGGTTTTTTTTGCTGTTAACCCTCGATGTGTTAAAGAAAAAAATGGATTAAAATGGAAAATCTGCCAATAAAGTTAAATTTAGAAATTTCATCTCCATTTTCCTTTAATTCTTGTGGAACACCTAAAGGGTTAACAAAGTTTGTAAAATCAGTTTTGAGTAACTTCAGGGGTGTAAGTTTCTACAGTGTGCTCATTTATGGGGGGTTTCTATTATGTAAGCCCCACAAAGTGACTTCAGACCTGGACTGGTCCTGAAAAAGTGGGTTTTGAAAATTTTCTTAATTTTTTTTAGAATTGCTTCTAAAATTCTAAGCCTTCTAACTTCCCCAAAAAATAAAATGACATATACAAAATGATGCAAAAATAAAGTAGACATATGAGGAATGTTAAGTAATACATATTTTATGAGGTATCACTTTCTGTTGTAAAAGCAGAGAAATAAAATTTTTTAACCACTTCAGCCCCCAGTGCTTAAACACCCTGAAAGACCAGGCCACTTTTTACACTTCTGACCTACACTACTTTCACCGTTTATTGCTCGGTCATGCAACTTACCACCCAAATGAATTTTACCTCCTTTTCTTCTCACTAATAGAGCTTTCATTTGGTGGTATTTCATTGCTGCTGACATTTTTACTTTTTTTGTTATTAATCGAAATTTAACGATTTTTTTGCAAAAAAATGACATTTTTCACTTTCAGTTGTAAAATTTTGCAAAAAAAACGACATCCATATAGAAATTTTGCTCTAAATTTATAGTTCTACATGTCTTTGATAAAAAAAAAATGTTTGGGTAAAAAAAAAATGGTTTGGGTAAAAGTTATAGCGTTTACAAACTATGGTACAAAAATGTGAATTTCCGCTTTTTGAAGCAGCTCTGACTTTCTGAGCACCTGTCATGTTTCCTGAGGTTCTACAATGCCCAGACAGTACAAACACCCCACAAATGACCCCATTTCTGAAAGTACACACCCTAAGGTATTCGCTGATGGGCATAGTGAGTTCATAGAACTTTTTATTTTTTGTTACAAGTTAGCGGAAAATTATGATTTATTTTTTTTTTTTTCTTACAAAGTCTCATATTCCACTAACTTGTGACAAAAAATAAAAAGTTCTATGAACTCACTATGCCCATCAGCGAATACCTTGGGGTCTCTTCTTTCCAAAATGGGGTCACTTGTGGGGTAGTTATACTGCCCTGGCATTCTAGGGGCCCAAATGTGTGGTAAGGAGTTTGAAATCAAATTCTGTAAAAAATGACCTGTGAAATTCGAAAGGTGCTCTTTGGAATATGGGCCCCTTTGCCCACCTAGGCTGCAAAAAAGTGTCACACATCTGGTATCTCCGTACTCAGGAGAAGGTGGGGAATGTGTTTTGGGGTGTCATTTTATATATACCCATGCTGGGTGAGAGAAATATCTTGGCAAAAGACAACTTTTCCCATTTTTTTATACAAAGTTGTCATTTGACCAAGATATTTATCTCACCCAGCATGGGTATATGTAAAAAGACACCCCAAAACACATTCCTCAACTTCTCCTGAGTACGGGGATACCAGATGTGTGACACTTTTTTGCAGCCTAGGTGGGCAAAGGGGCCCATATTCCAAAGAGCACCTTTCGGATTTCACTCCTCATTTTTTCCTGAATTTGATTTCAAACTCCTTACCACACATTTGGGCCCCTAGAATACCAGGGCAGTATAACTACCCCACAAGTGACCCCATTTTGGAAAGAAGACACCCCAAGGTATTCCGTGAGGGGCATGGCGAGTTCCTAGAATTTTTTATTTTTTGTCACAAGTTAGTGGAAAATGATGATTTTTTTTTTTGATTTTTTTTTTCATACAAAGTCTCATATTCCACAAACTTGTGACAAAAAATAAAAACTTCCATGAACTCACTATGCCCATCAGCGAATACCTTGGGGTCTCTTCTTTCCAAAATGGGGTCACTTGTGGGGTAGTTATACTGCCCTGGCATTCTAGGGGCCCAAATGTGTGGTAAGTAGGTAAATGACCTGTGAAATCCGAAAGGTGCTCTTTGGAATGTGGGCCCCTTTGCCCACCTAGGCTGCAAAAAAGTGTCACACATCTGGTATCTCTGTATTCAGGAGAAGTTGAGGAATGTGTTTTGGGGTGTCTTTTTACATATACCCATGCTGGGTGAGATAAATATCTTGGTCAAATGCCAACTTTGTATAAAAAAATGGGAAAAGTTGTCTTTTGCCAAGATATTTCTCTCACCCAGCATGGGTATATGTAAAATGACACCCCAAAACACATTCCCCAACTTCTCCCGATTACGGAGATACCAGATGTGTGACACTTTTTTGCAGCCTAGGTGGGCAAAGGGGCCCATATTCAAAAGAGCACCTTTCGGATTTCACAGGTCATTTTTTACAGAATTTGATTTCAAACTCCTTACCACACATTTGGGCCCCTAGAATGCCAGGGCAGTATAACTACCCCACAAGTGACCCCATTTTGGAAAGAAGAGACCCCAAGGTATTCGCTGATGGGCATAGTGAGTTTATGGAACTTTTTATTTTTTGTCACAAGTTAGTGGAATATGAGACTTTGTATGAAAAAAAAAATAAATAAGCATTTTCCACTAACTTGTGACAAAAAATAAAAAATTCTAGGAACTCGCCATGCCCCTCACGGAATACCTTGGGGTGTCTTCTTTCCAAAATGGGGTCACTTGTGGGGTAGTTATACTGCCCTGGCATTTTCCAGGGGCCCTAATGTGTGGTAAGTAGGTAAATGACCTGTGAAATCCTAAAGGTGCTCTTTGGAATATGGGCCCCTTTGCCCACCTAGGCTGCAAAAAAGTGTCACACATGTGGTATCGCCGTATTCAGGAGAAGTTGGGGAATGTGTTTTGGGGTGTCATTTTACATATACCCATGCTGGGTGAGAGAAATATCTTGGCAAAAGACAACTTTTCCCTTTTTTTATACAAAGTTGGCATTTGACCAAGATATTTCTCTCACCCAGCATGGGTATATGTAAAATGACACCCCAAAACACATTCCCCAACTTCTCCTGAGTACGGCGATACCAGATGTGTGACACTTTTTTGCAGCCTAGATGCGCAAAGGTGCCCAAATTCCTTTTAGGAGGGCATTTTTAGACATTTGGATACCAGACTTCTTCTCACGCTTTGGGGCCCCTAGAATGCCAGGGCAGTATAAATACCCCACATGTGACCCCATTTTGGAAAGAAGACACCCCAAGGTATTCAATGAGGGGCATGGCGAGTTCATAGAAATTTTTTTTTTTTGGCACAAGTTAGCGGAAATTGATATTTTTAATTTTTTTCTCACAAAGTCTCCCGTTCCGCTAACTTGGGACAAAAATTTCAATCTTTCATGGACTCAATATGCCCCTCACGGAATACCTGGGGGTGTCTTCTTTCCGAAATGGGGTCACATGTGGGGTATTTATACTGCCCTGGCATTCTAGGGGCCCTAAAGCGTGAGAAGAAGTCTGGAATATAAATGTCTAAAAAATTTTACGCATTTGGATTCCGTGAGGGGTATGGTGAGTTCATGTGAGATTTTATTTTTTGACACAAGTTAGTGGAATATGAGACTTTGTAAGAAAAAAAAAAAAAAATTCTGCTAACTTGGGCCAAAAAAATATCTGAATGGAGCCTTACAGAGGGGGGGGGGGGGGGGGGGATCAATGACAGGGGGGTGATCAATGACAGGGGGGTTGATCAATGACAGGGGGGTTGATCAATGACAGGGGGTTGATCAATGACAGGGGGGGTGATCAGGGAGTCTATATGGGGTGATCACCACAGTCATTGATCACGCCCCTGTAAGGCTTCATTCAGACGTCCGGATGCGTTTTGCGGATCCGATCCATCTATCAGTGCATCCGTAAAAATCATGCGGACATCTGAATGGAGCTTTACAGGGGGGTAATCAATGACAGGGGGGTGATCAGGGAGTCTATATGGGGTGATCACCACAGTCATTGATCACTCCCCTGTAAGGCTTCATTCAGACGTCCGGATGCGTTTTGCGGATCCGATCCATCTATCAGTGCATCCGTAAAAATCATGCGGACATCTGAATGGAGCTTTACAGGGGGGTAATCAATGACAGGGGGGTGATCAGGGAGTCTATATGGGGTGATCACCACAGTCATTGATCATGCCCCTGTAAGGCTTCATTCAGACGTCCGGATGCGTTTTGCGGATCGGATCCATCTATCAGTGCATCCGTAAAAATCATGCGGACATCTGAATGGAGCTTTACAGGGGGGTGATCAGGGAGTCTATATGGGGTGATCACCACAGTCATTGATCACGCCCCTGTAAGGCTTCATTCAGACGTCCGGATGCGTTTTGCGGATCCGATCCATCTATCAGTGGATCCGTAAAAATCATGCGGACGTCTGAATGGAGCTTTACAGGGGGTTGATCAATGACAGGGGTGTAATCAATGACAGGGGGGGAGATCAGGGAGTCTATATGGGGTGATCACCACAGTCATTGATCATGCCCCTGTAAGGCTTCATTCAGACGTCCAGATGCGTTTTGCGGATCGGATCCATCTATCAGTGCATCCGTAAAAATCATGCGGACATCTGAATGGAGCTTTACAGGGGGGTGATCAATGACAGGGGGGTGATCTGGGAGTCTATATGGGGTGATCACCACAGTCATTGATCATGCCCCTGTAAGGCTTCATTCAGACGTCCGGATGCGTTTTGCGGATCGGATCCATCTATCAGTGCATCCGTAAAAATCATGCGGACGTCTGAATGGAGCTTTACAGGGGGTTGATCAATGACAGGGGGGTAATCAATGACAGGGGGGGTGATCAGGGAGTCTATATGGGGTGATAACCACAGTCATTGATCACGCCCCTGTAAGGCTTCATTCAGACGTCCGGATGCGTTTTGCGGATCCGATCCATCTATCAGTGGATCCGTAAAAATCATGCGGACATCTGAATGGAGCTTTACAGGGGGGTAATCAATGACAGGGGGGTGATCAATGACAGGGGGGTGATCAGGGAGTCTATATGGGGTGATCAGGGGTGATCAGGGGCTAATAAGGGGTTAATAAGTGACGGGGGGGGGGGGGGTGTAGTGTAGTGTAGTGGTGCTTGGTGGGACTTTACTGAGCTACCTGTGTCCTCTGGTGGTCGATCCAAACAAATGGGACCACCAGAGGACCAGGTAGCAGGTATATTAGACGCTGTTATCAAAACAGCGTCTAATATACCTGTTAGGGGTTAAAAAAAACACATCTCCAGCCTGCCAGCGAACGATCGCCGCTGGCAGGCTGGAGATCAACTCTCTTACCTTCCGTTCCTGTGAGCGCGCGCGCCTGTGTGCGCGCGTTCACAGGAAATCTCGCCCATCGCGAGATGACGCATATATGCGTGACTCTGCGCAGGGCTGCCACCTCCGGAACGCGATCCTGCGTTAGGCGGTCCGGAGGTGGTTAAAATTGTGAATTTTTTTAATTTTTTTGCAAATTTTGGATTTTTTCATAAATAAATAAGGTGAAATATATTGACTCAAATTTATGACTGTCATGAAGTACAATGTGTCACGAGAAATCAATCTCAGAATGGCTTGGATAAAGAAGTGTTCCAAAGTTAGTACCACATAAAGTGACATATGTCAGATTTGCAAAAAATGGCCTGGGCAGGAAGGTGAAAACTGGCCCGGGGTAGAAGGGGTTAAAGTGGTTGTCTAAGTTTACAAAATTTTCCTCATGTCATTAAATACTTAAAGGGGTATTCCGGTAGGTACAAGTTATCCCCTATCCATAGGATAGGGGATAACTAGCAGATCGGGGGGCGTCCTACTGCTGGGACCCTGACCGATCACGAGAACGGGGTCCCCATACCCTGTGCTGGCTCCTTGATGCTCCCCTAAAATGACCAGATCATCCGGTTGAACATTTGTGCGGCCGCTCCATTCATTTCTATGGGCGTTCTGGAGAAGGCCGAGCCTAAATGTAAGTAGTAATGAAAAAAAACCTGCACAAATGTGCCCTCTAATGGCAAATCTGTATATTGCATAAATTTAAGTTCCTGTAAATAAACAATGTATCATATAAATAAACTATCTTTTATGGTGGTTTTCACACATAGTATTTTAGGGAAAAAAGCTGATTGTTCTTGTCTGTGTGCCTGGTATTTTTTTTTTCACACTTAAAAAAATTCTATGACCAGGAAATACATAGGCTAACATTAAATGGGTATTCCAGTTGGTACAAGTTATCCCCTATTGACAGGATCAGTGGGGGTCCTACCGATGGGACCCCCATAGATCACGAGATTGGGTTTCCCGTACACCCTACAGGCCCCCTGAAGATTCCCTGAAATGACAGGAGTGGCTGATCACACATGTGCGCAGCCACTCCATTAATTTCTATGGGAATTCCGGAAATAGCCGAGTACAGCGCTTGGCTATCTCCAGAACTCTCATAGAAATGAATGGAGCGGCCGCACGCATGTGCGACCGGCCGCTCCTGTCATTTTAGGGGAGCTAAAGGGGGCCTGCAGGGGTACAGGACACCCAATCTCGTGATCGGTAGGCGGTAGGCCCCTCACCGATCTTAAAGTTATCCCCTATCCAGAGGATAACTTGTACAAACCGGAATACTCCTTCACATGCACTTCTGACATTTTTGTGGCATTTTTCCTTACTTTTGGTGTGTTTTTTTGAGTCCATGGTAATTATTTTCAAAACGCAGCATTCTCTAGGTATGGCATATTTTTTCATTTGTTTCTTCATGAACTTCTTTTTAGGAAAGGAAAACCTTGTAAAAAATGTCTGCATAATAAAAAAATGCCACAAAAAAGGCTTGGAAAAACGCATGAAATTTATAATATTTCTAAAGTCTAATAATTAACAAAAAATATCACTTATTATCGAAAAGACAGGCAATGCATGAAAGTACGGTTATCTCTCTGGTGATGGCACAACCAGCTCTGCACTCACACACAACTGGCCGCACAATACTGTAGTAACCTCACTTGCTTTTTAAGCACAAGGCAGATTATTTTAACCCTTAGGCCTCTTTCACACGGGCGTCATGTTTTTGGCCCGGATCAGATGCGGGTGCGTCACGGGAAAATGCACAATTTTTCCGCGCGAGTGCAAAACATTGTAATGTGTTTTGCACGCGCGTGAGAAAAATCTGCATGTTTGGTACGGGTTTGGGTTAGGTGTTGTGTAGATTGTAATATTTCCCATTATGGTTATAAGGGAAAATAATAGCATTCTTAATATAGAATGCATAGTACAATAGGGCTGGAGGGGTTAAAAAAATATAAAAAATAATTAAACTCACCTTAATCCACTTGTTCGCGCAGCCCGGCTTCTCTTCTGTCTTCTTCTTTGAGGAATAGGACCTTTGACGACGTCACTGCGCTCATCACATGGTCCATCACATGATCTTTTACCATGGTGATGGATCATGTGATGGACCATGTGATGAGCGTAGTGACGTCACCACAGGTCCTTTTCCTGTGCACAGCAAAGATGAAGACAGAAGAGAAGCCGGACTGCGCGAACAAGTGCAGCCCTATTGTACTATGCATTCTGTATTAAGAATGCTATTATTTTCCCTTATAACCATGTTATAAGGGAAAATAATAATGATCGGTCCCCATCCCGATCGTCTCCTAGGAACCGTGCATGAAAATCGCACCGCATCCGCACTTGCTTGCGGATGCTTGCGATTTTTACGCAGCCCCATTCACTTCTAAGGCTGCGTTGCGTGGAAAACGCACAAATAGGAGCATGCTGCGATTTTCACGCAACGCACAAGTGATGCGTAAAAATCACCGCTTATCTGCACATCCCCATAGAAATGAATGGGTCCGGATTCAGTGCGGGTGCAATGCGTTCACCTCACGCATTGCACCCGTGCGGAAATCTCGTCCGTGGGAAAGAGGCCTTAGAGGACCAGGCGATTTTCTGTTTTTCTTTCCTGCCGTCCAAGAGCCATAACTTTTTTTTATTATTCCATTCACATGGCCATATGAGGGCTTGTTTTCTGTGGGAAAAATTGTACCTTCAGGCACCATTTTATATTGTATACAATGTAGTGGGAAGATGCAAAAAAAAATAAAAAATGGGGTGGACATGCAAAAATTCAATTCTGCTCATTTTTATAGGTTTTGTTTTTACAGCGTTCCTTAGGCCTCATGCACACTACAGTGTTTTTTCACTGTCAGTGATTTGGCTTCAGTGGTCCGTGTCCGATTTTGCTTCAGTTGTGTTTCATTGTGTCTTCCTTTTTTTTTGTCTGACAGGGGGAAAAAAAGGAAGGTTAATGAAAAGTGTAATTTTATTGCACCAAGGTCTTGTAGAAAAAAACAGACACGACGCGGACACGGATGACATACCAGTTGTGCATCCTTTTTTTTTGACGGACCCATTGACTTGAATGGGTCCGTCCTCCGTTTTCCACTGACAAGAATAGGACAGGTTATATTTTTTTGACGGACTGGAATCATGGATCACGGACGCGGAGAAAAAACTGAGGACTATCAGTTTTTTTTTCACAGCTCCATAGAAATGAATGGGACCTCCGCTAAACTGTGAAAAATGACGGAACGGACATGGATGCACACAACGGTCATGTGCATGAGGCCTTATGCTGTAAAACTGACCTGTTCTTTTCAATCTCTGGGAGAGATGAATTACAACAATACCACTTTTATATAGTTCTTCATATGTTTTAATACTGAAAAAAAAAACTTTGTAAAAAAATTTCTTTTTCTTTTTATTGCCATATTCTGACCTCCATAGCTTTTTATATTTACATCTATGGAGCTATGTGGGGGTTATTTTATTTTTTTGCTTTTTGTGGGGCGATCTGTTTTTTTCAATAATACCATTTTGCAGTGTGTATGACTTTTTGATCACTTTTTATTCAATTTTTGGGAAGGTGAAATGATGAAAAAATTACAAATTGGCCATTTTTAATTATGCTGTTCGACGTATGGGATAAATAGTATTATATTTTAATACTTATACTTATTATATACTTATTTTTATTGTTATACAGTATTTTAATACTACTGGTGTATTCGGACATGGCCTTTATTTATGATTTTCTTTTATTTATTTATTTATATTTTATTTTAATTTTGGGGAAACCTTTTCCCAGGTGATTAGAATTTTTATATATATTTAAAATAAAATTATAATTTTAAAAACTTTTTTTTTTTACTTTTTTTTTTAAAGGGAACCTGTCATCAACTTTATGCTGCCCATACTAAAGACAGAATAAAGTAGAGACAGGTGAGTTGATTTCAGTGGTCTGTCATTTAAAAGTAAATGTTTGCCCAGAACCAACATCACAATCATTGCAGACTAGGCCTGGAAAAGAGTCACGGCCACCTGAGAAGAGTCTTCTACCTAGTTTTCTCCCTTTCTCTCTAGGAGAGAACTGCCAATCATCAGCAGATGGGTGAGAGAGCAGGAGATTAGGAATAACCAGGACTCTTCTCAGGTAGATCTGACTCTTTTCCAGGCCTGGGCTGCAATGATTATGATGATGGTTTTCAGCAACCACTTACTATTAGCTCATGAGTGACACACCACTGACATCAGTATGTCTGTCACTACTTTATGCTGCCCTCAGTGACATCAGCATAAAGCTGATGACAGGTTCCTTTTAAACTTAAGTGACCCTAGGTGACTATAACAAGCAATCATTAGGCTGCTATTTGTATTCAGTAAAGGATATGTATCCATTGCAAAATACAGCATTCAGTATATTCCAATGCAGTACTGCCAGCTGTAGGCCTGTATTGGAATATATAAGTGATAGGCTGGATGATGCCTATCACTGCAATGTAACCGCTTCCCTAATCTCAACTGGGAGAGGCTGTTAACAGAGCGGGAGCATGTGGCTCCCTCCTTTTCACTACTCCGATGCTGTGGTAACATTTGACCACTACATCTGAGGGGTTAAAGTCTGCAACTGGCCTTATAGCCGATCGCAGACATTGGCTCCAGGCCTTTGCTGTTTGAAGCAGCAGAAACCTAGCGGCAATGATGCCTGCTGCGCTCACGAACAGGCTTTATCTTTAAAGTGACAACATCTGCCGTCTATGTACGGCAAAGCTCGTAAAGGGGTTGTCCAGTATATTTATATTGACCGCTTACCCTCCTGATAGGCCATCAATATCTGACACCCCGAAGTGCCAGCGATCATCAGTTTTAGAGTAGCTCCAGTGTCTTAAGTCGGCATCGAAACTACACAGCTCCATCCATTGTTGAAGCCAAAAGAAGTAATATAAATTTGTAAGGCTGAAATAAAGACATACATGGATCCAGTTCAGCCTGTTATCCTGCAAAGCTGATCCTGGAAGTGGAAAACTATTTTCCTCATTTTAGGGGAAACAAATTCCTTTGTGACTCAAATCAGAATAACTCCCTGGATCAACGACCCCTCTCTAGTAGCTATAGCCTGTAATATTATTACACACCAGAAATACATCCAGGCCCCTCTTGAATTCCTTTATTGTACTCACCATCACCACCTCCTCAGGCAGAGAGTTCCATAGTCTCACTGCTCTTACCGTAAAGAATCCTTTTCTGTGTGTGTACAAACCTTCTTTCCTCCAGATGCAGTGGATGTCCCCTCGTCACAGTCACAGTCCTGGGGATAAATAGATGATGGGATAGATCTCTGTACTGACCCCTGATATATTTATACATAGTTATTAGATCTCCCCTTAGTCATCTTTTTTCTAAAGTGAATAACCCTAATTTTGATAATCTTTCTGGGTACTGTAGTTTACCCATTCCAGTTATTGGTTACCCGCCTTCAAACTTGCTTAAAGTGAACCTGTCACATTGGACATGATGTTCTGAGCAGATTGATATATGGTTTTGTGGGAAAATATTCAGTAAAACGTGCAACTTATTCATTTAATTTCCTGCTCATTCTGGGCTTTGAAGTCAAGGAGATGGTCCTATCAGTGATTGACAGTCGTCCCTCTATGACTGTGTATACAGAGATAGCTGTATGGAGGAGACGGTCCTATCAGTGATGACAGCTTTCCCCTTATGACTGTGTATACAGAGATAGCTGTATGGAGGAGACTGTCCTATCAGTGATGACAGCCTTCCCCTTATGACTGTGTATACAGAGATAGCTGTCAGTCACTGATAGGACCGCCTTGACTGCAAAGCCCAGAATAAGCAGGAATTTAAATGAATAAGTTACACGTTTTACTGAATATTTTCCCACAAAACCATTTATCAATCTAATCTGCTCAGCTCCTCCTGCTCTATAACATGCTGCCTGCAGATTACATTGCATTTTCATGGTGACAGGTTCCCGTTAAGTTCTGCTATGTCTGTCTTGTGTACAGTTACTTACCCACCACATACAGACATTTTCTCCTAGGTCAACCATTCTCATTTTATATATTTAACCTTTTATGTGGAAATGCTTTGTAAAAGTCAAGATATAAAACATCCATTAACTCGCCACGGTCAAGTCTAGAACTTACCTCCTCATAGAAACTGATTAAATTAGTTTGACATGACCGATCCCTCATGAAGCTATGGTGATATGGTGTTATTTGCTTATTTTCATTGAGGTCCTCCAAGATAGCATCTCTTAGAAAACCTTCAAACAGTTTACCCACAACAGATGTTAATTTTACCGGCCTATAGTTTCCGGGCTTTGTTTCTGAACCCTTTTTGAATATTTTCACCACATTTGCTAAGCGCCAATCCTGTGGAACATTCCCTGTCAGTATAGAGTCCTTAAAGCGAACCTAAGTTAAAAAAAAAAATAGTTTGTTTAATGGCTGTGCTTCTTTGTACAATCATAACAGTGAAGGAACAGTTACCGTATTTTTCGCCCTATAAGATGCACTTTTTCCCCCCCAAAAGTGGGGGGGAAATAGCAGTGCGTCTTATGGGGCCAATGCTGCATTTTGCAGAATTTTCAATGATACGCCACGATACCGCGCGGCGTGTGTATCAGCTGAGAGGGATGAGGGGCTGGGGGCCGGCATCTTGTTTTATAATAACAGCGGGGCCCGTGCAGTGACGGTATTCTACTACACGGGCCCCGCTCACTGTAAATAATCGTATCTGTAATTGTAGGCATTGTTAATGTATAAAAATTCTGGGTAATCAGCGCCTGTATTACTTACAAGCGCTCGGTAGCAGAGAGGAGGGAGGACGCAGGCCGGGAGGACGGGCGCTGGCAGTGTGAGTCACTACATCACACGCCTGCGCCGCCCACTTTATGAATGAAGCAGGCGGCGTGGGCGCATGACGTAGTGACTCACGCTGCCACCGACCGTTCCTCCCGGCCTGCCTCCTCCCTCCTCTCTGCTACCGAGCGCTTTTAAGTATCGTAATGCAGGCGCTGATTACCCAGAATTTTTATACATTAACAATGCCTACAATTACAGATACGATTATATACAGTGAGCGGGGCCCGTGTAGTAGAATACAGTCACTGCACGGGCCCCGCTGTCATTATAAAACCAAATGCGACCCCCACCCCCTGTATTGGGAGTCATTCACACTACAGGGACACTGTTATGGAGGGGATCTGTGGATGACACATAGCATAAGATGCTATATATGTGTCATCCACAGATCCCCCCCATAACAGTGTCACCCACAGATCCCCCATAACAGTGTCACCCACAGATCCCCCATAACAGTGTCCTCAACAGATCCCCCATAATAGTGTCATCCACAGACCACCATTAGTTCAAAACCCACCAAAAGCACACCTTTTGGTTCAAAATATTTTTTTTCTTATTTTCCTCCTCAAAAACCTAGGTGCATCTTATGGGCAGGTGCGTCTTATAGGGTGAAAAATACGGTATGTTTGGGCTTTTTTAAAATATTATTTTAGCCATATCATTTCCTGTTTCAGATGCAAAGCTGGATGCATTTCACTCAGAAACAGGCGCATCTCACTTATGCCAGCACTATATTGCTGTGACATCCTTTCCCTTACTTCCCACCTGGAGTTCCCAAACCAGATAAAGAGGGAGACATCACACTTACAGAAAGGCAGGAGGCTGTGATGTTCAGAAGCAGTGTAGAAGCAGTTCTGTTATCAGGCTCAGTATCCCAGCTAGCTCACACCCCCCCACACACACACACACACACACACTTCCTCTGACCCCTAGTGGCCATGACTTTACATCTCTCTTTCATCAGTCTATATTAAATACAAATTGTGTGAAATGAAATATCAGAAATAAGGGTCTGTCTATTACATTACTTAATTCTCTTAGTATACGGGGATGCATGCTATCTGGACCCAGTGATTTGGCGATTTAAATCTTTCTAAGACGCAACTTTTCCCTGCTCACCCCAGGCCTAAAAATTGGGCGTGGCGTGGGCAGGGAAGGGGACGGGCCGGCATGCCCGTCTCATTCATCATTTTCTACTCCTGTTTTAGGCATCAAAACTTTCTAAAGGTAAGACAGCTCAGAAGCTGTCTTACATTTAGAACTCGATCTAGATGAGCCAAAGTTATGGAGAGGCCTGCGCCTCTTCATAACTTTGGTGGAACCACCGCCAGCTATGGGGTATTATTAAGACCGGCTTCTAAAACATCGGTCTTAATAAATGTGGCCCCATGTTTTGTGGATGGATGAGACCAAAATAGAACTTTTTAGTTTAAATGAGATGTTTTATGTTTGGAGAAAGGAAAACACTGCATTCCAGCATAAACACCTCATCCAGTGGCGTAGGGATCGCCATAGCAACCATAGCAGTGGCTATGGGGCCCTACGCCACTGGGGGCCCGTCCGGACCGCATTCAGTTTTTTTTTTTTATTAACACACACAGGCAGTCAGGCAGTGGCGTAACTACCGGGGAAGCAGCTGCTTCGGGGCCCGGCACCCCGGCAGCGTGTGTGACAGTTTATTTTCAAGTTAGTTAAATATCGATTCTTGTCTTAATGTTCAGGGCCCCTTCACAGCAGCAGCAGCGGCTGACCAGGCCCCCTCACTAATGTGATCTAATCTTACTGTATCCTGAAGTCTCCTGATGTGTCTGGGATTTGAACCCACAACCTCCAATGTATCAGTGGCAAAGCATTTACCCTCACAGCCATAAAGGAGGCATTGCAACTGATTGAAAAAATATGAGACTTCTACTGTTATAGCTGGCTAAGTGTATATCTATACACATGCCAGCTGCCCCAACACACCCAGCACTGCTATATCTCTATATGACAGCTGCCCCAGCACACTCAGCTCTGCTATATCTCTATATATGAGCAGCTGTCATGTGCACTTAGCCAGCTACAACAGTAGAAGTCTCATATTTTTTCAGTCAGCAGCAAGGCAGCTCTTATGGTCTTGTAGTTAGGTGCTTTGCCTCTGATACAGAAGGTCGTGGGTTCGAATCCCAGCAGAAACTTTTCTGAAATACAAGCACTGACTCCATATATGGACATACAGGGCGGGACACACGAAGAGGCTGCATCGCATCGCATCGCATCGCTGAAATGGAGTAGAAGTGTTTATTATTTTTTTTTAATACCCGACTGTTACTGCCATGGGGGGAGCGGGGGGCACTTGATACTGGCACATGGGGGGAGGGGGGTTGGCACCTGATACTGGCACCTGGGGGGGGTTGGCACCTGATACTGGCACATGGGGGGGAGAGAGGCGCCTGATACTGGCACCTGGGGGGGGAGGGGGGTTGGCACCTGATACTGGAACCTGGGGGGGAGAGGGGTTGGCACCTGATACTGACACATGGGGGGGGGGAGAAAGGCACTTGATACTGGCACTTTTTTTTGTGGGGGGGGGGGAGATGGCACTATGATACTGGGACATGGGGGGGAGGAGAGAGGCACTTGATACTGGCATGTGGGGGGGGGGGTTGGCACTTGATACTGGCACATGGGTGGGTTTGGCACTATGATACTGGCACATGGGGGGAGAGAGGCACTTGATACTGGCACTTTTTTGGGGGGGAGATGGCACTATGATACTGGGACATGGGGGGAAGAGAGAGGCACTTGATACTGGCACATGGGGGGGTTTGGCACTATGATACTGGCACATGGGGGATGGGAAGGAGAGAAGCACTTGATACTGGCACATTGGGGGGGGGGGGAGATGGCACTATGATACTGGGACATGTGGGGGGGAGGAGAGAGGCACTTGATACTGGCACATGATGGGGGGGCATCTATGGGGACACTTACTGGCACATTATTGGGGGGCATTATGGGGGACACTAGGCCGGCAGCCTATCAGAGGCCGGACACTGAGGGACATCTACTGAGGCACTATATATGGGCCATTTTATACTGGTACATTATGGGGGGTGTGGCGAAACCAACCTCGCCACTGGGTTTTGGAGAGGACTGGCTGCTGGCCTCTTGCCCCAGGATTATGGGCCATATACTAACTTTTAAACCCCTGAACCGATTCAAGTGAATTTTGGATAGGTTTGTCCCCACGTTATACTGTTTGAATTAATGTAAGTTATATGTATGGCCAATGTAAACTCACAAAGTTGTAACAATCTATAATAATTGTAACTTGTCAGCTTGGGAGGAAAATGCTGGGTGTGTTTCTATTGTGCCATTGTCCCATTGTGTGTTTAAATGGTGATGTCTGTCCTGTTGTATCTACATGTGTATTGGCGATCTCCCTTTGTTCTGAGAGATAATTGGATTGCTCCTCAGGTTGTCTCCAGACAGAGGGGAGGAGACCATGATGCATTGTGGGGATATGTTGTCCTATGTCCCAGTCTTCATTCTGGTCCTCTGGGGGCGTGAACGATTGGTTGCTGTAGTTGCATTGTATGTGTTGTTAATTACTGATTGGTTGTATTTCAAACCCCTGTGGGCAGTACTATGTTTTTGGTTTGTGAATAAAAGAGGCTGTACGTGAAGTACAGTCAGTTCCTGTTTCACCTTCAACATAGAGCCTCGTCTCATGTGTGTGGGGATTGCTATACGTGTATACTCCCCTGGCTATAACTACTAGCTCTTTTAAGGGCTGTTCCTGATCTCTGGTTTTAGGAGAGGTCCACCCACTGGAGCCTGGAGCCTTGTCGTAGGTCCAGGGTGGGTAGGAGACGGTGAGACCTCAACCAAGCTTCGGCGGTTTGTGGGGTCTGCAGTGCGTACGGTGTCAAGTGGAGTGCTTGGAGTCCTCGGAAAGCACTAGGAGCATTCATTCAACGGAGGTACCCGGTCGGTGTACCAGGTGATCCGTTACATTGGTGGCAGCGGTGGGATGGTGTCCTAGTGTGAGGAGAAGCAGCTCGGAGACACCGTTCGTGGAGTTACAAATTGAGGGCAACGCTAGTATCCGTACAGCGCCCCTGGGAGCAGAGGTATCCAGCGACTTGGAGCAGACAAGTATGGAAGGCTCTGAAGATGACTGGCTGGCCGAGGTGAGGCAGCGAGTGGCCCAGTATGGAGGTAATGTGTCCATGGATATATACCAGGCCATCTGGAACCAGGTCACAGCCAAGCGACATGCAAGGATGGAACGAGAATTCCGACTGGCGAAAGAGAGCGAAATTGCCCAGCGGAAGGAGTGTTACAGCAGCCGAGCAGAGGCTGCATCCGAGGAGGTTAGCAGTCTCCCCCTGAGGCGGCCAGAGGAACCCGAAGTAGGGGTCCTCATAGACTGGTCCTGTGAGGAACCACAACAGGCAGGTGGAGACGGGACCGAGGTCTCTCCACCGGGATGCTGGGCAGCTGGCCCAAACGCTCAACAGCAGCCGGAGTTGCCAGGTGTGGACGCAGGTGGTTCTTACTCGCAACTGTTGAGGGACCTCACAGATTGGTCCTGGGAGGACCCACAGATGGCAGGTGGAGATGGGACCGAGGTCTCTCTACCAGTCCTACAGGGATGCTGGACGGTTGGTCCAGATCTCCAGCCATCTCCGCAGGGATACCAGGAGGAGGAGGTAAGCGAGCCCATCTCTTCCCAGGTACTTCCCAACCGAGTTCTGGGGGCAGGGGATGAGCCTGCGATATCCACTGATCTCTCTCCCCAACCACAGGGGGACAGCACCCCTAACTCCGATGGTGCAGATGGGACCACGGTCTCTGCACCAGACCTACCGAGATACTGGACGGCCGGTTCAGATCCCCCACCAACCCTGCAGGAATGCCAGGAGGAGGAGGTAAGCGATTCCTCCTCTCCACAGCCGATCTGCAACAAGGTCCTGGGGATAGGATTCCCTGACCACATCCCAGCGGAAGAGCTGGCATCTGGGCAGAGCGCAGTCGGCCTCTGCCCTCCCCTATCCTCTTCTCCAGAGCCGGACTTCCCACAGGCTACCCCAGCAGAAGAGCTGGCATCTGGGCAGAGCGCAGTCGGCCTCTGCCCACCAAGTACCTACAGCTCCAAGCTGGAGAACCACAAGGAAGCGAGGAGTAGCAGATGCCCACTCAACAGCTGGGGACATACAGAACAGAGCCAGGCCCCAAGATTCAACAGGTCCAGTATTGGGTTGTGGTTGGACTGCCAGACTAACTCCGGTACTGACCGTGAGGTCAGGTATCTGGTTAGTCTTCCCTGGGAGGGGGAGATGTGTGGCGAAACCAACCTCGCCACTGGGTTTTGGAGAGGACTGGCTGCTGGCCTCTTGCCCCAGGATTATGGGCCATATACTAACTTTTAAACCCCTGAACCGATTCAAGTGAATTTTGGATAGGTTTGTCCCCACGTTATACTGTTTGAATTAATGTAAGTTATATGTATGGCCAATGTAAACTCACAAAGTTGTAACAATCTATAATAATTGTAACTTGTCAGCTTGGGAGGAAAATGCTGGGTGTGTTTCTATTGTGCCATTGTCCCATTGTGTGTTTAAATGGTGATGTCTGTCCTGTTGTATCTACATGTGTATTGGCGATCTCCCTTTGTTCTGAGAGATAATTGGATTGCTCCTCAGGTTGTCTCCAGACAGAGGGGAGGAGACCATGATGCATTGTGGGGATATGTTGTCCTATGTCCCAGTCTTCATTCTGGTCCTCTGGGGGCGTGAACGATTGGTTGCTGTAGTTGCATTGTATGTGTTGTTAATTACTGATTGGTTGTATTTCAAACCCCTGTGGGCAGTACTATGTTTTTGGTTTGTGAATAAAAGAGGCTGTACGTGAAGTACAGTCAGTTCCTGTTTCACCTTCAACATAGAGCCTCGTCTCATGTGTGTGGGGATTGCTATACGTGTATACTCCCCTGGCTATAACTACTAGCTCTTTTAAGGGCTGTTCCTGATCTCTGGTTTTAGGAGAGGTCCACCCACTGGAGCCTGGAGCCTTGTCGTAGGTCCAGGGTGGGTAGGAGACGGTGAGACCTCAACCAAGCTTCGGCGGTTTGTGGGGTCTGCAGTGCGTACGGTGTCAAGTGGAGTGCTTGGAGTCCTCGGAAAGCACTAGGAGCATTCATTCAACGGAGGTACCCGGTCGGTGTACCAGGTGATCCGTTACAGGGGGCACTAGCAGGAAGGGGGGAGAGGAGCACTATGGGGGAATTTACTGGGGGCACTATATAGGGGTATTTACAGTCACATTATAAGGAGAATTATTACTACTGGGGGGGGCATTATAGTGGGCTTTATTACTCCCCCATGGTATGACCCCCTAGTAGCAGCACCAGCCTCCCACTGCTCTGCTATCCCTCTGCCCCTTCTCCAAATCCTTATTATGAAATCTTTCTCATTAGGATAAAGCACAACATCAGCTCCACCGAGCCCCCGGCCAAAGTGTGGAAGTGGTGTCCGAGATCCCCAAGGGTCAAGTAACTGTAAGTTTTCATATGAAATATGTTTATGTTATACACATATAGCATCCACTGTGCCACACAATATACAGTATACCACCTACACTGTGCCACACAATATACAGTACACCGCTACACTGTGCCAAAGGAGTGGGGTTTACACAGGAGGGAGGTGCGAAGCGCGCTGGAGGGCCCCTTACAAATATTTGCTGTGGGGCCCAGTCACTTCTAGTTACGCCCCTGACCTCATCCCATCTATGAAACAAGGTGGTGGTAGTATCATGTTTTGGGTCAGCTTGCCATCATTGATGGAACAATGAATTCTGAATTATGCCAGCAAATTCTAAATGAAAATTTCAGGACATCTGTCCATGAGCTGAATCTCAAGAGAATGGGGGTTATGCATCAAAGCACAAAAGCCCTAAGCACAAAAGTCATTCTACTAAGGAATGGTTAAAGAAGTATAAAGTTAAAGTTCTGGTATGGCAAAGTTGAAGTCCTGACCTTAATCCAATAGAAATGACATGGAAGGACCTGAAGCGAGCAGTACATGGGAGAAAACCGACCAACAACGCTGAAGCTTTTTAGTATGGAGGAATAGGCTAAGATTCTTCCAAGCTGATCTGCAGAACTAATCAACAATTACCAAAAACATTTAATTTCAGTTAGTGCAGCATAAGGAAGTCATACCAGATACTGAACGCAAAGGTTCACATACTTTTCCTACTCATAGATATGTGATATTGGATCTTTTTATCTCAATGTAATATTTTTGTTTATGTTTGATTGTATCATCTTTATCTACTTTTAAAACTTGTGTGGAAGTTTGATGTAGTTTTAGGTCAAATGTATGCAGAAATATAGAACTTTTTTAAGACTTCACATTTTACTTTTAAGCATTGCTGTAGATGCTGCCTCATCTGCCACTGCCCATCTTTGTGCCAGGAAAAAGCGACATAGGACAGTTAAGGTATATTCTGCAGATTTTACTGCTAGTGATTGGAATAAGAGCTCCCTTCATAGTCAGTATCATTTGGATCTGTCTGGTCAGGTTAAAGATGCCATGGTATAATTTTCCCGATGTGACTGTGAACGGTTTAATTTCTTTGACCATTAATATTGATGGATATATCAGATGGAGAAAGTTACAGAGGGAGGCTAGTTCATATTCTTTTGAGGGCCTCTATCTTGTTGAAGCTGATGAACCAATGCACCTTGGTCCCCTGAGACTCTCTAAAGTAGAGAAGGTTAGGAGAAGACTTTTAGGTCTTATTTTATATTGTGGTAATAAGAGTCACTTCGTCCAGAAGTGTACAATGAAGTAGGAAAACTTCCAAGCCTACAACATTAAAGGGAGGTTATCCTGGGTATACTTACTGTAATTCTTCTCCCCAAATAACTATGTTGTTGCCCTCTAGGAATGAATGGGAGGGTATGCAATATCTATGCCAATGCAAGCTTCTGTTGACTGTGGTGCTGCAGCAGATTTTGATTTGGCCAGTAGATTGGGTATTGTCTCTGTGCCACTGGGGAAACCCACTAGCATATTTTCTGTAGATGAACCCTTTTAGCTGAAATATTGTCAAGATATGGCCCGTGTTTTTAAAGAGTCACTGTACTTTCACACAATTTCATTTAATAGAGAATGGTGTAACAAATTTGTAAATCACTTCATTTTAAAAAATATACCTGCATCCATCTGAAAAAAAGTCGTAAACTCATGGCCACTAGAGGTCTTCCACCACATTTGCAGTCCACTGCCTGTTGTCTAGCAAGATCCATCCCTAGTAACAGAGACATAGAAGACAGCAGAAAGGAAGTGGGTATGTGTCAGAGCTTGCTGAGATCCTCAGCCTGAAAGAAGAAATGCTTCTACACTGCTTCTGAAGATCACAAGAGCATCCTGTCTTTCTATAAGTGTGATTTTCCCCTTCGTAATCTGTTCTGTGAGCTCTGGAGCTAAAATCAAACATAGTGGAAAGTAAGGGAAAGAATGTCACAGCAGTACAGTGCTGGCAAATTCCACATAAGGGAGTCCACATACACA
Source organism: Bufo bufo (assembly GCF_905171765.1). Lineage (NCBI taxonomy): Eukaryota > Metazoa > Chordata > Amphibia > Anura > Bufonidae > Bufo > Bufo bufo. The sequence continues at coordinate 489,959,631 of NC_053389.1, forward strand.
CGTGTGAAAAAAGTGCATCTAGCTGTGCAGCTGAAGAGGGGAATAATTAGGCTGCAAAATATATTAGGGAAGCCAAAAAAAACCAGCTATTCCTTATACAGTTATGATTGTACAAAGAAGCACAGCCATTAGCAAACTTTTTGAGAAAACTCAGGTACGCTTTGTCAATGGGGAGTATCCACTGTAGGACAATTTCTGTTTTGTTAGTTCACTCTCCCTCTTATCCAATTATTTTGGGATATCTTTGGTTGGTTCTCCAAAACCCAAACACTGTCCACTACAATTTTGACAGTGCTGTGTAGTTCCGGCACTGAATTCTGGCAACAGAGTGTTACAGTGGCGGTTCATGGCCACGGCTGTCCCATGACCATGGGTGCCAGTTTCCTGCGTGTAAATAAGGGCAATTGTTCATCTATATTAGTACTGCAAGAGTTGTTTATTCCGAGAGATCTTAGGTCTGCCGTTCTTTTAGTGTCATGGTAAAATGTTGGCTGATCATCCACTAAAGGTCTCTTTACACAGGACAATAAAGCAGCAGATTGTCAGGAAGATAACATTCCCTCGCGAAAATCTGCTGCTCGCTGGTGAAGCAGAACGCTGCATTTACAAGCAGTGTTCTCCTCCAGAGTATGGGGAGAAGTGATCGCTAATGCCATCGCTCTTCCCCATACAGACTAGTTGTTTGCTGGCAGCAGATGGTGTTTACACAGCACGATCTGCTGTGGGAAGCTTCACTTGTTCATCAGTGTGGTGAAACCAACCTCGCCACTGGGTTTCGGAGGGGCCTGGCTACCAGCCTCTTGCCTCAGGATTATGGCCCATACTAACTTTAAAGGAGCAGACAGACCGGCCACACAGCTTAAATCTGTCTTTGCAATTGTATTTTGTTATGTGAGGGTACCCAGATAGCAAATTTTATTGTATTTGTGTATTCTGAGTGCCATTCACCTAATGATATGCACTCAGACTTGAGCTATCTGGGAATATGTTAAATGTCTGTGTTTGCTGTGGGGGTGTGACATTGGGTGTTTGGGTGGTGATTTCTGTTCTGTTGTCCCCACATGTGTATTGGCGATTTCCCTTTGTCTTGAGAGATAATTGGATTACTCCTCGGGTGTCTCCAGGGCAGAGAGGAGGAAACCATGATGCATTGTGGGGATGTATTGTGTCTGTGTATCCTGCAGTGCTGCATATCTGTCCTGTGTCACAGTCTTCATTCTGGTCCCCTAGGGGCGTGTCCACCAGATGGGGACCTGCATAAATACGGGCGGGTAGCCCTCAATAAAGTGTTACTGTTTTACCCTTTATCATGTTGAGGCTGATGTTTGGGTAACTGATCAACGCTGGGGATTGCTATACGCTGGGAGATTTGCTATACTCCCCTGTCTATAACTACTAGCTCTTTTAAGAGCTGTTCCTGCTCTCTGGTTTTAGGAGAGGTTCACCCACTGGAGCCTGGAGCCTTGTCGTAGGTCCAGGGTGGGTAGGAGACGGTGAGACCTCAACCAAGCTTCGGCGGTTCGTGGGGTCTGCAGTGCGTACGGTGTCAAGTGGAGTGCTTGGAGTCCTCGGAAAGCACTAGGAGCACCTATCAACGGAGGTACCCGGTCAGGGTGCCAGGAGATCCGTTACATTTGGTGGCAAGCAGTGGGATGGCGTCCTAGTGTGAGGAGAAGCAGCTCGGAGACACCGTTCGTGGATTTACTAAATTGAGGGCAACGCTAGTATCCGTACAGCGCCCCTGGCTACAGCAGGATGGAATCGGCTAGTCTTCGGACAGCGTTCTATGACGAGGAGGAGGAGGCAGCCGCAGACTACAGGGATGCAGACAGAAAGGAAGTCTGGTATGATGCCCTGGAAAATGCCCAGCGGCGGCGAGGTGAGAGTCTCCCTAGTTATGAGCAGCTGCTACAGAAGCGTGTGGCGATGCGGATGGGTCTCTTGGGAGAGCAGCCCCTGGATGACTGGGTAACAGAGCTCCAGAACCTGGTATGTAAGGAGCTTTGGCTAGAGGACGCTTACCAGGCCCTAAGGTGGCATGTCATTCAACATTCCTGTCATGGTCTTACCTTCTTGCTGTTCTCCTTCGTTTGACATGTGCTGGCGGCCATCTTGGTTTCTGGGTTTCTTGTAGCCTTCCACCCTGCGGCTCCTCCTTCCCACTGGGAGGAGCTGGATGCCTAGCTCATATATATAGGAGGTCTGTGGCTTCAGTTCCTTGCTTGGTCCTCCTGTGTTCACATGCTTCTAAGACTGCTGCTGCTTCTGGTTCCTGATCCTGGCTTCGTCTGACTACCCTGCTGGTTCCTGATCCTGGCTTCGTCTGACTACCCTGCTGGTTCATGATCCTGGCTTCGTCTGACTACCCTTCTGGTTCCTGATCTCTGGCCTCTCAAAGACTCTGCTTCGGTTTCACCATTCGTTTGGACTTTTGCTTTACAGCTTTATGTTCAATAAAGCCTTCTTATTTTCACTTATCTCTTGTTGTACGTCTGGTTCATGGTTCCGTGACATTAGGACCAAGCCATGAGTTCTGACGGTACAGGGCCATCCTCGCTACCCATGCTGGTTGCCAGACTTGATCAGCAGGATCACCTGTTGGGTCGGTTCGCTGTGGCGTTGCAAACCCTGCTTGAACGCACGGCTCATTTCGCTCCCGTTGCCGATGGGTCGGTTGTCGCTCCTACTGCCGCTCCGGTTGTTGCGCCAGAGTCTACCCCGACACCTGTTGTTGCGCCTGCGGTGTTTCGGGGTATGATCGGTTCTGCCCCTCTTCCACAGCGCTTTGGGGGAGAGCCAACTCAGTGCCGAGGTTTCCTTAACCAGGTGGGCATTTATTTCGAGTTGCTGCCACATGCCTTTCCTACTGAGAGATCAAAGGTGGGCTTCTTGATCTCGCTGCTCTCGGACAAGGACTTGGCCTGGGCCAGCCCTTTATGGGAGAACAACAATCCGGTGGTTGCCGAGTTTTCCGGTTTTGTTGCTTCTCTTCGGAAGGTATTCGATGTGCCGGCTCGTGCTGCCTCTGCTGCGAAGCTCCTTATGTCCATCAGACAGGGTTCACGATCCGTAGCTGAATACGCCATTGAGTTTCGTACCCTGGCAGCAGAGGTGGGCTGGAATAATGAGGCTCTGGTCGCTGCTTTCTCTCATGGTCTCTCGGATGCCTTGAAGGATGAGGTTGCAGCTAAGGACCTACCAGTGGAGCTCGAGTCTCTTATTTCTTTCCTGATTTTGATTGACACCAGACTCAGGGAGAGACCTTCCTTTAAGGAGAGCCTGCGGAGGTCTTCTAACAGATTGGCGCCTACGTTTGCTGTCCCACCCGTGCCTCCCTCTCCTCCCACGCCTCCTGGGGATGACTTGTCTGGGGGTGAACCCATGCAGCTGGGGTTTGCTCGCCTGTCCGAGGGGGAGAGGGTACTCCGGAGACGCGAGGGTCGATGCATGTACTGTGGTCTCGGTGGGCATTTTCGGTTGGCATGTCCGAACCGTCCGGGAAACGCTCGTACCTGAGATCCTGTCGGGGGCAGATCTTGGGTGGAGTCTCCTCGTCCCCGGTTTCCCGTGTTGACAAACCACTGATCACTGTTGTCCTCTCCTGGGTCGGGGGCTCGGTGACGACCCAGGCGTTGGTGGACTCTGGTGCTGGTGGTTTGTTCATTGATAGTGTGTTCGCTGCCGCCAATTCCATTCCTCTGCAGGCTCGAGGTTCCCCACTGGCTCTTGAGGCGATAGACGGCAGACCCCTTCTGTCGTCACACGTGACTCATGAGACCCTTCCAGTGGGGATAGCCATTGGTGCCGTTCACAGAGAGTCGGTCTGTCTCCAGGTTATTTCGTCTCCACACTACTCGGTGGTCTTGGGGTACCCCTGGCTCCAGAAGCATAATCCGACTTTCGATTGGAGATCGGCCGAGATCCTCTCGTGGTCACCGCAGTGTGGGGCTAGTTGCATCCATGGGTCTGTCAAGTTGCTGTGTACTTCCTCGGACTCTCTGTTGCCTCCTGAATACGAGGAGTACCGGGATGTATTCGATAAGGTGCGCGCGGTTGCCCTACCTCCGCACCGCCCATACGATTGTGCCATAGAGTTACAACCTGGTGCCGTTCCTCCTCGTGGCAAAGTCTATCCACTGTCGGTAGCGGAGAATGAGGCCATGGAGGAGTACGTGAGGGAGGCGCTTTCACGCGGACACATTCGCAAATCCTCGTCCCCGGCAGGGGCTGGATTTTTCTTTGTGAAAAAGAAGGGCGGTGAGTTGAGGCCTTGCATCGATTACAGGGGTCTCAATCGCATCACGATCAAGAACGCTTACCCGATACCCTTGAATTCCGAGCTGTTCGATCGCCTTAAAGGGGCCACGGTCTTTACCAAACTCGACCTGAGGGCGGCATATAACCTGGTAAGGATCAAGGCGGGCGATGAGTGGAAGACCGCGTTTAACACCAGGACCGGTCATTATGAATCCTTGGTTATGCCCTTTGGGTTGTGCAATGCGCCCGCAGTCTTTCAGGAATTCATCAACGATGTTTTCCGTGACCTGTTGCAGCAGTGTGTGGTGGTCTATTTGGATGACATCTTGGTATATTCTGAATCCATGGAGGCCCACATTCTGGATGTCAGACGAGTGTTGCAACGGTTACGAGAGAACAAGCTGTTCGGTAAGCTTGAGAAATGCGAATTTCACCGATCCCAGGTAACCTTCTTAGGTTACATCATTTCCGCTGAGGGGTTCTCCATGGATCCTGAGAAGGTTTCGGCTGTCTTACAGTGGCCCCAGCCCAGTGGTCTTCGTTCCCTGCAGCGCTTTTTGGGCTTCGCCAATTATTATCGGAAGTTCGTCAGGGACTTTTCCATGCTGGCCAAGCCTCTCATGGATCTGACCAGGAAGGGCAGTAATTCCCAGGTCTGGCCGCTCGAGGCCATCCGAGCTTTTGAGGCCCTAAAGTCCGCTTTTGTGTCGGCTCCGATTCTGTCGCATCCCAACCCTGGGTTGCCCTTTGTCCTCGAGGTGGACGCGTCTGAGACGGGAGTAGGCGCCCTTCTGTCTCAGCGTAGAACACCAGAGGGTCCTCTGCTTCCTTGTGGGTTTTACTCCCGGAAACTGTCTTCCGCGGAGTGCAACTATCAGATTGGTGACAGGGAGTTATTGGCCATCGTGCAGGCCCTTAAAGAATGGAGGCACTTGCTCGAGGGTTCGGTGGTTCCGGTTCTCATCCTGACGGACCATAAGAATCTGACCTACCTTTCTGAGGCCAAGAGATTGACACCACGTCAGGCCAGATGGGCTCTGTTCTTGTCACGTTTTAATTACGTGGTCTCCTACCTACCCGGTTCCAAGAACATCAGGGCGGATGCCCTATCACGGCAGTACTCCGAGCTGTCCAGGGAGGAGTCGATTCCGACTTCGGTCATACCTCCGAATCAGATCCTGGCCGCCATTCGCACCAGCCTGACCTCTCCCCTGGGTGAGCAGATTTTGGCGGCTCAATCTGGTGCTCCCCCTGGGAGACCCAACGGCAGATGTTTTGTGCCTGAGGAGTTGCGCACTCGGTTGTTGCGAACCTACCATAACTCCAAGACCGCGGGGCATCCTGGAAAGAATCAGCTGTCCTGGGCTGTTTCACGTCTGTTCTGGTGGCCTTCCCTACGTTCCGACATCGCCGCATATGTAGCGGCATGCTCCGTTTGTGCCCAGAGTAAGTCCCCTCGGCACCTTCCGTTGGGCCTTCTGCAACCCATAGCCACCGGGGAGCGCCCATGGTCACACCTGGGGATGGATTTCATTGTGGACCTCCCTGCATCCCGAGGCCATACGGTCATTCTCATGATTGTGGATCGGTTTTCCAAAATGTGCCACTGTGTTCCTCTCAAGAAGTTACCCTCTGCACAAGAGTTGGCCACGATTTTTGCCAGGGAGGTCTTCCGGTTGCACGGTTTGCCCAAGGAGATTGTGTCGGATCGGGGGAGTCAGTTTGTGTCCAGGTTCTGGCGCGCCTTTTGCTCCCAGTTGGGGATTCATCTCTCCTTCTCCTCGGCCTACCACCCTCAGTCCAATGGGGCCGCAGAACGATCCAATCAGGCCTTGGAGCAATTCCTTCGTTGCTATGTCTCCGATCACCAAGACAATTGGGTTGACCTTCTGCCTTGGGCTGAGTTTGCCAGGAACACGGCGGTGAACTCTTCCTCTGGGACGTCTCCCTTCATGGCCAATTATGGGTTCCAACCTGCCGTGTTACCGGAGGTATTCTCTCCCCAGGATATTCCGGCTGTGGAGGATCACCTTTCCGTCCTACGTGCTTCTTGGGTACAGATCCAGAAGTCCCTTGAGGTCTCTGCGCAGCGCCAGAGACTCCAGGCTGATCGCAGACGAGCGCCTGCTCCTTCCTACCAGGTCGGAGACCGTGTATGGTTGTCCACCCGCAACCTCAACCTTCGAGTGCCCACTCCCAAGCTGGCGCCTCGCTTTGTTGGTCCCTTCCGAGTGCTTCGCAGGGTAAACCCGGTAGCCGATGCCCTTGCGCTTCCTCCTGGCATGCGGATCTCTAACGTGTTTCATGTCTCCCTGTTGAAGCCACTGGTGTGTAATCGTTTCACTTCCTCGGTTCCTCGGCCTCGTCCGGTCCGAGTGGGCAATCATGAGGAGTATGAGGTGAGCAATGTCCTGGACTCACGCCTGGTCCGCGGTCGGGTGCAGTTTTTGGTCCATTGGCGTGGTTATGGTCCAGAGGAGCGTTCCTGGGTTCCCTCCGCAGATGTCCATGCTCCTGCCTTGCTCCGAGCCTTCCACGCACGCTTCCCTCAGAAACCGTTTTTTGCTCCGCGGAGGAGGGGCCCTTGAGGGGGAGGTACTGTCATGGTCTTACCTTCTTGCTGTTCTCCTTCGTTTGACATGTGCTGGCGGCCATCTTGGTTTCTGGGTTTCTTGTAGCCTTCCACCCTGCGGCTCCTCCTTCCCACTGGGAGGAGCTGGATGCCTAGCTCATATATATAGGAGGTCTGTGGCTTCAGTTCCTTGCTTGGTCCTCCTGTGTTCACATGCTTCTAAGACTGCTGCTGCTTCTGGTTCCTGATCCTGGCTTCGTCTGACTACCCTGCTGGTTCCTGATCCTGGCTTCGTCTGACTACCCTGCTGGTTCCTGATCCTGGCTTCGTCTGACTACCCTTCTGGTTCCTGATCTCTGGCCTCTCAAAGACTCTGCTTCGGTTTCACCATTCGTTTGGACTTTTGCTTTACAGCTTTATGTTCAATAAAGCCTTCTTATTTTCACTTATCTCTTGTTGTACGCCTGGTTCATGGTTCCGTGACAATTCCCCCTGGATGGCTGAGCACGACAGACCCGAGGGTGAGGAGTTTGATGGACCGGGGTTACTATGGGATGCCTTGGAGGAGGATATTGATCTTGGCAGCACGGCGGAGTCTAGGTTTTGGGATATCTACGACTACCGGATGGGCATGCATGTTTATGCTGACGGAAGGGAGGTGAGCAAAGACATGACCCACCTGGTAACAAGGGAGTGGGAGCTGGAGCAGAGCTACCAACACCTGCTCAGCTCCATTCATCCCCAACCTACTCAACAAGCAGAGCCAGATCTGCCCTCCTGCAACTGGGAAGACTTACCGGCGATACCCCCTGCTTCCCTACCAACTCCCAAAGTAGGGAACTTCATCGACTGGTTCTGGGAAGACCTCCCGATGGCAGGTGATGGGACCGAGGTCTCTCCACCGGCCCTACAGAGATGTTGGACGGCCGGTTCAGACCCCCCACCAACCCTGCAGGAATGCCAGAAGGAGGAGGTAAGCGATTCCTCCTCTCCACAGCCGATCTGCAACAAGGTCCTGGGGATAGGATTCCCTGACCACATCCCAGTAGAGGAGCTGGCATCTGGGCAGAGCGCAGTCGGCCTCTGCCCTCCCCTATCCTCTTCTCCAGAGCCGGACATCCCACAGGCTACCCCAGTAGAAGAGCTGGCATCTGTGCAGAGCGCAGTCAGCCTCTTCCCTCCCCTATCCTCTTCACCATAGCCGGACATCCCACAGGCTACCCCAGCGGAAGAGCTGGCATCTGGGCAGAGCGCAGTTGGCCTCTGCCCTCCCCTATCCTCTTATCCAGAGCCTGACTCCCCACAGGCTACCCCAGCAGAAGAGCTGGCATCTGGGCAGAGCGCAATCAGCCTCTGCCCTCCCCTATCCTCTTCTCCAGAGCCGGACATCCCACAGGCTACCCCAGCGGAAGAGCTGGCATCTGGGCAGAGCGCAGTTGGCCTCTGCCCTCCCCTATCCTCTTCTCCAGAGCCGGACATCCCATAGGCTACCCCAGTAGAAGAGCTGGCATCTGGGCAGAGCGCAGTCAGCCTCTTCCCCCCCTATCCTCTTCTCCAGAGCCGGACATCCCACAGGCTACCCCAGCGGAAGAGCTGGTATCTGGGCAGAGCGCAGTTGGCCTCTGCCCTCCCCTATCCTCTTATCCAGAGCCTGACTCCCCACAGGCTACCCCAGCAGAAGAGCTGGCATCTGGGCAGAGCGCAGTCAGCCTCTGCCCTCCGCAATCCTCTTCTCCAGAGCCGGACATCTCACAGGCTACCCCAGCGGAAGAGCTGGCATCTGGGCAGAGCGCAGTTGGCCTCTGCCCTCCCCTATCCTCTTCTCCAGAGCCGGACATCCCACAGGCTACCCCAGCGGAAGAGCTGGCATCTGGGCAGAGCGCAGTTGGCCTCTGCCCTCCCCATCCTCTTATCCAGAGCCTGACTCCCCACAGACTACCCCAGCAGAAGAGCTGGCATCTGGGCAGAGCGCAGTCAGCCTCTGCCCTCCCCTATCCTCTTGTCCAGAGCCGGACATCCCACAGGCTACCCCAGCGGAAGAGCTGGCATCTGGGCAGAGCGCAGTTGGCCTCTTCCCTCCTCTATCCTCTTCTCCAGAGGCTGACTTCCCACAGGCTACCCCAGCGGAAGAGCTGGCATAGGGGCAGAGCGCAGTCGGCCTCTGCCCACCAAGTACCTACAGCTCCAAGCTAGAGAGCAACAAGGAAGCAAGGAGTAGCAGATGCCCCCTCAACAGCTGGGGACATACAGAACAGAGTCAGGCCCCAAAATTGAACAGGTCCAGTATTGGGTTGTGGGTGGACTGCCAGACTAACTCAGATACCGACCGGCATGAGGTAAGGTATCTGGTTAGTCTTCACTGGGAGGGGGAGATGTGTGGCGAAACCAACCTCGCCACTGGGTTTCGGAGGGGCCTGGCTACCAGCCTCTTGCCTCAGGATTATGGCCCATACTAACTTTAAAGGAGCAGATAGACGGGCCGCACAGCTTAAATCTGTCTTTGCAATTGTATTTTGTTATGTGAGGCTACTCAGATAGCTAATTTTATTGTATTCGTGTATTCTGAGTGCCATTCACCTAATGATATGCACTCAGACTTGAGCTATCTGGGAATATGTTAAATGTCTGTGTTTGCTGTGGGGGTGTGACATTGGGTGTTTGGGTGGTGATTTCTGTTCTGTTGTCCCCACATGTGTATTGGTGAGTTCCCTTTGTCTTGAGAGATAATTGGATTACTCCTCGGGTGTCTCCAGGGCAGAGAGGAGGAAACCATGATGCATTGTGGTGATGTATTGTGTCTGTGTATCCTGCAGTGCTGCATATCTGTCCTGTGTCACAGTCTTCATTCTGGTCCCCTAGGGGCGTGTCCACCAGATGGGGACCTGCATAAATACGGGCGGGTTGCCCTCAATAAAGTGTTCCTGTTTTACCCTTTATCATGTTGAGGCTGATGTTTGGGTAACTGATCAACGCTGGGGATTGCCATACGCTGGGAGATTTGCTATACTCCCATGACTATAACTACTAGCTCTTTTAAGAGCAGTTCCTGCTCTCTGGTTTTAGGAGAGGTTCACCCACTGGAGCCTGGAGCCTTGTCGTAGGTCCAGGGTGGGTAGGAGACGGTGAGACCTCAACCAAGCTTCGGCGGTTCGTGGGGTCTGCAGTGCGTACGGTGTCAAGTGGAGTGCTTGGAGTCCTCGGAAAGCACTAGGAGCACCTATCAACGGAGGTACCTGGTCGGGGTGCCAGGAGATCCGTTGCAATCAGGTAAGGGTACATTTACACCACCACCAGATAAACACTTGTTAGTGATTATCTGTGGGATTCTTGTTGTGTGCTGTTTGTTGGTAATCTATGAAGAAAGACACAGGGAGGTTTAATAGGGAATGTGACATCTTTGCACACAATGAAACATCTAGGTCCTTACCCTTCAGTCAGTTAAGACGTTTTTTTTTATTATTGTCGAGTTGCCAAATTGGAGGGACTGGATTTAATTTGGGTTGTTATTGACAAGTTCAGTAAGATAGCACATTTCATATGCTTGTTTGCCTTACCCTCTGCTGATATGCTGGCTACTCTCATTTTCCAAAAAATGGTGAGACTTCATGGTATATCAGAAAATATTGTGTCTTACAGGGGTTCACAGTTTGTAACCAGATTTTTTGTTCTTATTTAGGTATTATTGCCCGGAGCTTCTCAACAGCTTAACATCCACAGACTAACAGTAAGACTCTGTGAACCAGACATCAGAGCAATATCTCCAATGTTTTGTCTTATTTTTCTGTAATTATGGTTTTGTCCTCAAAGCACCTTCAATTACTGGTAGTGTAAGTTTTGAAATTCCTTTGCTCAAACAAAAAACCAAGATGCTAATATCACTATAGATTAAGGTTTATGGGGCTTTAGTCAGTGTGGAGTAAGGTTCATAGGGCTTTAGTTCAGCTGCTCTTTGTGCTAAACAAATCCAGTCTCCACCAGCAGGGCATATACACTGAACAAAAATATAAACGCAACACTTTCGGTTTTGCTCCCATTTTGCATGAGCTGAACTCAAAGATCTGAAACATTTTCTACATACACAAAAGACCTATTACTCTCAAATATTGTTCACAAATCTGTCTAAATCTGTGTTAGTGAGCACTTCTCCTTTGCCAAGATAATCCATCCCACCTGTGGCATATCAAGATGCTGATTAGACAGCATGAATATTGTGCCTTAGACTTCCCACAATAAAATTCCACTCTGAAATGTGCACAGTGTTTCCTTACTACTGGCACATGACCGGCAGTCTCATTCCCCGTTCCCTAATCTAGGGTTTGCTACAGTATTAGGAGGGTCTAGGTACGAGTGTATGTGTTCTTCCACCATCAGGGCTTGCACATATTGTCAGGAGTCAGGGAGAGACTCAGAGATTGCTAGGAGGTAACCATCTCTTCTTCACTAGCTTCTCTAGGCCTAAACTGTTATCCTATGCTATCTGTTTATCTGGTGTACCTGTTATCCACATTACCCCATGACATTACCAACCGCCAACACAGTCATTATTTTCCTTGCTGTGTGCAGATATGGATACTGTTGATGCACTGATGGTTCGCATGTAGGGATTATCTTTTGAGGTAGCTGACCTCTGTGAATCTGTTGCTCAGTTTCAGAATTCTCTGGCGTCTGGTTCGATCAGTGGGAACCAGATTAGCATTGAACCTAAAGTTGCCCTGCCAGATAGGTTTTCTGGAGGGAGTGATAATTTTGTTTGGTTCAGAGAAACTTGCAAACTGCATTTTCGTCTGCGTCCATTCACTTCGGGGAACGAAAATCAAAGAGTGGGGATTATTAGGTCTCTGCTAAAAGGTGATGCTCAGTGATGGGCTTTTTCTCTACCGATCGGCTCTCAATCCCTCCGATCGGTGGATGAATTTTTCAGTGCCATGGGCCTGATTTATGATGATCCAGATCGGGTTTCTTTGGCCAAATCTAAGCTGCGTAGCTTGAGCCAGGCACAACGTCCTGCAGAGTTATACTGCTCTGAATTTAGAAGATGGGCGACTGATTCGGAGTGGAATGATCCAGCACTCCGCAGTCAATTCTGTCAAGGGTTGTCTGTGAGACTAAAAGATGCCCTGGCATTCCACGAAAACCCTGATTCGTTGAAGGCGGCTATGTTCCTGGCCGTTCGGATTGATAGACGCCTGAGAGAGAAGTACAAGGTTCCCCTCACTCGGAATACATTATCATGGAGAGACTGCCTTTTCTGTCCCTAGGGGTTCAGAGACATCAGCGTTTGTGTCAGGTGATGAACCTCTGCAATTGGGACAGATCTCTTCTTGCCCTGATAATAGGAAAATCTAGGTCCTGAGAAGACTTTGTTTCTTTTGTGGTAAAGAAGGACATTTTGTTAATGTATGTCCTTATATTAAACCTCAGGGTGAAGAAGGAGTGGTAATTAAGGGGTTTAGCTCTCTTACTCTTGGCAGTGTGGGTGGAGAACCAGAGAAGGTATTTTTGTCGTTTGCCTGTAGTACCCGATTTATCCTGCCATGGTGGCGCTACACTCAGAAAATATTTATTTGGAAGTATTTATTGACAGTGGGGCAGGGGTGAACCTTGTGGATTATCAGTTCGTTCAGAATCATGGTTTTAAACTAGTGCATTAAGCAACGTCATATCTGTGTTTGCTATTGATTCCGCCCCCCCTATCACAAAAGTGTCTGACTCATATGGTGCACGATATTCATTTGAGGGTGGGTGATTCCCATTTTGAGTCCATTTCTTGTTTTATTCTGAAGGGTCTGCCTGCTCTCCTAGTGCTGGGTTTACCGTGGTTGACCAGACATAATCCTACCATAGATTGGCAAACAAGACAGATCAGTATTTGGAGTGATTTCTGTATTGACAACTCTCTTGGCGCGTCACTTTCTGTGGTATCCACTAAGGTGTTAACCCCCTTTCTTTCTGATTTTGTATTCTCTGAGGGTGGAGATCAAGTGTTACCCCTTCACCGAGAGTATGATTGTCCGGTCAACCTGATTCCCGAAGCTAACTTGCCAAAGTCTCGGCTGTATAATCTTTCTCAACCCGAAAGAGTAGCTATGCGGGAGTATATTGCCGAGAGTTTGACAAAAGGACATATAAGACCTTCTAAGTCACTGGTGGTCGCAGGCTTCTTTTTCGTAAAAAAAAAAGATGGGACCCTTAGACCATGTTTAGACTTTTGTGAGCTCAATCTTATCACTGTCCTAGATCCCTACCCCCTTCCCTTGATTCCGGACTTGTTTGATCAGATTGTCGGAGCCAAGGTGTTCTCCAAGTTGGATTTAAGAGGAGCTTATAATCTGATAAGAATCAGGGAAGGGGATGAATGGAAGACGGCATTTAATACACTTGAGGGTCACTTCGAGAACTTGGTAATGCCTTTTGGGATTTTTCATCACTTGGTGGGGAGGTGTGTTGTTATATATCTCGATGACATACTAATGTACTCGCCCGATATGGAGACTCATCAGGATCATTTAAGACAAGTATTATTGATCCTCCAGGAGAATAAGTTATATGCTAAGTTGGAAAAATGTGTGTTTTCTTCCTCAGGTTTTCTTATGGATCCAGAAAAGGTCCGTGTGGTATTGGACTGGGATCGACCTGAGAATCAGAAAGTGCTGATGCGGTTTTTGGGGTTTACCAATTACTACAGAAAATGTATCCTGAATTATTCTACTGTTGTTAAACCTTTGACCGATATGACTAAGAAAGGTGTTGATTTCTCAGTCTGGGCTGATGAGGCATTGCATGCCTTTTCTACTATAAAGAAGTGTTTTGCTGCGGCTCCCATTCTGGTGCAACCCGATGTGTCTCAACCTTTCATTGTGGAGGTGGACGTGTCAGAAGTGGGAGTCGGAGCAGTTTTGTCGCAGGGTCCCTCTCCTGGCAAATGGCACCCTTGTGCTTTCTTTTCTAAAAAACTCTTCTGCTAAAAAAAATTATGATGTTTGCAATTGAGAGTTGTTGGCCATTAAATTGGCTTTGAAGAGTGGCGCCATTGGTTGGAAGGAGCGATCCATCCCATTACTGTAATTACTGATCATAATAATCTGGCTTACCTGCAATCGGCAAAGCATCTTAATCCAAGGCAGGCCAGATGGTCATTGTTTTTTACCAGATTTAATTTTGTGGTCACTTATCGCCTTGGGGTCAAAAACGTCAAGATGGATGCTTTGTCGCGTAGCTTCCCGGGAGGGGGGGGGGGGTGATTCGGAGGATCCTGCTCTGATTTTGGCTGATGGGGTGGTGGTGTCAGCTCTGTATCCTGAACTTGAGGCTGAGGTGTTGGATGCTCAAGGTGAGGCACCTGATCACTGTCCCTTAGGGAGGTTATTTGTTCCTTCTGGGCTTCAGCGCAAAGTTTTCAAGGAACATCATGACACCGTCCTTGCGGGACACCCTGGTAGTAGATCCACGGTGGATCTTATTTCCCGGAGATTCTGGTGGCCAGGGTTACATAAAAGTGTGGAGGGCTATGTGGCAGCTTGCGAGACCTGCGCACGTGCCAAGGTGACTCATACTCGGCCTTCAGGATCTCTTCTTCCTTTGTTCATCCCATCCTGTCCTTAGACGCATTTGTCCATGGACTTCATCACTGATCTTCCGAGTTCTTCTGGGAAAACGGTGATTTTGATGGTGGTGGATTGTTTTTAGTAAAATGGCGCATTTTATACCTTTATCAGCTTTGCCTAATGCCAAAACTCTCGCACAAGTGTTTATTGATAACATTGTGAAATTACATGGCATTCCCTCTGATGTGGTGTCGGATAGGGGGACGCAATTTGTTTCCAGGTTCTGGAGGGCATTCTGTTCTCGTCTGGGAGTTCAGTTGTCCTTCTCTTCGGCTTTCCATCCGTAGTCGAACGGACAAACTGAACGCACTAACCAGAACCTGGATACTTATTTGAGATGTTTTGTCTCCGAGAATCAGTCTTTATTTTTGTCTTTGGCCGAGTTTGCTTTAAATAACCGTAGACAGGAGTCCACTGATAAGTCACCATTTTTTGGTGCATATGGGTTTTACCCTCACATTGGTACTTTTTCGGGGACTGAGTCCTCTGGTATACCTGAAGAGGAAAGAATTCCTTCCTCTTTGTCATCTATCTGGCGGAAGATTCAAACCAATTTGAAAAAAATGGGCGAAAGATATAAATGTATTGCTGACAAGAAAAGTATGTCTGGTCCGGACCTGTGTGTGGGTGATTTGGTGTGTTTGTCCACTAAGAACATTAGGTTGAAGATACCCTCCTGGAAGTTGGGCCCAAGATTTATTGGTCCTTACAAAATCTCTGCCATTGTTAACCCTGTTACATTTCGTCTCGAACTTCCGCAGACTTGGAAGATCCATAATGTGTTCCACAGGTCGTTGTTGAAAAACTATGTCAAACCTGCTGAACCATCTTCCGTGCCACCTCCTCCTGTCTTGGTGGATGGTAATCTGGAGTTTGAAATCTCCAGAACAATTAACTCACGTGTTCTTCGGGGGTCCTTTCAGTACCTCGTACATTGGAAGGGTTACGGTCCAGAGGAAAGAACGTGGGTTCCAGCGACTGATGTCAGTGCCAGTCGCCTTCTTAAGGCCTTTCACAGGGCCCACCCGGATAAGGTTGGGCCTGGGTGCCCGGAGGTCACTTGTAGAAGGGGGGTACTGTCACTGCTGGCCCTGTGAGAGATCTGAGGAGATCAGATAGACTTACTGCACGTGAGTCTGACAGTTTCTAGGTGTTTTCTTTCAGTTTGTTGTTGTGGGCGGGATCTCACCTCTCCACAGGTTTGGCTCATTTGCTGGTTAGAGGCTTTATTTCAGTCTGCCTCTGACTTCTCACCATGCGGTTGATATTTCCTTCTGGAGTTCCTGCTGGTTGTTTGTGGATCCCTTGTTCCTCACTCTTCCCAAGCTAGGTTCCGCTTTTGCTCTGTTGTTTGTGTCAGTCTGGGTCTCAGGTAGATGCTGGCCCCGTTACTGTGGAAGGTATCGGCAGTCTCATTCTCCGTTCCCTAATCTAGGGTTTGCTACAGTATTAGCAGGGTCTAGGTACGAGGGTATGTGTTTCCACCATCAGGGCTTGCACATACTGTCAGGAGTCAGGGAGAGACTCAGGGATTGCTAGGAGGTAACCATCTCTTCCTCACTAGCTTCTAGGCCTAGACTGTTATCCTATGCTGTCTGTTTACCTGGTGCACCTATTATCCACATTACCCCGTGACAGATATAAAGTGACATCTACAGTTAACCTACTTTTATCTGATGTGTAAGGCCATATGTGGCAGGGCAGACAGCTCCATTATGGTTTTTTTATTTATTGTCTGTTTTATTTTATTGAAGTAGTAGTGGTAAACAAGTACATATTAGCATTTTCTATCATTGTTCACTTAATACAGGAGTCATGAGTAAATAAGGAAACTTTTGAACAATAGCATATTCAAACATTGAAAATAGGGATTACAAATGCCAAAGACAGTATTAGCCACACGGTATATACCCAGGGTTACAGATAGTGAAGTTATATATTCCGTTAGCCATATATCAATTCCCTCTTGTAAAAAAGAAGAAAGGGAAAAATTAAATAAGTAAACGACAGGGGTATCAACACTGGACACGACACATAGGTAATCAGGGCTAGGTACCATAATCTCTACAAACTTGGCTCAAGGAAATTGTCCCATAATTGCCAAGTTTTGTTAAACTTATCTATCTTGTTAGACAAACTAGCTGATAGATATTCCATTTTTCTGACCTCGATGATATTTGTAAAAAGATCATGTTGGGTAGGCGGATTTGTTTTCTTCCAAAATCTCGCTATAAGGCGCCTAGCTGCTGTCAAAATGTGTAAAGTTAGGAGCAGAAAATGCTTCTTCAATGGCATCGGTGGCATGTTTAAAGGGAATCTGTCATCAAAGTTTCACTTTTTTAACCCTTCCCATAGCTTTCTAGCAGCCTTACAGTTAATAAAAAGTTACCTTTATGAGCAATCCTTGACTTATAAAACCGGCAAAAACAACTTAGTAACATATGCAAATGAGGGCTCGCAAGTGCCCAGGGGCGGCGTTACCCTCGTAGGTGCCCAGCTAGCTCAGCCTTATCCTCGCTTCCCCCCGCCCATTCTTTCCCTCTGCCCGCCCATCCTTTCCCTCTGACCGCCCATCTACTTACTTCTTGTTTCGCCGAGATCCCGCCCCTGCGCACTCAGTCCGTCGGCCGGCGCATGCGCACTGCGATGGCCATTCCTTGTACGGCATCAAAGTAATTAATGCGCATGCGCCGGCTAACGGCGCGAAGCCAGCGCATGCACATTAATTACTGTGATGCTGTACAAGAAATGGGCATCGCAGTGCGCATGCGCCGGCCGACGGACTGAGTGCGCAGGCGCGGGATCTCGGCGAAACAAGAAGTAAGTAGATGGGCGGTCAAAGGGAAAGAATGGGCGGGGGGAAGCGACAATAAGGCTGAGCTAGCTGGGCACCTACGAGGGTAACGCCCCCCTGGGCACTTGCGAGCCCTCATTTGCATATGCTACTAAGTTGTTTTTTGCCGGTTTTATAAGTCCAGGATTGCTCATAAAGGTAACGTTTTTATTAACTGTAAGGCTGCTAGAAAGCTATGG
The DNA here is from genome assembly GCF_905171765.1 of Bufo bufo. NCBI lineage: Eukaryota > Metazoa > Chordata > Amphibia > Anura > Bufonidae > Bufo > Bufo bufo. Next base: position 489,977,097 of record NC_053389.1, read on the forward strand.
GAAGGGTTAAAAAGGTGAAACTTTGATGACAGACTCCCTTTAATAAATAAAGAAAAGGATCAAGTGGAAATCTGATATTGAGAAGACTGAAAAGAACCTCCTGCACCATTTGCCAAAAAGGCCAAATCAAAGGGCATTCCCAGAAAATATGTATATGAGATCCTTCCCTCGTAACACATCTCCAACATCTATCTGAGATATTAGAGTTAGGCCTCATGCACTCGACCGTTGTGTGCATCCGTGGCCGTTGTGCCGTTTTCAGTTTTTTTTCGCGGACCCATTGACTTTCAATGGGTCCGTGGAAAAATCGGAAAATGCACTGTTTTGCAGCTGAGACCGTGATCCGTGTATCCTGTCCGTCAAAAAAATATGACCTGTCCTATTTTTTTGACGGACAACGGTTCACGGACCCATTCAAGTCAATGGGTCCGTGAAAGAACACGGATGCACACAAGATTGGCATCCGTGGCCGTAGGTTACTTTTATACAGACGGATCCGAAGATCCGTCTGCATAAAAGCTTTTTCAGAGCTGAGTTTTCACTTTGTGAAAACTCAGAACCGACAGTATATTCTAACACAGAGGCGTTCCCATGGTGATGGGGACGCTTCAGGTTAGAATATACTAAAAGAACTGTGTACATGACTGCCCCCTGCTGCCTGGCAGGTGCTGCCAGGCAGCAGGGGGCAGCCCCCCTTCCTGTAGTTAACACATTGGTGGCCAGTCTGGCCGCCCCCCCCCTCCCTCCCCTGTAGTTAACTCATTGGTGGCCAGTGGGCCCCCCCTTCCCCTGTAGTTAACTCATTGGTGGCCAGTGCGGCCGGCCCCCCTCCCTCCCCTGTAGTTAACTCATTGGTGGCCAGTGGCCCCCCCCTCCCCTGTAGTTAACTCATTGGTGGCCAGTGCGGCCGGCCCCCCTCCCTCCCCTGTAGGTAACTCGTTGGTGGCCAGTGGGCCCCCCTCCCTCCCCTGTAGTTAACTCGTTGGTGGCCAGTGGGCCCTCTCCCCTCCCTCCCCCTCCTAATTAAAATCTCCCCCCCTATCATTGGTGGCAGCGGAGAGTACCAATCGGAGTCCCAGTTTAATCGCTGGGGCTCCGATCGATAACCATGACAACCATGACGCTACTGCAGTCCCGGTTGCCATGGTTACTTAGCAATTTGTAGAAGCATTATACTTACCTGCGAGCTCCGATGTCTGCGTCCGGCCGGGAGCTCCTCCTACTGGTAAGTGACAGGTCATTAAGCAATGCTTCACTTACCAGTGAGTTAACTACAGGGGAGGGAGGGGGGGCCCACTGGCCACCAATGAGTTAACTACAGGGGAGGGGGGGGGGCCGGCCGCACTGGCCACCAATGTGTTAACTACGGGGGGGGGGGGGCTGCCCCCTGCTGCCTGGCAGCACCTACCAGGCAGCCATGTACACAGTTCTTTTAGTGTATTCTAACCTGAAGTGTCCCCATCACCATGGGAACGCCTCTGTGTTAGAATATACTGTCGGATTTGAGTTTCAGATCTAACTCATATCCGACAGTATATTCTAACGTAGAGGCGTTCCCATGGTGATGGGGACGCTTCAAGTTAAAATATACCATCGGATTGGAGAAAACTCCGATCCGATGGTATGTTAACTTCTGACTTTACATTGAAAGTCAATGGGGGACGGATTCGTTTGAAATTGCACCATATTGTGCCAACGTCAAACGGATCCGTCCCCATTGACTTGCATTGTAATTCAGGACGGATCCGTTTGGCTCCGCACGGTCAGGCGGACACCAAAACGACTTTTTTTTCATGTCCGTGGATCCTCCAAAAATCAAGGAAGACCCACGGACGAAAAGACGGTCACGGATCACGGAAAAACGGAACCCGTTTTTGCGGACCGCAAAAAATTACGGTCGTGTGCATGAGGCCTTAAGGTGTTTCAGTAGTTTTGGGGTATGGTACCAGAACATTAGCACCTTGTAGGAATTTTCTCTATATGAAAGAGAAGAAAAAAGACGTGGTCCCTAAGGGGAGATGATGCGCAAGCACTCTCCCGGGATATACTGCTCTGTGACAGGAAATATGGAAAAATAAGGGGCAGTAACGTATTAAAACCTAGAGTTTATTAGGACTATTAAGATCCCGAATGGGGAAAGAAAGCCCCTACCAGACAAACTAAACAAACAACAATACGGGACCCACGTGGGTGAGTCACCACCTGTTAGTGGACTTGACCTTTGGTGACTCACCCACGTGGGTCCCGTTGTTTGTTTAGTTTGTCTGGTAGGGGCTTTCTTTCCCCATTCGGGATCTTAATAGTCCTAATAAACTCTAGGTTTTAATATTTTCTCTATATGCAATGCAACAGGAGGTCTTTTCTGTCCTCAGATCCATTATCTTGACTGGCGAGGCTATGGTTCAGAGGAAAGACTAGGATCATCAATGCTAATAAATTGATAAGAGCTTTTCATGCAGTCAATCAAGGTAAACCCAGGATTGAGAGCTCTGCAGCCCTGTCTGCAAGGGGGAGATGTTATGAACTGAGATTTCCCTGTTATCTAATACTTGCCTATTTACTAGTATTGTTGGGCAGTTGCATCTCAGTGTGAGATAGTGTTAGCTATCTCTTAGCTTGGTTGGGTTAAAGGGGTTCTACCATACTTTTTAAGTGATGACATGTGCTCTGGATAGGTCATCGGTATCTGAGTGGTGGGGGTCCAACACCTGGACCCCCGTCAATCAGTTGTTTAAGAAGTCAACGGTGATCCTGTGATTGTTGTGGCATTCTTACAGTTTACCCTAGGCAAGTGACTTCACGTTCATTGTTCACATGGCTTAGGCACAGCTCATTCCAATTCAAGTAAAGGGGACTGAGCTTCGATACTAAGCACACCCACAATACAGTGTACAGAGCTGTGCTTGGTAAGGCTACTTTCACACTAGCGTTCGGGTGTCCGCTCGTGAGCTCCGTTTGAAGGGGCTCACGAGCGGGCCCGAACGCATCCCTCTGGCCCTAATGCATTCTCAGTGGAGGCGGATCCACTGAGAATGCATCCGCCTGCCAGCGCTCAGCCTCCGCTCCGCTCAGTGAGCGGACACCTGAACGCTGCTTGCAGCGTTCGGGTGTCCGCCTGGCCGTGCGGAGGCGAGCGGATCCGTCCAGACTTATAATGGAAGTCAATGGGGACGGATCCGCTTGAAGATGACACTATATGGCTCAATCTTCAAGCGGATCCGTTCCCCATTGACTTTTAATGTAAAGTCTGAACGGATCCGCTCAGGCTACTTTCAGACTTAGAAAATTTTCTAAGTTATAATGCAGGCGGATCCGTTCTGAACGGATGCAAACGTCTGCATTATCGGAGCGGATCCGTCTGATGAAACATCAGACGGATCCGCTCCGAATGCTAGTGTGAAAGTAGCCTAAGCTGCAAGTAGGCCCTGGCGGATAGGTCATCAGCAGGGGCGTAACTAGAAGTGACTGGGCCCCACAGCAAATATTTGTAAGGGGCCCTCCAGCGCGCTTCGCACCTCCCTCCTGTGTAAACCCCACTCCTTTGGCACAGTGTAGCGGTGTACTGTATATTGTGTGGCACAGTGTAGGTGGTATACTGTATATTGTGTGGCACAGTGGATGCTATATGTGTATAACATAAACATATTTCATATGAAAACTTACAGTTACTTGACCCTTGGGGATCTCGGACACCACTTCCACACTTTGGCCGGGGGCTCGGTGGAGCTGATGTTGTGCTTTATCCTAATGAGAAAGATTTCATAATAAGGATTTGGAGAAGGGGCAGAGGGATAGCAGAGCAGTGGGAGGCTGGTGCTGCTACTAGGGGGTCATACCATGGGGGAGTAATAAAGCCCACTATAATGCCCCCCCCCAGTAGTAATAATTCTCCTTATAATGTGACTGTAAATACCCCTATATAGTGCCCCCAGTAAATTCCCCCATAGTGCTCCTCTCCCCCCTTCCTGCTAGTGCCCCCCATAATGTACCAGTATAAAATGGCCCATATATAGTGCCTCAGTAGATGTCCCTCAGTGTCCGGCCTCTGATAGGCTGCCGGCCTAGTGTCCCCCATAATGCCCCCCAATAATGTGCCAGTAAGTGTCCCCATAGATGCCCCCCCATCATGTGCCAGTATCAAGTGCCTCTCTCCTCCCCCCCACATGTCCCAGTATCATAGTGCCATCTCCCCCCCCCCCAATGTGCCAGTATCAAGTGCTTCTCTCCTTCCCATCCCCCATGTGCCAGTATCATAGTGCCAAACCCCCCCATGTGCCAGTATCAAGTGCCTCTCTCTTCCCCCCATGTCCCAGTATCATAGTGCCATCTCCCCCCCAAAAAAGTGCCAGTATCAAGTGCCTCTCTCCCCCCATGTGCCAGTATCATAGTGCCAAACCCACCCATGTGCCAGTATCAAGTGCCAACCCCCCCCCCCCACATGCCAGTATCAAGTGCCTCTCTCCTCCCCCCCATGTCCCAGTATCATAGTGCCATCTCCCCCCCCCCACAAAAAAAAGTGCCAGTATCAAGTGCCTCTCTCCCCCCCCCATGTGTCAGTATCAGGTGCCAACCCCTCTCCCCCCCAGGTTCCAGTATCAGGTGCCAACCCCCCTCCCCCCCCAGGTGCCAGTATCAGGCGCCTCTCTCCCCCCCATGTGCCAGTATCAGGTGCCAACCCCCCCCAGGTGCCAGTATCAGGTGCCAACCCCCCTCCCCCCATGTGCCAGTATCAAGTGCCCCCCGCTCCCCCCATGGCAGTAACAGTCGGGTATTAAAAAAAAATAATAAACACTTCTACTCCATTTCAGCGATGCGATGCAGCCTCTTCGTGTGTCCCGCCCTGTATGTCCATATATGGAGTCAGTGCTTGTATTTCAGAAAAGTTTCTGCTGGGATTCGAACCCACGACCTTCTGTATCAGAGGCAAAGCACCTAACTACAAGACCATAAGAGCTGCCTTGCTGCTGACTGAAAAAATATGAGACTTCTACTGTTGTAGCTGGCTAAGTGCACATGACAGCTGCTCATATATAGAGATATAGCAGAGCTGAGTGTGCTGGGGCAGCTGTCATATAGAGATATAGCAGTGCTGGGTGTGTTGGGGCAGCTGTCATGTGTATAGATATACACTTAGCCAGCTATAACAGTAGAAGTCTCATATTTTTTCAATCAGTTGCAATGCCTCCTTTATGGCTGTGAGGGTAAATGTTTTGCCACTGATACATTGGAGGTTGTGGGTTCAAATCCCAGACACATCAGGAGACTTTAGGATACAGTAAGATTAGATCACATTAGTGAGGGGGCCTGGTCAGGCAAGAATCGATATTTAACTAACTTGAAAATAAACTGTCACACACGCTGCCGGGGTGCCGGGCCCCGAAGCAGCTGCTTCCCCGGTAGTTACGCCACTGCCTGACTGCCTGTGTGTGTTAATAAAAAAAAAAAACTGAATGCGGTCCGGACGGGCCCCCAGTGGCGTAGGGCCCCATAGCCACTGCTATGGTTGCTATGGCGATCCCTACGCCACTGGTCATCAGTTAAAAAGAGTTGGAAAACCACTTTCATTTACGGTTATGCTGTTGATTGCTTAGCCTTTATATTTCCAGGCCATTTGTTTGTCTGGCTGCTGGGGATAGTGTGTGCTCTGTGAACTTGTTTCCAGATTCTTAGTGTATTCTTTTGTGTTGTGTAAGGGTGCATTTACACCAACAGATTATCTGACCAATTTCTGTCTAATCAGACCAATAGTTGGTGCTGGGTCAGCTCTGTATATCTTTATTTCTGTTCACTGTTCATTAATTCACTCTCTACTTGTGTGCCATTACCATTTCACCTCCTTCATCTTTTTTGGGGGGTACTGTCTGTTTTGCTGACAAGAGCAAGACTCCAGGTTCGGATACTCTTTAAAGAGAGACTGAACTACAGCTACACTTCAAAGGAAGGTTTATAATATGATTTTATTAAATATAATAAGTAGTATATACATATAGAGTTATAATGTCTATATACATAGGATAAAGAACATAATACATAATTATATCAACACTTCAACTGGAGTCCTGACTACATCCAGAATGTAGGTACATAACTGATGGAGGTAACATCATCTGACAGCGACATCGGCTGGGAAGCCCTTTTAGCGAAAGCAGTTAGGTTCTCGATCAGGAAAACACTGATTAGGTCCCTGCACGAGGCGTCCCCCCGTAGGATAAGCTTCTGAATTCTTTCCTGAAGAGTTACAACTTTATACAGATTAAACAAAAAGTTACTGGTGGAACATTGCCAACGAATGCGCTCAATAATTGTTACTGTGCACATGCTGTTCATCTGCTATCACCCTGGACCTTGAAGCGGCCAGTTCCCAGGTCCGCAGTGAGTCAGAATCCCAAAACAACCTTGAGAAAATATGTAGACAAAGCCTTACTCCCTTACACATGCATTCACAGGTTTTAAAATGAAATTTAAATGAACAGATACAAAATGGAATTCAAACTTTAATCCACCCTTGATAAAGAGGAAATACATTGGATACAACATATAGCTATAAATAAACGAGTGAGAATGCAAATCATATAAATGCAATGGTTACTATACCGTGGTACACCTTAGGCTACTTCCACACTAGCATTTTCAATTCCACTATTGAGATCCGTCATAGGGCAAAAATATTTTGTGTGGCCACCATTATTTTCCAGCCATGCCTTAACTTTCTTGGGCATGGAGTTCACTAGAGCTTCACAGGTTGCCTCTGGAATCCTCTTCCACTCCTCCATGATGACATCAAAAGATGGTGGATGTTAGAGACCTTCTGTTTGAGGGTGTCCCACAGATGCTCAATAGGGTTTAGGTCTGAAGACATGCTTGTCCAGCATTTTTACCCTCAGTTTCTTTAGCAAGGTAGTGGTCATCTTGGAGGTGTGTTTGGGGTCGTTATCGTGTTGGAATACTGCCCTGTGGCCCAGTTTCCGAAGGGAGGGGATTAATTAACTGTAGCTCCCCACAGCCGGCAGCACTCATGTATGGAAATCACTGATCAAAATACTGACGTATGAATGAGACATTACCCACCACCCCTTTAACCTCTGCAGCAATGCTGGAAGAACTCAGACGTCTACTTCGAAAAGACAACCTCTGGATATGACGCTGAGCACATGTACTCAACTTCTTTGGTTGACCATGGTGAGGCCTGTTCTGAGTGGAACATGTCTTGTTAAACTGCTGTATGGTTTTGGCCACCATGCTGCAGCTCAGTTTCAGGGTGTTGGCAATCTTCTTATAGCCTAGGCCACCTTTATGTAGAGCAGGGATTCTCAACCTGCGGCCATCCAGCTGTTGTAAAACTACAACTCCCACCATGCCCTGCTGTAGGCTGACAGCTGTAAACTGTTCGGACATGCTGGAAGTTGTAGTTTTGCAACAGCTGGAGGGCCGCAGGTTGAGCATGCCTGATGTAGAGCAACAATAAATTTTTTAAGATCCTTAGAGTTCTTTTCCATGAGGTGCCATGATGAACTTCCAGTGACCAGTATGAGAGAGTGTAAGAGCGATAACACCTTGTAACACTAATGAGTCACATGACACCGTAGAGGGAAAATGGCTAATTGGGCACAATTTAGCCATTTTGACTTAGGTGTGTACTCACTTTTGTTGCCAGCGGTTTAGACATTAATGGCATACCAAACAAGCTGTATACTGACTACTTTATATTGTATCAAAGTGTCATATCTTCAGTATTGTCCCATGAAAAGATATAATAAAATATTCACAAAAATGTGAGGGGTGTACTCACTTTTGGAGATACTGTACTATTACACATAGAAACATAGAATGTGTCGGCAGATGAGAACCATTTGGCCCATCTAGTCTGCCCAATATACTGAATACTATGGATAGCCCCTGGCCCTATCTTATATGAAGGATGGCCTTATGCCTATCCCATGCATGCTTAAACTCCTTCACTGTATTTGCAACTACCACTTCTGCAGGAAGGCTATTCCATGCATCCACTACTCTCTCAGTAAAGTAATACTTCCTGATATTACTTTTAAACCTTTGCCCCTCTAATTTAAAACTATGTCCTCTTGTAGCAGTTTTTCTTCTTTTAAATATTCTCTCCTATTTTATCTTGTTGATTCCCTTTATGAATTTAAAAGTTTCTATCATATCCCCTCTGTCTCGTCTTTCTTCCAAGCTATACATGTTAAGGTCCTTTAATCTTTCCTGGTAAGTTTTATCCTGCAATCCATGTACCAGTTTAGTAGCTCTTCTCTGAACTCTCTCCAAAGTATCAATATCCTTCTGGAGATATGGTCTCCAGTACTGCACACAATACTCCAAATGAGGTCTCACTAGTGCTCTGTAGAGCGGCATGAGCACCTCCCTCTTTCTACTGGTAATTCCTCTCCCTATACACCCAAGCATTCTGATAGCATTTCCTGCTGCTCTATGACATTGTCTGCCTACCTTTAAGTCTTCTGAAATAATGACCCCTAAATCCCTTTCCTCAGATACTGTACAAATATAGACACATGTATAAACATACACAGTATATACACACACATTTATACATCACACACCATTTGAACAGTGCACAGATAAAGTGAACACACTTTATACACAAATAAACTTAGTGTTTTACAGGATGGGGTGGGGGTGTCCATCACAGAAAGCTGTAGCCTCTGAGTTTCTAGATATAGGTCAGGACTGGGAGTCAGCAGACATTCGTCCCTTACCCTCCACCTTGACTCAGCAGTGAGGAGGGAAGTCAGCTGCAGCGTGTGAATGGTGGGCGGAGCAGTTATTAAAGGGGTAGCCCGAGTTCAGAGCTGAACCCGGGCACAACCCATTCTTCACCTATTCAGGCCGTATGAGTGGAGCATCGGAGCGCAGTGTAAGGGCTGTTTTGTTTACATTTTTACACTGCTAAGCGGAAGTTTCCGCCTAGCAGTGATCCTGGTGATGTCACCGACACTAATGGGCGGTCTGTAGTGCTGCCCTAGGCTGTTTTACAGGCTAGGGCAGCGCTAAAGACAGCCCATTAGTGTCAGTGATGTCCCCGGGCTCACTGCTAGGCGGAGCTCTTAGCCTAGCATTCCCATACATAGACTGGGTACGATCTAAAAACAAGAGCCTTTGCCCTGTGCGATACAGCACAGGGCAGGGGAAGCATTGTAGCATGAAATACTCCAATGCTCCACTCCTTCATGCTGAATGAGGGGAAAAAGGGGTTATGTCCAGGTTTGGCTTTGAAACCGGACAACCCCTTTAAGGGAGCACAGCCATTGAGTTTGAGGCAGCACTGGCAGGCTGCAGCAGCTGCAAAGTGTAGGGGAAACTAAAAACAGCAGCAGTTAGCTGCAGCCTGTGATCTTGTTCCCAATCTATTACTGCTTTTACAATCTAGTACTGCTCGGGGCCCTTTCTGACCTCGGGCCCCGAAGCAGCTGCTTCCCTCATAGCTACGACACTAGTTGGGGCCACCCCAAACCTGGCCCTTGCAGCTGCAGCCCTGAAACTGTGGCCAAGATTAATTAACTATCCCTATATGTTTTTGAAGTAACCCACCTTGCAAAAATCTTAACTGCAAAAAAAAAAAAAAACAGCATGGATGTTGCAAGTCCATCTGGACACCCAGCATGCCGTAGCAGATGTCAGCAATGCTTGTGGTTTCTTCTTTTCCATTTTGGAAGCTTTTGTCTCCCCCTTGTGGGCTGCAAAAGGCTGCTGCTGACAAGTAGCCTGGTCCAAATCAAAATGGAGACTGATATTGTAAGGGTCATGTAGCCTTTGCATAGACTGAACACTGTGTGTGTCACAGTGAAGTCCCTTCAGCAGCTAGAGATTATGACCTCATAAAGAACCCTGTCTGCTGGAGGGACATTACACAACATGCTGGGCAGGTGATGAGAGCAGAATTTTTCTATAGAACTTTTTTTCATGTGTATTAGAAAGGAACGGCACCAGCAGCAAGAGCAAAAACCTTGACTGTACCTAAACAGCGTAGATGCTGCAAGCACACCTGGACACACAGATGTCAGGAATGCTTCCATATTGGAAGCTGTTGTCTCCCCATTGTGGACTGCAAAAGGCATATGCTGATGAGAGCAATGGGTCAAATCAAAATGGAGACTGATACTATAAGGCTCATTGGGCCTTTTGCATAGACAGAACACTGTGTGTCACAGTGAAGCCCCTTCAACAGCCAGCAGTCATGACCTCATAAAGGACCGTGTCTATTGCATGGCCACTAGAGAACAGAATTTTCTTATGCAGTTAATGTACAAGGTTACAGTCTGTTTAGAAAGGATCGTCAAAACCAGAGAGGAGGAGGGGTCTGCCTTTATGTAAAGTCCTGTCTAAAGACCACACTCCGAGAAGATATAAGAACATGTGGAGTCACTGTGGGTAGAAATACATGGTGACAAAAATAATAAGAAATTACTAATAGGAGTTTATTATAAACCACCTAATATACCAGAGTCCACAGAAAATCTACTACTAAACGAGATAGACGAGGCAGCAAATCATAATGAGGTGGTTATTATGGGGGACTTCAACTACCCAGATATAGACTGGGAAACTAAAACCTGTACATCTCATAAAGGAAACAGGTTCTTGGCAATAACAAAAGAAAATTATGGACCTGACAGAACAACAGATGTGCAGGTTGGGGGACACCTGGGAAATAGTGACCATAAAGTAATAACCTTCCAATTATCCTTCAAATGAACGTTTCTACAGGGAGGAACAAAAATACTAAACTTCAAAAAAAGCTACATTTAGCCAAGTAAGAGAGGCCATAGGCGTAACTAACTGGGATAAAGTCCTCACAAATAAAAATACCGCCACAGAATGGGATATTTTTAAAAGCATCCTAAAATCTAATTGTGAGAGGTACATACCTTATAGGAATAAAAGGTTAAGGAACAAGAAGAAACCAAATGTGGATAAAAAGAACTGTAAAGAAAGCAATAAATGACAAAAAGAAAGCATTTAAATCGCTAAAACAGGAGGGTAGCACGGAAGCACTGAAAAACTATAAGGGAAAAAATTGAATATGTAAAAAACAAATAAAAGCCGCCAAACTGGAGACCGAGAGATTAATTGCAAAAGAGAGCAAAACTAACCCTAAAATGTTCTTCAATTATATAAATAGTAATAAGTATAAATCTGAAGGTGTCGGCCCTCTACAGAGCAATGAGGGGGAAGTTGCAAAGAGCGACGAGGAGAAAGCAAAGCTTTTAAATATTTTTTTATCCACTGTATTCACTGAGGAAAATAAACTGTCTGATGAAATGCAGAATGTAAAAGTAAATTCCCCATTAAAAGTGCCCTGTCTGACCGAGGAGGAAGTACAACAGTGACTTAAAAAGATTAAAATAGACAAATCGCCAGAACCAGATGGCATACACCCCCGTATCCTAAGAGAATTAAGTAATGTCATAGCCAGACCCTTATTTCTGATATTTACAGACTCTATACTGACAGGGAGTGTTCTACAGGATTGGCGCATAGCAAATGTGGTGTCAATATTCAAAAAGGGTGCAAAAACAGAGCCCGGAAACTATAGGCCAGTAAGTTTAACATCTGTTGTGGGTAAACTGTATGAAGGTTTTCTAAGAGATGCTATCTTGGAGGATCTCAATGAAAACAAGCAAATAACGCCATATCAGCATGGCTTCATGAGGGATTGGTCATGTCAAACTAATTTAATCAGTTTCTATGAGGAGGTAAGTTCTAGACTTGACAGCAGCGAATCAATGGATGTCGTATATCTGGACTTCTCCAAAGCATTTGACACTGTACCACATAAAAGGTTAGTATATAAAATGAGAATGCTCGGACTGGTAGAAAACGTCTGTATGTGGGTAAGTAACTGGCTCAGTGATAGACAACGGAGAGTGGTTATTAATGGTACACACTCATATTAGGTCACTGTCACTAGTGGAGTACCTCAGGGGTCAGTATTGGGCCCTATTCTCTTCAATATATTTATTAATGATCTTGTAGAAGGCTTGCACAGTAAAATATCAATTTTTGCAGATTACACTAAACTGTGTTAGGTAATTAACACTGAAGAGGACAATATACTGCTACAGATGGATCTGGATAGATTAGAGGCTTGGGCAGAGAAGTGGCAGATGAGGTTTAACACTGACAAATGTAAGGTTATGCACATGGTAAGGAATAATACAAGTCACCCGTACATACTAAATGGTAAAACACTCGGTAACACTGACATGGAAAAGGACCTCGAAATTTTAATAAACAGCAAAGTAAGCAGTAAAAACCAGTGTCAGGCAGCTGCTGCCAAGGCCAATAAGATAATGGGTTGCATCAAAAGGGGCATAGATGCCTGTGATGAGAACATAGTCCTACCACTTTACAAATCACTAGTCAGACCACACATGGAGTACTGTGTACAGTTCTGGGCTCCTGTGAACAAGGCAGACATAGCAGAGCTGGAGAGGGTTCAGAGGAGGGCAACTAAAGTAATAACTGGAATTGGGCAACTACAGTACCCAGGGGCGTAACTAAAGTCTCATGGGCCCTTGTGCAAGAGTTCAGATTGGGCCCCCCTTCCCTCAGTGCTTTGTGGCCAGGGGCAGGGAAGCACATTGCCTTCGTGCTGCCTGAGGCAGAAATTGAAACGGCACCTCCGCCCCATGCCAAATACTTGACCTAACCCCTTCCCTCCAGTCAGAGATCTAACTTGAACAACATGCACTTTCTATAATACTGGTGTCTTCATATGCAGCACAAGGGTCGTTGGGCCCCGTCAGGCTCCTGGGCCCGGTAGCGACTGCTACCTCTGCACCCCCTATAGCTACGCCCCTGACAGTACCCTGAAAGATTATCAAAATTAGGGTTATTCACTTTAGAAAAAAGACGACTGAGGGGAGATCTAATTACTATGTATAAATATATCAGGGGACAGTACAGAGATCTCTGCCATCATCTATTTATCCCCAGGACTATGACTGTGACGAGGGGACACCTCTGCGTCTGGAGGAAAGAAGGTTTGTACACAAACATAGAAGAGGATTCTTTACGGTAAGAGCAGTGAGACTATGGAACACTCTGCCTGAGGAGGTGGTGATGGTGGAGTCACTAAAAGAGTTCAAGAGGGGCCTGGATGTATTTCTGGAGTGTAATAATATTACAGGCTATAGCTACTAGAGAGGGGTTGTTGATCCAGGGAGTTATTCTGATTGCCTGATTGGAGTCGGGAAGGAATTTTTACCACCTTAAGTGGGGAAAATTTGCTTCTACCTCACAGTTTTTTTTTGCCTTCCTCTGGATCAACTTGCAGGATGACAGGCTGAACTGGATGGACAAATGTCTTTTTTCGGCCTTATATTGTCACGGATGAAGTTGCAGATAGCTGGAATTTATAAATAAAACGACCGACTGGCTTGATCTCAAACTAAGGAGCATATACACTCACCTAAAGAATTATTAGGAACACCATACTAATACGGTGTTGGACCCCCTTTTGCCTTCAGAACTGCCTTAATTCTACGTGGCATTGATTCAACAAGGTGCTGATAGCATTCTTTAGAAATGTTGGCCCATATTGATAGGATAGCATCTTGCAGTTGATGGAGATTTGAGGGATGCACATCCAGGGCACGAAGCTCCCGTTCCACCACATCCCAAAGATGCTCTATTGGGTTGAGATCTGGTGACTGTGGGGGCCATTTTAGTACAGTGAACTCATTGTCATGTTCAAGAAACCAATTTGAAATGATTCGAGCTTTGTGACATGGTGCATTATCCTGCTGGAAGTAGCCATCAGAGGATGGATACATGTTCTCATTCTGTTTACGCCAAATTCGTACTCTACCATTTGAATGCCTCAACAGAAATCGAGACTCAGACCAGGCAACATTTTTCCAGTCTTCAACAGTCCAATTTTGGTGAGCTCGTGCAAATTGTAGCCTCTTTTTCCTATTTGTAGTGGAGATGAGTGGTACCCGGTGGGGTCTTCTGCTGTTGTAGCTCATCCGCCTCAAGGTTGTGCGTGTTGTGGCTTCACAAATGCTTTGCCGCATACCTCGGTTGTAACGAGTGGTTATTTCAGTCAACGTTGCTCTTCTATCAGCTTGAATCAGTCGGCCCATTCTCCTCTGACCTCTAGCATCCACAAGGCATTTTTGCCCAAAGGACTGCCGCATACTGGATGTTTTTCCCTTTTCACACCATTCTTTGTAAACCCTAGAAATGGTTGTGCGTGAGAATCCCAGTAACTGAGCAGATTGTGAAATACTCAGACCGGCCCGTCTGGCACCAACAACCATGCCACGCTCAAAATTGCTTAAATCACCTTTCTTTCCCATTCTGACATTCAGTTTGGAGTTCAGGAGATTGTCTTGACCAGGACCACACCCCTAAATGCATTGAAGCAACTGCCATGTGATTGGTCGACTAGATAATTGCATTAATGAGCAATAGAACAGGTGTTCCTAATAATTCTTTAGGTGAGTGTAGGTGAGCCCTATAAAACCCTAAGAGCTCTCCCTGACTGCTATGCACATGCAAGGGTCTCAATGGTAGACGATTGCATGCCCACGTACCTAAGACTGTGTGACACCTGAAAACCCTATAATAGTGAGGGGACACGACCACCGGCTCCCTGCACTTAATACGGACAGAGTCAGGGTCACCTAGAATCAAAGAAAAAATATGGGGGATTCAGTCAGCACAACCCTATATGCAGGTGCACATCGCTATGGCAAAATACATATTCAAAGAAAAGAACACAAATGCAATAGCACTCTGCAACCAGCACTCCGCCCTGCCTCCATGCTGGATGTTGAATGAGGCATTGGTGTATATTTTGGCCAAAGCGTAATAAGCCACTCACCACGTCAAGGTCGCCTCTATGAGTGGTCCCTAACACTAGTTCCTACCTGTTTATGGTCCATGACAGCCACACAAAGTCCAGAGAGCGCAGGTACAGCATGAACGCCAGGCACACTCTGCTTTTAACCCCGTCCGGTGCTGTTACAGCTTTCATCGGATCCAGGGATGCAAGTACCAACATGCATGCTGAGCCCACTATATACTTCTCCTGGAGCCAAATGGATACTGGTAGGCCCTGTAGAAGTAGAATCAGTTTTATACTGACTTTAAAACCAGCCTCCAGGGCAGACTAGCTGGTCAGGTGTGCATGACTGCATGGAGATCGCCACGCCTCCAATATATACTACAAAGAAAAAATGTGGGGGATTCAGTCAGCACAACCCTATATGCAGGTGCACATCGCTATGGCGAAATACATATACAAAGAAAAGAACACAAATGCAATAGCACTCTGCAACCAGCACTCCGCCCTGCCTCCATGCTGGATGTTGAATGAGGCATTGGTGTTCATTTTGGCCAAAGCGTAATAAGCCACTCACCACGTCAAGGTCGCCTCTATGAGTGGTCCCTAACACTAGTTCCTACCTGTTTATGGGCCATGACAGCCACACAAAGTCCAGAGAGCGCAGGTACAGCATGAACGCCAGGCACACTCTGCTTTCCAAAATGTACACCAATGCCTCATTCAACATCCAGCATGGAGGCAGGGCAGAGTGCTGGTTGCAGAGTGCTATTGCATTTGTGTTCTCACCTAGAATCAAGCCAGCAAGGAAACACAATAAAGGAAAAGACTTATCTTGAGCAAACAGCAGCAGCAGCCCCCAGCAGTGAACACTTCATCCAGGAAGTAGTATAAACCGCAAAGTGAGGCAGTATGGGAGGGAATATAAAGGAAGACGATTAGTCTAAATAAGTGACACCTGGCAGAAGAAAAGGAGATGACAAAGTGAAACCAAAACAAAGAACGTCATACAAGAGGTAGAGAAGAACGTCTGCCAGACCTTCTCACAGAACTGGCGGTGACATATATACTATGTTACTAAAATGACTTTTGCACGTGTTTTGTTCCCACCTATGTAGTAATAATGCACCAAAATGCCCTTAGTAGTGATACAGCTCACCAAAGTGTAAAGTGCCCCCAGTAGTAATAAGGCCCAGTAAAGTGCCCCCTGTAGTAATAAGGCCCACTAAATATCCCCCAGTACTAATAAGGCCCCCTAAGGCCTCCTGCACACGACCGTTGTGTGCACCCGTGGCCGTTGTGCCGTTTTTTTTCGCGGACCCATTGACTTTCAATGGGTCCGTGGAAAAATCGGAAAATGCACCGTTTTGCAGCCGCATCCGTGATCCGTGTTTCCTGGCCGTGAAAAAAATATGACCTGTCCTATTTTTTTCACGGCCAACGGTTCACGGACCCATTCAAGTCAATGGGTCCGTGAAAGAACACGGATGCACACAAGATTGGCATCCGTGTCCGTGATCCGTGGCCGTAGGTTAGTTTTTATACAGACGGATCCGAAGATCCGTCTGCATAAAAGCTTTTTCATAGCTGAGTTTTCACTTCGTGAAAACTCAGAACCGACAGTATATTCTAACACAGAGGCGTTCCCATGGTGATGGGGACGCTTCAGGTTAGAATATACTAACAGAACTGTGTACATGACTGCCCCCTGCTGCCTGGCAGGTGCTGCCAGGCAGCAGGGGGCAGCCCTCCCCCCTGTAGTTAACACATTGGTGGCCAGTGTGGCCCCCTCCCTCCCCTGTAGTTAACTTATTGGTGGCCAATGTGGCCGGCCCCCCCCCTCCCCTGTAGTTAACTCATTGGTGGCCAGTGGGCCCCCCCCCTCCCCTGTAGTTAACTCGTTGGTGGCCAGTGGGCCCCCCCCCCTCCCCTGTAGTTAACTCGTTGGTGGCCAGTGGGCCTTCTCCCCTCCCTCCACCTCCTAAGGCCCACTGGCCACCAACGAGTTAACTACAGGGGAGGGGGGGGGCCCACTGGCCACCGAGTTAACTACAGGGGAGGGGGGGGGGGGCGGCCGCACTGGCCACCAATGAGTTAACTACAGGGGAGGGGGGGGCCCACTGGCCACCAATGAGTTAACTACAGGGGAGGGGGGGGGGGGGCCGGCCGCACTGGCCACCAATGAGTTAACTACAGGGGAGGGAGGGGGGGGGGGGCTGGCCACCAATGTGTTAACTACAGGGGGGGGGGGGCAGTCATGTACACAGTTCTTTTAGTATATTCTAACCTGAAGAGTAACGATGTAACTCAAATCTGACAGTATATTCTAACATAGAGGCGTTCCCATGGTGATGGGGACGCTTCAAGTTAAAATATACCATCGGATTGGAGAAAACTCCGATCCGATGGTATATTAACTCCTGACTTTACATTGAAAGTCAATGGGGGACGGATCCGTTTGAAATTGCACCATATTGTGTCAACGTCAAACGGATCCGTCCCCATTGACTTGCATTGTAATTCAGGACGGATACGTTTGGCTCCGCACGGCCAGGCGGACACCAAAACGACTTTTTTTTCATGTCTGTGAATCCTCCAAAAATCAAGGAAGACCCACGGATGAAAAAACGGTCACGGATCACGGAAAAACGGAACTCCGTTTTGCGGACCGCAAAAAAATACGGTCGTGTGCATGAGGCCTTAAGTATCCCCAGTGATAATAAGGCACCCTAAACTGCCCCTCCCCCAGTAGTAATAAGGCACCCGCAATTAGCTATTGTTAATATTTATAAATGGTACATATCTGTGTTAGATGCGGTGATCAAATATTTTGCTTAAATCACGGCAGCCTTTCATTTTATTAAACACGATCCTATATAATTAAAAGCAAATTTCGCAGGTCCACTAACAAAGGTACTGCTGCCTTGTGGGACCTTCGATGACATCACGATGGGTAGTGTTGTGGGCGGAGTGGGTTGGGGTTATGGGCAGAAAATGGGGCGTTTCGGTGACATCAAAGGTCTTTTAGCTTTTAGGAAGATAGAAGGATCAATTAGCCGCTGCCAATATTTATAATTAGCCATTGCCAATATTTATAATAGCATAGTAAGAGGTAAATATAAGCTTAATATCATTTTATTTTTAAACATATTAAACTTAATTAAATTACTGACGTGTTGGACTGCATCGTATACCTTGCAGGAACTTCGGTGACATCATCGAAGGTCCTATAGATAGTTAGATAGACGGATCAAATAGCTACTGTCAATATTTATAATTGCTTAATAAGAGGTTGATACAAGCTTAATATCGTTTTATTTTTAAACATATTAAAACTTAATAAAATTACTGATGCCTTATCGGATCTGAAAGAATAAAAGGGGATTTGAATGGGCGGTATTTTAGGCGTGGTTTGAGCTGGATTGTGGGCAGGGTTATGGATGGAGTGGGCGGGGTTATGGTGGAAAGGGGTGTGGTCACTTTGAGTTTGACGAGAACAGGAGCGTTATACTACTTGTATTGCCCCAAGTAGTTATAATGTCCCCTGTAATGCCTCAGTACTTATATGTCATGGCGCCGTGTGGTAAATACACCCCACACTGAACACAGAAGGGAAGGGAAAAGGTATTAGGCCTGGAACCTAGGGAAAGCTAAATGGTCGTACCTAGTGAGTCCCTACACCAAGCCCTGACAGCTATCAGTATGAGCAGACCTGATGGTAGGAATGTTCATATGCAGGAAGCCCTATCTATCCCTAACAAGGCCCTGCAGATAATATGAGGACACGGATGGCCTATTCCTTCCCAGATGAAGGAGTAGGAGACCCCCTCAGGCCTAATATCAGCAGGTAGGGGAAAACAACAAACAACAAGGAAGATACACTTAACTTTCGGAAGTATGCGGACGAGCAGGAACTCAGAGAGAACCAACACCAGGACTTCCACAAACAAGGAGCTATCAACCGCATAGCATGATGGGTGAGGCCAGACAAAATAGAGGAGAAGGAATGACCACTTAAGCTACACCTGAGACAAGAGGTGTGGTCATCCCCAGCAACAACACAGAAAGGTAAAACCATAGAGAATGTCAAACACGTGCAGCCAGTCTCCTCGATCTTCTAGTCCCTGTCCCAGGCAGGACCGTGACATTATAATGTCCCTATGTATTGCCCCATGTAGTTATAATGTCCCTTGCATTGCCCCAGGTAGTTATAATGCTCGGTCATGCCTCCAGTAGTTATAATGTCCCTTGCATTGCCCCAGGTAGTTATAATGCTCTGTCTGTCACGGCTGTAAGTGAGCAACTAGAGCATACACAGAAAATAGAGCCACTGACCGGACCCAAACTAGGGAGGATAAAGGGTGACCCCTGTCAGACCCTCAAAGCTTTCCCTATGCTGCTAAGCACATACCCGGATCGTAATGGTGGAACGAGGCATGCCCGCGTACCTAAGACTGATGACCACTGTAACCCCTACAATAGTAGAAGGGGCACGGCCACCGGTGCCCTGCTCAGTATATGGAGGGAACCGTGGTCGCCTCGGATCCGGTCAGAAAACAAACAGATACACTACAATGTCTGCACACTTAGCTGAAGGTGCTGCGGCAGCAGAGAAGACGGATCCAAAGACAGGTGGCAATATCCGGAGTACTTGCTGCAGCAGAACAAAGGTCCAGTGAAAAGATAGCATACAAGTGAAGATACTCAAGCAAGAGCTACAACTCAAATGAGAAATATAATCCACACTCTACAAAAGGAGGAGGGGTGATTTAAAGGTAGAGAAATCAAACATAGGAGGAACAGCTGGAAGGAAGGAAACAGAAAGTAATGACCTCATCCCAGGGGCGGAGAAACAGAGCAGTGAGAACTCCTCCAAGCTCTGGTAGTGACATCATCACAGGGGTGGAGAAACAGAGCTGTGAGAACGTCTCAAAGCTCTGGTAGTGACAGTACCCCCCCCTCTACGGGTGGACTCCGGACACCCAGGACCCACCTTCTCAGGATGAGCCCTATGAAATGCCCTGATGAGGCGAGTGGCTTTAATGTCCGACACCGGAACCCACATCCTCTCCTCAGGACCATAACCCTTCCAATGAACGAGGTACTGAAGAGAACCGCGGACAATGCGAGAGTCCACAATTCTGGAAACCTCAAACTCCAGATTGCCATCAACCAAAATCGGAGGAGGAGGCAAAGAGGAGGGTACCGTGGGCTGGACATATGGTTTTAAGAGAGATCTGTGAAATACATTATGTATCTTCCAAACCCGTGGAAGATCAAGACGGAAGGCAACAGGATTGATGACTGACAAGATTTTATAAGGCCCAATAAACTTGGGACCCAATTTCCAGGAGGGAACCTTCAGTTTAATATTTCTTGTAGACAACCACACCAGATCACACACATTCAGGTCCGGACCAGGCACACGTCTCTTATCAGCCACACGCTTATACTTCTCACTCATCTTTCTAAGATTACTCTGAATCTTTTGCCAAATGGTAGACAAAGACGAGGAAAATCTCTCCTACTCAGGTAAACCAGAAGGAGCCCCTCCCGAGAATGTCCCAAACTGCGGATGGAACCCATATGCATCAAAGAATGGTGACTTATCAGAAGATTCCTGACCACGGTTGTTCAGAGCAAACTCAGCAAGAGGGAGAAATGAACACCAATCCTCCTGATTCTCTGCCACAAAACAGCGCAAATATGTCTCCAGATTCTGATTGAGGCGCTCAGTCTGACCATTCGACTGCGGGTGAAAAGCAGAAGAGAAGGACAGCCGAACCCCCAGGCGAGAACAGAAAGCCTTCCAGAATCTGGACATAAACTGCGTGCCTCTATCGGAAACAATATCAGAGGGAATGCCATGCAACTTAACAATATAGTCGACAAAAGCTTGCGCCAACGTTTTAGCATTGGGTAAACCAGGGAAAGGTACGAAATGAGCCATCTTGCTAAAACGGTCCACCACCACCAGGATCACCGACTTCCCTGAGGAACGAGGAAGATCCGTGATAAAGTCCATGGACAGGTGTGTCCAAGGACGGGAAGGTATGGGTAACGGGAGAAGGGAACCTGAAGGCCGTGAACGAGGGACCTTAGCGCGAGCGCACGTCTCACAAGCAGCCACAAAACCCTCCACCGGCTTACGAAGAGCCGGCCACCAAAATCTCCGAGCAATAAGATCTACCGTGGCTCTACTCCCGGGGTGACCAGCAAGAACAGTATCATGATGCTCCTTGAAGAGTTTGTGACGTAGCTCAGAAGGCACAAACAACTTCCCAGAAGGACAACGGGCAGGTGCCTCAGTCTGGGCAGCCTGGACCTCGGCCTCCAAATCAGAATATAGAGCAGAAACAACTACCCCCTCCGCCAAAATGGGACCCGGGTCCTCGGAGTTTCTTCCTCCCGGAAAACAGCGAGAGAGAGCATCAGCCTTCACATTTTTGATCCCAGGGCGGAATGTAACGACAAAATTGAATCTGGAGAAGAACAGAGACCATCTGGCCTGTCTCGGATTCATACGCCTGGCCGACTCCAAGTATGCCAGATTCTTATGGTCGGTAAAAACGGTGATAGGGTGCCTGGCCCCCTCCAACCAATGGCGCCATTCCTCGAAAGCCAACAACTCCCTATCTCCCACATCATAGTTTTTCTCTGCCGGGGAGAGTTTTTTAGAGAAAAAGGCACAGGGTCGCCATTTGGCAGGAGACGGGCCCTGGGACAAAACCGCACCCACACCCACCTCGGAAGCATCCACCTCAACAATAAAAGGTAAGGAAACATCGGGATGCACCAAGACCGGAGCAGTCGCAAAACTCTCTTTAATCTTAGAAAAAGCTGCAAGCGCCTCCTCCGACCAAGAGGAAAAATCCGCCCCCTTTTTTGTCATGTCAGTGAGGGGTTTGACAACAGAGGAATAATTCAAAATTAACTTTCTGTAATAGTTCGCAAAACCCAGAAAGCGCATCAATGCCTTCTGATTCTCGGGAAGCTCCCACTCAAGTACAGCACGGACCTTCTCCGGATCCATGCGAAAACCAGAAGCAGAGAGGAGAAAACCCAGAAATTGAATCTCTGATACCATAAAAACACATTTCTCCAGCTTGGCGTACAATTTATTTTCCCGCAGAATCTGCAGAACCTGAAAAAGATGATCCTGATGGGTCTGAACATCAGGGGAAAAAATCAAAATATCATCAAGATACACCAATACAAATTTCCCCATTAAATGGTAGAAAATACTGTTAACAAAATGCTGAAAGACGGCCGGAGCATTCATCAGGCCGAAAGGCATAACGAGATTCTCGAAATGCCCGTTAGGGGTATTAAAGGCCGTTTTCCATTCATCCCCCTCTCTGACCCTGACCAGGTTGTACGCGCCTCTCAAATCCAATTTGGAAAAAACCTTGGCCCCAACAATTTGGTTGAAGAGGTCTGGGATCAGAGGAAGAAGATAGGGATCGCGAATCGTGATACGGTTCAGCTCCCTAAAATCTAGGCAAGGTCTCAGAGAGCCATCTTTTTTTTAACAAAAAAAAACCCAGCGGCAACAGGTGATTTTGAGGGACGAATATGCCCCTTATCGAGACTCTCGGAGATATAGGTTCGCATTGCGATTCTTTCCGGTTGTGAGAGATTGTAGAGGCGTGCTTTTGGCAGCTTGGCGCCGGGAATGAGGTTAATGGGACAGTCAAACTCCCGGTGAGGAGGTAGCTCCTGAACACCGCTCTCGGAAAACACGTCCGAGAAATCAGAGAGAAATGATGGCACAGTTTTAGTAGACACCTCTGCAAAAGTCGCTGTGAGACAATTCTCTCTACAAAAGTCACTCCACTCATTTATTTGCCTTCCTTGCCAATCAATAGTGGGGTTATGTCTAGTGAGCCAGGGTAACCCCAAAACTAGAAAAGAAGGCAATCCGTTAAGGACAAAACAAGATATATCCTCCACATGAGTGTCACCCACAGCCAACCGGATATTGTGAACAATGCCCTTCAGAGATCTCTGTGAGAGTGGAGCAGAGTCAATAGCAAAAACAGGTATATCCTTTTCTAATGTACAAACCTGAAAACCATGCATGGCTACAAATTGAGTGTCAATAAGATTGACGGCCGCTCCACTATCGACAAAAATCTCACAAGAAATGACATTGCTCTCTAGCGCCACCCTGGCAGACAGGAGAAAACGGGAACTGCAGGTCAGAGGAAAAGCATCAATTCCTACATCAACTTTGCCCAAAGTAGCAGATGAAGCAGAGTTTGATGATTTACCTTTTGAGGTTTTTCTCTTATTATCGCTCTTAGTACAGTTCAAGAATCTCCTAGACGGACAAACATTTGCCAAATGACCTATGCCCCCACAACAAAAACACACCATACTCGAGGACTAAATCCTCTTTTATCAGGGGCAAGTCGACCTAGCTGCATGGGCTCCTCCTCAGAGGGGACCGAGACAGGATGAGGCCCTTGCACACTGAATGAGTCCGCACCACTGCCCCTAGACTGACAATGGCTGGACAGAGAGGTCTCGTTTCTTTCTCTTAGACGCCTGTCAAGGCGTACCGCCAATGACATGGCAGACTCTAAGGACGTTGGTCTCTCATGGAAAGCAAACGCATCTTTCAATCTCTCTGAGAGACCATGACAGAACTGACTCCAGGGTGCAGCATCATTCCAACCTGAATCAGCTGCCCATCTCCGAAATTCAGAACAATAAAACTCTGCAGACAGTTTGTTCTGGCATAAAAAACGTAAGTTAGATTCGGCCAGCGCAACACGATCCGGGTCATCATATATCTGCCCCAGGGCCACAAAAAATCTTTCCACGGATCGAAGGGAGGGATCCCCTGATGGCAGCGAAAATGCCCAAGTCTGAGCATTACCCCTGAGCAGGGAGATGGCAATCCTCACCCTCTGCTCTTCATTACCAGAGGAATGGGGACACAAGCAAAAATGGAGTTTGCATGCCTCTCTGAAGCGAACACAATTCTCACTGCCCCCGGAGAACGTTTCCGGAAGTGAGACCTTTGGCTCGCAACAGACTCCATGGGCCGGAGCAGAGCCCAATGCTTGAAGCTGAGTCATAGATTGACGGAGATCCGCTACCTCCAAAGAAAGACCCTGCATGCGGTCAACCAGGCCAGAAAGCGGATCCATGTCAAAAGAGACGGTTTTGGTGGATTATAATGTCTGCACACTTAGCCGAAGGTAAGTAACCCCTACAATAGTAGAAGGGGCACGGCCACCGGTGCCCTGCTCAGTATATGGAGGGAACCGTGGTCGCCTCGGATCCGGTCAGAAAACAAACAGATACACTACAATGTCTGCACACTTAGCTGAAGGTGCTGCGGCAGCAGAGAAGACGGATCCAAAGACAGGTGGCAATATCCGGAGTACTTGCTGCAGCAGAACAAAGGTCCAGTGAAAAGATAGAATACAAGTGAAGATACTCAAGCAAGAGCTACAACTCAAATGAGAAATATAATCCACACTCTACAAAAGGAGGAGGGGTGATTTAAAGGTAGAGAAATCAAACATAGGAGGAACAGCTGGAAGGAAGGAAACAGAAAGTAATGACCTCATCCCAGGGGCGGAGAAACAGAGCAGTGAGAACTCCTCCAAGCTCTGGTAGTGACATCATCACAGGGGTGGAGAAACAGAGCTGTGAGAACGTCTCAAAGCTCTGGTAGTGACACTGTCATGCCTCCAGTAGTTATAATGTCCCTTGCATTGCCCCAGGTAGTTATAATGCTCTGTCATGCCTCCAGTAGTTATAATGTCCCTTGCATTGCCCCAGGTAGTTATAATGCTCGGTCATGCCTCCAGTAGTTATAATGTCCCTTGCATTGCCCCAGGTAGTTATAATGCTCTGTCATACCCCCAGTAGTTATAATGTCCCTTGCATTGCCCCAGGTAGTTATAATGCTCTGTCATGCCCCCAGTAGTTATAATGTCCCTTCCATTGCCCCCGGTAGTTATAATGCCCTGTCATGCCTCCAGTAGTTATAATGTCCCTTGCATTGCCCCAGGTAGTTATAATGCTTTGTCATGCCTCCAGTAGTTATAATGTCCCTTGCATTGCCCCAGGTAGTTATAATGCTCGGTCATACCTCCAGTAGTTATAATGTCCCTTGCATTGCCCCAGGTAGTTATAATGCTCGGTCATGCCCCCAGTAGTTATAATGTCCCTTGCATTGCCCCAGGTAGTTATAATGCTCGGTCATGCCCCCAGTAGATATAATGTCCCTTGCATTGCCCCAGGTAGTTATAATGCTCTGTCATGCCCTCGTTAAAATGTGCCTTGCATTGCCCCAGGTAGTTAAAATGCTCTGTCATGCCCCCGTTATAATGTCCCTTGCATTGCCCCAGGTAGTTATAATGCTCTGTCATACCCCCAGTAGTTATAATGTCCCTTGCATTGCCCCAGGTAGTTATAATGCCCTGTCATGCCTCCAGTAGTTATAATGTCCCTTGCATTGCCCCAGGTAGTTATAATGCTCTGTCATGCCTCCAGTAGTTATAATGTCCCTTGCATTGCCCCAGGTAGTTATAATGCTCTGTCATACCTCCAGTAGTTATAATGTCCCTTGCATTGCCCCAGGTAGTTATAATGCTCGGTCATGCCCCCAGTAGTTATAATGTCCCTTGCATTGTCCCAGGTAGTTATAATGCTCTGTCTTACCCCCAGTAGTTATAATGTCCCTTGCATTGCCCCAGGTAGTTATAATGCTCGGTCATACCCCCAGTAGTTATAATGTCCCTTGCATTGCCCCAGGTAGTTATAATGCTCTGTCATGCCTCCAGTAGTTATAATGTCCCTTGCATTGCCCCAGGTAGTTATAATGCTCTGTCATGCCTCCAGTAGTTATAATGTCCCTTGCATTGCCCCAGGTAGTTATAATGCTCGGTCATGCCTCCAGTAGTTATAATGTCCCTTGCATTGCCCCAGGTAGTTATAATGCTCTGTCATACCCCCAGTAGTTATAATGTCCCTTGCATTGCCCCAGGTAGTTATAATGCCCTGTCATGCCTCCAGTAGTTATAATGTCCCTTGCATTGCCCCAGGTAGTTATAATGCTTTGTCATGCCTCCAGTAGTTATAATGTCCCTTGCATTGCCCCAGGTAGTTATAATGCTCTGTCATACCTCTAGTAGTTATAATGTCCCTTGCATTGCCCCAGGTAGTTATAATGCTCGGTCATGCCCCCAGTAGTTATAATGTCCCTTGCATTGCCCCAGGTAGTTAAAATGCTCTGTCATGCCCCCGTTATAATGTCCCTTGCATTGCCCCAGGTAGTTATAATGCTCTGTCATGCTCCCAGTAGTTGAACTGCCCCCACTAGTTGTATTGCCCCAAAAGTGACTGAGAAGAAAAAATACTTGATTCAGTCTGCATAACAGGCCTCTTGGCCAACAGCCTCACTTTCTCATGTTCTGTCACGATGATATCATCGCAACCACCTGAAACCCCGCAATTATGTAATCACTTCTTGACTTCCTGCGCTGCCTACAGGATATAGGCCTAGTGACCTATGATGAGAGTGAACAGCGGGACCATGAACCGTTGGTTTCCATTCCCGCTGCATTATTGAACTTGTATTTGCAGTACTTTCGGGGTCCTGGGCAAAACCTCCTAGGCCTAAGCCCTAGATGTTCTGACATAATGACGCCTGGGGCGACCCACTCCAGCACCAGTTCAGTCTGTGTACATAGGCTGAAGCTGTGATGTGCTGTATCTCCATATGACTGCTCCAGGCAGTGTCTGTTGGGTTACTAGGATGGTTGTAGGGGCGGACTGGCCATAGACCCTACCGGAAAATTTTCAGGTGGGCCGATGCCCAGAGGACTATTTAAGCCCTCCTCTTTGCCAAAAGCCAGGTACATAAAGATCCGATGGTCTCAGCATTAATTAATTAATTAATGTAGGCAGTACTTTGTGCTGCACCGTGGTATCTGGTTCTGCTGAGGTAGTATTTTATTCTACACTGTGGTATCTTGGGCCAGTTTTTTTTTTTTTTTCCAGGACTGTTGTGAGGGTACTGTGACCAGAACTGTTATGTGGGTACTGTGACCATTATAGAGACATTATGGGCAGCAGAGTTATGGGTTTACCATGGCTGTTATAGAGGAATATGGTGGGCATACAATGTTATGGAGGTCATTGTTGCTAGTTGTGCAGTGGCATCTTTGTAGCCATTATGGTAATCATGTGGCTAGTGCTGTTTTGGGTTATATATGGCAGATACATGCATTTTTGCAACTGTCCTATTTGCCTAAATGGAGTTTGCAGAAATCCATGCACATGCTTCAGAAACACCCTATTCCCTTACGTCCTACCAGCAGCACAGATTGGGTGAACCACCCCCCGTGGACTGGTAGGATTGGCGGAATGTTTAATGAGCCCAAGCATAATAACTCAATTTAACAATTAAGTACCCCCTTAAAAGGAGGGAGTCAACCCCCAGCCCTCCCGGACAGGTGGACTAGGCGGTTGATCCCCCCTTTCTCTTTGAAAGCACGGGGATCCTTTTTTTCATTGGGTAACGCTGTTGCCCCCCTTTTTTCTTGTATACCTCGTTAGTTGGCCGGCAGCTTATCTGCTGCCAGGCCCCGCGCTGTTGCGCCTGGCTGAGGTAGGTTGGCGGCGTCCTCGTTCCAGATTCTCGGTCCCTGGGCGCCGCCATCTTCCGGAAGGGATGCAGGGATTCTCTGTCTTGTCACTTCCGGGTAGTTCGTTCGATGCGATTTTTTCGTGTTCTCGCGCGCAAATTTTATTTATTTTTTTCGCATGTTTCCTCTCGTTGGAGGATTTTCAGTGACCTCTGCTTCTATAGGGATTTTTAGTTAAATCTATGTTTTTTTCCTCTTGGGGTGGGGGTTGGCTGAGCCCTCCCCTTCCCCTATTTAAGGAAGCAGTGTGCACCAGTTCGGTCTCTGGCTGCACATGCTTTTCAAGCTAGCTACCAGAGTCCTGAAGTTGGTGTTGTTCCACTTGTGGTGTCTTTTTCCTCCGGTCCTTATTTGCAGCTGCCTCCGGTCTGTTTTCTCTACCTTTCTTGCTGAGATAGGCAATTTACAAATGTCTTATTTGTCCTTTTTTTCCCTCAGTGATGTCGTCTCCGCGGGATTTGGAAGGCAGGAAAGTGAGTTCCAAGAGGAAGCATCTAGCCTGCTACAATCGTAGCGCCCTGCTGGAGGACAGCTGTCCCTACTCCAGATTTGACAGCTGTCGTTCGAGGGTTCAGCCCTCTAGTGAACCTACGATGCAGGAGATGTATCAGTGGGTGAAGACCTATGTGAATGGCTCTATTAAGGGAGTCATAGGCCTGCTGGATGAAAGGCTTCCTATGCCTGCCCAGGCCCCTATGGAGACCTCTGTCCCGGTGGAGAGACCTTCTGTGGTCTCCTTAGGTTCTTCCTACT
This sequence comes from Bufo bufo, assembly GCF_905171765.1. Lineage (NCBI taxonomy): Eukaryota > Metazoa > Chordata > Amphibia > Anura > Bufonidae > Bufo > Bufo bufo. The sequence continues at coordinate 490,005,348 of NC_053389.1, forward strand.
CGGATGAGGAGGAGCTGACGTGGTGTTTTTTCCCCCCTGAAAAGACACAGAAATTGCTCAAGTCCATCAGGTCGGGGGACCATGATGTTGACCCTGGGGAGCCTTCCGATCCCGCTAGTTCGGGCACCTCGTGTCTTCAAAGCAGATGAGACCCTCCTCTCTGTCATGCGTACAGAGTGGAAAAAAACTGAGAAAGGTCTGGTTTTAACAAAGAAGTTTAAATCCATGTTCCTGATGGCTAAACCCTTGGTGGATTCATGGGGGTCCATTCCCAAGGTGGACATGGCTATTGCTAAGTTGTCCAAGCGCACTCTGGTCCCTGCAGATGATGGGCCTAGTCTGCAGGATCCCCTTGACAGGAGAGCAGAGTGCACCCTAAGACGGGGTTATACGGCAGCTGCCGCTTCCGCTTCCACAGCCATAGCGGCTTCTGAGGTCTCTACTTTCCTCCGGTCTCACCTGAATCAAATACAAGCTGACGTGGACCAGAGGGTTTCCCGGGATGACATACTGGCTGCCTTCAAGACCATCAACCTGGCTATAGACTTTTTGTGCGATACCGCACAGCTCCAGTTGAAGCTAGCGGCTAAATCCATGGCCCTGGTGTTGGCGGCCCGTAGGCCTTTATGGCTTAAGCCTTGGGTCGCTGACAATTCCTCAAAATATAGCTTATGTGGTCTCCCATTTGAGCCCAACCGTTTGTTCGGTTTGGAGCTGGATAAAATCATGGAGGGCCTTTCAGACAAGAAGGGGAAGAGCCTTCCCTAGCAGTCCTTTCGAGGGCGGGGTAGTCAAGACCACGGAGGTAGGTCTGGCCAGCAAGCAAGGTCTCGAAGGGACTGGAGAGTGCAGCGAAGGCGTTCGAGGCACTCTCGTGGAGGAGCCAAGGATTGAAAATCTACCTCCTGACTACGGGCCTCTTCGAGGCTCTTGAATAAGTCCCGTTACTCCTGCTGTTCTGCCAGTAAGCTTCCCCATTCCTATGTTTCATGTACCTGTCGTGGGTCGTTTCTCACACTTCAGGGAAGAGTGGATCCGAGAGATCTCGGATCCCTGGGTCCTGAACATCATTTCAGAGGGATATTTAATCAACCTCACCTCTACTCCTCTGGACAGGTTTGTCAAGACCAACCTTTTACAAGCTACCAGGCAGGCGATCCTGGAGCCCTACATTCAGGACTACATCTGCAAGGGGGCTCTGGAGGAAGTTCCGGCAGGAGAACGGGGCCTAGGGATCTATTCACCAGTTTTTCTGGTTCCCTAAGCTTCAGGAGATCTCTGGATGATTATTGATCTGAGGTATTTCAATCGGTTCATAAGGAAGGTGAAGTTTCGTATGGAAACTGTCAGGTCAGTAATTTATGTCCTCAATCCTGGGGACGTGATGGCAACCCTGGACCTCAAGGATGCATATCTGCACATCCTGATCCATCCTGCTTCCAGGAAGTATCTCAGGATCACGGTCCAGGTTTACGGTGTCATCAGGCATCTTCAGTTTGTTGCCCTTCCCTTTGGCATTTCTTCTGCCCCTCACACTTTTACCAAGGTGGTGGTGGCTTTGAGACTTCAAGGACTGACCATCATTCCTTATCTGGACGACTGGCTTTTGAAAGCCTCTTCTCTAACGATCCTAACTCAACATCTTCAGGTAGCAATCTCCTTTCTGTTCCGCCTAGGTTGAATCATCAACTGGCAGGAGTCGAACGTGAGTCCATCGACTTCAGTAAGATATCTAGGCTTCATAATCGACTCTGCTGGGATGTCTCTCCAGTTGACCCCAGAAAGAAGATCCCGGATTCAGAACACGGCAGAATTCCTTTCCGTTCCCCGGCGAGTCCCAATCCGGACTCTCATGAAGATGTTGGGGGTCATGTCAGCGTCTGCGGAAGCAGTCCCTTGAGCTCTATGGCACCTCCGTCCTCTACAGTCGCAGGGTCCTCTCCAAATGGGATGGCCGCCCTGCCCGGCTAAAATCCCTGTGCTCCCTGTCTTGGCGAACTCGGTATTCCCTCAGATGGTGGTGCCATCTTTTAGACGGGAAGTCTATGACCCAGCCAACCTGGATCATATTGACTACGGATGCGTCCCAAGTAGGCTGGGGTGCTCACCTAGACGACACTCCAGTTCACGGAACCTGGTCTCCTCAGGAGCGGCTTCTCTCATCCAATCTCCACGAGATTCGAGCTATCCGGCTAGCCCTCCTTTACTTCGCCCCTTAGATTTGGGGCAAAGCGGTAACAGTCCAGTCAGACAATATGACTGCGGTACTTTACATCAACAAGCAGGGAGGCACAAGATTACTTCCCCTCCTATCAGAGATCGGGGTGATTCTGGATTGGGCAGAGTCGAACCTTTCCCACTTATCTGCGATCCACATTCGAGGCTCCCTCAATATGATAGCGGATCGGCTGAGCCGCGGTCTTCCGACGGTGGAGTGGTCTTTACATCCGGAGATATTCAAGCAGATAGTCCTCAAGTGGGGTATGCCAGAAGTGGATCTCATGGCAACAAGGTTCAATGACAAGGTGGAGAGGTTTTGCTCCCTTTATAGGATGAGTTGAAGACAATATTGGAGGCTACCCCCGCAGCAGACCCTGGGGTCGTGGGACACTCACCTCTGCTCAGATCTGCACAGATTCAACCTGACAGCCTGGAGGATGATCAGTCCCTTCCCGGAGTAGAAGGGCTTTCAGAGTCGGTCCTGAGAACGCTGTCTCATTCTAGAGCGGACTCTACCAAGAGAGCCTACTCTCGTATTATGAGGATATTCTCATCCTGGTGTACCTCAAAGGAGGGGGCGTCTGCAGATCCGCCCCTCTCTGCTATCCTTCAGTTCCTGCAAGACAGCCTTGATAGAGGCCTTGCCCCTTCTACTCTGAGGGTTCAAGTTTCAACCATCTCAGCTTGCCTCAACAGGCCTTTTTCTCAGGACCCGCTCATCAAACGGTTCCTTAAAGGAGCTAAAAAATTAAAGCCTACAGTACTGAGACCCATTCCTCAATGGGATTTATCAGTAGTTCTCAGGGGGTTAGCATCTCCCCCCTTTGAACCGTTAGAGGAGGTAGATTTCAAGTTCGTCACTTGGAAGCTTGTGTTTCTCCTTGCAGTGACTTCGGCCAAGAGGGTCTCTGAGCTTCAAGCTCTCTTAGCACATGAGCCCTATAATATCTTCTTACATGACCGGGTCCTTCTTAGATTCCTCCCGTATTTTAGGCCTAAAGTTCCTTCCTTCCAGAACATCAACCAGGTGATATCCCTCCCGGTTCTGTCGACATCTTCCACCTCCTCCGAGGAACCTGCTATACATCCTCTGGACGTCTCGAGATGTCTCCGGATCTATATAGATAGATCAAAGGAGTTCAGGAAAGATGAAAATCTTCTAATCCTGTTTGCCGGTAAGTTTAAAGGCTGTGAGGCATCCAAACCTTCCATCAGTCGGTGGATTAAGGAGGTTATTAGAGAATCCTTTGTTTTCCAATCTCTGGACCCTCCGGAGTTTGTGAAGGCCCACTCTACTAGAGCTATGGCTACTTCTTTTGCCGAGAGGAGTCTTCTGCCTCTCGACATGATTTGTAAAGCTGCCTCCTGGAGCTCTGAATCGACATTCATCTCCCATTATAGACTAGATGCAAGACTAGCTGAGTTTTCGGCCTTTGGGCAGACTATTCTTAGTTCTGCCAGGCAGGAGGGCCCTCCCTAGGGGTTTCTTCTTGCTATCTCCCCATCTGTGCTGCTGGAAGGATGTAAGGGAATCGTTAATTTCTAACGATAATTTGTTTTCCCTTAGTCCTAACAGAAGCACACAAATATCCCACCCTAGTAAGTCTAGTTTTTTCTTGCTATAAACACAGTGGGCTGCGGGTTGACTCCCTCCTTTTAAAGGGATACTTAATTGTTAAATTGAGCTTTTATGCTTGGGCTCATTAAACACAGTCCACGGGGGGTGGTTAACCCCATCTGTGCTGCTGTTAGGACTAAGGGAAATTATCGTTAGAAATTAACGATTCACATGGGCTGGATCTGCTGCATCATGACTTACTCTTGTACGGATAGTGGGATGGGTACTATTATGCCAAAACTAGGAGTGTTGACTACACAGAGAAAAGGTGTAATGGAAAGATCTGCTCCTGTTCTGTGGTCAGTCCTGTTATGGAGGCACTGCGGTCAGTCCTGTTATGGAGGCACTGCGGTCAGTACTGTTATGGAGGCACTGTGGTCAGTCCTGTTATGGAGGCACTGCGGTCAGTCCTGTTATGGAGGCACTACAGTCAGTCCTGTTATTGAGGCGCTTTGGTCAGTCATGTTATGGAGGCAATGCTGTCAGTCCTGTTATGTAGTCACCCTGGTCTGCATTGTTCTGGAGAGACTGTGGTCAGTTCTGTTGTGGAGGCATTGTGGTCTGCACTTTAATGGAGGCACTGTGGTCTGCACTGTAATAGAGGTACTGTAGTCAGTCCTGTTATGGAGGCACTGCAGACAGTCCTGTTATGGAGGAACCGCGGTCAGTCCTGTTATTATGGAGGAACTGCGGTCAGTCCTGTTATTATGGAGGGACTCTGCTTTGCACTGTTATGGGGGCAATGTGGTCAATCCTGTTATTATGGAGGCACTGCGGTCAGTCCTGTTATGGAGGCACTGCAGTCAGTCCTGTTATGGAGGCACTGCAGTCAGTCCTGTTATGGAGGCACTGCGGTCAGTCCTGTTATGGATGCACTGCGGTCAGTCCTGTTATGGAGGCACTGCGGTCAGTCCTGTTATGGAAGCACTGCGGTCAGTCCTGTTATGGAGGCACTGCGGTCAGTCCTGCTATAGAGGCACTGCGGTCAGTCCTACTATGGAGGCACTGCGGTCAGTCCTGTTATGGAGGCACTGCGGTCAGTCCTGTTATGGAGGCACTGCGGTCAGTCCTGTTATGGAGGCACTGCGGTCAGTCCTGTTATGGAGGCACTGCGGTCAGTCCTGTTATGGAGGCACTGCGGTCAGTCCTGTTATGGGGGCACTGCGGTCTGCACTGTTATGGGGTACTATGACATTGGGAAAACCAGGCAGTTGCCAGCCCTTTCCTACTGGTACACATGCGACCTAGATGAGATCTGTCACACGTTAGTTGCATTATTTCCTATGGAGCCGAATGAATCCAAAGCACTCGCTTCCTACTGGTGGCGCAGCGGCCTGCACACGATGTGAACGTGCTCCTGTGTGCCCGTGCATTGTGTGGGACAGGACAACAGCCTCTCCCTCCCGGCTGCTCATTACCCAGCATGCAGCGGGGGATTTAACACCAAGATGGCTGACACTATGGAGGAATATGAGAAAGGCGCTGGCAGCGTCCCGATCCTGCACCCCGAGGTGAGTGCGCCCTGGCACTGCTGGGCAGGTGTCCGGGGAAGGGCGGGCAGCTCTCTGTGGCAGAGGCTGGGTGGTGTGCCCGCTGCTACCGAGGATGCTCAGGGAGGTGCAGGGGAAGATCGCGACCTGTGCTTGTAGTGACCTGGGCACACTGTGCAGATCTTCTCTCTGTGCCCACGTACCTACTGCATGCGCCTCGGTAGCGGGCATCTTCCTGGCCCTGACTCCTAGTCCGTCACCTGTATCTGGAGAGAAGGCCCCGCTCTGCTTGGCACTGGCCTGCCTGTGGGCACCTACAGAGTATCTAGGTCCTGCCTGCATTGCCCCTGATAGGAGCAGCCTGTGGGGTAATATAACTCCTGCTGCCTCCATTATGACTCTCACCCCTTCAGCCCCCAGGGAATGCTTGTCACCTCCAGGCTCCAAGGATCAGGATGCTGAATGTCTATAAGAAGCTTTAGAATGGAAGAAGTACCCACAACAACCAATCAGAGCCCAGTTCTCATTTGTCATATGCCTCTTGTTAAAAGCAGCAATTTGATTGGCAGGTAGGGGCCAGGTCTCATCTGTGGCTGGTTCCCTGACAGGAGGCGGTCTGTGGCTGGTTCCCTGACAGGAGGCGGTCTGTGGCTGGTTCCCTGACAGGAGGCGGTCTGTGGCTGGTTCCCTGACAGGAGGCGGTCTGTGGCTGGTTCCCTGACAGGAGGCGGTCTGTGGCTGGTTCCCTGACAGGAGGCGGTCTGTGGCTGGTTCCCTGACAGGAGGCGGTCTGTGGATGGTTCCCTGACAGGAGGAGGTCTGTGGCTGGTTCCCTGACAGGGGGCCGTCTGTGGCTGGTTCCCTGACAGGGGGCCGTCTGTGGCTGGTTCCCTGACAGGGGGCCGTCTGTGGCTGGTTCCCTGACAGGGGGCCGTCTGTGGCTGGTTCCCTGACAGGGGGCCGTCTGTGGCTGGTTCCCTGACAGGGGGCCGTCTGTGGCTGGTTCCCTGACAGGGGGCCGTCTGTGGCTGGTTCCCTGACAGGGGGCCGTCTGTGGCTGGTTCCCTGACAGGGGGCCGTCTGTGGCTGGTTCCCTGACAGGGGGCCGTCTGTGGCTGGTTCCCTGACAGGGGGCCGTCTGTGGCTGGTTCCCTGACAGGGGGCCGTCTGTGGCTGGTTCCCTGACAGGGGGCCGTCTGTGGCTGGTTCCCTGACAGGGGGCCGTCTGTGGCTGGTTCCCTGACAGGGGGCCGTCTGTGGCTGGTTCCCTGACAGGGGGCGGTCTGTGGCTGGTTCCCTGACAGGGGGCCGTCTGTGGCTGGTTCCCTGACAGGGGGCCGTCTGTGGCTGGTTCCCTGACAGGGGGCCGTCTGTGGCTGGTTCCCTGACAGGGGGCCGTCTGTGGCTGGTTCCCTGACAGGGGGCCGTCTGTGGCTGGTTCCCTGACAGGGGGCCGTCTGTGGCTGGTTCCCTGACAGGGGGCCATCTGTGGCTGGTTCCCTGACAGGGGGCCATCTGTGGCTGGTTCCCTGACAGGGGGCCATCTGTGGCTGGTTCCCTGACAGGGGGCCATCTGTGGCTGGTTCCCTTGGAGGGGGCCATCTGTGGCTGGTTCCCTTGGAGGGGGGCCATCTGTGGCTGGTTCCCTTGGAGGGGGGCCATCTGTGGCTGGTTCCCTTGGAGGGGGCCATCTGTGGCTGGTTCCCTTGGAGGGGGCCATCTGTGGCTGGTTCCCTTGGAGGGGGCCATCTGTGACTCGATTTAACTAATAGAACTTTTATTTTGTGGCATTTCCTCACTTTCTCCAAATTTTTTCTGGTCCCCCCAGGTGGGATTTCTTTACTTGGCTCAGTTATTAGCATCCACGTATGGAAATGGACAGGTATCTCTTTCAGGATAACTATGAAGACTCTGCTCCTCACAGTTCTGTAGGTCAAGGCCTCATGCACACGGCCATTGTTTTCATCCGCATCCAAGCCGCAGTTTTGGCGGCTCGGATGCGGACCCATTCACTTCAATGGGGCTGCAAAAGATGCGGACAGCACTCCGTGTGCTGTCCGCATCCGTTGCTCTTTTCCGTGGTCCGCTAAAAAAAATATAACCTGTCCTATTCTTGTCCGCGTTTTGCAGACAAGAATAGGCAGTTATATTAATGGCTGTCCGTGCCGTTCTGCAAATTTAGGAATGCACACGGACGCCATCCGTGTTTTGCAGACCGCAAAACGCACAGCGGTCTTGTGCATGAGGCCATAGGTTAATTTCAGATATGTGGAATCTTTCACTTGATGTTCTCCACACTGTGACGTGTCTGGGAAATCCACCTTCTTCCTTATGTCTACCTGCGGGGAATGACTAATGGTATGAAATGACGTCTACTCCATTATCAGTCGCAGTCATACATTTTATGTACATGTTATTACAGCAATATAAGGCTGAGTTCACACGGGCGAGATTTCCGTGCGGGTGCAATGCGTGAGCATCCGCAAGCAAGCATCCGCAAGTAAGTGCGGATGCGGTGTGATTTTCACGCACGGTTGCTAGGAGACGATCAGGATGGGGACCCGATCATTATTATTTTCCCTTATAACATGGTTATAAAGGGAAAATAATAGCATTCTGAATACAGAATGCTTAGTACAATAGGGCTGGAGGGGTTACATTTTTTTTTTTTTTTAACTCACCTTAATCCACTTGTTCGCGCAGCCGGCATCTCTTCTGTCTTCATCTGTGAGGAAAAGGACCTGTGGTGATGTCACTGTGCTCATCACATGGTCCATCACATGATCTTTTACCATGGTGATGGATCATGTGATGAGCGCAGTGACGTCATCACAGGTCCTTTACCTCACAGATGAAGACAGAGATGCCGGCTGCGCGAACAAGTGGATTAAGGTGAGTTAATATATTTTTTTTTAACCCCTCCAGCCCTATTGTACTATGCATTCTGTATTCAGAATGCTATTATTTTCCCTTATAACCGCGCGATAAAAACTGAACAACGGAACGCAATCGCAGTCAAAACTGACTGCAATTGCGTACCTACTCGCGCGGGTTTGCCGCAATGCACCCGGGACGCATCCTGAACAAATCCGTCACGCCCGTGTGAACCCAGCCTAACAGGTTCAGTAAATCGGCAGAACATTGGTAGATGATAGAAATCCCACGATTCATTCCATCCGCTCCGTTCTCCTATCTCCAGCCCAGCAATCCATGAATGAATCACGTTAGATAATACAGCATTAATAAGTGAAGAGTGATGAACACCTCTCTCATGATCAGAATGAAGACAGTAGCTGTCTCTCTAATCGCATCACAGGCACCAATGAACAGTGGGATAAAGCTGACATTGACATTACATCGTCTGTACATTCACAGGGTTTGTATTTTTTACTGCAATCTGCAGAACTTGATCAGTTAAGTCCCGGCATGGTCGGCAGCATGTCTACTTTGGACGTAGATATCATAACATCCTCCATTATCCTAATGATTAGAAGGAAGCCTTCAGCATATCCGATCGCACCCTATGTACAGACATGGTAGTGCCAGCAGTCCGGCATCTCTTATTCTGGTTTATTGTGGCATTGCTGACTCGATCACACCCTAGTGTATTAGATCACATGGCAGGTGACAGGGTGGTAGGTTTGTCTGCTCAAATGTCTTGTCCGGTGATATTGTACTTGACTTTTATGCAGCAGATTCATGAGCCATGTAGATTGTCTCCAGACCACGTGAATCGGGTATAAAAATTCTCCTTCACATTCATTGCTGAATCAGAAGTGTGTGAACATGGCCTAACATGCAGAGCTGCAGTGAAAAGCATGAGGGTTGGACAAATGCAGTACTTGCGTATCATTTTCAAGCTCCCCTCTAGACTTATTCTATAAAGTAGCATGCATACACTAAAGGTGCGCCTATACCTTTGATGTATGTTGGCTGAACCCATCGATGGTAGCGCTACTGGCCAGTCATCTAATGTATCTGGCGGTGATGGGACACAAGCGTCGGGCTGCTGCATTTCAACATGTCCGATCCTTTGTTCTCACGGGAGGTAAGTCACTCCCAGGGGAGTATGGCAGTGCTTTATTTCCCCCTCCCTGAGGAGCACATAGAAGAGCATGTTTCAGGTGGCCCCATATTGAAGGAAGATATTCTGATGACCCACGGGTCGCTGTTTTTGGGGTATGCGGGCCACCTCTTCTAGTGCTTTACCTTTATATGTGGAAATGCTATTAGAATAAAGTGATGTTCTGCCTGCCTCGGTGGTATAAACTGTAATTACTCCGCACGTCCGTGGGATCCCATCTGGGACTGTGTAATATAGTCCTATAATATTAATCAGGAAGAAATGAATTTGATGTTGCTGATACCCATCAAATCTAAGTGACCCACATTCTGAAGGATAGCTGAGGCCAGTGCTGTCAGTCTGTAAAGATTAGTCACCGTGTTATGCTTTTTCCCATTTACGTAATCATGTTTTGTTGTCAACCTTTCATCGGCATCTCTGTTTTTAATATAGTTTTATTTAAAATGACTGAAGTGAAATTGATAGTGCAGCACGGCTCATCTAGATCCTTCACCATACCATTCAGCTGGTATGTAGTGAAACACTGGGAGTAAATCGAAGATGGACGCTTTCCTCCATTTGGCCTCTTCTATATGTGTTACATATGTGTCAGCGGAGAAGGGACTGCAGTAGTCAGAACATCGGTATCAGGAATATTTCATATTACCATAGGAAGTAGTCTCCCCTTCTGCATACCAAACCTTCACTGCAAAGTCCTTGACGGTGCCCCTGACTCATGTGAAGAGGATGTGTCCTATATTACAGAGGATCTGGCACCACGCAATGCAGTGCAATCTGCAGACAGCATGGTATAGAGCAGGAGGAGCTGAGCAGATTGATATATAGTTTTATGGGAAAGATTCAGTAAAACCTGTAATTTATACATTTATATTCCTGCTCCTTCTTTGTTCAAGGGGAAGTGTTATCAGTGACTGATGATGTTCCCTGTATACACACTTACAGAGAGAATGCTGTCAATCACTGATAACACCTCCCTGTATACAACTATCAGTGACTGACAGCTATCTCTGTATACACACTTACACAGAGAATGCTATCAATCACTGATAACACCTCCCCTGTGTACAACTAGCAGTAACTGACAGCTCTCTTTGTATACACACTTACACAGAGAATGCTATCATTCACTAATAACACCTCCCTGTGTACAGCTATCAGTGACTGACAGCTCTCTCTGTATACACACTTACACAGAGAATGCTATCATTCACTAATAAAACCTCCCTGTGTACAGCTATCAGTGACTGACAGCTATCTCTATATACACACTTACACAGAGAATGCTATTAATCACTGATAACACCTCCCTGTGTACAGCTATCAGTGACTGACAGCTATCTCTATATACACACTTACACAGAGAATGCTATTAATCACTGATAACACCTCCCTGTGTACAGCTATCAGTGACTGACAGCTATCTCTATATACACACTTAGGCCTATGCACATGACCGTGGTGTGTTTTTTTGTAGTCCGCAAAACACGGATGGCGTCCGTGCGCATTCCACAATTTGCGGAACGGCACGGACAGCCTTTACATATAACTGCATATTCTTATCCGCAAAGCGTGGACAAGAATAGGACATGTTATATTTTTTTTGCGTGGCCATGGAACGAAGCAACGGATGCGGACAATAAAAACCTCATCTTGCGGCCCCATTGAAGTTAAGGGGTCCGCATCCGAGCCGCCAAAACGGCGGCTCGGATGCAGACCAAAACAACGGCCGTGTGCATGAGGCCTTACACAGATAATACTATCAGTCACTGATAAGACTTTCCACGTGTACAACTGAAGTCAGAAAAAGATGAGATTTAAATGTATAAATTACAAGTTTTACAGAATCTTTTGCCATAAAACTATACTTTATATCAATCTGCTCAGCTCCTCCTGCTCTATAGCATGATGACTGCAGATTGTATTGTATGGTAGCACTAGCGGGTTCCTTTTAAATGTAATGATTGAAACTAAAAGTATGTAGAAAAGATATACCGTGGGTCATTTATTAAGACTGGTATTTCCCGCGTCGCTGGAGATTGCGCTTCATTTATGATGAGGTTCGGCCCTTATCATAAATGTATTGCATCCTCCGCCAGTCCATGAACCTATAATGAAATCTACTACAGTTTTTAGCGGGCCCGATGGCCCGCCCATTCCACTTTCCTCTGCACCACCTTTTTGGAAATTGAGGTGGGCGGAGTAACAATGCCACTTGCACCTAAACTTAGGTGCATTGGTGTTTTAAAATCTACAAACCAGTGGTTTGCGACATTTTTACACCAGAAATATGGCGTAGGGATTTTGTAAATGACCCCGAGTGTGTTTGGAATTCTTTTATTTTGTAGCAATTTGTTTTATTCCTAAAAACCTCAGGGCTTTGCCAAACTAGGTGGGAAAAAAGTGTCTCAGGCACTTGAGGCTCATTTACCTGCATAGCGCCAGTTGTCAGGTAGAAGGTGTTTCTTCCTGACAGTTGGCTGCTCGCTGGTGGAGGAGACCGCTGTAATTACATCACCTCCACTATTGCGATCTCTTGTCCTCATACATCTGCACTGTTTCTGGGCAGCAGATCACTGTTTAGACAGCACAATCTGCTGCCCAGAAAGGATAGTTTAGATGCCTGCACGAATGACAGGACCACCCGATGGACGAGAGTTTTGCTCATTCATCGGGGTGATTGGCGGCACATTTACACGGATTTCAGAAACCATCGTTCACAGGAATGTTAGTTCTTGATAATCTGCCCGATTATCTGGATGTGTTAATCCACCTTTAGTAAATGTGGTGCATAGTCGTTAGTAAATCTGCCCCATTGGTTTGATACAGAGGCTGAAAACCATAACTGGTCATTATCTGCATGAGTATTATCATGTATGTGATATCTACTCCCTACCCCCAAAGAAGTGTCCGAATATTGCTCCGTTATTAGCGTCCACGTATGGAAATGGACAGGTATCTCTTTCAGGATAGCTATGAAGACTCAGCTCCTCACGGTTCTGTAGGCCATAGGTTGATTTCAGACATGTGGGATTCTTCACTTGATGTTCTCCACACTGTGACGTGTCTGGGAAATCCACCTTCTTCCTTATGTCTACCTGCGGGGAATGACTAATGGTATGAAATGACGTCTACTCCATTATCAGTCGCAGTCATACATTTTATGTACATGTTATTACAGCAATATAACAGGCGCAGAACATCGGTAGATGATAGAATTCCTACGATTCATTCCATCCGCTCCGTTCTCCTATCTCCAGCCCAGCAATCCATGAATGAATCACGTTAGATAATACAGTACAATACAATAATAAGTGAAGACTAAGCCCTGGCTCTGAGGAAACCCTCTCTTAAAGGGAATGTTTAGCATGCAGACAGGGATACAGCCACAGCACAGATAGCTCAGAGGTTAGGTCTGGACATAGACCTCTTCCTTATCAGGATGGCTTTTGCTCCCTAGGTGGGGACAATGCAGGAGAAATTAGGTCACAGGATCTCTGTATCAAATTGGTTACTGATCTGGGTGCCATTAAGTTCCTTCCTATCACCCAGGCCAAATATTTCCTTCTCCTCTCATCACTCCACCGTCTACTGTAACTGAACCAATGCCTTTCATATCTGGGTGATATGGGGTCAGTTCTGAAGACATCTCCCTTGTCAGGGCGGCTGTTCTGCTAGCTAGGCAGGATCTTTATCGGGACTTTATAGGGAGAGTCACATGAATTATGATATATTTTATGCTATTATTATGTTTTAGAGTAATCACTTATTTCTGTGATTTATTATTCTTTTTTTCTCCTTTGATATTGGCATTACAGTGTTGACAGTTTAAAGGTGGCCACGTTGAGCACGGTGTCTGCTCTGCTGAGCAGAATCTAGTTTTATGTCTATCGCTCATGCTGGGCTTCAGTGTAATTATCGAGTCTCAGTCTTATTTCCTCATACACTCATTTCCTTCAGTAACGGTAACTGTCTCCTTCAGGAAATCAAGACTCAGGGTCATTACAATCATGGTTACAGCACTGAATCCGTGGGACGGAAAAGCCACATGGACGACTATAGTACATGGGACATTGTCAAAGCCACACAGTAAGTATTCACGCTTAAGAGCATGTCCTCCAATGTTTCTACTGCTCATGTTGTTTCAGGATCCATTTCTGGTCCTACCAGATTCCATTGACTTACTAGTCAGGGTTCGGTGTTTTTTCCCCCCCTAGCGTCCTAAGCTATTCTGGCCATCAAAGAGTAACAGAAACGTCATAATTGGCCTGAATTAGCACGACTGGCACAATTTCTAGATAATAGCAGTGACAGTCCCTATACATACTACAAAATCCGAGGTTTTTATTGTTAGAGGTGCAGTCCTCTTTCATACGATTTATCTACTGTCCTAATGTGTTCCATTTTTTATCTTTATTACCTGCCGTTACCCTTTTAGGGTTGGTTCTCCGTTTTTCTGTTAGAGAAGTCCAAACTCCTCCTTTTCCTTCCCATAAACAAAAGCTGTTCACAGGATAGATGATAAATATATGACCACAGGGACCCCCACCGATCACGAAAACGGAGATGCCTGAGTGGATCAAACGTTTATCACCAGACATGTCTGTTTAGTAACTACTTGCATTCCCCACGTAATAACAATTCTGGAACATCTATGATGTGCTGTGCCTCTATTATTCCTGCTAAAAGTAATAAATGAATTGCTTGAAGTTTGCAGGGAAGGTCCAGATGGGTGTTACCAGTTGGGGGCGTGTCCCTGCACAGTCTGACACTGGCTGCAATGATTGGATAATGTTAGACTCTGCAGGGATACCCCCACCATCTGGATCTTTATTGCCAACTCCTAGTAATTAATTCATAACTTCTAGTAGAAATAATACAGGAATGGCACATCACAGAGTTATAAGAACAGATGCTCCAGAAGTGTTATTACATGGGGAATGTATGTAGTTACTAAAGAGAGATATATCTGGAGAGGTGACAGGTCCTCTTTAAGGGGTTGTACAGTTTGTAAAAATCTTGTTCCTACACTCAGGGGACTTGTGAAAACCGGGCCACTAGGGGGGATCTGGGGGGTTTGGCCACTAAGGGGAGCTCAGCGAAGGTGGCTTTATTTTTGTATGAATCCAGTGAAGCAGTGAGCTCCCCCATTGGTTGTCAGACTTGGTTTAAGAAAGAGAGTTTTTTTTCCGCAGTCCAGGGACTGTGGTGGTATTGCATCTCGGTCCCATTCACTTGAATGGGTACGAGTGGCAATACCAAACACGGCTCATGCACAGGAGCTATATCAAGGCCCTGGTTGTTTGCCGGCCAAGTTATATTTTTTAATGGCACCATTTTGGGGTATATTTAAAAGGGTTTTCCTAGGATTTTTATACTGATGACTTATTCTCAGGATAGGCTGATCAGCTGTTTTGAGAAGGCACTGGTGCTGGTGTGAGGGCTGCAGCCTTCTCCGTGCTTGCCAAGCTCAGTACCGTACATAGTATAGCGGCTGTGCTTACTGTCGTGCTCAGCCCCATTCACTTTTAGGCCACGTGACCAATGAATGGGTCATCACTGGCCTAGGAAAAGCTGAGAGAAGGCCGGTGCCTTCGTAAACAGCTGGTCAGCGGGGGTCCCGGCTGTCAAACCCCACCAATCAGATACTGATGACCTGATGTTTTTTATTGGTGGCATTTTGGGGTACATGTGTAGTCATAAACTCATATTGCGGCTGTAATTTTTATGTGGACTACATTTCTCTCCTTGTAATCTGCACTTGTGGTTTTTACAGTAAGCTTCTGATTCTCTTTTACATAAAGTGCTTTTTTTTTGTTTTTATGAATGGGAAATGGTGGGACAACATTTAAAAGCCTTCAAATCTGAAAGTCAGAAAACCCGCAATGCATACATTATATGGCGAAGCGCAGTCAGCATTCGTCTGCTAATATTGTTTCCTCCTTTCGTCTTCTCTTCAGGTATGGAATCTACGAGCGCTGCAGAGAGCTGGTGGAGGCAGGCTACGATGTGCGACAGCCTGACAAAGAGAATGTTACTCTGCTTCACTGGGCTGCCATCAACAACCGGATAGATCTAGTGAAGTGAGTAGAACTTCAGAAGGGTGGCAAGGAAAGTTGCCTTGTCATAGACACAGGGGAAGCGTACTGTCTGCGGGCTTCAAAATCACTGCTGTGCAAAGAGGAGGATAGGTGATGCAGTGTGTGCCACAGTCATGTAAACCGCTCCACAGGAGAAGAGTAAAACTTGATTTGGCATTGGTTGCTGATCCCTAAGTGATTGTCATCTCAGAAGAGCAAATGGCCAGTCAGTCAAGACCCTTTGTCCACACTTGCCGTTTTGGCAGAATTTCCATGTGCTTCAGGACTGAACTTTTTTTTCTGAAAGGGCAGCAGTGAGTGTGATATCTGTTTCTTTATTAGTTTAGGGAGAGTGTGTCAGCAGTTTTGACCATGTTAAACTGCTGGCAACACTAGGTAGGGGCTGGGGAGAGTAAGGAAAGCATACCCTTCGTGGAGCTTTTATTATCAGGAGTAGTGTGAATGTGAACTTTTATTCTGCTTTTACAGCCCATCCTGTGACAGACCTGTGAAGCAGCACAATGCAGAGAACACTTCACAGTGAGGCTCTGCCTCCTGGGCAATTAATAAGCAGAATAAAACTTCATATTCACATTAGTCCTGATAATAAAAGCCGACAAATGATATGTTTGTACTGTTCCCCACAGCACCTACCTAATGCATTCGGTAGTTTAGCATGGTCCAAACGGACTCCATTAATGTTTATTTAGTGGACTGCGAATTAGGTGGAAGTGAGACCCCTAGTGGTCATGACTTTACAACTTTATTATTATTATTATTATTATTATTATTTTTTAAGATGGAAGCAGGCAAATTTTTTAAATGAAGTGATTTATAAATGTGCTAGTTACAGCATTTGCTATTAAATGAAATTGTGTGAAAGTACAGTTACTCTTTAAAAACATAAATGTAGCATTCACAACTTGTAGTGAATGCCTATAAAAATGCTTGACACCCACCTGACACATATACAGTATATATAGTGGATGGACCAGGTCCTTATTATATATACATATGTATGTAAAGGTTGCTGCCTGTGTCAGTGGACAGTCGAATGTCGGGTACCCGGGTCCTCTGTTCTCGTACACACAATGCTCTATGAGATGGAGGTGTTACTGCCTCTGTAAATCCTGGTGGTATGTGACTAACCTCCGTATTAACAGGATTCTGGTAGCAGGAGGCTAGACCCAGCATAGCCCTAATATTCATAGTAGTCGTTATAACTGCTGACTTCCCTGCTGCTACAGGACAACTTTTGTGTGAAAAAAAAAATGTAAAGTCCTCTGGTGGTTTATATTGACCACTAAGGAACGGATTATAAAAAAAAAGATAATATATATTCTGGAAATTATCCATAAATGCCCCCCCCCCCCAACCTTCCCAAAGAAGACCACTCCCTCCACCCACCATTGTCAATCAGAATTAATGGTCTGTGATGACTAATTACAGTTCAGGATACCCCTCTATAATTACCAGATTATTTATTTGGATAACTTAAACCTAAAAATCGTAAAATAATTTGAATGGATCCAATGTATTACGTGGTTGTGCTGAGTCCTCCTAAAAAGTAGCCAGTTTTTCCAAAGGTTCTCTACTCCGGTGAATGTTACAGATACCACACATGACGTGATATTCCCTTCTAGGACATGTGGAAAGGGCTTTTCTAAAATGGGATAACCCCTTAGTGGTAGTAATACTGAGAAAAAAAAAACGCCTTTCATTTGATAACTGATTATTGTCCTTATTTGCAGGTTCTACATATCTAAAGGTGCTATTGTGGATCAACTTGGAGGTGATTTAAACTCCACTCCTCTTCATTGGGCAACTAGGTAAGGATGGAGTTAATGTGGGCAACATATGCAAGTGGTTTACTGACAAATGCTGAGATGGCATTCAGAAATATTGCTGCCCCCTACATCAGTCCCTGTCACAGTCTAACGTAATCCCTATCTCAAATACATACAAGGATAGTAATATATATTTTATATTTTCTTTTGTCTATGGTCATATAATTTTAATATATTTTTGGCTTGTGAGAGCAGATTAGAAGGAAACCTGTAGGAAATCCAACCTTTGGCTGAAGTTGAACAGTAAAATGTAGGTTGCCTAGAAATTGATGAACATCATTTTGTCAGCATATTCAATTTATAACAAAGAGACTTATAGATATAACCTGTTCGCTACCAGCGCTGTAGTGTACAGTGCAGTGGGCCTCATGGCCTCTGCTGTTTCAATAATGCTGATCATGGTCATTAAAGCCTATAGAGGTTGTGATCAAGTGAGATCACGGCATCTAAAGGGTAAAAATCATGGTAGCTTGTTACCGGAATCCTCTGCGTCCAATGAGGTTGCTGGTAATTGAATTCAATACACTGGGTCTCCCTGAAGAGACCCAGGGTATTTAAGCTGCAATTCTTATTTTGGCCAGCAGGTTGACAGGCCAACATAAGAAATGGCCAATTCTGTACACAAATCATGGATCTAAAAGACCCATGAGGGTTCAGAATAAAAAAAAAAAAATGATTTTGTAGGCTCAAATACGAGCTTCAAAATCATAAAGTTTTAAAAATATATAAAAGTTTGAATCACCCCTCTTTCTGTAGAATAAAAACATAAATAAATAACAAAAAATATAAACATCATGGGCATAACTGCGTCCGAAAAACGCCCCCTACTATTAAAATCTAAAAATATTTTTCAATACAGTGAATGACGTAACAGAAAAAAGGCTCAAAATTGCCAATTTGCATTTTTTTAAATTGAAATTGAAAATGAGTCCCCGACACAGCTCAGTAGATATAAATATAAAAAAGTTATGGGGGCCAAAATATGGTGAAGTAAAAAACAATTGTTCTTTTTCAAAGTTCAAATTTATTTTTACACTATTTTTAGACATAAATCCTATACGCATGTGGAATCGTTGTAATCAAACTGACCCAGAGAATGACAGGCATGGGTCAGTTTTGCCGAAAGGCAACACCGTCGGAACAAAACCTGCAAAATGGTGGAGGAACTGGTTTTTGTTTTTTCCCCAATTCCACCCCATTTGGAAATTCTTTTCCTCTTCCCACTACATTTGTATGCCATATTAAATGGTGGAATTAGAAAGTACAACTTGTCCCTCAAAAAATAAGCCCTCATACAGCTATGTTAATCGGAAAAATAGAAAAAAGCTATGTCTCAAGGAAGATAGGGAACTAAAATGAAAACGAGAAATCCTCCGGTATCCCAAGGGGGTTATCCGGCTTGTGGAAAATGTTAGAAAACAAAGAAATGACCAACCCTCACCTCTTCTTTCCCGCAGTGATCCAGTGCAGCAGCTCGGGAGCTCCTACCGGTCGTGTGACCGCTGCCGTACATGTGACCACTGATTGGCTGCAGCAGGCACATGCTGGCCTCCTGTAAATAATGGCAAAGTGGATCGCAGAAGCTGCTGTGCTGGATCACCAAGGGAAATTAGTGTTGCTGTAGTACTGGCTTTATGGCTTCCATGCCTGAGCGGTGATGCCAGTAGTATGGCACTTGCCCTCTGAGGCCACTGATTTGGACTGATTCATTATCACTAGTAGATGTCATCGATAACTTGCAAAAGTTCTTCCTTTATTTTATGTATAATATACACTGCTCAAAAAAATAAAGGGAACACAAAAATAACACATCCAAGATCTGAGTTAATTAAATATTATTCTGAAATACTTTGTTCTTTACATAGTTGAATGTGCTGACAACAAAATCACACAAAAATAAAAAACTGGAAATCAAATTTTTCAACCCATGGAGGTCTGGATTTGGAGTCACACTCAAAATTAAAGTGGAAAAACACACTACAGGCTGATCCAACTTTGATGTAATGTCCTTAAAACAAGTCAAAATGAGGCTCAGTAGTGTGTGTGGCCTCCACGTGCCTGTATGACCTCCCTACAACACCTGTGCATGCTCCTGATGAGGTGGCGGACGGTCTCCTGAGGGATCTCCTCCCAGACCTGGACTAAAGCATCTGCCAACTCCTGGACAGTCTGTGGTGCAACATGACGTTGGTGGATAGAGCGAGACATGATGTCCCAGATGTGCTCAATTGGATTCAGGTCTGGGGAACGGGCGGGCCAGTCCATAGCATCAATGCCTTTGTCTTGCAGGAACTGCTGACACACTCCAGCCACATGAGGTCTAGCATTGTCTTGCATTAGGAGGAACCCAGGGCCAACCGCACCAACATATGGTCTCACAAGGAGTCTGAGGATCTCATCTCGGTACCTAATGGCAGTCAGGCTACCTCTGGCGAGCACATGGAGGGCTGTGCCGCCCTCCAAAGAAATGCCACCCCACACCATTACTGACCCAATGCCAAACCGGTCATGCTGGAGGATGTTGCAGGCAGCAGAACGTTCTCCACGGTGTCTCCAGACTCTGTCACTTCTGTCACATGTGCTCAGTGTGAACCTGCTTTCATCTGTGAAGAGCACAGGGCGCCGCACGGTGTTGGGCTGTAAGCACAACCCCCACCTGTGGACGTCGGGCCCTCATATCACCCTCATGGAGTCTGTTTCTGACCGTTTGAGCAGACACATGCACATTTGTGGCCTGCTGGAGGTCATTTTGCAGGGCTCTGGCAGTGCTCCTCCTGTTCCTCCTTGCACAAAGGCGGAGGTAGCGGTCCTGCTGCTGGGTTGTTGCCCTCCTACGGACTCCTCCACGTCTCCTGATGTACTGTGGTCAACACCTGTAGAACCACTCCTTTATTGGGGGCGTCTTGCTAATTGCCTATAATTTCCACCTGTTGTCTATCCCATTTCCACAACAGCATGTGAAATTGATTGTCACTCAGTGTTGCTTCCTAAGTGGACAGTTTGATTTCACAGAAGTGTGACTGACTTGGAGTTACATTGTGTTGTTTAAGTGTTCCCTTTATTTTTTTTGAGCAGTGTATTTTTTCAGTATTAAAACGCAAGAAAAATTATATAAGTGTGGTATCGTTGTAACCGTACTGACCTGAAGAATGAAGGTCAATTTTACCGCATAGTGTACAGTGTAAAAAAAATATATATACATTCTACCCCATTTTGAATCTTTTTTTCTGCTTCCTACTACATGGTATGCAACTGTAAATGGTGCCATTAGAAAGTACAACTTGTCCCGCAAAAAATAAGCCCTCATAAGGCTATGTGAATGGGAAAAATAAAAAAGTTAGGACTATGGGAAGGCGGGGAATGAAAAACGAAAACGCAAAAAAGCAAAATCCCACGGTCCTCAAAGGGTTAATGAGTTGAGTCAGTGGAACTAAATATTTAATTGCGTCTGTAAGCCACACCAGTTTGGTCATGGCTACTTTGTATCTTCTCTTCTGGATTGTAACTCCATTGCTGTGGCCTTTTCTGTCCTTGGTCTAACCTTGATACAAAGAAAAGGAAGTGCTTTCATGTATCATCTGTAAGCTATATCCTGCATGTCTTTCAGACAGGGGCATCTCTCCATGGTGGTCCAGTTGATGAAATATGGCGCTGACCCCTCACTTATAGATGGAGAAGGCTGCAGCTGTATTCACCTAGCCGCCCAGTTTGGACATACCTCAATTGTGGCATATCTTATAGCGAAGGGGCAGGTGGGTGCGCTTTATTTATATTGTGCTTTTACTTATGTTTGTGAATAGAATTTGTAGAGCCCGTTCGTTTATATTTGAACCCCCTACTTGTTTAGGATGCAAACATTAGCATATGGGTACATTCACACCACTGTACGCCGGATGTGGACCTATTGACTTGAATGGGTTCGCAATCCTCAAGATGCAGATCAGAGGCACTCGGAAGAACTTCCGTTGGCTTTTGGGTCCATGCCTCTTTACTACATAAGATGGGATATGTCCTATCTTTTGCTGTATATTGCGGATCGCGGACCAATTCAAGTCACTGGGTCTGTGCTGCGATATGGGATTCACACAGCAATTTGCCGTCCGCAGCACGGGCATGGACTGCTTAGATTTGTGTTAATGTACCCCAAATTAAATATATTTTTTTGTGACTTTTATAAGTATCTTTACAAAAATGTAGGGATCGACCGAAATTGATTTTTTAGGGCCGATACCGATAATTTGTGAACTTTCAGGCCGATAGCCGATAATTTATACCGATATTCTGGGAATTTTCATTTTTGAAAAAAATTATTTCCTACACAAATCTGCTGAAAATTAATATGTTTATTGTTAACGTGTATTTTTTTTGGGGTAAATCTTTCTTTTTCATTTATACTTTAATATTTTTTTTACTAACTTTTAGCCCCCTTAGGGACTAGAACCCTTGTCCTATTCACCCTGATAGAGATCTATCAGGGTGAATAGGATCTCACACTGTCCCTGCTGCTCTGTGCTTTGTGCACACAACAGCATGGAGCTTACCATGGCAGCCAGGGCTTCAATAGCGTCCTGGCTGCCATGGTAACCGATCAGAGCCCCAGGATTACACAGCTGGGGCTCCGATCGGAGGAGCAGGGGATCCTGTGGCCACTGCCACCAATGATTAATACTGGGGGGGCGCACTGTGCCACCAACGTTTTTAATACTGGGATGGGGGGCGCACTGCACCACCAATGATTAATACTGGGGGGGTTGGGGGGGCGCACTGCGCCCCCAATGAAGAGAAATCTCATTAATTCATATACCGGAGGCGGGAGCTGGCTGCAGAATCACATAGCCGGCTCCCGACCTCTATGAGCGGTAGCTGCGATCCGCGGCATCTAAGGGGTTAACTACCGCAGATCGCAGCTACCGCTCAGAGGTCGGGAGCCGGCTATGTGATTCTGCAGCCAGCTCCCGCCTCCTGTATATGAATAAATGAGAGATTTATCTTCATTGGTGGAGCGGTGGCCACAGCCCCTCCCCTTCTTTTGTCCTCTCTCCGCTAACTGGCGGCAGCAGCAGCACAGGGGGAGGGAGACGCTACTTCCTTCTCCCCTGTGCTGCTGAGGGAACACTGAGAGCAGCGCGTTCTGTGTTCCCAATACATTATCGGAATATCTGCAAAATAGATGCCGATAACGGTCAAAATACTGAATATCGGTCGATAATATCGGTAAAACCGATAATCGGTCGATCCCTACAAAAATGTATTGAAATTCCAGATTGAATTTTTACAATCATCTCTGACTACAAGTTGCACAGACTATCCCAGAATCCCTCAATATTAATGCTTCCAAAAACACTATATTTTCTTATACCAGAGGTCCAGATTTACTAATCCTGTAGATGATGTAGACACTTTTGTCTAACTCTACCAACTATTTAATTTTCTATCTTTAGTGTTTTTTTAAACAAATGTTGGCTTCTTTCACACACATTTCTTCTTTATTACGTCTTAAAGGGGTTGTCCACAATTTTTTATATTGATGTCCTATCCTCTGGCTAGGTCATCAATATCAGATTGGCACCCCCGCCAGTCAGCTGTTTTGAAGAGGGGGCAGTGCTTGTCTCTTAATTGCTTACCTGCTCACCGTCACAACTGCAGCAGCGGGCAGGTGTAATTACAACTATGGCGTCCCCATTCTCTTCAATTGGACAGCTCCTTTCCTTTCACTTGAACAGGAAGGAGACGTCCCATTGAAGTGAATGGGACGACTTAGATGTAATTACACCTGCCCGCTGCTGCAGTTGTGACAGTGAGCAGGTAAGCAATGAAGAAAAGGCAGTGCATGTACGAGCGCTGCGGTCTCTTCAAACAACTGATCGGCGGGGGTGTCGATTTGATATTGATGACCTATCCAGAGGATAGCAGACAACCCCTTTTAATAATTTTGGCACACAGTACACCCACAGAGTTTGCTATTAATGGAGAGATTTAGCCTCCGATTGAGCCATAATTCTGGGGCACAACAGTTTTAAACAATTTTTCTGCAGCGCCCAACATGGGTTGTGGGGCTTAGCGGAAAATGGGTGTACACTTACTAATACTGTGAACACACATGTAAATACTGTGTCTCATGTTTTGTTGGTGCTATTCACATTTGCGAAGACATTGGAATTCAGTGCATTTGGAAATTTGTTGTTGTAATTTGCCCAAGAACACCCCAGAGTGTGAGCCAGTTGTCTGTAGTTGGTACCTTTATTACATTCATGGATGGCCTCATGATAATACACTGTTTGTGATGTCATCATCTGGGATCTAGGCATGGCTTTATTAGAAACACTTTTTGTGATGTCATACATAATCAGGAAGTGATCCACTTACCTGTGATATCATAATCTGGTGTGTTTCCTTCCTCCACTGACCATAGAGCTGAGAGCAGGGAAGTATAGAGATGACGGTGCAACTGGACCGTTACACCAACATGGTTGTCGCTATGAGAGGGCAGCGCTCTACATGATCATTAGGGAAAAGAGCTCAAGGAGTCTGTGCAGGAGTGAAATGGGCAGGGTGGTGGGTGTTTACCCCGAGATAGTGTAGCTGGCACAACACAGGAACATATATTCCCATTTTCACCCTGGCAGGCCCTCTGATATGAGCATCGGAGCATGCTGTGTGATTCGGTGCTTTTTCTGGAGATCTGGTGATGTACCAGGCTCTCCATGGGTAAGCTAGGCAGAGGCTTCCGACTAGCTCTGGTGATGTCACCGGCACTAATGGGCGGGCTTCTCTAAAACGGCTAGGGCATCTCTAAAGCCCGCCCATTACTGCCAGTGACGTCACCGGGATCACTGCTGGGCAGAAGCCTCCACCTAGCAGTGTTAGAAATATGAACAAACAGCCCTTGCCCTGCGTGATCCAGAGGGGGGCAAGGGAGAGTATCGGAGCATGAATTCAGCTCTGAACCTGGACAACCCCTTTAGGAGGCTGTCCTACATCCATTTAAAATGGAAGGCTAGCTGGACAGTGTGTTAAAATACTTTTGATAGCCCTGTATACATTCAGTTGACCACTACTGACCAGTCAGTGGCCCCAGTGGTTACGTGTGCAGAAATGGTAAGGACAGTAGCTGCTGTGGTGGAACAACTGAACTGTCATATGGCAAGTGCTGGTTTTATGACACTGTCCATCCAGCTTTTCATTTTCAGCGGATGTCAGACAGCCCCTTAAACAGTTGCAGTCTTTGTACAGACGCTTGGCAATTACGGTCTCAAGATAAACTGGCTTCAGAAGTTCAAGAATTCATGATAAGATGGTGTAAACTCGGGGGTAATGCGGCAAAGTTGCCCTCTTTGCCTGTTTTCCCGGTGGAGTAGGCAGTTGATATTTACTATGGGGTAGTGAGATGTTTGGTGGGCGGAGCCACAGTTTTAGCCCGATTTTTATCATTGTGATTTGAATTTTTTTTTTTTTTTTTTTTTTTTTTTTTTTAAAGCCGTGCACTGCAGTCCTATGGGGGAGTACTTTAGACTAAAAAATTTGTACTTTGTCCAAAAAATTGAACAAATTGTGTGGGATATTTTGTAAATCTGTCACAAAAATGGTTTTGAAAAAAGCAGACACTTCAAAAAGAAAAAAATAATCAGTCAATTAGCATCTTGATACATTACCTCCCTTAGACTAGACAGACTAAAACTACACCAGATTTATCACAGTGACTGATGCTGGATAATCTGGCTCACCATTTGGGCTCATGCACACGACTGTATGTATTTTGCAGTCCGCAAAAAATACGGATGACGTCCGTGTGCATTCCGTATTTTGCGAAACGGAACAGCTGGCCCTTCATAGAACAGCACTATCCTTGTCCGTAATGCGTACAATAATAGGACATGTTCTATTTTTTTGCGGAACGGACATGCGGAAACGGAATGCACACGGAGTAACTTCAGGTTTTTTTTGCGGACCCGTTGAGGTGAATGGTTCCGCATACGGTCCGCAAAAAAAACGGAACGGACACCGAAAGAAAATACGTTTGTGTGCATGAGCCCTTAGTCTAAGTTTCCATCAGTTGGCTTTCTTTATGCCAATTTTGGTGCATTATTAGTGCGCATTTGCATTGCAAACACAGCCGATTCCGGTAGGTCATACTCTTTCTAGCTAAGCCATGCTGCGTTTTCAGATGTGGTAATGTGGTTGAACGCTTTTACGCCAGTTTTTGTGGCAGGTTACTCCAAAACTGTCGGGCATTTTTCTCATAAATCTCCCCCAATGAGTTTTATTATTAGTGTCATATCTTTTGTTACATTGCATAGCCAGCAGAGGGCGCACACATCCTTTTTACAGAAAATGAACATAGAAGCTCACACATTTGTCTGTAATCATTTTAGCAATGATATAAAGGATCTGTTTCTTTGGGGGGAAAATACCCATTCTAGTTTTTGAGTATGGCCACATGAGGCATAAATGCTGCGGATTCTCCAGTGCGGAAATGCATGCAGCAAATCCACAACATTTACAGTACTGACAAAGTGGCTAAAACCTAAGAAATGTCATCCATACACTGTGGAGGAAACAAACAGCGTAAACTGACTTTACACCACGGGTTTTCAATCTGCAATCATATGAGTGCAAAGCCCTTCAGAAAGGTAATCATTAGGGGTGCCGGGAGGATAGGTCATCCGTATTTGCAGCCTGGACAACCCCTTTAAGGAGAAATAAAGAAATAAAATAATACCAGTATCAATGCACTACAATACTCATCGAAAACATACTACAAGAAAATAGGTGTTCGACATGATAAATCGATCCTTCCAGATGGGCATGTCCAGTGTGGAAAACACGCTCTGCGCAATTTCCGGTTATGGGCGCTGCTCCTTTCACTGGAGCGCACAGCAATATAATGCTGTGTGTCTCTGCATGACTTGTATCTATTGAGTTACACTGACATAATGCTGTCAGTATAATTCTATAGAAGTAAGGTCAGGCAGAGTCACCCAGCATTATAAATCGTAATACCATACGTTCCTGTGAAAGGAGCAGTGTCCATATCGGGAAATCATGCCCCCACACGCAGCGCGTTCTCCGCACTGGACACATTAATTGACATATTTGTCGCTTACTTGCGTTTTATGACCGCTGCACCATAGATTCATAGACAACATTCTAACAATAGATATATTTTAGTTGGCCTGAAAGCCATATGAGCGTTCAATCTGCAGTCTAATATCTAACGTTATCAGTTTTGTTGTTTCAGGATGTAGATATGATGGATCAGAATGGCATGACTCCATTAATGTGGGCAGCTTACCGGACACACAGGTAATTACTTTTATGCTTTTATTTCGTTATTTCCATTAAGCAGAACCGTACCCATATGCCCAGATGTCGGACTTTTGAAAAACCACACAACATCTGCCCTGAAATTGCCTCCCATAGTTTTCAAAGGGAGGCTGCAGTACAGTTCATGCGCTTGGGGATTTTTCTCACGTAGATTTCCCAGACCACTCCAAGAATGGACATGTTACTGCACGGACACCTGAGGAAACCGTGGCGGTAGCTTGCTTGTGGTGTAACTCCATTCAGTGGAGCTCAACAGAGAGCAGGACTGTAGCATTTCAAATGCAAACCCATGGCAGAAGCCACAGTGGTTTCAGCTGTAGGGTACACGGCAGAATCCAACTTGGGAGCATACCCTGATGCTATATAACAGTCAGAGGGGGGCTATTGTTGATCAATGTGTCAGTAACATGTCTCTGTGGTACTTACTAACAGCCTTTGTTGAAATTCTGCACATTTTCTATATTTCATAAGATATGCTCACTTCTTGGCCAAGTCTTGCCACATGACCTGCCATCAGCAGCCATCTTGTAGATAGGACCACTATGCAGACAGCTCAGAAGATGTGCCCAACAAGGGGGCATGGCTCATGAGATACAGCAAACGGCACAAAACTTAAACAAAGGCTATATTAGTAAGTGACATATAGTCATCTTACATACACATTGGTAGCAAGAAAGTGGCCAACCCCTTAAAGGGAACCTGTCACCTGGATTTTGGGTATAGAGCTAAGGACATTGGCTGCTAGCACATCCGCAATATCCAGTCCCCATAGCTCTGTGTGCTTTTATTGTGGCAAAAAAAACGATTTTATAGATATGTAAAAGGACTCATCTAAGGTTCATTCTCCTCCATGCTTCAGAGATGAGTCCAGCATTCTCCGACTCTGAGCCCAGCCATGCCCACTGTGAAGGAGCCCAGCACCGCCCCGCATCCTCCGAATCCCCTCCTTTCTCCCCGACGTCACAAAGCTGGAGCGCCGTAATCTCTCGATGCGCGAGCTAGCGCATGCACAGTTTGTTCCCTGAGGCTGATGCCACCACAGGGAAGGAACACTATACCGCATGCGCTAGCTCGCGCATTGCGAGATTACGGCGGTCTAGCTTTGTGACGTCGGGCAGCAAGGAAGAGATTCGGAGGATGCGGGGCGGTGCTGGGCTCCTTCACAGTGGGCATGGCTGGGCTCCGGAAACGTTAGTAACAGCTCTTTGAGCTTCTTACTTGCCTCATTTACATATATATAAAATTGTTTTTTTTACACAATAAAAGCACACAGAGCTATGGGGACCGGATATTGTGGATGTGCTAGCGGCCATCTAGCAACACATGTCCTCAGCTCTGTACACAAAATCCAGGTGACAGGTTCCCTTTGAAATCATCTTTTTAAAAGGACATATTAATAAAGGCATTTTTTTAAAACTCAGTATTCATAGAAAACATTATTATTATTTTTTTTTTTTTAATAAAATAAAAAAATGTACCGTACGTAGAATATATAGGTTGTTAATATGTGATAAAAATATATTGTGATGTATATGTTCCTTTGAAGGGGTTGTCCGCTGTCTGGCTACCGTTGACCATTGTGTATGTAAGAGACTGTATGGCACTTACTAATGTAGCCTTTGTTGACGTTCTGTGTTTCAAAAGACATGTCTCCTTGTGGGCAAATTTGTTCTGTCCACATAGAGGTCCTGTCCATAAGATGACCCCTGACACCTCATTCAACCATTCAACCTACAAGTGCAGATGGCAGGTGCGGGGTATTTGGTGCCTACTTCCAGAGCTGCCCCCGAACAGCGTGGAGTGTTGGATTCGGTCCAATTAGATGTTGCTGATCCTGATGATAGACCATCAATATAGAAAGAGTGGACAACCCCTTTAAAGTTGTAAACATGACAGTAGGAGATTGTAACATTTATGAAGAGTCAATATATGTGGTTCATACAGTATGTGAAGTTGTTTTTTTCCTTTTGCCTTTGTAGTGTAGACCCCACAAGACTGCTCCTCACGTTTAATGTGTCCGTTAATCTCGGCGATAAATACCACAAGAACACTGCGTTACACTGGGCTGTTTTGGCTGGAAATACAACAGTCATTAGTTTGCTCCTTGACGCCGGTGCCAACGTTGATGCACAAAATATTAAGGTGAAGTGATTTTACTTCTCTTGGATGTATAGGCTTTCTTCTGTGCATAACTTTATAACTGAGCCTTTTACCAGTTAGTGAAATGAATGCCTCAAAGAATAAATAATTCCTAATAATGTCTTCATATTTTTCCATATGTTCCCACAGGGAGAATCTCCACTTGATCTAGCAAAACAGAGAAAAAATGTCTGGATGATTAACCATTTACAAGAAGCCAGACAAGCCAAAGGCTATGATAATCCCTCATTCCTGAAAAAGCTCAAGGCAGACAAGGTAAGGAGGCGCTGTGTTACTTGGTGATCCAGCCCTTTAGGTGCAGCGGGTGTTGTGTTACATGAATGCATACGAATTGGCCAAATACAGTCTTACTTGAGAGCAGACACCTGGGACATTGTGAAAATGTCACCCAGAAATGTACCTTTCTGGGCACCTTAAGGCAATTTTGCATCAAACCGTAATGTTTTGTTTAAAAAAAATAATAATCTTCTCGTGTTTGGCTAGAAGTCTGACTCAAATAACCTGAAAAGAGACATCACCTCCTGTGGAATTGCATAGTTGCCAACTGTCCCAAATTTGTCGGGCCTGTCCCTGATTTTCAGAGACAGTCCGGGAAAATTTGTGCCACCCCGGGCCAAACATGGGCACACCCAAAAGTGAGTGTTCCCAGGTGGGCTTCGGGGGTTCCTGGGTGGAAAGGGGGGCTTAGATGCCCTGATTTTTGGTAAGTAGGGAATTGATACTGGTCACGTATTTCTATGTCTGCGTCTAGATATCATCACTCATCAACGGGAGAGAAAAATTTCCACAATCCAGATGCCAGTAAATATTTGAATCACAGTAGACAATTGTCATGAATAGGTGCCAGATTGCTGCTCATATTCTCACTCCTTTAGTGGGAAAAAAGGCCCCCACCCTGCCCTGCAAAGATGTGACCATAGATGGTGCACATTCTCATTTTGATAAAGGGTGATGACATGAAAAAAGTTCCTGTATTTCCCCCTGTACAGGGGGGAAATGATCACACTAAGAGGCTGGGATGGTTCTTCTTGATGTCACTTGCAGCTTCTTCCCATCTGTAGACCTTCACACTCACAGAGTTTAAGTAACATTTTTGATGCTGCTCCCCGGCTTCTGTAATGAGCCCGTTATGGTGTGAAAGATAAGAACAAGCTCTTATATTCTGGCTATGGCAAGTGCCTAAAGGGAAGATGTATAGTGAAAGTGTTAGAAGTCCGATTTCTGCTTAGACTTTTATCTCAGAGTTGTGTTTGTAGCTGCAGACACCAGATTTGTCATAGTGTTTTAGAAACGTTCCTCCTAGATCAGATCAATATGATTGGCAGTTAAAGGGGTTGTGCCAAGTTGGAAGGTTATCCACTATACACAGGATTAAGGGAAAATGAACTTCTCTGTGGGGGTCCAACCACCGGGACCTCCAAAGATCCCAATAATTGGGATCTTGGTCCCCTGCCATAATGGAGCTGTAGGTAGAGCATGTGTCCTTCTGCTCCATTGATTCTCTATGATGAGACTGTTGGAAATGGTCGAGTGCTTTACTGGGCTGTCACTTGCAGTTCTGTAGAGAATGAATGAATGCTATACTGGCTGGCCTGGGAACTTAAAGTGGACCTGGAAACCTAATAGTGGGCCCCATGTTGTAGGCGAGTCCAATTTGACAGAAGGCGGGGCAACACAAGTAGGCAGGGCCAGCAATACCATAGCGCAAAATACCACCTCTGCAGAACCAAATACTAGAGTGCAGCACAAAATACCACCACTCTTGCTGCAGTATTCAAGTGTATTACATTCCTGAGGATGGCGATGCAGTTGAATTCAGGAGGGCACCTACGGCCGTCGGCCAGGTGCTTAAGAATCGGATGCTCTCGCGTTTATTAATACTGAGAGCATCAGATTGTTATGTACCCATCTGGCGGCTGTGAGAAGGGCTCAGGAGGCCAACTGAGCATCGGCCGCTCTGGAAATTTCCCTGTAGGGTCTATGGCCAATCTGCTTCTGATGCTATACATTTATAATGGCCTGTATTTTTACTTCCAGTTACCTTCACTTTTCCATGCCACTTTTGCCACTTCTTGGCATGTGTGCACTTCTGCATCTTGTGGTGTTATATAGATATTTTTTTATTGGAGGTTGTATGAAAAAAAAAAAAAAAAATATATATAATATATATATATATATATATATATATATATATATATATATATATATATATATATATATATATATATATTTTTTTTTTTTTTTTAAAGGTAAAACCAGAAGTGGATCCAGCAGGATGGAAAAGTCCTTCCTTTTATCTTTCCTCATTCTATTGAATCCACTTCTGGGATTGGCTCAAATAACTGCTTGATAACTACCATAAAAACTGTTTAAAAAAATCCCACCATGTGTGAAACCACCCCATATGTGGTTCTTGATGTTTAAAAGATTGTAGATCTCTTCTTTATGATGTAGATGTTAGTATTGTTGGTCAGTGTATAATGTGTGTCATTACAGTGAGGAACAGAAGTATTTGAACACCCTGCGATTTTGCAAGTTCTCCCACTTAGAAATCATGGAGGGGTCTGAAATTCACATTGTAGGCGTATTCCCACTCTGAGAGACAGAATTGAAAAAAGAAAATCTGGAAATCACATTGTATTATTTTTAAAGAATTTATTTGTCTTACACTGCTGAACATAAGTATTTGAACACCTGAGAAAATCAGTGTTAATATTTGGTACAGAAGCCTTTGTTTGCAATTACAGAGGTCAAACGTTTCCTGTAGTTCTTGACCAGGCTTGCACACACTGCAACAGGGATTTTGGCCCACTCAGGGCTCCAGATGGCGACCAAAATGGTCGCAAATGCGACCTAGAATTGCTAAATGGCGACAAAACTTTGTAGTCTTGTCGCCATTTTCGCCTAGACCTCTGCCGCTTTCACATTACTGACATGGCACGCGCTGCTGTCAGCGCGTGCCATGTTCTTCTCAACAGCACAGGTAAGAAGGAGGCAGTCCCTCCCCCCTGTACCGCTGCTACCAATGGGCTGATAGCAGGGAGGAGGAGGGGAGGGGCTATGGGCACTGCGCCACCAATGAATATCGTTTATGCTTAATACAAACGCAGGCTGCCATGCGGGTGCCGGACACATCCCATACCCGGCACCCAGCCTCTATGACTGTGTGCTGCAATCCGCCGCTATTAACCCCCCAGGTGCGGCATCTGAAGGGGTTAATAGCGGCGGAACGTAGCGCGCCGTCATAGAGGCTGGGTGCCGGGTATGGGATGTGTCGGGCACCTGTAGCCTGCATTTGTATTAAGCATAAACTATAACCCCCCCCCCCCTCCCCCCCCCAACCCCAGTATTATAAAGTAAAATCATTGGTGGCAGTTCTGATCGGAGCCCCAGCAGTGTAAGCCTGGGGCTCCGATCGGTTGCCATGGCAGCCAGGACGCTACTGAAGTCCTGGCTGCCATAGTCACAGAGCAGCAGGGAGAGTGTGATGTCCTATTCACCCTGATAGAGCTCTATCAGGGTGAATAAGACAAGGGATGAAAGATCCCAGGTTCTAGCCCCTAAGGGGGTAAATAGGTATTAAATAAAAAGTAAAAAAAAACAAAAAACACCTAAATATTCAGTTTAAATCACCCTCTTGCCCAATTTTACATATAAAATATATAAACAATAAAAAAAAATTACATATCGCCACGCCCGAAAAAGTGTAAACTATTAAAATATTTAAAAATATCTCCTATGCGGTGAACGCCGTAACAGGAAAAAAAGAAACTTGCAATTTACCATTTTTTAGTCACCTTGTCCCAACAAAAATTACTAGGTTAGGACTGTTCTATTATGGTCCAGACGTTCCATAAAATCTGGAATGCACGCTGCTTTTTTTGGTGTTTTATTTTTTTCACGTGGTATCGAGTGTGTGTTTTTTTTATGGTATCGAAATCGAGTCAAATTTTTGGTATCGTGACAACCCTAGGTAAGACGTGTGTTTTTTTTTATTTTATTATTATACCGTAATTATATGCATTTTAAGTTTGGCGACTAAAAATTTTAGTTTGGCTCCTAAATTTTTCAGGTTAGGAGCCAATGATATTTTTTTTAGTCTGGAGCCCTGCCACTCCTCCACACAGATCTCCTCTAGATCTGTCAGGTTTCGGGGCTGTCGCTGAGCAACACTAAGTTTCAGCTCCCTTCAAAGA
Organism: Bufo bufo; assembly: GCF_905171765.1. Classification (NCBI taxonomy): domain Eukaryota; kingdom Metazoa; phylum Chordata; class Amphibia; order Anura; family Bufonidae; genus Bufo; species Bufo bufo. The sequence goes on from NC_053389.1 coordinate 490,038,364, forward strand.
TGTTCTATTGGATTTTGGTCCGGAGACTGGCTAGGCCACTCCAGAACCTTGATATGCTTCTTACGGAGCCACTCCTTGGTTATCCTGGCTGTGTGCTTCGGGTTGTTGTCATGTTGGAAGAACCAGCCACAAGCCATCTTCAATGCTCTGACTGAGGGAAGGAGGTGGTTGTTCAAAATCTCACAATAAATGGCCCCATTCATCCTCTGCTTAATACAGTGCAGTCGTCCTGTCCCCTTCGCAGAAAAGCACCCCCAAAGCATGATGTTATCACTCCCATGCTTCACAGTAGGGATGGTGTTCTTGGGATGCAACTCCTCCTCCTTTTTCCTCCAAACACGACGAGTGAAGTTTAGACCAAAAAGTTCTACTTTGGTCTCATCTGACCACATGACTTTCTCCCATGCCTCCTCTGGATCATCCAGATGGTCATTGGCAAACTTCAGACGGGCCTGGACATGTGATGACTTGAGCAGGGGAACCTTCTGTGCAATGCATGATTTGAAACCATGACAGGGTAGTGTTCTACCAACAGTGACCTTTGAAACTGTGGTCCCAGCTCTCTTCATGTCATTGACCAGCTCCTCCCTTGTAGTTCTGGACTGATTCCTCATCTTTCTTATCATCAGTGATACCCCACGAGGTGAGATCTTGCATGGAGCCCCAGTCCAAAGGAGACTGACGGTCGTCTTTAGCCTCTTCCATTTTCTAACCATTGCTCCAACAGTTGATCTATTTTCATCAAGCTGCTTGGCAATTGCCCCGTAGCCCTTTCCAGCCTTGTGGAGGTCCACAATTTTGTCTCTGGTGTCTTTTGACAGCTCTTTGGTCTTGCCCATGGCAGTAGTTGGCGTCTGACTGTGGGGTGGACAGGTGTTTTTAAATAGCTCAGACAGGTGCTACTAAGTTAGATTAATGAGTGGAGTAGAGGTGGACTTTTTAAAGGCACAGTAACAGGTCTTTGAGAGCCAGAATTCTTGCTGTTTCTCAGGTGTTCAAATACTTACGTTCAGCAGTGCAAGACAAATAAATTCTTGAAAAATCGTACAATGTGATTTCCATACTTTTATTTTTATTTTTTTTATTCTGTCTCAGAGTAGGAATGCACCTACTTTGTGAATTTCAGACCCCTCCATGATTTCTAAGTGGGAGAACTTGCAAAATCAGGGTGTTAAAATACTTCTGTTCCTCACTGTATAAATTTTTATGAATAAATATGCATTTTTATTGTAGTGTGCCGGGGCATAGCTGTAGGGGAAGCGCCTTCTTTGGGGTCCGAACTCAAAAGGAGTCCACCCAGGAGGAGGACTAAAAGATGTTATTGTCAGGGTCACCTCAACAGTATTATACAATGACATTATATACAGTGACACTGTAGGAAACGGACGGAGCAGCTGCCGCGAAGAAGATTGCGATGAATTTGCTGAGGGAGGCCTTGATCAAAAATTCGCTGTAGGGCCCAGTCAATTCTAGCTACGCCACTGGTAGTGTGGTAGGATTTTCCTCCTCCTGCTGCTGTTTTAGATGTTTGTCACATAAAGGCACGTTGTCTATATTCATAGTCAAAGTAGGGAGTGCTTTATATTCTTCAAAATCTCTACGTTTCCCACAGATGGACCACCAACAGTTTGTCATACTCTTAATATATCTCTTGTCTTCTGGTCTATGATTATCTAACACTTCTCCCAGGAGTGTAGGTTTGGGTTTATTTTCTTTAGTTGTTTTACAGATATTCCACTCGTGTACTGTATATGTTATCTGGAGTCGGTCTGCCCTGTCCGTCTCTTACAAGATATTATCTTAACTGCGATCTATCACATCAATCACAAACTAGTGTATTTAGTTATATGTATAATTTTTTATATTTTGTATGTTCTAAACTTTGGTTTGATCTGCTGTTTTTACCTTTTTTAGGAATTTCGGCAAAAAGTAATGCTGGGAACACCATTCCTGGTGATTTGGTTGGTTGGGTTCATTGCTGATCTTGATATTGATTCCTGGTTAATCAAAGGACTCATGTATGGTGGAGTTTGGGCAATGGTGCAGTTTTTGTCAAAGTAAGTGAACATGATTGTCATATTTACTTTTTGTTGTTTAGTTTACAATGAACTTCCTTTTTTAATATCTATATATAAATTTTTACCCAATAGATTGTGGGGAGTCTAATCAGTTCTGTCTTAACCTCTTCTTGCCCACCTTACAATGATTCAGTGGAGGGTTAGGTTTTTCAAGTACAGTTATGTTAACCCTGGGTAGCATATTGCAGTGATGACCCTGTTACAAACCAATAGTATGTACTGTATATATGGATATATTAGGATACACAGATTGTGTTTCCTGCTACCCGTAGCCCTTGCAATTGTAAAAATACATAAATGTAAATGATAATAATATCAAAATGATATTGCTCAAAAAAAGAAAACCTTAAAAAGGAAACTCTGCTCATGATGGGGGAGGCCTTGATCAAACATAGAAGAGGATTCTTTACGGTAAGAGCAGTGAGACTATGGAACTCTCTGCCTGAGGAGGTGGTGATGGTGAGTACAATAAAGGAATTCAAGAGGGGCCTGGATGTATTTCTGGAGTGTAATAATATTACAGGCTATAGCTACTAGAGAGGGGTCGTTGATCCAGGGAGTTATTCTGATTGCCCGATTGGAGTCGGGAAGAAATTTTTTATTCCCCTAAAGTGGAGAAAATTGGCTTCTACCTCACAGGGTTTTTTGACTTCCTCTGGATCAACTTGCAGGATAACAGGCCGAACTGGATGGACAAATGTCTTTTTTCGGCCTTATGTACTATGGTACTATGTTACTATGTTACTATGATGGAGCAGATCTTTCATGGCATGAATGCATTTTGCTCATATATGTCTGTAACACACAGAATGATTGCACCCTATCCATAAAGTTAGTTCCTGGTACATGTTTTTGTATCTGTCCTACCCTGGCTGTCAGCTGTTCTGCTTTTCCTAAAAGTTCTGTAAATGGTTTCTTTGTAGTAATATGGGCAGATGCCCACAAGGAATCTACAGTGTCATATGTCCTGCCTATCTTGATTACTTTTTCAGTCCATGCTTTGATTCAGTAAGTGTAATAAAATCATGAGACCTCACGTTGTGCTTGCTTCCAAGACTAGAGCTGGTCATACACCTAGTATTGTTCGGCATAAAGTGAACTCCCCCTTTACTGGGGAGAGGGGAGAAAGCTACTGACAGACACCTCCGGCAGAGGCTTGTCTCCTGAGAACGAAAGGACCAGCATGCCTGATTCTTATCTTCCCTGAAATGAATGGTCGTGGGAGAGTTGGGAGGCCGCATACACATTAGATCTCAGGGATCAGATACTTCCGGCACTTCAGCTGTTGTGAAACTATAATTCCCAGAATGCACACTTGCTTTGGCTGTTCTCAAAACTCCTGCAGCAGCAAATGGGGCATGCTGGGAGTTGTAGTTTGACAACAGCTGGGGTGCCGTGGGTTCCTGTCTCCTACATTAGATGCTGAAATTGGTGGGTTTGGCCGGCACGATCTAGTGGCTTAAATTTGTATATACCCTTGATTGAATGTCGTTGTAGTGAAACATGGATATGGGTAGTTGTGAAGACACAAAGTGCTGACATGTTTTTTTTTTGTTTTTTTTTTAGAGCTGTTCCTCTACATTGTGTTCATGTAATGTCATCTGTGAAAGTCTTTTTAGTACAACTGGTTCACTTGAGGTAATCATTAAAGGGGTTGTGTAGTTTATTTTAACTGATGATGTATCCTCTGGATAGATCATCAGCATCTGATCGGCGGGGGTCTGACACCCGGGACCCCCGCCGATCAGCTGTTTGAGAAGGCAGCGGCGCTCTAGCAGTGCCACGGCCTTCTCACTGTTTACTGCTGGCCCACTGACGTCATGACTAGTATCAACTGGCCTGGGCGGGGCTAAGCCCCGTTCACTTGAATGAAGCTTAGCCCCGCCCAGGCCAGTTGATACTAGTAGTGTCGTCACTGGGCCAGCGGTAAACAGTGAGAAGGCAGCGGCGCTGCTGGAGCGCCGCTGCCTTCTCAAACAGCTGATCGGCGGGGGTCTCGGGTGTCAGACCCCCACCGATCAGATGCTGATGATCTATCCAGAGGATAGATCATCAGTTTAAACAAACTGCAGCACCCCTTTAACCTTGTACAAACATATATGACTTGTAAGAAGATTACTCAGCACAGTGAGAGGGACGGTGTGCCTTCACCCTTCTTTTAGATGACTAAAGACGCATTTACACGCCCCGGGAGAGCAGACAACTATCGGGAAGGGAGTGTTCCTTCCCGGTAACTGCCTGTTTGTCTGTGGATGTAGAGAGCTTCATCGACATCACTGTTGTATGAGGACAAGTGATCGCTATTGCAATCTCTCATCCTCATACATTGTTTCTGGGCAGCAGATCACTGTTCATACAGCACAATCTGCTGCCCAGAAATGATGATTGAGGTGTCCGCACCAAAGATTGCATCATCTGATGAACAAATGTTTTGCTTACTCACGGGATCGTCTGTGGCACCTTTACACAGGCCGATTATCGGGAATGTGCTTTTGTGTATGAAAATCGGACCATGTAAATCCGCCCTAAAGGAGGCAGGTGGGTGGTTCAAGACCAAAAATGTTGAGCGATAATATGTATTTTCGTATCTAGCTTTAATTCTGAGGAAATACATATAAATGAATAATGAGTTAAAAGAAAAAAAAAAATCTATGTCTGGACTCGGCAGTCATGGTCAGTTGTTTATTCCATGCGTCCAGTAAATAATGCCACTGTCTACATTTCTAAATGTATTTGTATAGTATGGGTCAGGAAATGTTCTCAATGTACATGTATACTGCAGATAGAAGGCTACACGCAACTTTTTTTTGTCAGTCCGAAAATCGGCATATATTCCGGAAAGCGGCTTGATTACCGCCGGATCCCATTACAGTGAATGGAGATCCAGCAGTGCACGGTGGTATCCGGCAATACTTGATACAGTGAACTTTGCCGGAACAGACTGTTGGAGTTCACAGCGCAGATGTGAATCCAGCCTAATACTGTCCGATGTTCAGGCAGTGCGAGCGCCAATGAATGTGCTCCGGTGCCCGTTTACATTGGAATGATCTCTACTGCAGTGGGTTCTCCATCATTCAGTTGTACTGATTATCGGCAGCACATCCCTGATTACACCGGGAGCTCTGCTGCCCATAATCTGGCATCTATCATCCTGAGAAAGACGCCAATCAGCAGACAGATGAGCATTTTCTCGTTCATCGGCTGATTGGCTGCTCGATTTATATGGACATATTATGCCCTATTAGAGCAGTCTAATAGGGCCCTTTAGTTTATACTGTCTACCATATTCGGAAATCTGAGTCAAGGTTTCTGCCGGCTTAAAAGATCCAATCGGCTGCATATAAAAGGCCCGTTCTCATCACATCACGTCTCTGAACAGTGCTCGGTGTATATGCCTGGAAAGCAAACGTATCCCTCTGCCCCATTAACCTGCTGTATTCCAAAAAGATCACTCTTCATACGCTGGAGTGACGTGCATCGTCATACTTTAGAGAATAGCATTGTAGACTGCACTATTTCATGTAGAGAGATAAGAAATACAGTAAAGTACGGTATGCCCTTTCCTTTTTTATGCCGCTATATTCCTGTACAGTGACATGTTACAGCCCTTTTCCTGTTGCCATCTGTGAGCCAAATAATTTGTTCGATAAATTGTTCAATGTTTTTAAGGTGGTGAAAGTAGTTGCATCATTGTGAAAGGCAGACGTGTCTTTTTGCAGTGATTACCTATTTAATATCTATTGTTTTTTAATATTTTTTTGAAGGTCTTTCTTTGATCACTCAATGCACAGTGCTCTTCCACTTGGGATATACCTGGCAACTAAGTTTTGGATGTACGTTACCTGGTTCTTCTGGTTCTGGAATGATATCCTTTCTCCTATGACAAGGACAGTGATTTATTTTGAAGACCACGTTCATCTAAATGTATACATTTCTACTCGCTTTTTGTTCACCTTTATTATATGGCAAATGGACTGTTCAATGCATTGTGTGATGGTAGACCTATCTGATAACATATACATGTATGTGATCTATGTTGGAGGGTGAGTCGGTGTAGTATCATACAGTAGGCTTTTGGGTCAGTCCTCTAATTGTTTCTTTTACTTGATAGTGATTAAACCTATTGTGTGTGTTTTTTTTACATACATGCATGTTTACATAGTGATGATGTTTTTTAGATAAAGTGAGGCAGAATCTCGCACAGCCCCTTTATGTCTGCCATGATGACATTGTGTTCCTGCACCGTATGTTCCTCTGATTTCACCTCTTCATCCTGCTGACTCATAGCATTCAGTGGTAAAGCATTTCGACTCTCCTTCATGTCACTTACATCCGGCTCCAAGATCATTAAGTCTTCACATAGTCAAGTGATGACGTCCGTCTAGACATGTTGTGTGCGTATTGTAGTGGCCTTTGTCTGAACCTCCTCAGCGTCCATCTCCCTTGGCTAGATATGGTATATTTTAATTCTGTTTCACTTCTGAACGGAGTACAGAGGCTCTGTACAGATAACTAACTTTATCTGAATGATGGACTTCAGGGTTTGGTTGGAGCAACTGATGGCCATACCTTGTCAACATAGGGGAGGGGGACAAGTTGTGGTTCTCAATTGTCATATGTCTGGATGCATTGGACTTAATTTTAGGAATAACAGTACAGGATAAATAAAATGTAAATGTTTTAGAAGGGGCTATTATAGTTGGGGTATCGCCCCCAACTTTTGGATTTAATTTTAATCTTTTCAAACACTTTTTAACTTTTGCATTTTTTTTTAGCTTTCCCCCCTAGGGAGCTCTAACTTATGCCATGTTCTGCAGTATTGCATCGTATTATCTCTGTCACTGCTACCAGGTCGGCCTATCAGCACCTTACATTTACAGGGTTGTCAATGAGGGTGACAGAGGGAGCCCTTTCCCTATTTTTAACCAATTAGATTCCATGGCTTTCATTTCCTGTGGCAGCTAGTGGGTTAAACTGCCAGAATCTGAGTGATTTTCCGATCCTGGCACTTGCAGCTGAGTGTCAGTTGTAATACAGCGGAGAACCACTCCAGATGGTGCGGACACAGCTTCTGCACCCGCGCTGTACATATACACTTTTACATACCTCTAGCATTGTGAATGTACAGTACACGGCGCCAAAGGGTTGGATAATTTTGTGAACGCTTAATTACTGTATGCTTACTGATTGACTTGACCTGATAGTAAAAAGTCTGTAGTATAGCTACATATTCAGTAATACAGCTCAATGTCTGTATGCTCATAATGCATCTAAAACATGTGATAGGGGTAAATTGTTCCGCAAAAATGTATGGAATTTATTCCTTTGTCTTATAATCGTCTTCTGACCGTGGGAGAACAGTCTTGAGGTTTTGTTTCTCTACTCTTATTATCACATGACTAATTTGTAGGGTAGTCATTCCATTTATCTAAGGCTTGGGCTTCTGGAACTCTCCTACCCCACAGAAGGGTTCAGTGTATGCCACCTGCGGCCCTCCAGCTGTTGCAAAACTACAACTCCCAGCATGCCCAAACAGCCTACAGCAGGGCATTGTGGGAGTTGTAGTTTTACAACAGCTGCCTGGTGTATGCAGTCCATCATCCTACATGACTCGATTAGATGTGTCTTTATTTTGGCCTGCCACTTTCTTGCATTTTCCTTAACTTCTAGCACATCTGAACTTTTTCTTCATCCACCTTCCATTTTTGGCGAACAGTGTTGCACTGCTTTACAATTTTGGTAAATCCTGGAAATCTGATCCAGGCATTATCAAGGCCACAGAAGAACAAAAGAAAAAGGTAAAATCAAATCTAGCTGGTCTCGCAGACATTACATGGATTGGTCCTGTCCCTTCTGGTTCTCATTTACAGCCTCCAAAATCCTTTTAATACAAAAAACTCCCATTTCTGTCAAAGTTTCACCTGTGTTTATAGGTAAAGGCCTCATGTCATGCATGTGGAGCCATCGGACAGGGGAGAGGGGGGGGGGGGGGGAATTTACCAAGCCACAATCACAGTTTTAATGAGTTAAAAAAGTATTGGAAATCCCCTTTAGACATTTCTCATATACAAAGTGAACATCTTGCTTATAAAAGTCTATGTTTCGCTTTTCCAAAGCTGGTTTGAAAAAGAAAACAGAACTTTTACAGAATTTTTTTTGGGTTAATTTTGAAGTTTTATTTTGTACTTTTGTACTGGAATGACGCATGTCTTAGGTTATTAAATGTTTGGTATTTTGTCCTTTTATTAGACAATAGTAGAGCTTGCTGAGACCGGCAGCCTGGACCTGAGCATATTCTGCAGTACCTGTTTGGTGAGTGAATGCTGTTACATGAGAAACAAAAGTCTGGTCACCACAAACCTTCATTGAGGCGTCTAGGCAAAACCTACAACAATGTAATGAGGCCTGTACGCTCAGCATCCTATGACTACATTTTGTTTTATAAGGATTAACTTTTATTGGTTGTCATCTGATGCATTCCTATCTGCAGATCAGAAAACCAGTGAGGTCTAAGCACTGTGGGATTTGCAATCGGTGCATAGCGAAGTTTGACCACCACTGTCCTTGGGTTGGCAACTGTGTAGGTATGTAGCAGTATTCTATTATGGACCTACCGTCACACCACTTATATTGACCAGTATAATCCATTTACAGTTGTCCACTTTGGCTGTAGTTTTGTGCAATAGGTATTAAAAAAAAAAAAAAAGGAACAGAAAACTTTTCAGCCTCCTAAGACACTTGTGCTTGTATTGGTTTAGGTTCAGGAAACCATCGCTATTTCATGGGTTACCTGTTCTTCCTGCTCTGCATGATCTGCTGGATGATCTTTGGCTGCATTTCCTGTGAGTATCCATTGATTTATGCGCAATTCTTTGCACAATATGGTTGACACCCTTTATTATTATAGATCTCGTTTGTTTAAGTTCTGCATTTTTTTTCTACCGTACAGTTTGAATACTTGTGAAGTATTTTCTAACTAGAATATGTATACTTAAAGGGGTTGTCCGGGTTCAGAGCTGAACCGGGACAAACCTCTATTTTCACCCAGGCAGCCCCCGTGAACTTGAGGATCGGAGCAGTTCATGTTCCGATGCTCTCCTTTGCCCTGCGCTAAATCGTGCAGGGCAAAGGCATTTTCAAAAGTTCTGGTGACGAACCGGGCTCTCCATGGGACTACCAGGAAGCCCGGTGATGTCACCGGCACTGATGGGCAGGCTTTAGTGCTGCCCTAGCCAGTAAAATGGTAGGGCAGCGCTAAAGCGCGCCCATCTGAGCTGGTGACGTCACTGAACACACTGCAGGGTGGAAGCTTCCACCCGGCAATGTGTGATTGCGCAGGGCACGGGGCTCTTTTGTTTACAATCACACACTGCCGGGTGGAAGCTTTCACCCTGCAGTGTGTTCGGTGACGTCACCGGCTCAGATGGGCGCGCTTTAGCGCTGCCCTACCGTTTTACTGTCTAGGGCAGCGCTAAAGCCAGCCCATCTGAGCCGGTGACGTCATCGAACACACTGCAGGGTAGAAGCTTCCACCCGGCAGTGTGTGATTTCGCAGGGCAGGGGCTCTTTTGTTTACAATCTAGAGCAGGGCAAGGGAGCGCATCAGGGCATGAGATGCTCCGATGCCTACATCAGGGGGGCTGCCTGGGTGAAAATATAAGTATGTCTGGGTTCAGCTCTGAACCCGGACAACCCCTTTAAGAATATTTGGGTCTGAGCGGGTGCTATGATTCAGTTGTTAAACAGCAAGCAGAGTTACAAGTGAATACAGCCCTGAGCTGATTTGGGTCTAGTAATACCAAGTACCTCTAACACAAGAGCATTCAATGTCATTGAATGTGCAATCTTTGAAGTTCCTAGCACCATTCAGTAGGTGGCGCTGCAGCTTTCTGTGTAATACACATCCCCGCTGCTCACTGAGAATGTATCATCTGGGAAAGGACTTGTGCCTTCTGTATTGCCTGTTAAGTTTTCCCTTCCCTCATCTGCCGCTGCATGTTCATAAGATGATCGCTTATCACCTGGATCTCTAGGGGCTGACCTCTAGGACCCATACCGGTTCTGAGAATGAAGGAGCTGCAGCACTTAGCACTGTGGCTTCTTAAGGCCCCTTTCACACGGGCGAGTATTCTGCGCGGGTGCAATGCGTGAAGTGAACGCATTGCACCCGCACTGAATCAGGACCCATTCATTTCTATGGGGCTGTTCACATGAGCGGTGATTTTCACGCATCACTTGTGCGTTGCGTGAAAATCGCAGCAAGCTCTATTTTGTGCGTTTTTCACACAACGCAGGCCCCATAGAAGTGAATGGGGCTGCGTGAAAATCGCAAGCATCCGCAAGCAAGTGTGGATGCGGTGCGATTTTCACGCACGGTTGCTAGGAGACGATCGGGATGGAGACCCGATCATTATTATTTTCCCTTATAACATGGTTATAAGGGAAAATAATAGCATTCTGAATACAGAATGCATAGTAAAATAGCGCTGGAGGGGTTAAATAAAAATAAAAAATAATTTAACTCCCCTTAATCCACTTGCTCGCGCAGCCCGGCATCTCTTCTGTCTTCATCTTAGCTGTGTGCAGGAACAGGACCTGTGGTGAGGTCACTCCGGTCATCACATGATCCATCACCATGGTAAAAGATCATGTGACGGACCATGTGATGACCGGAGGGACGTCACCACAGGTCCTTTTCCTGCACACAGCTAAGATGAAGACAGAAGAGATGCCGGGCTGTGCGATCAAGTGGATTAAGGTGAGTTAAATTTTTTAATATTTTTTTTTTTTAACCCCTCCAGCGCTATTTTACTATGCATTCTGTATTCAGAATGCTATTATTTTCCCTTATAACCATGTTATAAGGGAAAATAATACAATCTACAGAACACCGATCCCAAGCCCGAACTTGTCGGATTTAAGCCATTGGCAACATAATCAGTTATAACCCCTTAACCCTTTCAAGACCGGGTGAGTTTCCGTTTTTTTGTTTTTGTTTTTCACTCCCAGCCTTTCCAAAGCATGATTGACTTTTATTTTTTTCATTCATACATAGTCGTATGAGGTCTTGTTTTTGCCGGACAAGATGCACTTTCTAATGGCACCAATTACGGTTGCGAGGAAAGGAATTCCAAATGGGATGGAATTAAGAAAAAAAGACAATTCCACCATAGTTTTTTTGTTTTATTTTTCTCAGTGTTTCCTATGCAGTAAAACTGACCTGTTACTTTTATTGTCCGGGACAGTACGATTACAATGATACCACATATGTATAGTTTTTCTTGCATTTTAATACTGGAAAAAAAATTAAAACTTTGGAAATTGCCATATTCTGACCCCCATAAACTTTTTTATTTTAATGTGTATGGAACTTTGCGAGAGCTTATTTTTTGCGGGGTAATCCGTCCTTTTCATTGATAACATGCAGGGTTGTGTATGACTTTTTGATCACTTTTTATTCAATGTTTTTGTGTGAGCTGCAGCGACTAAAAAAATGTCAGATTGGACTTTTTCCATTTCACCGTTTGCCGTATGGGATAAATATATATATTTTTTTCATAGTACTGGTGTTTTCGCACGCGGCAATGCCCATGATGTTTGAAAATTATTTATGGATTTTAATTTTGGGGGTGGGGTGATTAGAATTTTTATGTATATATAGAATTTTTTTTTTTTTAAATATTAAAATATTTTTTTTACACTTTGGAGTTCCCTTCTGATGCCATAATAAAGGGGCTGCATAAGGGTGCATTCCTACAACCGTATACATTTTGCTGTCCACAAATCGAGGATCTGCAAAATATGGATCAGGTCCACGTGCATCACGCACCCATCGAAAAATGTCTATTCTTGTATGCAAAACGGACAAGAATAGAACATGTTCAATTTATGGCTTGACCGCACAGATGACATCCGTGTTAATTTTTTGCGGACCCATAGAAATGAATGGGTACACGTGCAATGTGCAAAAAAATGCGTATCGGATGCGGACCGAAAATGCGGCTGTGTGAATGAACCCTTATTCTGTCTGATGGAGCTCCAGGAACATGGGAAAGCCTCCAAATTCAATCTGAAGAGTCACTTGATATGCTGAGCGCCACTCTGTATCGCTAACTGGGATCCAATCTATGCCCTCTGTTGTCATCTTTGTTGTGCCCAAAGTTACATAACGCTGCGCTGCACAGCCATTTGTTTCAGCAGAGTACTTTTGCTTTTCTAGATTGGGGAATACACTGTGACACGACATACAGTAAAGATGGATTCTGGACATATGTGACCCAGATTGCTACCTGTTCACCTTGGATGTTCTGGATGTTCCTCAACAGTGTGTTTCACTTAATGTGGGTTGCTGTGTTATTGATGTGTCAGATGTACCAGGTAAGGACATTCAGCTCTGCTTCATGGTGACCAGAGATGACTCTTGTCTTATAGCTTTTGGGTCTGATTCCCCGAAGTAAAACTAAACATGTATGATAATTCAATAGACGAGGAGGGTGTAAGCTGCTACTGTATACCTTTTGGCACCACTTATCTCCAAGAGAACTCTCTCCGTCACTGCCTGATCTTTGTGTTTCCTAGGGCAGCCCTACACAGGTTACAGGCCCATTGACATTATATAGGGCTTTAAATAAAATGTTACTACTTCTTTAAACATTTCAATGCATAGAAGTATGTGAAGGCCTCTTGGGGTACATGCACAGGGGCAGATGTTTCTGCTGTGGATTCAGCCACAAGATCCCTCTCGTATGGAAAGGAATGAAATCCACACTGTAAACATTAAATTTTGCATTGCATAGCAGTTTACTTGGGGACAGTTTCTTTTTTTAAATTGGTAAATTGACATTCGCTACATGTACCGTAACCTAAAACGGACATAACTAGCCCACATTTACTATTGTGGCTTTGCCTGAATTCTGGAGTAAATTGTGCCAAATGTGGTACAATTTTGGTGCACTGTGGTGCATCTCATTTTAGAAATGCGTATGCCGCAAGTCAAAAAGAATAATCCACTTTGCCTAGTGTGCCAAGGCATGGCTTCATTGGAAAGGGGTGTTACGTAAGATGTAACATTGAGCACCAATTTTTTTTGCAAAGAGGTATGTCCCGAGGAAAGACAACCATCTTGTGGAAGTGGCTCCCTAGGAGTCAAAATCTGACTTAACAAGCCTTGGGATATGACTCCTGGGGAGCCACTTCCACAAGGTGGCACAATCGAGATGGTTCTCTTTCCTTTGGCGATGCATCTTTGTCTTTAGGGTAGCCAGTACCCTACCAGTGCACCAAACTTCTGGCACACAATTTTGCCGTAAAGAGAAGCCAACCAATGAGTGGTATAAATAGACAGTCTAAAGATGCAAAATTGAATACAGAAGAGGTCATATCCAGTAAATTAGTAAATCTGCTCCAGTGTATTTGGAAACAGTATATTTAAATTTATGTTAAAAAGGGGTTATGACCCTGGAACAACCTCTAGCCATATTTAGGCATATGGATGTTATAGAGATTATAACAAGATAGCTCAATAAATAAGCTGGTGTTCACCCCCTTAGCTCCACTGTTCTTTTCGTGACAGTCCAAGTATCCCAGCACATGGAAACAATTGACGAAACTAGAGAATACTTTTCCAGCTCTTGATAAAAACCAATACTTTTATTATTTCTACAATAAATACATGGTGCGGTACAGTCTGTTTCAGGCATGGCTAGTGCCTCCTGAGCTCTTGTTTACAGCATAAATAAATGCGTGAAACAGACTGTACCGCACCATGTATTTTATGGAAAAGCTAGGCTCTAGCACTCAGGACTCCTTACCACCATATAATGAGTAATGATATATATTGCTCATCATCTTAAATGGTGACATTTCTCCTGCAGTGTTCCTTATGGACAGTTGGGTAGTTCCAGCAGCCATCCCATTAGATTGTTGGAAAATCCAGGATTTCTGAAACAACAAATTTGTATACTTTGATCTACACAAAAAGAATTCTAAATTTTACTGTCATTCTTTATTATGAATACCTCTAAAAGCTGAGAATACATAAAAAAAAACAGGCCCTACAATCTCTGACACAGGTAAAAAAAAAAAAATATATATATACAGTTGATAAACGTTATCGTTTGCATCAGATTTATCAACTGTGTGTATATGTGTGTGTGTGTGTATATATATATATATATATATATATATATATATATATATATATATTTTTTTTTTTTTTTCTGACCTGTGCCTGAGAGATTGTAGGGCCTGTTTTTTGATGTATTCTCAGCTTTTAGAGGTATTTTTTTTTAAGTTAAATTTTATATGCAGGAAGGTGTCAAAATGTGGATTTAGTCTTTATACTTCCTCACAGTGCTATTTTGCCGATTTGGCGGTTGTGTTTGTCATTCTTTATTCTGACCTAAAAAATAGAAGTTTCAGCTTTACTTCCTAACTTCATCATATCTGCTTCCTCTCTTTTCCGGACTGGTTTCTCTGTAAACGTTGATCAAACCATTTACTTCTCCATTTAGCTATCTAAACCTACCCAGTTCTTCTGTTTTGTGACATATCTACTACTCACTGATTCAATTATATTCCAAGTACATTCAATATATAAAAGGGCCTTTCTGGGTTACAAATATTGTTCTATATTTGGGTTGCGTCTGCTGCCAGCGGCTACCAAGTGATTGGTGGAGGTGTCCGACCCCCATTCATGTTATGACTTATCCTAAAAATTGGTCATGAATATCTATGACCCAGAAAGCCCAATTAATAATTGTATGCACCCATATCATTAATATCTAATCAGAAGACATTAATGTGGAACTTTATGTTTACAGATATCATGTCTGGGAATTACTACAAATGAGCGGATGAATGCAAGGAGGTACAAACACTTCAAAGTCACAACCACGTCTATTGAAAGCCCTTTCAAGTAAGCAGATCTATCCTTATTTCTCTTAGGTTAAAGGGGTTGTCCAGCCAAAATAATTTTTTAAACACTTTACTAGGCTGTGAAATAAAGCAGCAATAAATTAGTAATTCTCGTCCCAACACTTCCAGAGTCCCCTGCTGATCTCTCCTCACAAGTGTCCACATGTCACGTGTCCGCTGCAGCCGTTCATTGACCACAGCGGTCACATGTTGTGACGACTCGTCATCAATGAAGCCAGGAGAACAGAGACAGGCAGGGCACTTGAAGTGTCCAAAGAACTCAAATTACAGACAGGAGATTTAGGCCTCATTCACATGTCAAGAGTTTGGTGTTTGATCAGTTATTTCCATTAGTTTTTGTGAGCCAAAACATGGTTTGGGTCAAAAACACAGAACAGGTGCAAGTCTTTCCATTGTACCTTATCTCTGTGTAGGCTTCACTCCTGGTTGTGGCTCAGAATAAAGCCTCATTCACACATCAGTGACTGTGAGCCAAAACCAAGATTGGAGCCTCCACAAACAAAAGGTATCGTGAAGATCTGCACCTGTTCTGTGTTTAGAGCCGCACCTGGTTTTGGCTCAGAATCACTGAAGGAAATCACTGACATGTGAATAAGGCCTAACTGATGGAATTCACCGATTTAAATACTGACTGTGTAAAAGCAACCTTAAGGGTGTATTAGACGGGGAGATTGTCTGCCAGATCATTGTTAGTAGCATTCCTAGTAACACTCGTTAGTGATGATCAGGGATGAGCAAATCGACTTCGGATGAAACATCCAAAGTCAATTCGCATAAAACTTTGTTCTAATACTGTACGGAGCAGGAGCTCTGTACAGTACTAGAATGTATTGGCTCCGATGAGCCAAAGTTATTGCTTTGCGAAGTCTCGCGAGACTTCGCGTAATAACTTCACATTAATTTGTACTGTAAAAAACCATTCTGGAAATGCGGAGCTCCAGCTCCGTACAGTATTAGAACAAAGTTTTATGCGGATCGACTTCGGACGTTTCATCCAAAGTCGATTCGCTCATCCCTAGTGATGATCTGGCAGTGTTATACTGCCAGTGATAAACGAGCATTGGCAATCCCAATCTTTCAACAGGTTTAAAAATCACAGTTTGCCATCGGCAGATCGTGCTCTCTAATTACTCACTGCTGCCAGCAGACAATGATTCAGTGTGGAGACGAGCGATGGCATTACCGATCGCTCCTTCCCATACTGTGGAGGAGATCACTGCATGCAATAGCAGCGGTCTTCTTGGGAAGAAACGTTTCCCTCTTGACAATCGCCTGCATAATCTGTCTGTCTAATACAACCTTTACACTCCTCTGCAGATGATGTTTAGTTTATGAAAGAATAGGGTGATTAAAGGTTATATATCTTGTTTTCTTAATGCATCTAAAAGAAAAAAAAAATGAAGCAACTTCCATTGCTTCTTAAAGGGAACCTGTCACCTGGATTTTAGGTATAGAGCTGAGAACATGGGTTGCTAGATGGCCGCTAGCACATCCGCAATATCCAGTCCCCATAGCTCTGTGTGCTTTTATTGTGTAAAAAAAACGATTTGATACATATGCAAATGAACCTTAGATGAGTCCTGTCCCTGAGATAAGTCCAGCGTGAAGGAGCCCAGCACCGCCCCGCATCCTCCGAATCTCCTCCTTGCTCCCCGACGTCAGAAAGCTAGAGCACCGTAATCTCGCGATGCACGAGCTAGCGCATGCGCAGTTCGTTCCCTGAGGCTGATGCCAGCACAGGGAAGGAACACTATGACGACGCTGCGCATGCGCTAGCTTGCGCATCGCGAGATTACGGCACTCTGGCTTTCTGACGTCGGCAGCAAGGAAGAGATTCGGAGGATGCTGGAGGGTGCTGGGCTCCTTCAAGCTGGACTTATCTCAGGGACAGGACTCATCTCAGGTTAATTTGCATATCTATCAAATTGTTTTTTTATACACAATAAAAGCACACAGAGCTATGGGGACTGGGTATTGCGGATGTGCTAGCGGCCATCTAGCAGCCCATGTCCTCAGCTCTATACCCAAAATCCTGGTGACAGGTTCCCTTTAACGTGTCTTCAGGGTAGCAGACAGCAATCAAAGTCTGTGATGTCTGATCCAGCAGTCATATTCTCTTTAGTCTGTCTACTTCTGGCTAACCTTACAGATGCACAATAGTACAAAGAAGAGAACAAATAGAAGAAAGTACGAGACTGCAGGATGACACTGCATATAATGTGTGCGCTACTTGTTACCGGGAGGTTTAATGTGCAGAGAAGCTGTAGAAATAAAACAATAGGAATGTTTTAATTAAAGGGGTTGACCCATCTCACTCATTGGTGGCATATTTCTAGGATATGCCACTAATGTCACACAGGAGCAGGTCCCACATCTCTAGAACGGGCCCCCAAAACGAAGGAGAATGCACTGTGCATGCACCACATGCTCTACATTTATTTCTATAGGAGTCCAGAAAAGAGCAAAGATAGCTTGCTCGACTATTTCCAGAAACCCTGTAGAATTGAATGGAGAGCGCACCACGCAAGAGTGGCCACCTCTCCATTCGCCTCTATAGGAGTTTTGGGTATAGCCGACCCAGCACTCGGCTATTTTCGGCACTCCCATAGTAGTGAATGACCCGCAGCTAAGTGACATTGGTGGCACATCCTAGTGATATGCCATCCATGTGTCAGATGGGCCGACCCCTATAAGACTTACGTGGAGTTACTTCAGTTTAGATTTCTTGCAACAATAAAAAAAAAAAAAAGATTGCAAAGGTGTATATAGCCTAAAGAGTCGTGAAATAAAGAAGTAAACTATGGACTGGAGTGTCCTCAACATATCACTGGTATTGGAAATCCTAACAAATTGTGTAAGATCATAGGTATAACCAAGAGAGGTGGAAAATCTGCATGAGTATTTCTCCGACAGATATCTCGTGTATTGCCTACCACCGGGAGGAGCATATAGAGGAACAGCTTGGATTTTGTAGTTAGGACAACCTGGATCACTGTAGGATTTAGAACAGCACACACCATTCTGCTTGTAATTAAAGGTCTTTTTTTTTCCCCCCATTCCATTCCAGCCATGGATGTATCAGAAATATCATAGACTTCTTTGAATTCCGATGCTGCGGCCTCTTCCGCCCTGTAACAGTGGACTGGACAAGGCAATACACAATAGAGTATGAACAGACGTCAGGCTCAGGTTATCAGCTGGTGTAGTCTCCGCACAAGCGCCACTCTGACATGATCCAATATGGGTGGTACCTGAAGATGTCTGTATGTCTCTCGCGAAAACTTGCCCCTTGAACTATAGCATGCTGTTTGTAGGGCTATTGATAAATCTTACAGTACCTTCTCTGTCAGCATTTTATCAACCACAGTGACCATGGACAGGACCTTCTGCCCGCACTGATATAGAGAAAGAAGATCTGGGGGGAGGATTTTAATTGATCCTTGCGTTTGGAAATCTTTTGAACAGCCGTGAATCTGCAATCTGTGTTTTTGTTTTGTGTATTTTTTTACATGATAATTTATTTTGCACCATTCACAAGTAAGCATGGCATTGCTCTCTCGACTAGCTTCAGTCTTGGTCTGCTTGAGCAGAATCTAGTCCTTGCCCCTTTCTTTCTAAATACACCCAGTGGAGTGAGACTTTCTAGTACACCGTCATGATTCCCTAATGTGGCCTGGCTTCATCTACAATACTGTGGCATTGAATTCCTGTAATGTGATCTCCCAGTCGTGCTCTATCCTAGTGTAACTGAAAATGTGAATCTAGATGCTGGGCTGAAGAATCGTACACTTCTTTGGGCCGTTCAGCCTTTGGCGGGTTAACGTGATGAAATGGGCACGTGACGATCTTAAACGCAAGAAATGAATGTATGTTGCCTACATTGTATGACTGTCGGCAGTCCTTGCCATGTGTTTCTGGATCTTGGAGATCTGCTGACAAAGTTTTTCCCTTTCTGAAGTCGAGCAGTCCTCAGCAGTTGCATGCAAGTAATCTTCTATAGGATCTTAAGGAAACTCTCGTAAATCGCCAAATTCTGCTTGTTCAGAGACTGGATACTGTGCCCACGTCCTGGACAAAGCCCCTTTCACACTGACGAGACAGCACTGGATATGGATGTGGAGCCAAAGAAAATACGGTTGTTGTGTTTTATTTTGTTTTTGTTTGTTTTTCCCATTTTGTTTCTGTTTGTGCAATTTAGATTGTGTTACTCTGTGTTAGTCTTGGGGAGGGGGGATAGAACCATTTAAAGGCACATAAATATATTACTGGATGCTTTGTCATAGCGTCACTTTATAGTAGTGCAGCTCCAAAAATATCTGCTGTGCGCTAATTTATTAGGTCAGTCACCTGTAATATAGACACATGCATCTGTGAGGTTCAGAAACATCTTTAAGATAGATTTCAGTTCTCTTTCTGGTGTACGTTTTCTGTAAGTAATCTCTAACAGATTTTTTTTTATTTCAGTAGCACAAAATTAGGGAATTCTACATATCGTGGCCGATGTACAGACTGTATGGACATGTTGATCCTTATGACAGTGGTATACAGTAATGTCACTCCATATGTATATTTTTTGACTGGTTTTAATGGTAAAAGACTAAATATTTCACCAGTGATGTATGTGTTCATTTTTGAATGTATACGCATTTCCTGACGTGTCTGTTTCACAAAATAACTTTATTCCCCAAGCAGTTGCAATTCTGGAGCATCTGTTGTTCCGTTCCTAAATTATTACTGCTAGAATTTTATAAACCCCTTCCCGAAAAATGATGTAACAGTACGTAAGTATTGCAATTTGATTTATTCATGTGCATGACTCAAGAGCCCTCACCATCCACAGTGGGTGTCAATTCAGCGAGCTGCAATGGCTGGAACCACTTACCTCCGATCCTGGCCGTTTAACCCCTAAATGTCATGACTCTGGTATCTAAGTAGTTTGACAGATAAAGGGGGTCAATTGGGGTGACGATGGTTGCTATGGCAGGCTCACTTGCTTGCCATAGAAGCACACTTGTTAAGCCGTGCCAGAGGCTTGGCCTGACAGATTGTTGGTTTGAATAACAGGTCACGATTTAGTGTACAGAGTATACCAAAGCATTATAGAAGCAATCAAATGATTGGATTGTGAACACCCCTAGTGGGACTAGAAATAAGTTAAAGTTTAGAAAGATTTTGTAAAAGTTTAAATATAATTGTTTAAATTTTAACAAGACTTCAAAATAGGAAAAAATATTTGCATTTTTAAAATAAATGTTGAAATGGCTATTTCTGTTCTACCCCCTTTCCCCAAACAATGATAAACGCTAATCAGTAATTTATATGTACCCCAAAATAGTTCGATTAAGACTTATTTCACAACAAACAAGTCCATATACAACTACAGTATATTCATTTATTTTACTCTCTTATATAGCGCTACTATATACCGCAGCGCTTTACAGAGATTATCATCACTCGCTGTCTCCAATGGAGCTCGCCAACTAAGTTCCCTATTAGTATGTCTGGAAACCCATGCAAACTCCATGCAGATGTTGTCCTTGGTCGGATTTTTCCATGCATTGTGGTTTCATTGTGCAAAAGTAGTCAAACCTTTATAGTGCCATGTTCATATCAATCCATAGAATAAAGGCATCATGCTGTATGGTGACTGGCACCAAATTTTTAACACAAAAAAAAACCGATGGTGATATATATATTTTTTTCCCTCCTTCCACCAGAAAATGGTTAATAAAAGTTAAAGGGGTTTTCCAGTTGTCGAACATTGACCTATCGTCAGGATAAGTCAACAATACCTGATCGGTAGGGTTCCAACACCCGGCAACTCCACCAATCAGCTGTTGGAAGAGACCTCCTGTGCTTGGTATTGCAACCCAGGCCCAACCACGTGAATAGGAATGAGATGCGCCTAGGCCATGTGACCGATGAGAACGAAAGAGACCGCAGCACAGCTTCTTCAAACAGCTGATTGGCGGGGGTGCTGTGAGTCAGACCCCCACAGGTCGGATATTGACGACCGATCCTAAGAATAGGCCATCAGTATTTTACTTCCAGAAAACTCCTTTTAATCAAGGTTATATGTACCCCAGAATGGTGCCTCTGAAAAATACAAGTACGAGCACATACCCTCATTCAGTTATGTCGATGGAAAAATAAAAATAAATAAAGTTGTCACTTTTATAAGGCGGGATGAAGAAGTGGAAAGGGGTTAATGAACGCAACTGGGTGTTACTAGTTGGGGTGTGTCCCTGCTCTGACCTATTCCGGTCAATGTTGCCAGTGCCAGATTGTGCAGGAACACCCCCACTGGTAACACCCAGTTTCAGATTCATTAATAAACTTCTAGTAGGAATAACTGGGAAACAGAACAACACAGTTATATGAAAAGTTAGTTATTGCATGGGGAATAGCTTTATTTATTAGAACAGACACGTCAGGAAAGATGACAAATCCTATTTAAAAAGTGTGTGTGAACATGATTTGGGTTATACTCTCTTCTCTCAATGAAGTCAGTGGGGGAGAACACCCATGCAAGGAGTAGATCTGGTCAGATGTAGTGTCTGACCAGGAATATGTTACCTTTTTCTCACTAAATATCTGGTCACTGCCTGTTTCTAACATGTTAAAAACTGCTGAGAAATGTTACTTATAATGATGCGCCTTTTCCTTTAGTGATTCCAGATCTGAAGCATTAATAGGTCTACTAAATCTTCTACCGTTCACAGAAACGTGGAATTCGCACCCTGCTCATTGCTTCTCATATATTCACTAACGGCTCACAAGGATTTGTACAGTTTTTAGTACCGTGAACATATCAACAATGTGATCATATGAACAAACACCCCTATTTTTCTCTCCAAAAAGGACAATTCACAGTAGATACTGAAAATGCTATCCCGTACTGTGCTATAGATATTTTTGCTTTTCTATAGGAAGATCGATATTAGACTAAACTG
The DNA here is from genome assembly GCF_905171765.1 of Bufo bufo. NCBI lineage: Eukaryota > Metazoa > Chordata > Amphibia > Anura > Bufonidae > Bufo > Bufo bufo. The sequence goes on from NC_053389.1 coordinate 490,060,331, forward strand.
CGCTTATTTTTTATGTAGACAGAGGTATATTTATGCAGATGAATCTCTTACCCCTTGCAGTTAATATTCCACAGCCCTGATTTAAAGGGGTCTGCTGATAAACGTCTTTGTATAGCTTCAGAGCTGTTTTGACATAAAATTTTGGCTGCCTGTAGTCACCACTAGGGGGAGCCTACAACATACTATTTTGTTATTTACTTTAATATCAGATATAAATGTTTATTGTGTATCTTAGAATTGGAGATCTAAGTATTGATCTTTCTTTCTGGAACTCCTTTCAATAATCCCATTGAATAATACTAGGTAATCATGGATAAATAGCTTGTATCCAACTACACATAAGACAGGCTAAAGATTTTACCTTTTTTTTTTTTTTTCTTTGACAAACCCCACCATGATTTTTCCTAGTGGCTGTGTCAGGTATTGCAGCTCAGGCCTGTTCACTTCACACCTCATGTGAAACAGTGAGCCGCTTTCTTGAAAAAATATTGGCCTGTGATTACACAAGCCTTTTGATCCAAAGCCAGAAGTCGATCCAGCAGCACAGAGAAGTGGAAACCCTTTCTTTAAATGACTCCTTCCTTTTGAATCCACTTTTGGTTTTGGCTCAGAAAACAGCATCACCGACTTAGGGTACTTTCACACTTGCGGCAGAGGAATCCGGCAGGCAGTTCCGTCACCAGAACTGCCTGCCAGATCCGGCAAAACGCATGCAAACTGATTGCATTTTAAGACTGATCAGGATACTGATCAGTCTTAAAAAATGCATTGCAGGAACGTATCTGTCATACGGACAAACGGATCAGTTTTTTTAAAAAAAAACAAAAAACATTTTTACCGGTCTGCGCATGCGCAGACTGGAAGGACAGATCTGGCATTCCGGTATTTTGAATGCCGGATCTGGCACTAATACACTCCTATGGAAAAAGAATGCCGGTGTCGGCATTCAGGCAAGTCTTCAGTTTTTTGGGCCGGAGATAAACACGTAGTATGCTGCGGTTTTATTTTTTGCCTGATTAGTCAAAAAGACTGAACTGAAGACAATCTGATGCATCCGGATTGCTCTCTATTCAGAACGCATTAGGATAAAACTGATCAGTTCTTTTCCGGTATAGAGCCCCTAGGGCGGAACTCTATGCCGGAAAAGAAAAACCGCAAGTGTGAAAGTACCCTTATAGAACTGGTTCCTGGCCTGCTGAAGACTAGAATATACTCAGTTGGAACTATGCACAGATGGCATGTTTGTAGGTGTAAATAGAGAATGAGATAATTTATCACATAGGTGACTTTATTTGCTGGTATGTTTCATTTATGCTGCTATTTTTTTTTTTTGTATCGTCTGTCCAAAAGGTTACTAGGAATTGAAGAATAATCTTCATGATGTTCCCTTGAAATGTAAAGAAATATTCCAGGAAAAAAAATAAAAATTTAATTATTCCCATAGTCCCCATACCACCCTTCCCTAAATTATAAGAGACCCCTTAAGCCGATCCACTGTTACCTGAAGTAGTTTTGTCTGCATTCAGTTTGAGTTTTGCCTGGAATGTTCTTAAAATGGAAGGTTTTGCAAAATTCCATTTATGTACATGAAATGATTCCTTGTACTATTGCCTTAGTACGTTGTGCAGTGACCACGTGAATGGCAGTATTTGAAAGTCTAATATACTACAGTATGCTTTATTCTGAGACCCAAATTCATGATTACTACCAAGTAATGCTAGTAATTGGAGAACATGGGAGAGGGGCATCTGGTATTGTTGGAACGTGTACTTGGTACCTTTTTACTGTATCTGATAAAGCAGTCGTGAAGGATACATCGACATGCAAATGGCTGGAGTCTTTGTTTTCTCTTGGTACTTCCGAATATTTTTTCTAGAATGTGGCAAATCGCGGCAGTGTATTTCAGGGCTGTGGAGTTGGAGACCATCTAAAGACCCCTTTACGCTGCTCAATTGAGCAGACGATTGTTTGGAAAGAATTGTTCCTTCCCAGCAATCGCCTGCTCGTCAGTGACGGAGACCGCTCATTTACATGCAGCGATCTCCTCCACAGTATGGGGAGGAGTCATCGCTTATGCCATTGCTCGTCCCCATACAGAATCCTTGTTTGCTGGCAGTAGAGTGCTCTTTAGACGGCACAATCTGTTGCCGGAAATCTAACTTTACTCGTAAATTGGCACCACCTTTACATTGGCATAATCACACGTGGCAGATACACTGCAGAGTATTAGGCCAGGGCTACACGATGACATTTTCTGTAATGATAGTCTATGGTGGTGTACTGCAACATGACAATCGCACAAAAATCCATCCAGGTTGTCGCAGTGCAACACCATAAACTAGCATTACAAAAAATGTGTAATTGTTCTCTATTGTCGTGTAGCCGTATCCTTATAGTAGCAGCAATGTACATCTATACACTGGGAAAAAAAATAACCAGTGGACATTGACTTGTGTGGATTTTAAATGTGCAGCATGTCAGTTTATGCTGCGGATTCATACCCCTGGATTTCACCCTTTGCAATGCATAGGGGCAAAATCTGCATTAAATCAGCACGCAATACATCCATTTTGGCAATTAACCCCGTGTGGCTGGTTCATAAATAGGTTATTACCAATCGTTATACAGTATATAAGCTGCTTATGAATGACCTAGAACGGTGAAAAATAGAGGTCAGCATTGGAATTTGGCTAAGGCCTCTTTCACACTTGCGTTGTTGGGATCCGGCATGCACTTCCGTTGCCGGAGGTGCCCGCCGGATCCGGAAAAACGCAAGTGTACTGAAAGCATTTGAAGACGGAACAGTCTTCCAAATGCGTTCAGTGTTACTATGGCACCCAGGACGCTATTAAAGTCCTGGTTGCCATAGTAGTAGTGGGGATCGGGGGAGCGGTATACTTACAGTCCGTGCGGCTCCCGGGGCGCTCCAGAATGACGTCAGAGCGCCCCATGCGCATGGATGACGTGTCCAATGCGATCACATGATCCATGCACTTGGGGCGCCCTGACGTCACTCTGGAGCGCCCGGGGAGCCGCACGGACGGTAAGTACACTGCTCCCCCGCTCCCCGCTACACTTACCATGGCTGTCAGGACTTTAGCGTCCCGGCAGCCATGGTAACCACTCTGAAAAAGCTAAATGTCGGCTCCGGCAATGCGCCGAAACGACGTTTAGCTTAAGGCCGGATCCGGATCAATGCCTTCCAATGGGCATTAATTCCGGATCCGGTCTTGCGGCAAGTGTTCCGGATTTTTGGCCGGAGCAAAAAGCGCAGCATGCTGCGGTATTTTCTCCGGCCAAAAAACGTTCCGTTCCGGAACTGAAGACATCCTGATGCATCCTGAAAGGATTTCTCTCCATTCAGAATGCATTAGGATAATCCTGATCAGGATTCTTCCGGCATAGAGCCCCGACGACGGAACTCTATGCCGGAAGACAATAACGCATGTGTGAAAGAGCCCTTACTGACGCCACAGCCCTGGTGTACGATATTTATTTAGCATTAGATGAAAAAGTAGCTTTGGAAATCAATCCGCTTCAATCCATTGTAGAAAAGAAAAAAATGCTCCCCATAGGATTAGCAAGAACAGCCTTTTAGGGAAAAACATGTCTGAGAGTAGTTCTCAACTGCTGGACTATTGTGTACTGGAATGCGATTAAATTGGGTTTTCTCACTTAAGACATTGATGGCATGGTGCTAAGATATGCCACCAAGGTCCAGCCCCTGCTAGACTGGGTGCTAGGCTGCTTCTGCTTCACCTTTTCTTAGAGGGTACAAGGGAACCCTTTTATAGTCAGTGGTGGACCATCCAGCCTTGGCAAAATGGGTAAGCAGTAGTAAAGGAACACGGCGCTTACCCATTGTCACCTCCACTTCATTCTGGTGACTGGCAATGGAGACAGCATTTGTACCTGCATTGATGGCATATGTCATCAGTATCTTAAGAAGGAACCCCACTTTAAAGAGCAACCCAGTTTTAAGTTGATATCAATCAGCTAATGCATTTTTCATGAGGTTGGTACAGTGAGGCAAAATGAGTTTTTAACAGCTTGTGCTCTGCTCCCCAAAAATGTACCTCTCAGAAAATAGTCCATACCAGTGCCTCTGTGACCTCCTATTTGTGGAATTGTTCCTGAACCCTGTGGTACTCTAGAGGAAATGAAAGGAATAGATTATAATACTTGTGTAACCATAGCTGAGGACTGTATAAGCCAAGACTGGGACAACTTTTTCGTGAATGACTTGCATAACGTTCTTTACAAAGGTAACCTGATTTCCAGACAACCACGTAGGCTAGTGTTGAAAACATTGACCATCTTGGAGTCTTTGCCCATAACCTCTACAGTGTTTGGGGCTCTTCTTGATCATGGCTGTCTGCACTATTTTGTTCTCTTATTTCTGTTCTTGTATGTCTTTCTTTTGCACATAAGTCTTTTGTTCATACCCAATATTTGAAGAAGTTCTATAGTAGAGACTGTATAGCTCTATGCACTGAGAATCTACCATTACACTGATGGGCTGCCTGGATTTATGCAGTAATTCGTACAAAAAGAAGCATGCTTAGTAAAGGGCACTGGTATCTGTGGAAACTCGTATCTAGAAACGATGCTGTTTTATATAGTGAAACCTAACCTAGTTAGGGAACAGTGTGTCCTTGTTTATGCCCCCAAAATGCTTTTTGTTTTCTCTACATGTTTTCCCATTTGCGATCCAACCACAAAAATACTGCAATACATTTTTTAAGCTATTGAATTGTATGTATATTTCATTTTATATTTATTTAACTGTGCCAAGTATTATTTTACTACTGTCTGTCTTGATGTACTACATCGTGAGCAACTCATTGTACATTTCATAATTTAGCTCTCCTTACATGAGTTAATTTCAATTTTTTTTGTAAGTTATTAATCAAATAAATATTGACAATTCGGTTTAGTGTTGTGTCTTGCTTGGGGATAACGGAGATTAATTGATGATCTTTTCTCACTGGGAAGTAAGAATATAGAAGTAATGCTCATTAGAACTGAGGGCTCGTTCACACGACCATGTGAAGCCCGTGCCCATATTGCGGGCCCGAAATACACGGGTCCCGTTCTGTGGCCATTCCGCATCATGGATGCGGACCCATTCATTTCAATGGGTCCGCAAATCCTGAGATGCGGAACGGAACACTAAGGCTGGGTTCACACTTGAGCGTTTTACAGTGCATTTGAACGCGCTGAAAAACACCCTACGCTCAAACAAGTTCTTGAGCTTCTTTGGGGCGTTTTGACGCGCGTTTGTGGCCATAGGACACTGCAGTCAATCACACAAACGCGCGTTTACTATTGCTAAAAACGCGTGTTAAACGCGCATATAAAATGCGCTCAAGTGTGAACCCAGCCTAAGACAGCACTCTGTAGTGCTTCCGCACCGCAAAAAGATAGAGCTTGCTCTATCTTTTTGCGAAACTGAGGGATCGTGGACCCATTCAAGTTAATGGCGCCGCAATCCCTATGCGGCTGCCTGTGCTTAGCGGACCACAGAACGGGCACTGGCTTCACCCGGTCGTGTGAACAAGCCCTGAACCAGTGATACACCCGTATTGTGTGCATTTTCTTTCTACCAGTTTAAAAAGGTGTTCTTCACCCTTTTATCAGTTGTGTAGATTAGGGATGCCCAATCTGCAGTCCTCCAGCTGTTGCAAAACTACAATTCCCAGCATGCCTGGACAGCCTACAGCAGGGATGCTCAACCTGTGGCCTTCCAGCTGTTGTAAAACTACATCTCCCACCATGCCCTGCTGTAGGCTGATAGCTGTCTGTGAATGCTGAGAGTTGTAGTTCATATAACTACTATGAGGGCGGTGAACTGCCTCTAGACCACAGTCATCGCATTTGCCCAGAGCTGCCAATAGAGGGAATTGTGATGTCAGGAGTCCTGTATGCTGCAGGGTGGGGCCTCCACGCATCAGATTTATTTTTCCAGCACATGCTACAGGTGCTCGATCAAACTGATCTTTTTAGGACAAATAAACACTTTGAACTCTGTCATGTTCCTCAAACCACATGAACAATTTTTGCAGTGTGCCAGGACGCATTATCGTGCTGAAAGAGGCCACTGCCTTATTAAACCTTTGCGATTTAAAAAAAAAAATGTACATGATCTGCAAAGTCTAGGACAGGTAGTGTGTGCCATAGTAACCTCCACGTGATTGCCAGAAAACATTATATTACATTCACAAACTTTGTTTTCCCATAGTGCATCCTGGTGCCATCCCTCTTCCAGGTAAACAATGCATCCACATGAAATGTGATTCAGTCAGAGCAGGCCACCTTCTTCCATTGCTTCATGATCCAGTTCTGATGGTCATGTGCACAGTGGATGGGGGGTCATCATGGGCACAGTGACCTATATGTAGCCATAAGCTGCAGTGCATTGTGTGTTCCGATAACTTATTACAAGAGCCGGCTGAAATGGTTTCATCACTGTATTACAGTAATTCTGCTGTAGTATTTGAACCATGAAGGCTAGCTTTCACTGCCTAGGTGCATAAATAAACCCTGGTGTACCTGCTGTCTTTTTTTTTTAACCACTTTTAGTAGGTACTAAATATTGTATGCCAGGAACACACCAGACCTGCCATTTTGGAGATGCTCTGCCCACTTGTCTAGCGATCACAATTTATTCCTTGTGAAAGATGCTCCTTACACTTGTCCATTTTTCCTGCTCGCAACACGTCAACTTTACGAACTGACAGTTTACCTGCTGTCTACAATATCCTACCCCTTGGCAGGTGCCACAATGATGAGATTATCAATGCTAGGCTACTTTCCCATCTGCACTTTGTAGAGGATCTCAAAAGGCTTAGAAACATAGAATGTGGTCGGCAGATAAGAACCATTTGGCCCATCCAGTCTGCCCAATATACTAAATACTATGGATAGCCCCTGGCCCTATCTTATATGAAGAATGGCCTTATGCCTATCCCATGCATGCTTAAATGCTTCTATTTAGTTCCCATGCATTGTCAATAGGGACAAAACAGATCAGGATGCCTTCAGTTCTGTTTTGTGACCAGACAAAAATGCTGCGGTTTTGTGTCCAGTCTGCAAACAAACTGTATCAAGCACTAAAAACAATGTAAGTAATTGGTGCCGGGTACGTTTTTTCGGATCTGTCACCTATTGATTTACATTGTTTTCAGGGACGGATCCGGTTTGTTCAGTTTCGATTTAATACAACCGCATCTGAACAGAACGGATGCATCCTGATGAATTGAATCTAACAGAAGCATTTTGCTTTGGTTTTGAGCTCCTCTGCTGGAACTCAAAACCAGAATACAAAGCGCAGATGTGAAAGTAGACTTACTTCAGCTGTGAGCGGTTTTAATTTTATGGCTAATCAGTGTATATTGCGGCTTAACTTAAAGGGCAAATAACTTAGGCCCCTTTCACACGGGCAAGAATTCCGTGCGGGTGCAATGCATGAGGTGAACGCATTGCACCCGCACTGAATCCGGACCCATTCACTTTAATGGGGCTGTGTACATGAGCGGCGATTTTCACACATCACTTGTGCGTTGCGAGAAAATCGCAGCAAGCTCTATATTGTGCGTTTTTCACGCAACGCAGGCCCCATAGAAGTGAATGGGGCTGCGTGAAAATCGCAAGCAAGTGCGGATGCGGTGCGATTTTCACGCATGGTTGCTAGGAGACGATAGGGATGGGAACCCGATCTTTATTATTTTTCCATATAACATGGTTATAAAGGGAAAATAATAGCATTCTTAATACAGAATGCTTAGTAAAATGTCCATTGAGGGGTTAAAAATAAACAAATTTAACTTACCCCATCCACATGGTCGCGTATGGATCATGTGATGAGTGCAGTGATGTCCTCAAAGGTCCTTTAGCCAGGTCCTGTAGAAAGAAGAGGAGATCCGCTACGCGACAAAGTATTCTGTATTAAAAATACAATTTTCCCTTCTAACCATGTTATAAAGGGAAAATAATAAAATCTACAGAACACCTAACCCAAACTTCTGTGAAGAAGTTCGGGTCTGGGTACCAAACATGCAGATTTTTCTCACGCGCGTGCAAAACGCTTTGCACTCGCTTTCCTGCAACGCACCCGCATCTTGTCCGGCCCTCACATGCGGCGCCCGTGTGAAAGAGACCTTAAAGGGCATTTGTGAAACTGACTGATGTGCTGCATATGCACAAGGCATCTGTGTTGGTCCCATTTCTGAGAGAAAAAAAAATGTTTTAATATATACAAATGAGCCTCAACGGGGGTATTGCTGTTAAGCCTAGTTTGCTCTGCTCGCTTTTCAAATGCTGCACCCTCTCCACTTTGATAGGACCAGGCATGAAAAGGTCATCACGTCTGGCCCTGTCCAACAGCCGATTGCCGTGCCCCCTCATCTTTGATTGAGCAGCTCCAGCATCAAAATTAAACAGTTACGTCCACTGAGGCCAGGTTCACACCGAAAAAGCAGTTGCAGATTACTAGCTGAAAACAAGTTTTTTTGGTGACAGATTTCTAATGTGGTGGAGGTTTTACAAGAGCATTTGTTTGAGGTCTCTCTGCCAAGACCTCGCAACTTCTAAAGCGTTTTTCAAATCAGCTACTGAAAAAGCCTACCATTTTACACTGTGTGCACAAGGTGGAGTTTTGTTTGTGTATTTAGCGGGAGATCTTAGCCGTGTGAACGTAGTCTGCAGTGAATTCACTACACAAAGGATAAAACTGTATAGTTCCAGTGTCAAAGCTACTCATGAACGGCTAATCACTGGAGATGCGGAGTGTCAATCCCCCCAAACTGATATTGGTGTATCCTGACCATAGGCCATGAAAGACAACGTGGGCAGCCCCTTTAAGACTATATTCTTACTGCAGTTATAGTTGTATTCCATTTCTACTGTCCTAGATGGGGAAAAAACCACTACTATATTTTTCAGGCAGAGTCTTATAGTCCGAATGCTAATGGACGCTTTCATTATGGAAGCAGTCATCAGCATGACAAGGAGGTGAGGGCAGTGTCGGCTGTACTCACCCTCCCTGGTCTTCTTCTAAGTCTTGCTGTGCACTGTATCCTGACCGCATGTAGATGCGCACCATGACCGGACGCGGTGCGTTGTCTGGTCACAGTACACAATGGGACCCACAAAAAGCAATACGGGGAGTCCTGGATCTGCAGTGCCATCCGGAACAAGCAAGGCAAGTTTTGTTTTTTCTTGTCAGATCAGATCTGAGGCTGATGGAGCTTGGGGCTCTGAGGTCTTTTTTCCCCCCTCCTCCAAATCCTAGTTGTGTCTTATAGTCCGGTGTGTCCCAGTCTAAAAAAATACGGTAATTACCCAAGACTATAGTTGTATCAGAAAACCTTTGCGTGGTTCAGACTAACAAATTGGCCTCATTATATAATGTTGTTCTGGCGATTCATATTAAAAAAAATAAAATGGGTCATCAGTGCCCACAAGGTTAGCAAAGACACACTAACATTTTTCTTTGATATGACATCCAATGGGCAAATAAATGTGGAAATGCATAAAATTGTCTATTAAACATTGACATTTATTTTGAGATATAAAGTAGCTAAGAATCAATAAAAAAAAAACAGATATATATTATTGCTTTAGTGTTGAGACAAAATATTCTTGTAGAAAAAAAAAAATCTACAAAGAGTGAGTTTAGCAATAGGCAAATGCAAGCATTTGTCCTAGTACAGAAACTTAAGCACAACTTCACACTGATTAGTGAAATATGGGAATAGCAAACTCGCTTAGTAACAAAGCATTAAGACGTGGTCAATAAATCTTCTCTCATCAGCCTTTCACATGATCTTCACTCTGAATGCACAAGTGCTCCAGCTCCTTGGCCAAATCCAAATCCTTTTGGTCCAAAGTTTTTGGCATAACAACCTAGAGAAAGGAGAAAAATCAAACAAAACGTCACTTACTTTACCAAACATTCCCAGGCAATGAAAACCCAATGGGGCAGATTTATGAATCCAAAGCCTACCACCACTTTAAATATGCCATATCCGACGATCAAGTTACATCAATAGGTTATGCCTTGTAACATACTTTACAAGAAATTGAGACTATACACATGAAAATCCCTAATCTATTACAGACATCAAATACTTGATGAAATCTGTGCAGCGTTAACACAGGACATTACATTTAAAAATTTCCTTTGCTGGACAAACAATTCTATGTCTGAACAGCACCTACCTTAAAGGAGTGCTGATTAGTGTTGAGCGAACTTCTGTTTTAAGTTTGGCGTCTAAAGTTCGGCTTCCGGTTAGCGGAGAATCCCGATATGGATTCCGAATTCCGTTGTGGTCCGTGGTAGCGGAATCAATAATCGGCTGATTATTGATTCCGCTACCACGGACCACAACGGAATTCGGAATCCATATCGGGATTCTCCGCTAACCGGAAGCCGAACTTTAGACGCCAAACTTAAAACAGAAGTTCGCTCAACACTAGTGCTGATCTATCGGATATGGTTCCTTTAGGGTCCATTCACACATCCGTATGTGTTTTGCAGATCCGCAAAACACGGACACCAGCAATGCGCATTCGACATTTTGCAGACCGCCGATCGGCAGCACTATAATAGAATATGCCTAATCTTGTCCGCAATTGCAGACAAGAATAGGACACGTTCTATTTATTTTTCGGGTACGGAATTGCAGACCCGGAAGTGCGGGTCCGCATTTCCAGATCCGGGCAGCACATCGCGCAGCCCCATAGAAATAAATGGGTCCGCAATTCCTTTCAGCAAAATGCGGAACAGAATTGCGGACGTGTGAATGGACACTTAATGTGGTGATGGGCTTTCTAACTACATTCTACATGTAAGTGTGCTCTCTGTACTTATGTTCCCTGTATTTTAATAGTTAAGAAACTTAATAGTTAATACTTAATAAACTTAGGGCCCTTTCACACTTGCGTTCTTTTCTTCCGGCATAGAGTTCCGTCGTCGGGGCTCTATGCCGGAAGAATCCTGATCAGGATTATCCCCATGCATTCTGAATGGAGAGAAATCCGTTCAGGATGCATCAGGATGTCTTCAGTTCCGGACCGGAACGTTTTTTGGCCGGAGAAAATACCGCAGCATGCTGCGCTTTTTGCTCCGGCCAAAAATCCTGAACACTTGCCGCAAGGCCGGATCCGGAATTAATGCCCATTGAAAGGCATTAATCCGGATCCGGCCTTAAGCTAAACGTCGTTTCGGCGCATTGCCGGATCCGACGTTTAGCTTTTTCTAAATGGTTACCATGGCTGCCAAGACGCTAAAGTCCTGGCAGCCATGGTAAAGTGCAGTGTGGAGCAGTATACTTACCGTCCGTGCGGCTTCCCTGGGCGCTCCAGAGTGACGTCAGGGCGCCCCACGCTCATGGATGACGTGTCGCATGGATCACGTCATCCATGCGCATGGGGCGCTCTGACGTCATTCTGGAGCGTCCCGGGAGCCGCACGGACGGTAAGTATACTGCTCCCCCGCTCCCACTATGGCAACCGGGACTTTAATAGCGTCCTGGCTGCCATAGTAACACTGAACGCATTTTGAAGACGGATCCGTCTTCAAATGCTTTCAGTTCACTTGCGTTTTTCCGGATCCGGCGTGTAATTCCGGCAAATGGAGTACACGCTGGATCCGGACAACGCAAGTGTGAAAGAGCCCTTAGATTTTACCCTCCTACACCGTGTGCTGGGCTAATACTGCCATCATGTTCATTATGTATGCTGAAAGGGGATCCATGCTGGATGGAGGAAGACACAGAGTCCTCCAAAGCCTTATCTACATTGAGTGTTAGAATGCCAGTACAGAGTCATAGATTACATTGGACTACAGTTGGCTACCAGGAAAGCCAGAGTGGTAGGGTCAGAGACTCCAGCTTAACAAATATATGGTCTGTTATTAATAGTGTAATTAATTTATTAACTTTTATAGGAAGTTAGAAAAGTTTAAAAATGTTAATCATAAATATATTTTTTCTGTTCTATCAATCTAAAGGAGCATTTACATGCACAGATCGAGCAGGCAATTATTGGGATGAGGTTCCTTCTCAATAGTAGCCTGCTTGTCAGTGGAGGTGAAGAGTTGCATTTACATGTAGTAATCTCCTCTTCTGTATGAGGATGAGTGATGGCTACTGGCATTGCTCATCCTCATACAGATTCATTGTTTCTGGCCAGCCGATCATTGGTCACACAGCACAATCTGCTGCCCAGAAACAATGATTTAATGTACTGCATGAACGATTGACTCACCTGATGAGCAAGCGTTTCTCGTTCATCAGTTGATCGGCAGCACATTTGCACGGATCTATTATCAGCGAACGAGCATTCGTAGTAACAATCATTCCTAATAATTGGCCCCACAATTGTGCGGGGTAAATCTGCCATAAGGTTCCTATTTATCAAAAACTGTGATAAACAGGGTGTTCAAGTGGTAATAGATAATCAGCTCTCGCCTCTCCGGTCCTTACACTATAAAACTCTGGTCCTTATAGTATAAACAGCGATAAGCAGGGTGTTCTAGTGGTGATAGGAGAGGTGAGAACTGATTATTTATTACCACTAGAACACCTTGCTTATCACTGTTTATAATATAAGGATAGGAGAGGGGAGAACGGATTATCTATCACCACTAGAACACCTTGCTTATCACTGTTTATAATATAAGGATAGGAGAGGGGAGAACGGATTTTCTTTGTTCTCTCCTGTCCTTATACTATAAACAGTAATAAGCAGGGTGTTCTAGTGGTAATAAATAATCAGTTCTCACCTCTCCTATCACCACTAGAACACCCTGCTTATCGCTGTTTTATAGTATAAGGACCAGAGGTTTATAGTGTAAGGACCGGAGAGGCGAGAACTGATCTATAACCACTAGAACACCTTGCTTATCACTGTTTATAATATAAGGATAGGAGAGGGGAGAACGGATTTTCTTTGTTCTCTCCTGTCCTTATACTATAAACAGTGATAAGCAGGGTGTTCTAGTGGTGATAGAAAATCAGTTCTCACCTCCCTCGTGTGTTCCCCTATCCCTTATACTAGGTATCTTCATGTTGCTCCAAAGTCCATCGTTACAATGTCTAACACTGTGCTGCACATCACATGCTCAGTAGTGAAGACGTTAACTAGTAGGCATGCTTGCATTCATCTCAGAGCAGGAAGACAGCATTAAAAAAAAAGGTGTTGGCTGGAAATAAGTAACTTTTCACAGATGCCTGCAGCTTGCCTCTGCTATGGAAAGATTCATACCTGCCTGCTATCCCCAGCTTCTGTTTTGCGCGCTGGCTCCTGTGTGTCTGTCTTCCAGTAAACAGTGTTTACTTCCTCCTCAGAATGGCATGGCCACCTGCTGTGCTGCAGCCAATGACACGACACGTCATTGCTTGCGGACACTTCACCACTGCAGATGATCATGCCAGAGAGCAAGTAAACAAGCTGCGGATCGGAAGATGGGCACACGGGAGCCTTTGTGTACCACCGGAGCTGCGTGTAGTAGGCAAGTATGAATCTTTCCATAGAGGAGGCAGGCTCCTGTGGAAAGTTATTTCAGAAATTGTATTCTAATTAATATGGTTTAAGCTCTATACAAGTAGCCTGATTACTTACCTGATAATATAAAATCAAATGTCACCATTTTAGCTCAGTACATTTTTTTATTACAAAATTATTGGCCAGAACTTTGTCTCCACAGCTCTGGCTACAAGAAATTAGGATTTGGTAGGACCCGATGATTTTACAAACCTATATCCAGAATATGATCCCCAGGGGTGTGCGCCTAATATACTAAGACATTTGTAGATGGATCTACTGAAATGAATCCAGGAGGAAATACATATTACCAAAACGTGTCTGTGGGAACTCGTGGATCCATTGGATTTTTAACAATCCATGCATAAATTATAGTAAAACATCAACATTGTTAGGCCTCTTTCACACGGGCGTTGCGGGAAAATGTGCGGGTGCGTTGCGGGAACACCCGCAATTTTTCTGCGCGATTGCAAAACATTGTAATGAGTTTTGCACTCGCGTGAGAAAAATCACGCATGTTTGGTACCCAAACCCGAACTTCTTCACAGAAGTTCAGGCTTGGGATCGGTGTTCTGTAGATTGTATTATTTTCCCTTATAACTATGTTATAAGGGGAAATAATACATTCTGAATACAGATGGCATAGTAAACTAGCGCTGGAGGGGTTAAAAAATAAATAAATAATTTAACTCACCTTAGTCCACTTGATCGCGTAGCCCGGCATCTCCTTCTGTCTCCTTTGCTGAACAGGACCTGTGGTGAGCATTAATTACAGGTAAAGGACCTTTGGTGACGTCACTCCGGTCATCACATGATCTTTTACCATGGTGATGGATCATGTGATGACCGGAGTGACGTCACCAAAGGTCCTTTACCTGTAATTAATGCTCACCACAGGTCCTGTTCAGCAAAGGAGACAGAAGGAGATGCCGGGCCGCGATCAAGTGGACTAAGGAGAGTTAAATTATATTTTGTTTTTTAACCCCTCCAGCGCTGTTTTACTATGCATTCTGTATTCAGAATGCTATTATTTTCCCTTATAACCATGTTATAAGGGAAAATAATGATCGGGTCTCCATCCCGATCGTCTCCTAGCAACCGTGCGTGAAAATCGCACCGCATCCGCACTTGCTTGCGATTTTCACGCAGCCCCATTCACTTCTATGGGGCCTGCGTTGCGTGAAAAACGCAGAATATAGAACATGCTGTGATTTTCACGCAACGCACAAGTGATGCGTGAAAATCACCGCTCATGTGAACAGCCCCATAGAAATGAATGGGTCGGTATTCAGTGCGGGTGCAATGCATTCACCTCACGCATCGCATCCGCGCGGAATACTCGCCCGTGTGAAAGGGGCCTTAGGAGGTGTCGATCACCAATACAAAAAAACAAATACCAGAGGGACCTGTATGACTATTCACACCAATAAGCGCATGAGTGGAGGAGGTGAGAACATTTGCCTTCCATTCCCAAAGAAGGTGAAATCGGTCAAGACATTTATTCAATCTCTGTGTCAGTTTCATCTCCTCAGAAGCAGAATCCTCTGACACACGGCAGGATCAATCAGAACCCTTTAAAGGGAGTCTGTCACCACAATTTGCCCTTATAGACCACTGTACATAGCACTATAGCATAACTATAGGTCAAATGGTACCTTTGTCTTTTTGTTTGGATGTTCACCAGGGGCAAAAATGGAGTTTTATTCATATGTAAATGAGGGCCCAGGGGCGGTGTTCCAGCTGTAAGTGCCCAGGCCGCTCTTCCTTCTTCTCACATAACCCCTCACCAGCCTGTTGCTTGGCCCGCCCTGTATGCCTCTTACGTCATCCAGTGTACTGGCCGATATCCCGCCCACGCATGCGCACTGCTTGGAATGATGCTGCTGCCCACAATGGCCATCACAGTGCGCATGCTTTGGCAGGATATCAGCCAGTACACTGGATGACGCAAGGGGCTTACAGGGCGGGCCAAGCAACAGGCTGGGGAGGGGTTATGTGAGAAGAAGGAAGAGCGGCCTGGGCACTTACAGCCCGAACGCCGCCCCTGGGCACTTGCGATCCCTCATTTACATATGAATAAAACTCAATTTTTGCCCCTGGTGAACATCCAAACAAAAAGACAAAAGGTACCATTTGACTGATCTATAGTTATGCTACAGTGCTATGTAAGTGGTCTATAAGGACAAATTGTGGCGACAGACTCCCTTTAAAGGGGTATTATCAACACGCCGTTTCATACTTACCTGCTCCCGGCGCGCTGTCCACTTCCTGGTTTCGGCACTCGGCAGGCTCCATCTTGATTGAAGTCTTCTCCCGGCCGGGCCGCGCACGCCGAGGCCACGCATGCGCCCTGGTGACTTCTTCCTGGCAATTATACTATACTGGCCAGGAAGAAATTACCATAGCGCATGCGCGGTCTCGGCGTGCGCTTTCAGGACTGCGCGCGGCCGGGAGAAGAGAAGAAGTCGTCTGCGCAAGCGCGGCCACCGCAATTCCTGAGAAGAGCGGTGGCCGTAACCAGGGGAGACGGAAGACAACAGTAAGGTAAGTATATGTTTATTTTCTTCTAAGGGGTGGGAATTAATTAATTAAATATATTTAGAAAAATGATAACTTAAATCATTAACAGATTTAACAGTGATCATTAAGATGAGAATACCCCTTTAAGGGGTTGTCCAAAATATTTTTATTGCGGACCTATCCCTGTGATGGCTATCCTCCGGCACTCCAACTGTGGTAAAACTACGACTCCCAAGATGTAGACTTGCTTGGCTGTTCTCAGAACTCCATGGATGAAGCATGCTGGGAGTCGTAGTTTCACCACAGCTGGAGTGCCAGAGCTTAGCCATCACAGAATCCTCTGGGTAGGTCAATATCAGACCGGTGGGGGGGTCTGCCACCCAGCACCCTCAACCGATCAGTTGGTTGAAGAGAAGGCGCGTGCCGCGCTAGTGCAGATTTCTCTTCCTTGTTTAAGCAGTCCCATTCCTATTTACATGTATAATACAGAGCCATCCAATTAAAGTGAAAGGGACGGTTTAGGTGTGATTACACTTTCTTACCACTGCTGTTGCAACAGCGAGCTGGTAAACAATGAACAGAAGGCAGTGCTTGCACGGAACATGCCTTCCCTTCAACCAGCTGATCGGTGGGGGTGCCGGGAGTCAGACTCCTGCCGATCTGATATTGGTGACCTACCCTTAGGATAGGTCATCATAAAAAATAACTTGACAACCCCTTTAAGGGCACATAGTCAAACGTGTAAGAGTGGTCTCTGTACGGATGTTCCCTGGATTCTAATGGATACTAAATAAAGTTGGATTTAACCCTTCTACACTTTGTGTTGGACCAATACTTACCCGCTTCATGTTCATTACATCTGTTAGAACGGGATTCACGCATGAGGGAGCAGGACCGCTGGAGGTGGCGAGCTGGACTTTTTGCTACATGTATAATCTAAAGATGCTACACATTTGTCACAATGGATGTTGGGGTGCCTCTTTGGACGCTTTTTATAACACCTACTGGTTGGTTCACTTTGTGCCAAAATGTTATTGCACATTGTCACATTTAAAGTCACGCCAAACCACACCGCTTCCGCCTTAAGCCACACCCCATTGTCGAGGAAGGCACAAAGAGCATCTAAAATAAATTTGGTGCCAGTTTTTTCTATTGTATGACCCACTTACAACGCATGGGGGAAAAAACAAAAAACAAATAGCATTGGGTAGGGTAAAAACTTCGGAACAATTCATATCCCATAAAATTTATGTAAGAACTTGCATACACATACTATCTATTTTACCAAGGAAGCAGTTTCCCGTTCCCAACTTCCTTCCCTTACTATTAACATCCTGTGTTGGCTTTATATAGCCTTGTGTTTTATGGCACAATAGGAGGCCACAGCAACCTACCAGGAAAGTGGAAGGGTAAATGACCATTTACAGTAGTCCCTTTAAAGCAGCACTCTCTTATTAAATGTTCAAACACTGGTCATCTTCAAGCGAGAACACCCAGGTTTATGTATATTTCAAATACAAACAGTTTGCCTGTTAATGCTCTAGACAGGCATTTCCCAGTGACTTTTCTGTTCTGCTTCAAATCTCTCATATGGTCAACTGAACACAGCCTAAGGTTAAAGGGCATGTGAACATTACGAAAAGAATGCTTGCTGACGTTTACGCTCTCACCTTTGCAATAGATTTCCCCATCTTTTTCAGTCAAAGTCGTAGATTCTAGACTCTTGCCACATTTTGCACACCGGAAACAATTCTTGTGCCATGCCTACAAGGGAGAAAATTAATGTTCAACAAACATTAGGCTACTGCATTTAAGATGGCCAAAAACATGATGAACCTTACATATAGACATTACAAATGCTACGTGTTCAAAGAATTGTGCAGGAAGACATGCAGGATAACAAGAGCAGTCCTTTACCTTCCCAGCTCCTATTACTTTCTCCGCAGCATATACAGATTCACCACATCTGGGACATTTATCAGTTCCTCCAAACTTCTGGGCAAACTTTGAAGAATTAGCAGAGGCACTGGTACGGGACTGTTGTGATCTGTAATTGGATACAATGTTTTATTATATATATATATATATATATATATATATATATATATATATATATATATATATATATATACACACACACACACACAGTTGCAAGAAAAAGTATGTGAACCCTTTGGAATGATATGGATTTCTGCACAAAATTGGTCATAAAATGTGATCTGATCTTCCTCTAAGTCACAACAATAGACAATCACAGTCTGCTTAAACTAATAACACACAAAGAATTAAATGTTACCATGTTTTTATTGAACACACCATGTAAACATTCACAGTGCCGGTGGAAAAAGTATGTGAACCCCTAGACTAATGACATCTCCAGGAGCTAAATTGGAGTGAGGTGTCAGCCAATTGGAGTCCAATCACTGAGATGAGATTGGAAGTGTTGGTTACAGCTGCCCTGCCCTATAAAAAACACACACCAGTTCTGGGTTTGCTTTTCACAAGAAGCATTGCCTGATGTGAATGATGCCTCACACAAAAGAGCTCATAGAAGACCTACGATTAAGAATTGTTGACTTGCATAAAGCTGGAAAGGGTTATAAAAGTATCTCCAAAAGCCTTGCTGTACATCAGTCCACGGTAAGACAAATTGTCTATAAATGGAGAAAGTTCAGCACTGCTGCTACTCTACCTAGGAGTGGCCGACCTGTAAAGATGACTGCAAGAGCACAGCGCAGACTGCTCAATGAGGTGAAGAAGAATCCCAGAGTGTCAGCTAAAGACTTACAAAAGTCTCTGGCATATGCTAACATCCCTGTTAGCGAATCTATGATACGTAAAACACTAAACAAGAATGGATTTCATGGGAGGATACCACAGAGGAAGCCACTGCTGCCAAAAAAAACCATTGCTGCACGTTTACAGTTTGCACAAGAGCACCTGGATGTTCCACAGCAGTACTGGCAAAATATTCTGTGGACAGAGGAAACCAAAAGTTGAGTTGTTTGGAAGAAACACACAACACTGTGTGGAGAAAAAGAGGCACAGCACACCAACATCAAAACCTCATCCCAACTGTGAAGTATGGTGGTGGGGGCATCATGGTTTGGGGCTGCTTTGCTGCGTCAGGGCCTGGACGGATTGCCATCATCGAAGGAAAAATGAATTCCCAAGTTTATCAAGACATTTTGCAGGAGAACTTAAGGCCATCGGTCCACCAGCTGAAGCTCAACAGAAGATGGGTGTTGCAACAGGACAACGACCCAAAGCATAGAAGTAAATCAACAACAGAATGGCTTAAACAGAAGAAAATACGCCTTCTGGAGTGGCCCAGTCAGAGTCCTGACCTCAACCTGATTGAGATGCTGTGGCATGACCTCAAGAAAGTAATTCACACCAGACATCCCAAGAATATTGCTGAACTGAAACAGTTCTGTAAAGAGGAATGGTCAAGAATTACTCCTGACCGTTGTGCACGTCTGATCTGCAACTACAGGAAACGTTTGGTTGAAGGTATTGCTGCCAAAAGGAGGTTCAACCAGTTATTAAATCCAAGGGTTCACATACTTTTTCCACCTGCACTGTGAATGTTTACATGGTGTGTTCAATAAAAACATAGTAACATTTAATTCTGTGTGTGTTATTAGTTTAAGCAGACTGTGATTGTCTATTGTTGTGACTTAGATGAAGATCAGATCAGTTTTTTATACGTCTGCTGGGACCCCCACTGTTCACTCGGAATCCCGTGTGAAGGGAAGGATAATATACATGCATTACCCCTGCTCCAGTCACTGTTTATAGGCGTATGTCCCATAGACGTGGGGTAACGGGTACACATGCACTACTGATCCACTCACACAGGGGACTCCGAACCAAAAATGTTGTGATCAGTGGGGGTCCCAGTGATCATACATTTATCAGCTATCCTGTGGTTAGGTGATAAGGGTTATTAATGGGAACCAGAGTTTTAGGTTACGTTTTTTTTTCAGTGCCATTTAATATCTCATCCACTTTGGTGCTGTAATGCAATGCAGATTAGTATCTGCTAAATATGAACATTGCCAAAATCAACACAGAAGTTTGTAGCTAATTTCTTAAACCCTTTTTTTCAGTTTTATTGCTTTGACAGCTATGTTTAACAATAGGTTGCATAGTTCTTCTAGGCAGAGCAAAGCAGACATACCATGGCACGGAACTGTCAAGAAGCCAAACGAAATAATGAAATATTCACTTACTCTTCAGCTTTAATACCCAGCCTTTCTCCTTTATCCATATTCAATGTGCCCGCTCCTTGCCCATAGCCATAGCCCTTGGGTCCATACTTTTTCCCATAACAGGATCGGCAGTAAATCTCATCCTCGTGAATAGCCACTGTTGTGCTGTCCAGGTTTTTTTTACAAACCACTACAAAAAACATTTATAAAATTTATTAAATTATTCTGGCTGCTTTGAACATACAAATGTCCTGCTGCTGGGTTGCATCATGAGGGACAACACAGCAGAACAATCCTCGAAATACACAATTAAACTGCTACACTGCCATGCAAGTAAAACCTTGTACATTTTGTCACAGGCTGTAAATTCGGAGGAAAAACTTCA
This sequence comes from Bufo bufo, assembly GCF_905171765.1. NCBI lineage: Eukaryota > Metazoa > Chordata > Amphibia > Anura > Bufonidae > Bufo > Bufo bufo. The sequence goes on from NC_053389.1 coordinate 490,080,998, forward strand.
GAGATGACCTGTTGGATGACAAGGAAGCAGAGAAAGTGGCCTCACGAAAGTTAAGATGGCCAATAGCTACCACCTGAGATAACCCGAACCACTAAAAAAAGGTTGCTCTAAGCCATCTCTTGGGTGGGGATGGTTAAAGAAGGAGAATGAAGCAGCAAGAGCATTTGCTCCCTTCACTTCCTAATTTTAGAGGAGTTGTCCAGACATACTCTCCCACAGAATATAACATCTAGTGGAAATAAAGGAATGGCACAACATAGAGCCATAAGAATAGAGGCTCCAGAAAGGTCCTCTTTAAATTATAAATTCTCAACCCTTTGTCTTCTGCAGCCTGCATGTGATCACATACATCGCAGGCTGCTTAGACCTATCCAGTGTGAAATGCATCCGATGGGCTTTCTGATGGCTCACTCTGTAGCCCTTATCTCTGTTCTCCTGAATGATCCTTTTTTCTCCAAGTTAATTTTATTTGGTTGGGAAGACGTCAGCTTAAATTATTTTTTAGGAGCAGAGAAAAGGACTTGAGCTACCAGAGAGCTTGTCTGACACATTTCACTCAGAACGTGGCTGAGCAGCCTGCAATGTATGTGATCACATGCAGGTTGCAAAAGACAAACAGCTGAGGATATTTAACCAAAACCAAATACAAAGATGATTTATCATATAATGGATGTAATTCAATATAAAAAAAAAAATAATCATGCAGAGATGTCCTTGAGCTTTAATTCTGCTCGCACAGTTTCAGTGTAGGCAAGGGGTATCAAAATGGATAGATCTGCACTGCTGCTTTCAGGACTGCCTGCATTAATGGCTTAGGTCCAAGACATGTTTTAAGCATCTGGGTGTTCACACTAATGTTTCTATTCTCTGATAAAGCAGAGATGCTGGAGGCACAGAGGAAATTAACAATAAAGGATTACTGTAGAAGACTGCATGCCTGTTCATCATACAGTGATTAAGCTTTAACCACACGAGACTTTACAACTGATTTTATTCCGACATGCAAACATAATAGCAGTTAAGAAAATCCCCATATTGTACAACTACAGGCTGAAGCACACATTAGTAAGTGAGAAGTTTAGCACATCAATATTAACAATCATTATCACCCTTGCTATAAGCATTAAATAGATCAAGCTACAATAGTATGAAATTGAAAAGAGAAAAAAATTACTTATGGTCTCACACTGTATAATGGTGACATTCAACATGTGGAAAATGTGTGCAGATTGTGAGTAGTCAGCAGACAGAACTGAATGTTCTGCTTCCAGCAAAAATTTTCCAGTGGGAATCTACAAGTTCAGAGTTATTAAACAGAAATATAATTGTGCTTGGAGTGCCAAGAAGGTGCCACGGCCTTTGCTGTTCTCACATTCCACCCTTTAAGCGGTCCTAATCCTCACAGAGTACATTACAAGTCACAAAGGGAAGGGAATCTTAAAGATTCCTGGCATTTTCAAGAAATGGCAAGAGAGAGAAAAGGAACTGCATATTAGAGTAACAGGATTATGAGGAGATTATTATTATTATGATTAAAGCGCAATTCATTCCATGGCGCTGTACACATGAAAAGGGGTATACATACATACATATTACAAGACAATTGCAATAAGCAAGAACAAGATAAGTTACAAACTGGCACAGAAGGTGAGGGTAAAGCTGTTCATAGGGGTATAGCAGTAGGGTCACTGTAGATTGTAGGCTTTTCTGAAGAGATGGGTTTTCAGGTCTCTTTTGAAGGATTCCACTGTAGGCGAACTTCTGTTATGTTGGGGTAGAGAGTTCCAGAGTATGGGGGATGCACAGGAGAAATCTTGGAGGCGATTGTGGGAAGAGGTGATAAGGAGGAGAGAAGGGTCTTGTGAGGATCGGAGATTACGTGTGGGGATGTATCAAGAGAGTAGCTCACAGATGTATGGAGGGGACAGGTTGTGTATGGCCTTTTATGTATTTGTAAGTATTTTAAACTGAATTCACTGGGCAATGGGGAGCCAGTGAAGGGACTGTCAGAGGGGAAAGAGGAGAAATGGGGGAGAGGTGGATTAGTCGGGCAGCAAAGTTGAGGATAGATTGGAGGGGTGCTAGATGGAAGACCACACAAGAGGATGCTACAGTAGTCTAGGCGGGAGATGATGAGGGCATGTACAAGCATTTTTGTGGTGTAGATTGAGAAAAGCTAGGGTCTGTGATGCCAAGAGATGAGAGCTTGTAACAGAATAGAGGTCGACGGTGTCAAAGGCAGAGGACAGACAGGTAAAGGATGAGGAGGACAGAGTAATGTTTGGTTTTGGCAGTTAGCATATCATTGGTGATTTTAGTAAGGGCAGTTTCAGTTGAGTGGTGGGGTCAGAAGCCAGACTGTAGTGGTCAAAGTGTGAGTAGGAAGAAAGGTGAGTGTACAGTTCAAAGTGGACAAGTTGTTCAAGTAGCTTTGAGGCGTATGGGAGAAGCGATATGGGTCGATGCCTAGACAAAGACGACGGGTCAAGGGAAGGCTTTTTGAGGATGGGTGTGATTGTAGCATGTTTGTTTAAAACCAGAAGGGAAGACACAGGGATGGTTATTGATAGGTTGAAGGGCTGGGATAAACACTGTGGTGAGGTGGGCTTGGATCGGGTCAAGTGCACAGGTGGCGAGATGTGATCAGGAGAATAGGGTGGAATGTTTTTCCTATAGAATGTTGGAGAAGCAGGTTTTGGGGGAAAGAGGACTGAGTAGCTGTGGGGACTGTACGTTGAAGCTTTTTCTGATGTTGTCAATCTTTTGTTTAATGTGGCAAAGTCCTCAGCTGAGTGGAGAGGCGAGGGTGGGGGCGCTGGGGGAAGGAGAAGAGCGAGATGAGTTAAGTGTTAAAAAGTTGTTTAGGGTTGTGAGACGGGAAAATATGAGAGATGAGTTTTGTTGTGTGTGAGGTGGGCAACCGAGTCCAGAGCTGTAGTTACTGTATTGCTATACAGAGTGGCCGCAGCATCTGATCCTGGAGGGAACATATGGTAGAGAGTCAAAGAAGAGATTGAGAAAGCAAGCGAAAGTCAAGATGTTCAAGGTTCCTGCGAGGGTGTACTAATGTGTGGACTGGGGGAGCAGCTGGAGAGACCAGTGAAGAGAAAGTGAGTAGGTTGTGATCAGATGGGGGGGGGGGGGGGGGGGGGGGAGAGAGAGATGAGTTAGAAAGGTTAGATAGGGAGCAGAGGTGGGTAAAGATAAGATCCAGAGTGTGACCATCTCTGTGGGTGGGAGTGGAGGACCACTATGAGAGCCGGAGGAGGAAGAGAGTGTTAGAAGGTTAGAGGCAGCTGAATGGCAAATGTCAATGGGGATGTTGAAGTCACCAATGATGATAGTGGGGATGTTAGCAGAATGAAAGTATAGGAATCAGGTGTTGGTGGTCAAGAAAGATGGGGGCTGGGCCTGGGGGGCAGTGAGGTTGGATGGAGAGAAGATGCGGACAGAGTGTACTTCAAATGAAGAGAGCATAATAGAGGGTGGAAGTGGAATTGGTCTGTAGGAGCAGTTGTCCGATAGGAGAAGACCAACTCCTCCACCATGTCTGCAGCCGGGGGTGGGGGGTGCTGAGTGAAATGAAATCTGCTATAAGAGTGCAGCAGGATAGGCAGGGTCAAAGATGAAGAGGTCATGAATGTAGGAGAGTTTGTTGCAGACAGAGCAAGCATTCCATAATGCTCCTGAAAGAGGAACACAGAGAGCAGGGGTCAGGGGGAATGTTTTTCAGGTTTAAAGGGGTTGCAGAAATTTGCAGAAGGGGATCGGTAGAGGAAGGTAGGTAAGATGGTGGGGATTTGCTGAGGGGGACCTGGGTTTGGAGATATATCGCCAGCAATAAGGAGAAGCAGAGAAAGTGTTAGTAGGTGGGAGTAGGAGAGGGCATGAGGTGGCGGTGTGTGTGTTTGGGAAGGATGTTTTTAAGGTGTCCAAATGGGTTTGTGCAAGCAGTCAGATGAGTAGGTAAGATAGAGGGAGAGATAAATAGTCCCTTGCTGGGTGAAGGGGTGTGGGGGTATTTCACTAGGTTTTGGAAAAGTAATAAGAAAAATTGAAACAATTGTTTGCATTACCTATTTCTGTAGTTAACTTTAGTTACCTTCTGGTATAATTAAATATGTGAACTTAAAGAGTCGCACTTAAAAGATGTTGCATTGAAAAGATCAAGGTCTGAAAGACCTAGTGACTTTCAATTTATAACACTAAGGGCCCTTGCACACGACCGTATGCCCTCCGAGACATACGGTCCGTGAGCGGGCCATATGTCCAGGAGTGGCAACGATCGTGCGCACGGGAGTACACAGCATCATAGATTGATGCTGTGCATGTCGGGCCGCCCGCGGGGCTATTGTCCCGCTCTCATAAGATCATACGAGTGCGGGACAATAAGTCCCGCTGTCGGCCTGACATGCACAGAATTATTGTAATCTATGATGCTGTGTACTCCCGTGCGCACGATCGATGCCGCTCCAGGACATATGGCCCGCTCACAGACCGTATGTATCAGAGGGCATACGATCGTGTGCAAGGGCCCTTAGGCTGAGTTCAGTCCCGCATTCAGCCTTTCCATTCTTATGCTCCATTATAGGAGCAGGAGAACGGAAAGGACAGATTAAGCACATAACTGAGCCCAACGGATCTAATGTAGTCCGTTAGGTTTCTGCTCAGAGGAAGATTTTTGAAGCGGAGACAAAAGTCCTGCATGCACAAACTTTTGTCTCCGCTTCAAAAATCTTACTCTGAGCGGAAACCTAACAGACCCCATTATAGTCTATGGGGTCTGTGGGCTCCGTTCGGCTCAGTTATGTGCCAAATCCATCCTTTCCATTCTCCTGCTCCTATAACGTAGCAGAAGAATGGAAAGGCTGAACGCTAATGTGAACAGCCTTAGAGTTCAATCAGGTGTGAATGAGAGGGGAGGGGGCTGCATCTGACCTAATCAAAGGTTATAGGGTTGAAATAGTCAATGTAAAAAAACACTCAATGAACCCAGCAAGGAAATAGACACATTAATGTGGAGTGTAGACATACCAGGGGATGAGAAGAAGGAAAGATGAGATGTGTGGACAATTAGACTTGGGAAAAGCTGGGTGGAGAAGTAAAGTTCATTGTAGACATACCATGGGATGATCAGAGTCAATGGGGTCTAGTAGAAGTGTTGTAGCTTCAGTTCTAACCCAGAAGACATATGTGAACAGAGCCTAATGTAACGGTACTATGTGCAAATATCCGAATTTGATTCACACAGTTCTGCAGTTACCCAGATTTCTGATATTTCAATGTCAGTTTTGTCCTACTGCTTCTTCACGTGCAAAATTGTCCAGGAAGATTTTTCATGAGGCTGCACAAAAACATACAAAGCGGACAGTGGCTATATACTTACTGCAAAGGAAGCAGCACTTATGGAAGCTCTTGCCATCGCACTGCACCTCTTCTGCATGGTACACCGTTTTGCCACAGGCCCCACACTTGTTTCCGCCTCCCCAGTTTGGCATCTTGTAACTATAGAAACAAATCGAATATGTCAGAACCAAGCAAACCAATACATTTCATAAAGGGTCACGGGTACAGTGAGTAAGAGCACCACAGACTAGTGGATCTGTGAGAAACAGACAGACATACCATTACCAGGGATTAGGATCCTTTTCATTAGGTCCAGCATTTTACAAGCAAGACATGTACTGACAGCCTTTACTGGCTCCACCCCAGCGTGTAGTAACAGGTTAATATCATTACAGCACCTACTCAATAAGCTGGAAATTTTAGTGAGGAAGGCTGCCACCCAAAACCCATTTCCCTGAAATTAACAATCACATTCGTACACTAATATATTGATAAGAAATCGGCTTAAGGCCCTTTTTTTTTTTTTTTATTCACTTTGTATCAGCTTTTAAAAACCCCATCCACGTTATAGGCTTCAGGATTTTTAAAACAAGCCAAGGATCGGGGCATTATTGGGAACAAACGCTCGCAGACGATAAATGGCCTAGGTAAAGGTGCCACTGATCTCCAGACAAACAATAGAAGTAGAAGAATGCCAGACCATAAGAGTCAAGTGTGTGGACAACAAGGGGCGCACTTTCACAACCGGTTGTTCAATAAATTTCAATTTATTTAATGACTATGCGTTTTGGGGTACCACTGACCCCTTTATCAAGTCTGGATGGCAGATACGGCCGCTGTTCACTGGCACGTGCAGGATGCTGACAACGGCCGTGTGCATGAGCCATAAAATGCTAGTCTGTTGGGTGATATTTTTTTGTGGCACCAAAAATCCTTGTTTGCCGGTAGCCCTGTCTATACAAGAATGTGCTGCTAACAAGCATTGGAACTTTATGGGGAAGAATGATCGTAAGGACTGTTCATCCTTACAGCAGTAATTATTCCTGCATGTACATCTGGAATGAACTTCCCACTCTATCAGCCCATGGAAAAAGCCCTTAGCTGTAGACCTGATGCAAGTAACCTGCCGTTTGCTGCTTTTGCTATTTTATCTCTCGAAAGGGCTGTGGCAGGAATGTGTGCCAGGCGCGGCTGCGAGATAGGTTTATCAATATCACAATTGTCTTCTACAAGCTGTGACGCAACTCAAGGTAATGTCATTTCTGTGTTGTTCCAGAACATTCCCGTGACAGAGCTGGTTTCGGAGTGACACATCCTCTGCTGCTTGAGCTTTAGAAAACAGTGAATAGTCGTTTGGTATGCATGACACGGCCTCCTTACTTTAAAAGGAGCCTGTAAAAAAAAAAACATAGAAAGCCTCTACATCCCTCACAGATCTGCTGTAAACAGAGAAGACACTTGGTGAAATAGTTTCCTGTGAGCAGGATAATAAAACGTATACATTGAGTAAGACTGCTCTGTATCATATACACATAGAGCTTACAGCGGCTGTGGTGGTGCTGTATGTTTTCCCAGGGTTTGGCTGATAGAGCAGTGTCTTCCTACCATGGAATAAAACCAAGACCTGTCACTGAAGATTGTCAAATGGTCCTGCCATCATCATGGTTTCTGGAGAAGTGCAGTACTTAACATGGCATCTGAATCTTGAATGCTACCTTTGTCTTTATCTAAATCTAGACACTTGGATAACTATCTGTATGGATGGCCAACATGATTGCTTTTATCATACACTACAATGCCAAGCAAGCCCAGTCCTAGGGCACATCTCCACGCGGTGGAATTGTCCACCACACAACCGCCACCATGATTTTATTTTGGGCCCCACTATATCTAGGCTGAAGCTGTACTGGTTAAGTTTTCGATGTTACTGACTGGTACATGGAGCTGGAGCCGGTCTTCTTCACAACAAATCAATTTCCCCTGATGGTGGTCAGCTGCTGTTTGGCACATCAGCCAATGCTTATATAAAGGAAAAGGAATGTTAATCTGGGAGATATGTGTCTGCCAAAGATTATAGACGAAGTATGGAATGCGTCATCATAGTCGGAGTTGAATTTCCGACAATTTGTATTTCAGGATCCTTCAAGGTTTATGTGAGTCACCTATAGATCCCTCTAATGCAGAATGTTCACCTACCATTCAGGTTGCTCCTGAAGATTGAGGTGGCGAAAAAAGCCCCCAGTACAATAAAGGATAAGTACTCACCCTGCTACATACTGTATATTGTGCCTGGTTTTACAACAGATTTTGCTTGACAGGCCAAACTGATGTGTGACTGGATATGTGTAGTGTTTAGATTTCTGCCTGAAGAGATATAAATGTACACAGAACACAATACAAATACCTTCCTACAACTATATTCATTGAGTCCTAATCTGTGATATACAGTCTGCCTAGTGATTCCCAGGAGGGCTGTTTGTTTTGTCTCCTTGGATGCACGGAGTACTTTTAGTACTTTATTTATAATTACGTGGATGCATTTTCACATATGCATAAAACAAATGACGTAACCTAATATTCCTACTTCAAGTGTAGCAACAGGAAAGCTAACAAATGACCTAATTGTGGCCGTAGGTTTCATGGTTTTCCTGCTTCCATCCACTGGAATCTTTTCCCATATTAGGAAAAAAAATGACTGCAAAGACAAAATGCACTGTCTGAAAGTTCACTTTATTACACTGAACGTAAGACAGTCCTGGAGAGGGACAGCCTCCCGATGCTTCACCTGAAGGGGCTTCTCTTGCTGGTCTTTGCGTGGTATTTTCGGGCTTTTATGACAACCTATGTGTAACTCTTTGCATTATTTTCTTGTGCATTGCACGTTGACCAGATCAAACCACTCATTATACTATCTGCATTCTTCCAGGCTCTTGAAGCCCAGACAAATTTGACTTTTACTATTCATAATTTTTATTTCACACTACATCTTCTTTTCAGTAACCTTTAAATCTCCGCTTTTTCTGAGTTCAGTTGTACACAGAGCCGTCTTATGGGTAAGAGAATGCTATTTCTGAAAGGCCCATTCGGCTATTGAGCTCAGAAAGAACAGATTAAGGCTCCATTCACACGTCGGCAAATGGGTCCGCATTCGTTCCGCAATTTTGCGGAACGGGTGCGGACCCATTCATTTTCTATGGGGACGGAATGGATGCGGACAGCACACAGTGTGCTGTCAGCATTTGCGGAGCGCTGCCCCGATCTTCAGGTCCGCAAAAGATAGAACATGTCCTATTCTTGTCCGCAGCTTGCGGACAAGAATAGGCATTTCTATAGGGGTGCTGGGCGGGTGTGTTGCGGATCCGCAATTTGCGGGTCCGCAACACACCACGGATGTGTGAATGGAGCCTTAAATGTCTGAAAGTTTCAGGTTTTACTGAATCTTATCCCACAAGACTATGCTCCTCAACTCCCATTATAGGTCACAATAACACCTGTACAAGTGTCATAGATGCAGTCTCATGTGTATTTCTACGTATGAGACTAGGGCTGAAATGATTACTTGATTAAATTGAGTAGCTGGACACAAAAAAAATCCTCGATGATGATACGTTTGTGCCATGTGACCACGGAACGCGAGTGAAGCGCTTGCTATTACCCATGCTCCAAGATCTCCTGCCAGCCTGCACTGTACCCCGACATACACACACCATCAGGATGCAGTGCACGTAAGCACGCACTATGACCTGACGTTGTGTGACGTCAGGAGGACCGTGCAGAGCATCAAGAAGAGGAGTCATGGAGTGTTGGTGGCGGCCCTAGCAGGAAAGGTATGTATTTGATTTCACTGGCGCTGGGGACTGATGGCACCAAGGACTGATGGCAGGGGGGGGGGGGGGGGGGGGGGGGGGTTTTTATAAAGGAAAAAAAAAGTTTTTTTTCTTTCTTATTAATGTACTTAACTAAAATAATCAATAGCTGCAGCCCTATATGAGACCCTTTGGTCCAGAGCGCTGTATCTGTGCAGTCCGTCTACTGTTATCGGTCTAGTCCCTGCCATCCCCACCATTAATCCTGGTGAGGGCTGCAGTCACGGTGCGGTGTGGGAGGGACTCCACACCAAACAGCGATAGGAAGCGGGAGTTGAAACTAGACCTGGATACCGGGATATGGGAGCAGGGCACCTCCTATTGCAACCCTGAACCTAGCCCTGACTCCTAACTGTATGAGCAGACCCTGAGTCGCCCTGATGATCCCTGAAATTAAGGTCAGGAACTAGAGACGACCTGTTCCTCCACAACACGGACAAACAGGAGTCTCCACAGACCTAGCACAAAGATAGGGGAAGACCGTGAACAGCAACTTTATTGGCAGGTAAGAACCCAGTGATACAACAACACCGGAACAACAAGCACTTACCTGCCGCAGCAACAGGGTGGAACACCAATAACTGCCTGGACCCCCATGCGGACAGGGTGCATGGCAGCCCCCAGCAGAGCTGCTCACTGACTTGTAGTTCCCCCTCCGGGGAACCCAGGAACCCTCTCACTGAAGGCATGGGAAATGTCTAGCAACCAAACAGACTAGACATGGAACACAAAACTAGACATAACACACCCTGAACATAAACCACACCAAACAAAACAGGTGAGGATTGGTAAAGGACATAGAAACAAGGGGAAGAAATGGGAGAGACACTGATGTCTAACTAGGTGGCCCTCACACTGGACAGATGGAATATCCAGACAGGAGCAAAGCTCCATCACCAACCAAGGCAGTAATACCACTGACCTCTCGCTCATAGCACCAGAATAAGTAGAGCCATGAGGCCACACCCAGAACACACCTAGATCCACACCTTAACCCCACACACACCAGACTGGGAAATAAAGATAAAGGGAGCAGTGCACAAACATGCAGAACACCACGTTGCCCCAGGCAACTGCATGCACGGAAGACGTGTGTCAGCAAACTACAACAACCGAGACACTGCCGTGACAACTGCAGGAACTAAACAGGCCTCGTAGGCTGCGCATACAGCCCTCTGGATCACTGCGGGAGCCTGGTAGTGACTTCTGCTGTAACGGCTGGCCTCAGAATTAACTCTGATATCAGCCACTTAACTCCCTAGATGGCAGGATAGGGGGAGTTAAGATGGCGGCATCTAGGCAGTTGGAGGGAGAAGGCTCCCTCAGCCACCCATCGACTACCTGTGAAAGCAATTGCAGGGTACCAATGCAGTGCCATGGCAGCTGAGGGCCTAACAAAGACTCCCAGTCCTGACATGGATGTAGGTCTATAAGGGTGCATTCAAACAACCGTGCTGTGTTTTGTGGATCTGCAAAATACAGATACTGGCCGTGTGCGTTCCGCATTTTATGGAATGCACAGGGCCGGCACTATATACAAAATGCCTATTCTTATCCGCAATTGCGGACAAGAATAGGACAGGCTCTATATTGAAATTAAAGTGTCCACAAAAATACTTTTTTCCTGTTCACTCCCAAAAAAATACTAAATGTTAAATCAATAAATCCCATGTACCCCCAAAAATGCTAGCATTGAAAACTACATTGAAACATTCAACCCTAAAGATTAAACGATCTGCACATGAGGTAGGCCATGGTTTCCACTGGTGACATGAAGACAGCTCAGTCTACTCTGGCAGCCTAGGGCAGTACCATTTGTTAGGCAAGAACTCGGCTTTTCCTGCAAAATTATGTGGCCGTGGGTGGGAGGAGCTTTAGCGGCATGCAATTAGCGGTAAACTGCCTACGATTAGCTACATCGGGCCCCTAATCAATGTTTAGCTATCTCCATCAGATCCACAGACAGTAAAGGGGGCAGTGGTGACACATGCACACTTACATTCCACTTATACATAGAACTCTGACCCCCATTCTTGTGATCAGTGAGGGACCCAGCAGTCACCTCCCCCGAAACATTGTTTATGGGAAAACCCTTTACCTTTGCATGGTGCCACCAAAAAAAATAAAACGCGGACAGCACACCACGTGCTGTCTACATCTATATGTCTGTTCCACGGCCCCACAAAAATGATAGAATAGGCACTGTTACAATGGGGCCCCACGAAAAGCAGGCTGCAACAGAGATATGGTAGTGTGAATAGCCCCTTCAAGTCCGGGGTTTCTTCACAGGTACGTTTTTTTTCCACTGAACTGGTCCATTTAAGTCAAAAATGGAAGCATAATGGACTTTTTTTTTTTTACTCATGGCTGCTTAGAGATGCTGTGTGTTATTTTTTACTTTTTTCATGAAAACAGATGGCATTTCCATTACTGACAGAACTTGGACGAGCCCCTGTGATAAAGGCCTCAGGGTGGCACTGAAGACTGAATGAGAGAAGTCAGGGCTTCACCTTAACGGGGCATTTTCTGTAAAGCGTGCTCAGGAATTTCCCCACACCATGGTCTATGCTTCTGCAGCTCCAAAAAAGGAAAATACTTGGTGAAAGGTATGAACTTAACACACATGAAAGCTGAGGAAACAGGCACGGCTTTTTTTTTTCTGGAGGAAGCATCCACCATGGATAATGTAACAAGACTGAAGCGAACAAACTGCCCACTGCCAAGGAAAATAACAATCATAGCTGCAGATTAATCATGCGAGGTCGAAACATGGCCACAAACACAATGCAAAACAGCCAGATGGAATTCAGGCATGAAGAGCCTCTCTGTGCCATGACCTTTCCAAGTGCAACGTCCATTCTTCTCTCTGGTGCCAATGATACTTTAGTATAGCTCTTCACACGTCTTCAGATATTGCTAGGATCAATTCTATTGCTTTTATTTCTCCTGCGATTATCCATATGCGCCGCCGAATGTCCAATGTACCGCCGATTACCTGATGAACGAGTGAAATGCGTACACAAAAATGATAATTTGCCGGCAGTAGATGGCGCTGTGTAAACACCATCTCCTGCCGGCAAACAACGAGTCCGTATGGAAGAGTGATGGCATTATTGATCGCTCCTCCCCGTACTCTGGAGGAGATCGCTGCATGTAAATGACTGGTCTCCTCCACCAGCAGATTGTCAGGAAGGAACGCTTCCCTCCCGATAATCTGCTGCTCCATTGTCCCATGTAAAGGGACCTAGGGCTACACGGCGTCATGTAGAGTCTGTGGTGACGCACTGACAAGAAATCCATCCATGTCACATTGCAGTATGTCGGTGCGACACTATAGACTAAACTATCATAACAATAAATGCTGCAATGTAGCCCTAGCCTTAATCTAGAGAAGCTGGCACAGATCATCATCATTTTATAGGTCAAATGCAGCCAATTGGGCAGATTGACTAGACCCGTAGACAGCGGCAACTTAAGGCACATTTACACTGCGCAGACAGTTATCGGGAAGCAGGCGTTCTTTATCACTAAACGCCTACATGTATGAGGATGAGGGACGGCTACTTCCATTGTTCGCCCTCATACGGATTTCCTGTTTCTGGCCAGCAGGTCACTGTTCACACAGCACAATCTGCTGCCCAGAACGATGATTGAGGTGTCCGCACCAAAGAATAATTCACCCGAGCTGTGGCACCTTTACACTGGCCGACTATAGGGTATGAATGTTCGTATTTTACAGTGCGTCTATAGAATACGTTTACTGAACATGATACTTTTAAGAACCTTTTCAGCAAAAAAATTAAAAATAAAAGTCAGGATGGCAACCCTGAAAAATACACAAAGGCAGGTTGGATTTCTAGGCGTTACCTTGCCCTATTATTGGGATCAGAGGTGTTGTCCAGCCTTGGAAGTGACAACCTCTTAGGTCCAGACCTCTGCGCCTAAACATAAAGACTCATCTGCCCGCAGTCCATACCGCTCCTGGAATGTTAAAGCCAGAGTGGTCATGTGACCGAGCTACTTCCTGGCCTCACAGGAACCAGAAGCGGGAATGCGGGAGTATTCTTTTTTTTTTTTAGTTCACTGCGACAGGTCTGGACCAAAGGGGTTGTCGCTTCCAAGGCTGGACAACCCCTTCAATCTTGCTTGTTAGGTTACGTTCACACGGCTGTATGAATGAGTCCGCATCTGTTCAGCAATTTTCCGGAACGGGTGCGGACCCATTCATTTCTATGGGACCGCAAAAGATGCTGTCCGGATCCGTTGCTCCATGCCGCGGCCTTGCAAAAAAATAAAAATAAAAATAGAACATGTCCTATTTTTGTCCGCAATTGTGGACAAGAATAGGCATTTTCGATGACAGCCGCGGCATGTGGGGAACGCACATGGGCCGGTGTCAGTGTTTTGCAGATCCGCAGTTTGCGGATCCGCTAAACACCATGTTCGTGTGAATGTAGCCCTAGTATAAAGGCCACTTTCACACGAGCGTGTGACTGCATTTGCGGATCCGCAATACACGGGTGCCGTTCCGTGGGCATTCCGCATCACGGATGCGGACCCATTCACTTGATGCAGAACGGAATCGCGGAACGGAACCACTACAGAGTGCTTCCGTGGGGTTTCGGCCCGTACTTCCATTCCGCAAAAAGATAGGACATGTTCTATCTTTTTGCGGAACGGGCAGATCGCAGACTCGTTAAAGTGAATGGGACCACGATCCGCTGCGGCAGCCCCACGGTTGGTGTTCGTGCATTGCGGCCCTCAAATTGCGGGCCGCAGCACGGCCACGGAGCGCAGGAGGCCTAAGAGATATCAGAGAACAGTCAGCTACACATAAGCAGTGCATACACAGTGCTGTAACCATCAGTAGTGATGGGCTGTGGGAGCATCCTTTTGCGCCATTCTCACCTCCCCCACTCCAGGCTCATAGGTTGAATAAGTCGGTAGACCTGAATACCACAGACTGCTATTCCATACGTTAGCGTCCCATAAAAATAAATACATTTATACTGTACACTTTTTTTTGTTAATAAGGTTATCTATGGTTACCTGATGGCCCTCAGTGGAATCTGTTAAACGCAGATGGAAAACACAGATTAACACCGCAGATGCCGTGTGAAAAGAGCCCTAACAAGTCACATTTCATAAATGAGTCCTTACTAAAGGAAAGCGTTCCTTCCTGCCTGCTCGCTGGTGGAGGAGACCACTCATTTACATGCAGCGATCTCCTCCACAGTATGAGGAGAATGACTACTAATGCCATCACTCGTCCCCATACTCAATCATTGTTTGCCGGCAGCAGAGGCTGTTCAGACGGCACGATCTGCTGCCAGCAAGCAACGATTTAGGTGATCAATTACCTGATGAACGGCGGTATATCAACAAGTGTTAATGCAAACGGACCTTAAGCAGTAAGCAGGCCAACTCCACTTATGTCGCAAAGGGTTAATAAATATGGCAAAACTTTAGAGTAGAGTTAACAAAAGAGATTAAAATCCAATGATAAACATGGGCCACTGTCTCCAATCATCCTTAGGGCCTTCATAAGGCACACTTGGGTCATTTATCAAACTGGTGTAAAGTAGAACTGGTTTGGTTGCCCATAGCAACCAATCCGATTTCATCTTTCATGGTCCAAAATCAAAGGTAGAATCGTATAGGTTGCTATGGGCAACTAAACCAGTTCTACTTTACACCAGTTTGATAAATGACCCCAACTATCCAGAAGACTGAGGACACCATATGGTGACAGGTCATTGTCACGAGTGTCTAACCCACACTGCACAGCAAGATCAGAAAAAAAACAAAGATTGTCCTTGTAGAGAAAGGTTACATGTGTCCACAGAAGAATGAAAACAATACACATGGGCTTCTTCCAAGAACCCACCCAACGTTTAGTGAGACAAGACGTTCTACGTTCCTCCATGAGGAGCACCCCTAGGAACAGTAGGAGAGATTTACTAAAGCACATCCATGCCAAAACAGTGGAGGATTAGGCTTGTACCAGCCTATCAGTGGTTAAAAGGGAAGTCATAAAATTTCTAAAACATATACACCACTTTTGGCGCAAAACATGGCTGTAAATGTACGCCTGCCATGAGGTAGGATAAGAAAAGCTACACGCCTATATCCAAGCACGTGCAAGTTTAATAAATTTGACACAAGAGGTACTCATTCATAACTTCACATGTTACAGGAGCAGATCAATCCGCACCACAAAAGGAACGCAAAATCCACCAAAATTACACGTAAACTAAACTGCACTTAATTTATCACACGTCTACGTGACTACTCACTCCAAGATGAAGGATTCACACCAAAAGAGAAATCTGCTGAGAAAAATGGGCGTGGTTAATAAAGTGGCGCTAAGAAACTCGGAAAAAAGTCACACGTTGCAAGTAAAACTGGCCCACAAACTGGTGTAAAAATGATGCAACTGCAGGAAATTGTCGCAATCTCCATCAAAACATTACAAACCCGCACTACGTCCCGTTTATTACGCTCGGTGCCACATTTGATAAAATATGGTCTCAACTTTCACCACTTTCATCTCCAGCTATAATAGTTATGGAGCAAGTTGTGCCAAAATTGATAACTTTCTCCCTAAATACGTTTTTTGGGCAAAGTTCAGACCATGAGGAGAATATATCACAAGGGTTTTACTGGAATCTGTGTTGGCGTACCTTGCGCCAAATGGCACACTATGCCACCCACTTTTTAATTGGAGTAAAACAGCAAAAAGCCACATTTCTTCCAGTAGGAGATTATATATATATATATATATATATATATATATATATATATATATACACATATACATATACATATATACATACATACATACAGTGATAGAACATCTGTTACACAGAAGAGGCCGGACACATGGGACAAGCCCTTGAAAGGAATGACAATTCAGACAATTCCCTAATATGGAGCTGTGCGGAGGAAGGAAACTGCAGGTCTCACCTCTCCTGCGTCACTCTGCTTCCTAACCCGCAGACATGTCAGAAACGTGTCACTAGAGGTCCCTGAGCTGACACAAAGCAAGCGTCCCTCACATAGGCGTTCACCGCCCCGCAGACAGGTATTACAGCTGTAGCACTCACCAGTCTGCAGGCACCGGCTCACTTCTCCTGAGTACGAGGCTGGAATGAGGCGCTAGGTGGCTGCGCTGGGTAGTTACTTCAGTGCAAAGGATGGGCGGGGTCGGGAAGAACTATGTGAAGTAGAAGAAGGGGGGGGAGGAAGGAGAGCTGCGGCTGGCTGCCTAGTCGTCGGCGCTTTCAGTCCCATGACATCACCCGTCCTCCCACACAACGCAGTCAGCGTCCTCAGCCATGCTGGGATTACACTGAAGCCTGTGACGTGAGGCGTCTGGAGATAAGGTGTATGCAGGGCGGACAGGATGCCACCATGGCACAGCTGTTACAGCAGAAGGAGAGGGGAGTACAGCTAGTGGAGTCACAGACTATATATATATACACTGCTCAAAAAAATAAAGGGAACACTTAAACGACACAATGTAACTCCAAGTCAATCACACTTCTGTGAAATCAAACTGTCCACTTAGGAAGCAACACCGAGTGACAATCAATTTCACATGCTGTTGTGCAAATGGAATAGACAACAGGTGGAAATTATAGGCAATTAGCAAGACACCCCCAATAAAGGAGTGGTTCTGCAGGTGGTGACCACCGACCACTTCTCAGTTCCTATGCTTCCTGGCTGATGTTTTGGTCACTTTTGAATGCTGGCGGTGCTTTCACTCTAGTGGTAGCATGAGGCGGAGTCTACAACCCACACAAGTGGCTCAGGTAGTGCAGCTTATCCAGGATGGCACATCAATGCGAGCTGTGGCAAGAAGGTTTGCTGTGTCTGTCAGCGTAGTGTCCAGAGCATGGAGGCGCTACCAGGAGACAGGCCAGTACATCAGGAGATGTGGAGGAGGCCGTAGGAGGGCAACAACCCAGCAGCAGGACCGCTACCTCTGCCTTTGTGCAAGGAGGAACAGGAGGAGCACTGCCAGAGCCCTGCAAAATGACCTCCAGCAGGCCACAAATGTGCATGTGTCTGCTCAAACGGTCAGAAACAGACTCCATGAGGGTGATATGAGGGCCCAACATCCACAGCTTACAGCCCAACACCGTGCAGGACATTTGGCATTTGCCAGAGAACACCAAGCTTGGCAAATTCGCCACTGGCGCCCTGTGCTCTTCACAGATGAAAGCAGGTTCGCACTGAGCACATGTGACAGACGTAGCAGAGTCTTGAGACGCCGTGAAGAACGTTCTGCTGCCTGCAACATCCTCCAGCATGACCGATTTGGCATTGGGTCAGTAATGGTGTGGGGTGGCATTTCTTTGGAGGACCACACAGCCCTCCATGTGCTCGCCAGAGGTAGCCTGACTGCCATTAGGTACCGAGATGAGATCCTCAGACCCCTTGTGAGACCATATGCTGGTGCGGTTGGCCCTGGGTTCCTCCTAATGCAAGACAATGCTAGACCTCATGTGGCTGGAGTGTGTCAGCAGTTCCTGCAAGACAAAGGCATTGATGCTATGGACTGGCCCGCCCGCCCGTTCCCCAGACCTGAATCCAATTGAGCACATCTGGGACATCATGTCTCGCTCTATCCACCAACGTCACGTTGCACCACAGACTGTCCAGGAGTTGGCAGATGCTTTAGTCCAGGTCTGGGAGGAGATCCCTCAGGAGACCGTCCGCCACCTCATCAGGAGCATGCACAGGCGTTGTAGGGAGGTCATACAGGCACGTGGAGGCCACACACACTACTGAGCCTCATTTTGACTTGTTTTAAGGACATTACATCAAAGTTGGATCAGCCTGTAGTGTGTTTTTCCACTTTAATTTTGAGTGTGACTCCAAATCCAGACCTCCATGGGTTGAAAAATGTGATTTCCATTTTTTTATTTTTGTGTGATTTTGTTGTCAGCACATTCAACTATCTAAAGAACAAAGTATTTCAGAAAAATAAAAAAAATAGGTGAGAGGGGCACACCTGCATATGGAAATCAGATGGAGTTACAGCCAATGCGTTAAATACCATTTATTTGTATTCTCAATAAAATCAATTCACAATAAAATATATATCTCTGCACAATAAAATAGATTAAATAAATATGAGGTACCTCAATAGATTGCTAAAAATAAAATTATAACATAGATATCCACACGTGTAGGCTCAATATATTCGCCAGTGTATTGGTATCACTGGTGGCCAGTAGGAATCGTAGATTGGGTTGTATTTAGTCTTTGATGCAAATTCCAATGCGCAAATGGGGTGCGCTATGTCTCTGCTAGTATTAATTGGTATCTAGCAACTGTGGCTAGTATGTAGCAGTTGCAAACAAAGTCTCATAGTGTTGCTGATTTGACTTTACAGCAGATCAATTGGAGTGTTATAAACCTTATTGTGTGCGAACACACTACTCACGGTTTTAGAAGCGGTGGAATAACTGTTTGTTCGTGCTTAGCGTGGCGTCCCACGTGTTGTAGCACTGAAGGTCTTAGTTCCGGTCCGCTCCCGATGTGAGTATGCAGGGTATCGTAGCTAGGAAGGAATCTGTCCGTTTAGGCGCCGGGGTCTAAGTACTGTGACCCACTAAATTATCGGCGTTACTTTAGTGTCTGTAGGTATCGACACACAGGGACTTGGATTTCTTCCTTTCTGCTATAGAAAAAGCGCTTCCAAAGATTCCAGAGGTTGCGCAGGTTGTATGCTGCGGTTCATATGCTGCGGTTTCTCGAGACTTGTGCACCAGACGCGTTTCGGAGTTGGCAATGACTCCTTCCTCAGTGGACTGAGTCCACTGAGGAAGGAGTCATTGCCAACTCCGAAACGCGTCTGGTGCACAAGTCTCGAGAAACCGCAGCATATGAACCGCAGCATACAACCTGCGCAACCTCTGGAATCTTTGGAAGCGCTTTTTCTATAGCAGAAAGGAAGAAATCCAAGTCCCTGTGTGTCGATACCTACAGACACTAAAGTAACGCCGATAATTTAGTGGGTCACAGTACTTAGACCCCGGCGCCTAAACGGACAGATTCCTTCCTAGCTACGATACCCTGCATACTCACATCGGGAGCGGACCGGAACTAAGACCTTCAGTGCTACAACACGTGGGACGCCACGCTAAGCACGAACAAACAGTTATTCCACCGCTTCTAAAACCGTGAGTAGTGTGTTCGCACACAATAAGGTTTATAACACTCCAATTGATCTGCTGTAAAGTCAAATCAGCAACACTATGAGACTTTGTTTGCAACTGCTACATACTAGCCACAGTTGCTAGATACCAATTAATACTAGCAGAGACATAGCGCACCCCATTTGCGCATTGGAATTTGCATCAAAGACTAAATACAACCCAATCTACGATTCCTACTGGCCACCAGTGATACCAATACACTGGCGAATATATTGAGCCTACATGTGTGGATATCTATGTTATAATTTTATTTTAGCAATCTATTGAGGTACCTCATATTTATTTAATCTATTTTATTGTGCAGAGATATATATTTTATTGTGAATTGATTTTATTGAGAATACAAATAAATGGTATTAAACGCATTGGCTGTAACTCCATCTGATTTCCATATGCAGGTGTGCCCCTCTCACCTATTTTTTTAGTTACCACAATTTAGAAGATTGGGGATATCTTCACTTAGGGGGAGCACCCACTCCAGACTGTTTGGAGGGTGAGCCAATCCAATTATTTTTATCTATTTCAGAAAAATATTTAATTAATTCAGATCTAGGGTGTGTTATTTTTGTGTTCCCTTTATTTTTTTGAGCAGTATATATATATATATAGACACTATTTACAAAAATGGATATTTGGCTTTCGGGTGAAATTTATGGAAAACGTAAAAAGTTCACGCTACAGAGATATTATATCATGAACGTAGAAGTAGAAGCAGCAATGGTGATTTCCTCATCTGAAAAGCCAACACCAGTGGTGGGTATACCCCTACAAAAAAAAGTTGACTTATTGTCTGCTGAGACATGGCATCCCACTCTTCTTGAAGGGCGGTCATCAGGTCATTGATCTTCTGGGGGTACAAGGTATGAGCTACACTGGGATTCAGCTGATCCCATAGGTTATCAATGGGATTCAGGTCTGGAGAAAGTGCAGGCTACTCCATTTGAGGTGCCCCAGTTTCCAGCAGCCGTTCCCTCGATGAGCTGGCGCATTGTCGTCCATGAAGATGAAATTAGGCCAGAGGCACAATTACTGGATTAATGATGTTATTCATGTAGTATGGGCTTGTCATTGTACCATTTACAAAGTGTAGGGCAGTTCTGTATTGACTAGACCAGTGGTCGGCAAAGTGCGGCTCGCGAGCCACAAGCGGCTCTTTAGAACCTTCAATGCGGCTCTTTGGTTCGGGCTGGCGGGTGGGCGGCCGCGCAGCCATATCGCGCCGCTCAAGCTGCTTGCAAAATGTCCGTCATGCGCCTCCTGCCCCGTCTGTCTGCTCCTTCCACTTTATGAATGAAGCAGACAGGCGGGGCAGGAGGCGCATGACGGAGGGTGAGATGTCAGGCTGCGCACAGCAGCAGAAGGGCGGGCAGCGCGGCTCTAGTTCGGCTGCCCACTGTGAGGAGGGGTGGAGTGGTGAAGAGGCCGCCGCTCAGGAGACTTGGAGCGAAATGTCCTGCAGCAGAAGGTAGGAGCTGCCCCCGGTGTGTGCCCAGCGCCGGGCACTGCACTGGCCCCGCTGTAAGTGTCCCTGCCTCCTCCCTTCCTCCCACTAATGCATTACTTTACTTACAAGAAGGCACTTATGGGGGATATCTGTGGAGGGCACTTATGGGGGATATCTGTGGATGACGCACTTATGGGGGATATCTGTGGATGACGCACTTATGGGGATATCTGTGGAGGGCACTTATGGGGGATATCTGTGGAGGGCACTCTGTGGAGGGCACTTATGGGGGATATCTGTGGATGACGCACTTATGGGGGATATCTGTGGAGGGCACTTATGGGGGATATCTGTGGATGACGCACTTATGGGGGATATCTGTGGAGGGCACTTATGGGGGATATCTGTGGATGACGCACTTATGGGGGATATCTGTGGATGACGCACTTATGGGGGATATCTGTGGAGGGCACTTATGGGGGATATCTGTGGAGGGCACTCTGTGGAGGGCACTTATGGGGGATATCTGTGGATGACGCACTTATGGGGGATATCTGTGGAGGGCACTTATGGGGGATATCTGTGGATGACGCACTTATGGGGGATATCTGTGGAGGGCACTTATGGGGGATATCTGTGGAGGGCACATATATAGTAATAATCAAGATCCAAATAAAAGAAAGTACATATAAAAGTATGTAAAAACACACTCTGGGCTCATGCCCAGGAATGTAAGGGCGCCGTGCCTGTGCTGCGGACCGCAAATAGCGGTCCGCAATGCACAGACACAGACCATGGGGCAGCTGCATGAGGATCGTGGACCCATTCACTTGAATGGGGTTCGCGATCCACATCCGACTGCCCGCACCGCAAAAAAGTAGCGCATGCTGAAGTGAATGGGTCCATGATGCGGGCTGCACACGGCCGTGTGAAGCCCGCATCATAGACCCATTCACTTCAATGGGTCCAGGATCCGGGATATGAGTGCTACAGTGTGCTTCCGTGGTGCTTCTGGCTGTGCCTCCGCACCGCAAAAAAGTAGTGCATGCGCTACTTTTTTGCGGTGCGGAGGCACAGCCAGAAGCACCACGGAAGCACTCTGTA
Organism: Bufo bufo; assembly: GCF_905171765.1. Classification (NCBI taxonomy): domain Eukaryota; kingdom Metazoa; phylum Chordata; class Amphibia; order Anura; family Bufonidae; genus Bufo; species Bufo bufo. The sequence goes on from NC_053389.1 coordinate 490,102,987, forward strand.
GCACTCATATCCCGGATCCTGGACCCATTGAAGTGAATGGGTCCTTGATGCGGGCTGCACACGGCCAGTGCCCGTGTATTGCGGACCCGCCGTATGCGGCCTGCAATATGGCAACGGTGGGCACACGGTTGTGTGCATGAGCCCTAATAGTCCTCACTGGTACTGTTGACGCAATATTTTAGGTTTTAAAAATGTGTCTCTCGAAAGAAATTTCAATTGTGGTTTTGACGATATTTGGCTCAGTTGACAAAAAAGTTTGCCCACCACTGGACTAGACACACCTGCCCACACAGTAACACCACCACCACCAAAGGCTCGTATGTGGCTGATGCATAGTGCTCTCCTTGACGTCTCCAACATCGTTGGCGGCCATCATTTCTGCTCAGCTTGAATCGACTTTCGGCAGTGAACAGCACTGAGGCCCATTGGTCCATTGTCCAGCATAGATGCTCCCTAGGCCAGGGATGCTCAACCTGTGGCCCTCCAGCTGTTGTAAAACTACAACTCCCACCATGCCCTTCTATAGGCTCATAGCTATAGGCTGTCTGGGAATGATGGAAGTTGTAGTTTTGCAACCACTGGAGGGCCACAGGTTGAGCATGCCTGCCCTAGGCCATGCAAGGCGATGATGCCTGTCGTCAGGTACGTCGTCAAGCATGCAGCCCATGCTGATGTCAAGGGTTTTGAATGGTCTGATATGACTCTTGGATGCCTCTCATCTCACTTAAATGTGCCTGGAGTCTTGTGGCATCTGGTTCTGCAGGGAACTGTTCACAATGAAGCGGTCATCAGTGTGGGATGTGGCCAAAGGACGTCCACTTCTATGCCTTTCTGTTCCAGTCTCTGTATCTCTGTTGCAACCTGCTGATGACAGTCTGTGACACTCTAAGCTCAGCGGCCACTTCCGTCTGAGAACATCCTGCTTGAAGCCTAGCAATGGCGAGGTACTGTTGATCAATTGTTAGGTGTCATCTTAGTCTCATGATATCAAAATGTGAGCAGTACGATGAGGAGGACTGTTTAAATAGCGAATCTAATTGAACCAGGAAATGTAATGGGTGATTCATGGATCAAACACCTGTTGTGAATTTTGCCATTAAAGGGAGTCTGTCACCTACTCTGAGCATTTTAGACCGCTCAGATTGCATTTTAGAACGTTTGCCCCCATTAAAATAGTACCTCTCTTGTGTCTGTCCCATGTAGAGATCCTGAAAAAAGTACTTAATAAAGGTATGTAAATTAGCTGTTGCAAGTGCCCAGGGGCGGGGTTATAGCTGCAAGTGCCTAGGATCGGTGGTTTGGCTATTTCCGTCAGCACCATAGAAGTGAATTAAGTGGTGGGTTCGGTTGCGCGGCACACTCTACATTCATTTCAATGGGATTGCCATGGATTGCGGTCAGGGGGATGATGAGGTGACATAGGTAGTCCCCTCCCCCTGCATGATGCTGCAGTCGCTATTGACGATGGTTAGAGCGGGAGTCTGTCAATTGCTGACGTGCTGTTGCAGTGATTGTAAGGTCGCATCTTCCATAACATAGCTATGGCATAGGGCAGGAAATTGTTAATATGGTCATGTGCATGAATCCTTAGGGTAGGAAAAAAAAAACACAGCATGTGATCGAACTTTGGAAGTACATAGAGATACAGTAAGGAGCACATACAGTGGATATAAAAAGTCTACACAACCCTGTTAAAATGTCAGGTTTCTGTGATGTCAAAAAATGAGACAAAGATAAATCACCTTTAATGTGACCTATAAACTGTACAACTTAATTGAAAAACAAACTGAAATCTTTTAGGTGGAGGGAAGAAAAAAAAACTGACTAAGGGCTCTTTCACACCTGCGTTCTTTTCTTCCGGCATAGAGTTCCGTCGTCGGGGCTCTATGCCGGAAGAATCCTGATCAGTTTTATCCTAATGCATTCTGAATGGAGAGAAATCCGTTCAGGATGTCTTCAGTTCCGGACCGGAACGTTTTTTTGGCCGGAGAAAATACCGCAGCATGCTGCGCTTTTTGCTCCGGCCAAAAATCCTGAACACTTGCCGCAAGGCCGGATCCGGAATTAATGCCCATTGAAAGGCATTAATCCGGATCCGGCCTTAAGCTAAACGTCGTTTCGGCGCATTGCCGGATCCGACGTTTAGCTTTTTCTGAATGGTTACCATGGCTGCCAAGACGCTAAAGTCCTGGCAGCCATGGTAAAGTGTAGTGGGGAGCGGGGGAGCAGTATACTTACAGTCCGTGCGGCTCCCCGGGCGCTCCAGAGTGACGTCAGGGCGCCCCACGCTTATGGATGACGTGTCGCATGGATCACGTCATCCATGCGCATGGGGCGCCCTGACGTCATATTGGAGCGCCCCGGGAGCCGCACGGACTGTAAGTATACTGCTCCCCCGCTCCTCACTACTACTATGGCAGCCAGGACTTTAATAGCGTCCTGGGTGCCATAGTAACACTGAACGCATTTTGAAGACGGATCCGTCTTCAAATGCTTTCAGTTCACTTGCGTTTTTCCGGATCCGGCGTGTAATTCCGGCAAATGGAGTACACGCCGGATCCGGACAACGCAAGTGTGAAACCAGCCTATAATAATGTGGTTGCATAAGTGTGCACACCCTCTTATTACTGGGCATGTAGCTGTGTTCAGAATTAACCACCTCAGCCCCCAGTGCTTAAACACCCTGAAAGACCAGGCCACTTTTTACACTTCTGACCTACACTACTTTCACGGTTTATTGCTCGGTCATGCAACTTACCACCCAAATGAATTTTACCTCCTTTTCTTCTCACTAATAGAGCTTTCATTTGGTGGTATTTCATTGCTGCTGACATTTTTACTTTTTTTGTTATTAATCGAAATTTAACGATTTTTTTTGCAAAAAAATGACATTTTTCACTTTCAGTTGTAAAATTTTGCAAAAAAAACGAGATCCATATATAAATTTTGCTCTAAATTTATTGTTCTACATGTCTTTGATAAAAAAAAAATGTTTGGGTAAAAAAAAAAAAATGGTTTGGGTAAAAGTTATAGCGTTTACAAACTATGGTACAAAAATGTGAATTTCCGCTTTTTGAAGCAGCTCTGACTTTCTGAGCACCTGTCATGTTTCCTGAGGTTCTACAATGCCCAGACAGTACAAACACCCCACAAATGACCCCATTTCGGAAAGTACACACCCTAAGGTATTCACTGATGGGCATAGTGAGTTCATAGAACTTTTTATTTTTTGTCACAAGTTAGCGGAAAATTATGATTTTTTTCTTTTTTTCTTACAAAGTCTCATATTCCACTAACTTGTGACAAAAAATAAAAAGTTCTATGAACTCACTATGCCCATCAGCGAATACCTTGGGGTCTCTTCTTTCCAAAATGGGGTCACTTGTGGGGTAGTTATACTGCCCTGGCATTCTAGGGGCCCAAATGTGTGGTAAGGAGTTTGAAATCAAATTCTGTAAAAAATGGCCAGTGAAATCTGAAAGGTGCTCTTTGGAATGTGGGCCCCTTTGCCCACCTAGGCTGCAAAAAAGTGTCACACATCTGGTATCTCCGTATTCAGGAGAAGTTGGGGAATGTGTTTTGGGGTGTCTTTTTACATATACCCATGCTGGGTGAGATAAATATCTTGGTCAAATGCCAACTTTGTATAAAAAAAATGGGAAAAGTTGTCTTTTGCCAAGATATTTCTCTCACCCAGCATGGGTATATGTAAAATGACACCCCAAAACACATTCCCCAACTTCTCCTGAATAAGGAGATACCACATGTGTGACACTTTTTTGCAGCCTAGGTGGGCAAAGGGGCCCATATTCTAAAGAGCACCTTTCGGATTTCTCTGGTCATTTTTTACACATTTTGATTTCAAACTTCTTACCACACATTTGGGCCCCTAGAATGCCAGGGCAGTATAACTACCCCACAAGTGACCCCATTTTGGAAAGAAGACACCCCAAGGTATTTCGTGATGGGCATAGTGAGTTCATGGAAGTTTTTATTTTTTGTCACAAGTTAGTGGAATATGAGACTTTGTAAGGGAAAAAAATAAAAATAAAAAAATCATCATTTTCCGCTAACTTGTGACAAAAAATATAAAATTCTAGGAACTCGCCATGCCCCTCACGGAATACCTTGGGGTGTCTTCTTTCCAAAATGGGGTCACTTGTGGGGTAGTTATACTGCCCTGGCATTTTCCAGGGGCCCTAATGTGTGGTAAGTAGGTAAATGACCTGTGAAATCCTAAAGGTGCTCTTTGGAATGTGGGCCCCTTTGCCCACCTAGGCTGCAAAAAAGTGTCACACATGTGGTATCGCCGTATTCAGGAGAAGTTGGGCAATGTGTTTTGGGGTGTCTTTTTACATATACCCATGCTGGGTGAAAGAAATATCTCGGCAAAAGACAACTTTTCCCATTTTTTTATACAAAGTTGGCATTTGACCAAGATATTTCTCTCACCCAGCATGGGTATATGTAAAATGACACCCCAAAACACATTCCCCAACTTCTCCTGAGTACGGCGATACCACATGTGTGAAACTTTTTTGCAGCCTAGATGGGCAAAGGGGCCCACATTCATTTTATGAGGGCATTTTTAGACATTTGGATCCCATTTTGGAAAGAAGACAACTCAAGGTATTCAATGAGGGGCATGGCGAGTTCATAGAATTTTTTTTTTTTTGGCACAAGTTAGCAGAAATTGATATTTATTTATTTTTTCTCACAAACTCTCCCTTTCCGCTAACTTGGGACAAAAATTTCAATCTTTCATGGACTCAATATGCCCCTCACGGAATACCTTGGGGTGTCTTCTTTCTGAAATGGGGTCACATGTGGGGTATTTATACTGCCCTGGCATTCTAGGGGCCCTAAAGCGTGAGAAGAAGTCTGGAATATAAATGTCTAAAAAATTTTACGCATTTGGATTCCGTGAGGGGTATGGTGAGTTCATGTGAGATTTTATTTTTGGACACAAGTTAGTGGAATATGAGACTTTGTAAGAAAAAAAATAATAATTTCCGCTAACTTGGGCCAAAAAAATGTCTGAATGGAGCCTTACAGGGGGGTGATCAATGACAGGGGGGGTGATCAATGACAGGGGGGTGATCAATGACAGGGGGGTGATCAGAGAGTCTATATGGGGTGATCACCCCCCTGTCATTGATCACCCCCTGTAAGGCTCCATTCAGATGTCCGTATGTGTTTTGCGGATCCGATCCATGTATCCGTGGATCCGTAAAAATCATACGGACATCTGAATGCAGCCTGACAGGGGGGGTGATCAATGACAGGGGGGGTGATCAATGACAGGGGGGTGATCAGGGAGTCTATATGGGGTGATCACCCCCCCTGGAAGGCTCCAGGGAGACGCCTGTATGTGTTTTGCGGATCCGATCCATCTATCAGTGGATCCGTAAAAATCATGCGGACATCTGAATGGAGCTTTACAGGGGTGTGATCAATGACAGGGGGGGTAATCAATGACAGGGGGGTGATCAGGGAGTCTATATGGGGTGATCACCACAGTCATTGATCACTCCTCTGTAAGGCTCCATTCAGACGTCCGTATGCGTTTTGCGGATCCGATCCATCTATCAGTGGATCCGTAAAAATCATGCGGACATCTGAATGGAGCTTTACAGGGGTGTGATCAATGACAGGGGGGTAATCAATGACAGGGGGGTGATCAGGGAGTCTATATGGGGTGATCACCACAGTCATTGATCACGCCCCTGTAAGGCTCCATTCAGACGTCCGTATGCGTTTTGCGGATCCGATCCATCTATCAGTGGATCCGTAAAAATCATGCGGACATCTGAATGGAGCTTTACAGGGGTGTGATCAATGACAGGGGGGTAATCAATGACAGGGGGGTGATCAGGGAGTCTATATGGGGTGATCACCACAGTCATTGATCACTCCTCTGTAAGGCTCCATTCAGACGTCCGTATGCGTTTTGCGGATCCGATCCATCTATCAGTGGATCCGTAAAAATCATGCGGACATCTTAATGGAGCTTTACAGGGGTGGGATCAATGACAGGGGGGTAATCAATGACAGGGGGGTGATGAGGGAGTCTATATGGGGTGATCACCACAGTCATTGATCACGCCTCTGTAAGGCTCCATTCAGACGTCCGTATGCGTTTTGCGGATCCGATCCATCTATCAGTGGATCCGTAAAAATCATGCGGACATCTGAATGGAGCTTTACAGGGGTGTGATCAATGACAGGGGGGTAATCAATGACAGGGGGGTGATCAGGGAGTCTATATGGGGTGATCACCACAGTCATTGATCACGCCCCTGTAAGGCTCCATTCAGATGTTCGTATGCGTTTTGCGGATCCGATCCATCTATCAGTGGATCCGTAAAATTCATGCGGACGTCTGAATGGAGCTTTACAGGGGTGTGATCAATGACAGGGGGGTGATGAGGGAGTCTATATGGGGTGATCACCACAGTCATTGATCACGCCCCTGTAAGGCTCCATTCAGACGTCCGTATGCGTTTTGCGGATCCGATCCATCTATCAGTGGATCCGTAAAAATCATGCGGATGTCTGAATGGAGCTTTACAGGGGTGTGATCCATGACAGGGGGGTGATGAGGGAGTCTATATAGGGTGATCACCACAGTCATTGATCACGCCCCTGTAAGGCTCCATTCAGACGTCCGTATGCGTTTGGCGGATCCGATCCATCTATCAGTGGATCCGTAAAAATCATGCGGACATCTGAATGGAGCTTTACAGGGGGGTGATCAATGACAGGGGGGTGATCAGGGAGTCTATATGGAGTGATCAGGGGTGATCAAGGGGTTAATAAGTGACAGGGGGGGGGGTGTAGTGTAGTGGTGCTTGGTGCAACATATTACTGAGCTACCTGTGTCCTCTGGTGGTCGATCCAAACAAAGGGGACCACCAGAGGACCAGGTAGCAGGTATATTAGACGCTGTTATCAAAACAGCGTCTAATATACCTGTTAGGGGTTAAAAAAAACACATCTCCAGCCTGCCAGCGAACGATCGCCGCTGGCAGGCTGGAGATCCACTCTCTTACCTTCCGTTCCTGTGAACGCGCGCGCCTGTGTGCGCGCGTTCACAGGAAATCTCGCGTCTCCACCCAGAGGAGCAGGGCCGCCGCAAAGACGCAATCCTGCATACGGCGGTCCTGAGGAGGTTAAGCAATCACATTCAAAATCATGTTAAATAGGAGTCAGCATACACCTGCCATCATTTAAAGTGCCTCTGATTAACCCCAAATAAAGTTCAGCTGCTCTAGTTGGTCTTTCCTGAAATTTTCTTAGTCGCATCTTACAGCAAAAGCCATGGTCCACAGAGAGCTTCCAAAGCATCAGAGGGATCTCATTGTTAAAAGGTATCAGTCAGGAGAAGGGTACAAAAGAATTTCCAAGGCATTAGATATACCCAGTGGAGTCTCTAGCTTTCAAATTTTGGGGGGGGCACACTGGGGGCCAGGACAAAATTAGGGGGGGGCAGCTATAACAACGATACATTTACACAAGTATGCTTAGAAATGCTGCGATACTTTACCCAATACCTAAAACCGCAACAGGGAAGAAAAGTCCCGCTGTCTGTGGTTTAAAAAAAAAACAATCACTCAGATTTCAACATGTCCTAGTTGCCTGTGGATGACACTTTTATAAGGAGGGGGATCTGTGGATGACACTGCTATGGGGGGGATCTGTGGATGACACATACCGTATATAGCATCTTATGCTATATGTGTCACCCACAGATCCACCCCATGACAGTGTCATCCCCATTTCCCCCTCCATAACAGTGTCATCCATAGATCCCCCGCCCTATAAAAGTGTCATCCACAGATCCCCCTCCCTATAACAGCGTCATCCACAGATCTCCCTCCCCGCCTCTCACAGGAGTGTACATTTGACATTTCTAAACTGTAATCCATATCCTGCAGTAACTTTAACTTTAAATCAGGATTAAGCGGCCACGCATCTCTACTAGTACCTTAACCTTACACCACTCGGCTAGCTTCGGTACCAGGGCCAGGCTACAGCCTACAGCCACTGCCTGTTAGTTGTTACCGAGCGAGTGCTGATTTCTGCAGGTCAGAGCATACGGATTACAGTTTAGAAGAAATGTACACTCTGGTGAGCGGTCCAGTGGCGGATCCAGAGCCTGGTCTCGGGAGGGGCACTTTCAGATTGTTTTCCGTCCTCCGCCACAGAACAAGGGTGCTTATAGAACAGACTCCACAGTGTAGAGGTATACTGTATATTGTGTGGCACAGTGTAGAGGTATACTGTATATTGCGGGGCACAGTGTAGAGGTATACTGTATATTGTGGGGCACAGTGTAGAGGTATACTGTATATTGTGTGGCACAGTGTAGAGGTATACTGTATATTGTGTGGCACAGTGTAGCGGTATACTGTATATTGTGTGGCACAGTGTAGCAGTATACTGTATATTGTGTGGCACAGTGTAGCGGTATACTGTATATTGTGTGGCACAGTGTATGCTATATGTGTATAACAAACATATTTCATATGAAAACTTACAATTACTTGGCTTGACCCTTGGGGATCTTGGACACCACTTCAACACTTTGGCCGGGGGCTCGGCTGAGCTGTTGTTGTGTTTTATCCTAATGAGAAAGATTTCATAATAAGGATTTGGAGAAGGAACAGAGAGACAGCAGAGCAGGGAGAGGCTGGTGCTGCTACTAGGGGGCTCATACCATGGGGGAGTAATAAAGCCCACCATAATGCCCCCCTCCCCTCCCAGTAGAAATAATTCTCCTTATAATGTGACAATGCAAAAAATACCCCCTTGTAATGCCTCCAGTTGAGCTAATGTCCCCATAATGTGCCAGTATAAAATACCCCTATATAGTGCCCCCAGTAAATGCCCCCATAGTGCTCCTCTCCCCCTTCCTCCTAGTGCCCCCCATAATGTACCAGTATAAAATGCCCCATATATCGTGCCCCAGTAGATGCCCTCAGTGTCCCCCATAATTTGCAAGTATAAAATACCCCCCCATAGATGACTTAATAGTACTCCTCTCCCCCACAGTACCCTCCATAATGTGTCCCAGTATAAAATGCTACTGTACAGAGCCCCCCATATAAAATACCCCTTCTTTGTGGCCTCAGTAGATGCCCCTATAGTGCCCACCAATAATGTGCCAGTAATAAGTGCCCCCATCATGTGCCAGTAATAAGTGCCCCCATCATGTGCCAGTAATAAGTGAGCCCATCATGTGCCAGTAATAAGCCCCCATCATGTGCTAGTAATAGGCCCCCCATCATGTTGCTGTAATAAGCCCCCCATCATGTGCCAGTAATAAGCCCCCCATCATGTGCCAGTAATAAGCCCCCCATCATGTGCCAGTAATAAGCCTCCCATCATGTGCCAGTAATAAGCCCCCCCATCATGTGCCAGTAATAAGTGCCCCCATCATGTGCCCCCATCATGTGCCAGTAATAAGTGCCCCCATCATGTGCCAGTAATAAGTGAGCCCATCATGTGCCAGTAATAATCCCCCCATCATGTGCCAGTAATAAGCCCCCCATCATGTGCCAGTAATAAGCCCCCCATCATGTGCCAGTAATAAGCCCCCCATCATGTGCCAGTAATAAGCCCCCCATCATGTGCCAGTAACAAGCCCCCCATCATGTGCCAGTAATAAGCCCCCCATCATCTGCCAGTAATAAGCCTCCCATCATCTGCCAGTAATAAGCCTCCCATCATGTGCCAGTAATAAGCCCCCCATCATGTGCCAGTAATAAGCCCCCCATCATGTGCCAGTAATAAGCCCCCCATCATGTGCCAGTAATAAGCCCCACATCATGTGCCAGTAATAAGCCCCCCATCATGTGCCAGTAATAAGCCCCCCATCATGTGCCAGTAATAAGCCCCCCCATCATGTGCCAGTAATAAGCTCCCCCGTCATGTTACAGCAGGCCTCTTCCGGCCTGTGTCCCGCGCTGTATGGCTCATGCGGCGCGATGACGTCATCGCGCTGCCTGCGCCGGCCTCTGATAGGCTGCCGGCCTAGTGCCTGCAGCCTATCAGAGGAAGGGGAAGGGACACGCCTCTCCCTCCCCTGCCCCGCCGCAGCACAGGCAGATGATTATGGAGATGAGCGTAATGGAAGCGCTCATCTCCCTGTGCCTGGCTGCAGCCGCTCAGGGGGCTTTTTAGTTGGGGGGGGCACATGGGGGGGCACAGCGTGATGTAGGTGGGGCGGTGGCCCCCTCTAGCCCCCCCCTGGCGACGCCACTGGATATACCATGGAACACAGTGAAGACAGTCCTCATCAAGTGGAGAAAATATGGCACAACAGTGACATTACCAAGAACTGTACGTCCCTCCAAAATTGATGAAAAGATGAGAAGAAAACTGGTCTGGGAGGCTACCAAGAGGCCTACAGCAACATTAAAGGAGCTGCAGGATTATTTGACAAATACTGGCTGTGTGGTACATGTGACAACAATCTCCCGTATTCTTCATATGTCTGGGCTATGGGGTAGAGTAGCAAGACGAAAGCCTTTTCTTACGAAGAAAAACATCCAAGCCAGGCTACATTTTGCAAAAACACTTCTGAAGTCTCCCAAAAGCATGTGGGAAAAGGTGTTATGGTCGGATGGAACCAAGGTTGAACTTTTTGGCCATAATTCCAAAAGATATGTTTGGCGCAAAAACAACACTGCACATCACCAAAAGAACACCATACCCACAGTGAAGCATGGTGGTGGCAGCATCATGATTTGGGGCTGTTTTTCTTCAGCTGGAACTGGGGCCTTAGTTAAGCTAGAAGGAATTATGAACAGTTCCAAATACCAGTCAATATTGACACAAAACCTTCAGGCTTCTGCTAGAAAGCTGAACATGAAGAGGAACTTCATCTTTCAGCATGACAACGACCCAAAGCATACATCCAAATCAACAAAGGAATGGCTTCACTAGAAGAATAATAACGTTTTGGAATGGCCCAGCCAGAGCCGTGGGGTGATCTGAAGAGGGCTGTGCACAGGAGATGCCCAGATTTGGAGTGTTTTTGCAAAGAAGAGTGGGCAAATCTTGCCAAGTCAAAATGTGCCATGCTGATAGACTCATACCCAAAAAGACTGAGTGCTGTAATAAAATCAAAAGGTGCTTCAACAAAATATACGTTTAAGGGTATGCACACTTATGCAACCATATTATTTTATTTTTATATTTTTTCTTCCCTCTACCTAAAAGATTTCAGTTTGTTTTTCAATGAGTTGTACAATTTATAGGTCACATTAAAGGTGGAAAAAGTTCTGAAATGATTTTTCTTTGTCTCATTCTTTTACATCACAGAAACCTGCCATTTTAACAGGGGTGTGTAGACTTTTTATATCCACTGTAGGTGGCGCGATACAGGGCACACAGGTTTAGACACCTACCAGCTGAGTGCAATTTATTGGTGGGAGCTGACCCCCACAGGACAAAAATATACCTGAAGATATTAATAAATGTATATAGGTACACATTTTAGAGATGACGGCAATTTGGATTATGATAATTTCCAGGTTTATATGGATTCATGGATGACAAAGTCATAGGAGATCCCTGTGCAACTGGCGTCTTCTTTTATAGGGCTCATGCCCGTGCTGCGGACAGCAAATAGCCCTGTGCACTCTGTGCTGCAGATGTGGACCCATTGACTTGAATGGGTCAGTGATCCTCAAGATACAGCAAAAGAAAGGACATGTCTTGCAGATCTCTGACCCATTTAAGTCAATGGGTCCACATCCGCAGCACGGAGTGTACACGGCCAGTGCCCGTATATTGCAGACCCGCCGTTTTCGGTACGCAGCATAGACATGGAGTCCTTACGTTTGTGGGCATGACCCCTTAGGCTGGGTCAGGGTTGGATTGGCCCACATAGAATACCAGAGGATGGTGAGCCCAGGCTCTGATACAAGATTAGGCACCAAAAGTCCACAAGAAGAAAACCATTTGCAGCTGCCTTTGAAGATAATCACTTGCCGCTAAGGTCTATGTCTTTGATTCAAAACCTACTAGACTTTATTGATGATATGGGGGTTGGGCCCTGAGAATAATTTCCTGTGGTGGGCCCCAGGAACACCAGTCTGATATTGGGTTGGATTCACATATATCCGACCATCTATTGTAGTTTCCCTCCAGCATTGCACAGAAACACTTGAGGGAAACTGATGCCAGAACTGATCCCATAGTTTTCTATGGTATCGTTCTTGGCATCTGGCTCATTAGTGTTGATGCCGGAGGTCTCTTAGTGCTGGACAGAAAAGCTCTGGAAGCAACGTATTTTCTCCAGACTGGTGCACTAAAAGGCACATACAAATTCATCAGTTGCATCAGTCTCTGGTGTAAAATAACTTTCTGACACCCAATTATACCCACACTGTTATTAACTAAATTTTTTTTTTTTGTTTATTAATAATCCCTACACTGCGAGCTCTGCATACATAAGTTAAATAATAATCTTTGTTCAGTAGATTTTGATAAAAAGCGATTTTTAAAATATGCAAATTACCTTGCTACCAGCAAGTAGGGCGGCTACTTGCTGGTAGCAGCCGCATCCTCCGACCCTAATGACGCCCCCTCCGCATTGTGATTGACAGGGCCAGGGAACGAAATCGTTCTCTGCTGGCCCTGCCTGTTAGCATTCAAAATCTGGCGCCTGCGCTGCGGCCGTACGTATCTTCAATCTGCGCAGGCGCACTGAGAGGCGGCTGCTCTCTCCTCAATGCGCCTGCGCCGGGTGTAGATGTGACGTCATCGGCGCAGGCGCATTGAGGATGGAGCGGCCGAGCAAGTGGCCGTCTCTCAGTGCGCCTGCGCAGATTGAAGATAGGTACGGCCGCGGCGCAGGCGCCAGATTTTGAATGCTAACAGGCAGGGCTAGCAGAGAACAATTCCGTTCCCTGGCCCTGTCAATCACAATGCGGAGGGGGCGTCATTAGGGTCGGAGGATGCGGCTGCTACCAGCAAGTAGCCGCCCTACTTGCTGGTAGCAAGGTAATTTGCATATTTTAAAAATCGCTTTTTATCAAATTCTACTGAACAAAAATGATTATTTAACTTATGTATGCAGAGCTCGCAGTGTAGGGATTATTAGTAAACAAAAAAAAAAACGGTTTAGTGGGCTGACAGAAGCCCTTTAAGCTAGTTATCTATGAGGTTGCTCTACTGCTATCAATAGAGCCCTTAGCATTTGCCCAACTTTTTCAGATGCTGATGCCGACCCTGAACCTTACATCATATGAAATTCAGTACACTTGGAATGGACTGGCATAGGCTCTTTAGCCTTGTTATAGTCTGCTGACCTCTTGTGGTGTATTTATTTATTCCCAGAGAATTTTTGTACAGTCACTCAGAATTGAGAAAGCTCGTTGGAAGAACGAGTGAAACTTTTTCAAGAAATCTACAGTACGTCCAGTTGCCTTGATTTATTCTTTACAGATATCTTGTGGTGTAGTTTCTTTACTACAAGTGGAATTCATAATAGTGCTTGGCATTTCATATTTTCATTGAATTGCATGAGCAGGATTGATTAAGGTTTTTACTTACTTCTTCCTGCAGGTAGTAGTGTACCGGCCATGGCCGTATTGTGGCCCGCAAACAGAGGGTCCGCAATATGCGGGCACCGGCCGTGTGCTCCCCACATCACGGATGCGGATCCATTCACTTGAATGGGTCCGCAATCCGGAGCTGCAGTGCGGAACGGAGGCACGGAACCCCACGGAAGCACTCCGTAGTGTTTCTGTCCGTGCCTCCGCACCGCAAAAAAATAGAACATGTTCTATTTTTTTGCAGTGCGGAAGGATCACGGACCCATTCAAGTTGAATGGGTCTCGATCCGTCCAGGCCGCCGCACAGACGTTGCCTGTGCATTGGGCACCGCAAATTGCGGTCTGGATGAAGGCTTGCTACCTGTTTGGCATGAAAACAGGTTGGTGCTGCTATGGTCAAGGACTCTGAGGCAGAGTTGCCGCATGGTGTGAATTACCACCAACACTGCAAGGTGACTTTTTATTTGATTATGACTGCTTGTTTTGTCACTTGCCTAAAGTGTGAATAAAACACTGAACTGTTTGATCCAAAGAACTTGTTGTTGCCTGTATACTGCGTCCGCTAATCCTGTCTACCAGAGCAAAACCCCACAATTGGTTGTATGTCATACATTAAACCAGCTGTATTACAAACAGTGCCCCACGACAAAATGGAGGCTGTTGTGAAGGCCCTCATGGAGGCTAATCTGCAGCAGCGAGCGACAAACCTGCAGCAAGGCGAGGCTAAAAAGCAGCAGGAAAGCATTCCGTACCGCGATTCCTAAGATGACCCCCGCAGACAACATTGAAACCTACCTGGCGATATACGAGAAAATGGCCATCAGGGAAAAGCTACCCCGTGACCAGTGAGCTGAGGTCGTTGCTCCGTACCTGGCATCTGATTCCCAGTGGGTGTATTTCGACTTGCCGGACGATCAAGCGGCCGACTACCAGAAAGTCAAGGGTGAGAATCTGGCAAGACTGGGGGTGAATGTGTTGGTCTGGGCCCAGCAGGTGCATCAGTGGGGTTTCAACCCGGCTGAGCCTGCAAGACCCAAGTATTATAACTTACTTCACCACTTGCAAAAATGGCTACAGCCTGACGTGTTGAGTCCCACTGCTATGCTGGATCGTCTGTTAGCCGATATGTTCTGGAGGGCTTTGCCATACCCTCTCCAGCACTGGATCGATCAGGTGTCTCCTGGCAATGCCCTTGAGATGGTGGACCTGGTGGAACGCTATGAAGCTATCAGGAATCTAAAGGAGGGTTCTGTCGGAAGGGGTCGGCAAACCCCAGAAATCTCCACCCCAGGCCCCGAGATTTGAGCCGATAAAACCCGCCTAGGATGTACCCACAGCCATCCTATAGTCTGCTGGCGGTGTCAGGAGCTGGGCCATGTAAGGGCTGACTGTCCCCATCGGGTTGAGCACATGGACACTAACTATGGCTACCGTCAGTCGCTATATGTCAGGAGGCTGTGTGCAACAGGTACCCCAGAGTCTCTAGATCATTTCTGCCAAGTGGAAGTGGGAGACACTCCGGCGGAGGCTCTGCTGGACTTAGGGAGTCTGGTGACCCTAGTAAGGGCTACCCTGATGCGGTCCCCTGAGTATACTGGCCAAAAAGTCAGGATGATGTGCATCCACGGAGACTTAAAAGACTACCACACTGCTCTGGTGTCTACGGTGACCGTTAGATGGACCCACGAGGTGGCTGTTGCCACAAATCT
Organism: Bufo bufo; assembly: GCF_905171765.1. NCBI lineage: Eukaryota > Metazoa > Chordata > Amphibia > Anura > Bufonidae > Bufo > Bufo bufo. The sequence continues at coordinate 490,118,264 of NC_053389.1, forward strand.
ACATTATGAACTCATAATAGGGAAAGACTTGCCGGGCTTCCCGCCACTGTGGCCTGCTATGAGAGTGACTAAAACCCATGAGACAGGGGTAACCCTAGCAGAGCGGCCCGTCTCAGGGGGGAGATCAGAACACTGGGAACCTGAGACCGAAGGGCCAGCAGTAGGGGTGACCGCCACTTCGGTGGAAGAGGGGGAGACAACCCCGCTAAGTGTGATGGTGAGAGATGTGGAGGACTTGCCGCCGGGTCCTGAATTGGCAGACCTCAATGTCTACGGGGATAATTTTGGTACCGACCCATCCGGGTCCGGATCTTTAACCCGGGTTTTGGTTCTGGTGCCGACCGTGGACAGTAAGTTCCTGGCTAGGTGGCAGGGGCCCTACGAGGTACTCGAGAAAATTTGAGATGTAAACTACAAGGTACACCAGCCAGGGCGGCAAAAGCCGAAGCAGGTTTACCATGTGAATTTACTCAAACCGTGGAAAGATAGGGAAACCTGTACAGAAGACAGCCTGCGGCCGGGTTTTCTAGGAGAAGAGGTACCAGCCCCTTTGTCTGATGCAAGAGAGGCGGCTGCCACAGTAAAAATTGCTGACAGCCTCTCCTCTAAACACTCAGGAGGCCAGGGAGTTTGTTTGTCGGAACACGGATGTGTTCTCGGACCTCCCTGGACGCACTTCCATAATCCAGCATGACATTGTCACTGAGCCTCAGGCAAAAGTCAAAATTAAAACCATAACAGGTACACGAGGCTCGGCGACAAGCCATATTGGAAGAGGTGCAGCTAATGTTGCAGCTAGACGTCATTGAGGAGTCAAAAAGTGAGTGGACCAGTCCTATAGTATTGATACGCAAGCCAGACGGGACGTTGCTGTCTTGTAACGACTTTCGATAACTTAATAAGGTTTCCAAATTTGATGAGTATCCCATGCCACGGGTGGATGAGCTCATCGAGAGGTTAGGACAAGCCCGGTATTTTTCTGTTTTGGACCTCACAAAAGGGTACTGGCAGGTGTAGCGATGATGCGGCCTTCACTATGGAGTGCCGTATCCTCACGTCACGTATGTTGGCAAGAGGTTATCCTAGTTGGATGATTGAAAGAGCTGGAAAAATAGCACAGTTGAAAAATCGTGAGACACTACTTTTCAGGAGGACTGATAAGGTTGGGGACGGTGCGAATACAGCAGGTGGGAAAGATCGTAATAACCTGCCCACCTTGGTTCTTACGTACAGTAACCAAATACAGCAGGTTAAACAGGTGGTATCGGAATGTATGTCGATTCTACATGAAGATGACATTTTACATGGCTTACTGCAGGATGGTTATAGAGTGGCAGCTAGACTGTCTCCCACGCTGGCTTCTTCACTGTCCCCTTCACTTTTCACTTCCACTCCAAAGAGAACTGAGGTCAGTACCTGGCTAAAATATAAGGTTCACACGGTGCGGCAGCCATCCCTGCAAGACTTGGGGTTATGTCCTGCCCACCAAAATGTTCCAGGATTCAGAACATACTTTAACTTTCCCCATCAGGTCTTATATAAATTGTAACACCACTGGGGTTATTTATGTTATCAGATGCACACAATGTGACCTCCTTTATGTCGGAAGCACTATAAGAAGGTTGAAAAACAGAATCTTTGAACATTTAATCTATGTCACCAATTCTTCGTATGTCAATATTTCGAATGCAGCCAGGCATTTTATTTCGGTACATGATAGGAGCTTACGAACTTTTTCTGCTTTCAGAATCAAGCGAGTTTTACCTTCTATTCGAGGGGGCAATTTCCAAAAGCGTCTAATACAGAGGGAAGCATTTTGGATTCTTCGAATAAAAACGAGGCATCCGAACGGCTTGAATTTGAAAAAAGAACTTATGTATTTGTATCAGGATTGAGTCCATTCCTGGTGTGCTTATTTATTTATTTGCTTATTCCACTTAGAGGAGCAATTATGAAGATAAATCTGCCATGTTTGATTTGCATTTTTTTGTTTTGTTTTTTACATTGGAAACCACTGTTCAGACTATGCGGTTTTTCAGGAATTTATTCTTTCCATCTTTTTATATGAGACTGGTTTATATGTCTTGTTATCCCTGATTTAGACCTAAGAGCCTGAACAGTACACATTTTAAGTGCACAAATTTGGTTTTTACACAATTTTAACTTACACCAATGTTAATTTCAGATTTTCCTATTGGCTCTGGCTTGGGTGTGTCGCAATCTACTGCTTCTAATCACCACTTGGAGATGGGAGGAGTGGTTGTGACTAGCCTTTATAACCATCGCCATTTGGAATTCTGATCATGATTAAGAACACGTTTGTTCGAAACGCGTAGACGATCACTTGGATGCTGTCACTGTATGGATCTGTACTACATTAAATAAAGGAACTCATAATATTTTCAACTTCGATGCTGGATTCATCTTTTCATTCCTACTGGCAGGTGCCCTTAATTGAGGCTACCAAAGAGAAAACTGCCTTCATCATGCCTGAGGGACTGTATCAATATAAGGTCTTACCCTTTGCTCTGCATGGCGCCCCCACCACCTTTCAGCGACTAATGGACACATCGTCGGTACGCTTTGGCTTACCTGGACGATATTGTCATCCACAGTACTGACTGGGAAAGTCAGCTACCCAAAAAACCGCTAACCCCAAAAAATGTGCGATAGGGTTAGAAGAAACTAAGTAGGGGCTTAAATTTTTGGGGGTTTCCACTCTAGGGCCACCTCAGGGTGTCTTTATATGCAACATAGCTCCCAATTACCATTCCAGCTAAATCCGCTCTCCTAAAGCCATATGGTGCTGCTTCCACTCTGAAGCCTGCTGTGCGCCCATACATCAGTTTTTGAGCACATATGAGGAGTTTCTGTAAACTCCAGAATCAGGGTAATACATTTTGAGTTTTGTTTGGCTGTTAACCCTTGATGTTTTGCAGAAAAAAATAGATTAAAATCTGCTAAAAAAAAGTGAAATTTTGAAATGTTATTCCTATATTCCTTTAATACTTGTGGGACACCTAAAGGGTTAACAAAGTTTGTAAAGTCAGTTTTGAATAGATTGAGGGGTGTGGTTTCTAAAATGGGGTGATTTATGGGTGGCTTCTAAAGTTCTAATATGTAAGCCCCACAAAGTGACTTCATAACTTAACTGGTCCTTAAAAATTTGGGTTTTGGAAATTTTCTTAAAAATTTTAAGATTTGCTTCTAAACTTCTAGACATATGGAGAATGTAAAGTAATAGCTATTTTTGGAGGTATTACTATCTATTTTAATAGTAGAGCAATTGAAATTTGTAAATTTGAAAATGTTAAAAAAAAAATGTAAATTTGGTATTTTTTTTATAAATAAAAATGAAATATTTTGACTTAAATTTACCACTGTCATGAAGCACAATATGTGACCAGAAAACAATCTCAGAATGGCCTTGATGAGTAAAAGCATTTTAAAGTTATCACCACATAAAGTGACACGTCAGATTTGCCAAAAATGGCCTGGTCCTTAAGGTGAAAAATGGCAGGGTCCTGAAGGGGTTAATCATAAAGTAACTAGATGACTACATCAGTCAGGCTATATAGTGGAAAAGGTGGGAGGAGACATACCCAGTAGGTGTGTTTGGTTGATTTTTAGATAGTGTTCTTTTTTTTGTATCTGCAGTAAATTTTTATACAGTGTCTGCACGGACGCACCAAACGTCAGCTTGCGTGCTTTGTGCAGCCATGAGCACCAATACGTACCATTTTCTTTACTGGTCGCTTTTGTGCTCAGTTTTCATTTTTTTTTGGTGTAAAAAGTACATTTAGTGTTAATTAGAAATCAATTTTAGGTAGTGTTAGTGTAGATTTTTGCACGCACATATGTGTGCGCACGTTCGTCCTGCACCTGCTGAGCTCTGATCAGAAACATCCATTTTTCTGATCGTTCTGCTCAGTTTACTGTGCAGATTTTTCCCCCCGTATATATATATATATATATATATATATATATATATATATATCTCCATATATATAGAATTCAACTTTAGTTAGTTAGTGTTAATCCTGACATTTTTTTTAAAACTTTTTTTCTCTACTACTTTTCTCTATATTTCAAATTTATTACAAGCTTCTTCACGTGAAAACACAACATACACACCCCTCATACTAAATAAAGGTTTACACATTTCACACGTCACACCCCAATAAAATAAAAATGGCCCTTCGGTCCCAACAAGTATACTCAACTGAAGAGGCATACGCCATGCCTACCTCCGATACTGAGTCTTCCAGTGAGGGAGAAGAGGATGCCACTTTCTTCTACCCCCTCATCATCATCTGCTGATGAGGGACCGTCTAGAAGGCGTCCCAGAACAACAGCTGAAGCAGCCCCCCAGAGTGAGCCCATATGGACCCCACCCCCAAATTCTGGATTTTGAGGGCAGCTCTGGAATACAGATAGACTGTGCGGGCTTCATTGAACTAGATTTTTTCAAAATGTTCTTCTCTGAAGATTTTGTAAATTTAATGGTGGCCCAAACCAATTTATATGCCCAACAATTCATTGATCAGAACCCTACATCGGCATACGCGAGACCCCTAGGTTGGCCCCTAGTAAGTGCAGCAGAGATGATGACGTTTTGGGGGCTCGTGCTTCATATGGGCGTTGTAAAGAAGCCAAAACGTTAGACAATATTAAAGTTCGGACATTTTCTACCAGACTCCTATTTACAGTAAGACCATGACCCGGTAGCGATTTGAGTCAGTTCGGAAATTCCTACACTACAACGACAATGCACAGTGCCCACCCCAAAACGACCCAACATTTGACCGTCTGTTCAAGGTTAGGCCTGTCATTGACCACTTTAACACCAAGTTTGCTGAGGTGTACAACCCAGATAAAAATGTCCGTGTAGATGAGTCCCTTTTCAAAGGGAGGATTAGATTCCGCCAGTACCTGCCTAGCAAACGGGCAAAGTATGGCATAAAGATTTCCAAACTTTCTAAGAGTAGCTCCGGGTACACCCACAAGTTCCGCATTTACGATGGGAAAGATTCCCAGATAGAACCCCCAGAATGCACCCCCATCCTAAGAGTTAGTGGGAAGATCGTGTGGGACTTACTGCACCCACTGCTGGATAAGGTTTGCCACCTCTATGTGGATAACTATTATATCAGCATACCCCTATTCACGTCCCTAACTGCCAGAGGTACTGTGGCTTGTGGCATAGTGCGCAAAAATCAGAGAGGACTCCCTAGATCCCTGGTAGGGCAACCACTGAGAATGGGTGAAAGTAGGGCTCTCCTCCATGAGAACATGCTGGTGGTTAAGTACAAGAGGGACGTCCTTGTACTGACCACCATTCACACTAACACCAGCTCCCCTGCTCCTGTACGAGGTACCACAACCACTACCCCCAAAACAGTTTGTATCCTGGACTACAACAGGCACATGGGAGGGGTGGATCTTTCAGATCAACTTTTGAAGCCCTACAGTGCCACACGAAAAACAAAAGTGTGGTACAAAAAGCTGGCCATACACATTGTACAGATGGCAATGTGCAATGCGTAAGTGTTATTTCAATCTTCAGGCCATGCAGGAACTTTCCTTCAGTTCCAAGAGGTGGTTATCAAGGCCCTAATTTTTCAAAAGCCAGGCTGGGTAGGGTCCCAGTACTTCAGGAAGTCATGGTGCCCGTGTTGTACCAGGGCAACATTTTCCAATAGACAGCAGGGAAGGGAAGACCCAAAAAAAGATGCAGGGTGTGTTCCAAAAGGGGGATAAGGAAAGACACCATTTACCACTGCGAAACCTGCCCTGAAAAACCTGGCCTGTACATGCAGGAGTGTTTTAAAAATCTACCACTCATCCATGGAGTATTAATTTAATTTCATCCATGATGTACCCTGTAGTTTTACCACCTTATGTCTCTGAATTAGTCAGCATAGCTTACAGATCCACTTTTCACCAACCACTACATATTCATTAAACACCTGTTAGGTCAAAAGTCCCCTTTCAACTCCTTAAAATGTTCGTACGGGGGTGCTCTTTCCAAAATTGGGTCACTTCTTGGGGTTTTTAATTTCTGTGCGCCCATACATCAATTTTTGAGCACATGTGGGGTGTTGCCGTATTCGGGGGGAAGTGGGGAACAAAATGTGGCATGCATTTTGTCCTGTTACACTTTGGGAAAGTGAAAAATGTGGGTGTAAAGCAACTTTTTTTGTGAAAAAAATGCAATTTTTCATTTTCACTGCCAAGGGTTTCCGAATTCGAGGAAACACCTTTGAAGTCAAAGTGCTCACTACACACCTTGAAAGATTCCTTGAGGGGTATAGTTTCCAAAATGGGGTCACTTTTTGGGGGTTTCCACTCTAGGGCCACCTCAGGGTGTCTTTATATGCAACATAGCTCCCAATTACCATTCCAGCTAAATCCGCTCTCCTAAAGCCATATGGTGCTGCTTCCACTCTGAAGCCTGCTGTGCGCCCATACATCAGTTTTTGAGCACATATGAGGAGTTTCTGTAAACTCCAGAATCAGGGTAATACATTTTGAGTTTTGTTTGGCTGTTAACCCTTGATGTGTTGCAGAAAAAAAATAGATTAAAATCTGCTAAAAAAAAAGTGAAATTTTGAAATGTTATTCCTATATTCCTTTAATACTTGTGGGACACCTAAAGGGTTAACAAAGTTTGTAAAGTCAGTTTTGAATAGATTGAGGGGTGTGGTTTCTAAAATGGGGTGATTTATGGGTGGCTTCTAAAGTTCTAATATGTAAGCCCCACAAAGTGACTTCATAACTTAACTGGTCCTTAAAAAATTGGGTTTTGGAAATTTTCTTAAAAATTTTAAGATTTGCTTCTAAACTTCTAGACATATGGAGAATGTAAAGTAATAGCTATTTTTGGAGGTATTACTATCTATTTTAATAGTAGAGCAATTGAAATTTGTAAATTTGAAAATGTTAAAAAAAATATGCAAATTTGGTATTTTTTTTATAAATAAAAATGAAATATTATGACTTAAATTTACCACTGTCATGAAGCACAATATGTGACCAGAAAACAATCTCAGAATGGCCTTGATGAGTAAAAGCATTTTAAAGTTATCACCACATAAAGTGACACGTCAGATTTGCCAAAAATGGCCTGGTCCTTAAGGTGAAAAATGGCAGGGTCCTGAAGGGGTTAATCATAAAGTAACTAGATGACTACATCAGTCAGGCTATATAGTGGAAAAGGTGGAAGGAGACATACCCAGTAGGTGTGTTTGGCACTAGAGAATATAAACCACTTCCAAATTAACTCCTTAACCACCATAAAAAGCCAGACTGTGTGTGAACAATGACCTAAGGCAAAATTGCAAAATAGACACAAAAATATACAAAAAATACATTAAATTTTAAATCATTGTACACTGTCACAGCCTGACAATCTCCAAAACAGGAATTATTTAGTAATGTAGAATTAAATCCTGTTTTCTGTTTAATCCATGGAGGACGCATGATTTAAGCTTGAATATCCAAAAAACCTCACAATTGAAAAGTTTCCTCTGTAAATCTTCTCCCCTCTCAGGTAATCTTATTTTTTTTAAGGCCCTGTATCACAATGTGACTCACATCTTCTCCATGATGGTGTAAAACATGATAGGAAACTGACAAAATATGATGTAATGTGTTTTTGTTTTGTTGTCTTTTGATTGTGTCCAAGAAATGCCGTCTAATCCTAATTTTTAAAGGGCCGACTGTGCACCCTACATATTGGAGTCGGCAAGTTTTGCAAGCAATCGGGTAGACTACACCATGTGACACCATATGTTAAAAAAAACTCACCTTTTCCATAATAATATCATCACACACTGTATCCCAAATCGCCCATGATGACATAATGAGTAGTGATAAAAGATGAGTAAATATGCAATCGTAGTCATTGGTAAATAAAATTCTAGCGCTGTATAGCGCTATATAGGATACAAATATATTTATCTTTACGTCACATACCTTATGCACAATAGCAGAAAAATGTATTATTATTGAAGATCGGGGTAAATAGAATTATTTTTTATATATATATATATATATATAGTTATATATATATATATATACACTCACCTAAAGAATTATTAGGAACACCATACTAATACGGTGTTGGACCCCCTTTTGCCTTCAGAACTGCCTTAATTCTACGTGGCACTGATTCAACAAGGTGCTGATAGCATTCTTTAGAAATGTTGGCCCATATTGATAGGATAGCATCTTGCAGTTGATGGAGATTTGAGGGATGCACATCCAGGGCACGAAGCTCCCGTTCCACCACATCCCAAAGATGCTCTATTGGGTTGAGATCTGGTGACTGTGGGGGCCATTTTAGTACAGTGAACTCATTGTCATGTTCAAGAAACCAATTTGAAATGATTCGAGCTTTGTGACATGGTGCATTATCCTGCTGGAAGTAGCCATCAGAGGATGGATACATGTTCTCATTCTGTTTACACCAAATTCGGACTCTACCATTTGAATGTCTCAACAGAAATCGAGACTCATCAGACCAGGCAACATTTTTCCAGTCTTCAACAGCCCAATTTTGGTGAGCTTGTGCAAATTGTAGCCTCTTTTTCCTATTTGTAGTGGAGATGAGTGGTACCCGGTGGGGTCTTCTGCTGTTGTAGCCCATCCGCCTCAAGGTTGTGCGTGTTGTGGCTTCACAAATGCTTTGCTGCATACCTCGGTTGTAACGAGTGGTTATTTCAGTCAACGTTGCTCTTCTATCAGCTTGAATCAGTCGGCCCATTCTCCTCTGACCTCTAGCATCCACAAGGCATTTTTGCCCACAGGACTGCCGCATACTGGATGTTTTTCCCTTTTCACACCATTCTTTGTAAACCCTAGAAATTGTTGTGCGTGAAAATCCCAGTAACTGAGCAGATTGTGAAATACTCAGACCGGCCCGTCTGGCACCAACAACCATGCCACGCTCAAAATTGCTTAAATCACCTTTCTTTCCCATTCTGACCTTCAGTTTGGAGTTCAGGGGATTGTCTTGACCAGGACCACACCCCTAAATGCATTGAAGCAACTGCCATGTGATTGGTTGACTAGATAATTGCATTAATGAGAAATAGAACAGGTGTTCCTAATAATTCTTTAGGTGAGTGTGTGTATATATATATATATACACTGCGTGCAGAATTATTAGGCAAATGAGTATTTTGACCACATCATCCTCTTTATGCATGTTGTCTTACTCCAAGATGTATAGGCTCGAAAGCCTACTACCAATTAAGCATATTAGGTGATGTGCATCTCTGTAATGAGAAGGGGTGTGGTCTAATGACATCAACACCCTATATTAGGTGTGCATAATTATTAGGCAACTTCCTTTCCTTTGGCAAAATGGGTCAAAAGAAGGACTTGACAGGCTCAGAAAAGTCAAAAATAGTGAGATATCTTGCAGAGGGATGCAGCACTCTTAAAATTGCAAAGCTTCTGAAGCGTGATCATCGAACAATCAAGCGTTTCATTCAAAATAGTCAACAGGGTCGCAAGAAGCGTGTGGAAAAACCAAGGCGCAAAATAACTGCTCATGAACTGAGAAAAGTCAAGCGTGCAGCTGCCAAGATGCCACTTGCCACCAGTTTGGCCATATTTCAGAGCTGCAACATCACTGGAGTGCCCAAAAGCACAAGGTGTGCAATACTCAGAGACATGGCCAAGGTAAGAAAGGCTGAAAGACGACCACCACTGAACAAGACACACAAGCTGAAACGTCAAAACTGGGCCAAGAAATATCTCAAGACTGATTTTTCTAAGGTTTTATGGACTGATGAAATGAGAGTGAGTCTTGATGGGCCAGATGGATGGGCCCGTGGCTGGATTGGTAAAGGGCAGAGAGCTCCAGTCCGACTCAGACGCCAGCAAGGTGGAGGTGGAGTACTGGTTTGGGCTGGTATCATCAAAGATGAGCTTGTGGGGCCTTTTCGGGTTGAGGATGGAGTCAAGCTCAACTCCCAGTCCTACTGCCAGTTTCTGGAAGACAACTTCTTCAAGCAGTGGTACAGGAAGAAGTCTGCATCCTTCAAGAAAAACATGATTTTCATGCAGGACAATGCTCCATCACACACGTCCAAGTACTCCACAGCGTGGCTGGCAAGAAAGGGTATAAAAGAAGAAAATCTAATGACATGGCCTCCATGTTCACCTGATCTGAACCCCATTGAGAACCTGTGGTCCATCATCAAATGTGAGATTTACAAGGAGGGAAAACAGTACACCTCTCTGAACAGTGTCTGGGAGTCTGTGGTTGCTGCTGCACGCAATGTTGATGGTGAACAGATCAAAACACTGACAGAATCCATGGATGGCAGGCTTTTGAGTGTCCTTGCAAAGAAAGGTGGCTATATTGGTCACTGATTTGTTTTTGTTTTGTTTTTGAATGTCAGAAATGTATATTTGTGAATGTTGAGATGTTATATTGGTTTCACTGGTAAAAATAAATAATTGAAATGGGTATATATTTGTTTTTTGTTAAGTTGCCTAATAATTATGCACAGTAATAGTCACCTGCACACACAGATATCCCCCTAAAATAGCTATAACTAAAAACAAACTAAAAACTACTTCCAAAAATATTCAGCTTTGATATTAATGAGTTTTTTGTGTTCATTGAGAACATGGTTGTTGTTCAATAATAAAATTAATCCTCAAAAATACAACTTGCCTAATAATTCTGCACTCCCTGTATATATATATATATATATTCACTATATATCTTAACTACAGTATATAACATCAAATGTCTATAATTATTTAAAAAATGGCCACTCCACCTCTTAAATGAGTTATCTAAATTTATTTTTTTAATTTTACTTAATCACTTCCCGACTGCCCACTGGATATATACGTCCTATCTGCACATACCCCATGCAGAGAGCACGTATATAAATGATCAGGCAGCGCTTTAATCCCAGCGCTGATCAGTTATTTGTTACATGTCAAAACGATCGTCACAAAATAGGGAACCCATTGCAATAATTAATTTGTGTGTATGTTTTAATATTTAAGAAATTAAAAGCTATAATTGAAAGAAAATACTTTTAATAAGAATTAGCAGTTTTTCCCCAAATTAAACCTAAAAAAAGGAAAACAAAATCTCCAAAAAAAGATGCTAATAAAAAGTCCTAAGTGTCAAGTAAAAAAGATTGCAAAAATTATTTTGGTAGTCAACAAATAAAAAAGTTAGGGTCACTAAACCACCACGTGCACAAAATCACAAAAAGATGCCTGGACATTTAGGCCTTTTTTAGATCTGGTCATGAAAGGGTTAACATCCTGAACCCTCTTTGCTCCAGTGCTATGCTCCTCTCTTGGCATAATGTATTAGCTGCAATGATGGTGTGCCATATACCTCATGTAAGTGCTGGTGCCAATCACTGGCCTCAGCAGTATATGACACAAGACCACTGAGGCCGGTAATTGGCTACAGCGGTCACATGTGGCATGCGGGCATATCACCACTACGGCAGGAGGTAGAGAAATGGCAATGTTAGAATGGAGGGGATCTGAGACACTAAGCATAATTTTTGTTTTAAGATTATGAAAATTTTCTCTGCTCTTAAAAAAATAAAAATCTGACAACTGGCCAACCCCTTTAATCGCCAGCCGTCAAACACTGTATTTCCCCATTCCCCATAACAGCACATTGAACGGTTATACGAAAAGGGGAACATATCGATGTTATCACAGGTATTCTGTGGTAGATATAATTAATATACATGTCATAATAACTATATAGCAAAACTATATAGTATGTTCCCCCCAAACAGCCAGCCGTCACATATCATATTTGCCCAATGCCAATGACAGCCCACTGAACTGTTATAGAAAAGGGAGAAATGATAATTATAATCACTGGTAGTCACCGGTAAATATAATTATAATAGTCATCTTAACTATAATTATAATAGATGTCATAACTATATAGCGTCGGACCCCCACCAATCTTATATTGAAGACCTATCCTGAGGATAGGTCATCAAAAAATATAACTTGGACAACCCCTTAAAAACAAAACCCATAAAACTATGGAGGAATTGTGTTTTTTTTACCAATTCCACCCCATTTGGAATTTTTTTTCCCAGCTTTCCACTACATCATATTAAATAGTGCCATTAGAAAGTACAACCTTTCCCGCAAAAAACAAGCCCTCATAAGGCTATGTGAATGGAATTTTTTTTTAAAAGTGGTTCCAGAAATGCAGGAAATGTAAAACAAAAGTGCAAAAATGGAAAATCGCCCTGGGCTGAAAGGGTTAACCTAGACGACATTGTGCAAGAACAGACTCATAACCAGTCCCTGCAAAATAAAAGGGGTTTTCTGGGATTTTGATACTGATGACATAGCCTCTGAATTATTATTATCATTATTAGTATCTGATCAGCGCTGTACATTCACTTCAATGGGTCTGAGCTGCAATACCAAACACAGCTGCTATACAATGTACGGCACTGTGCTTGGTGAGCAAGGAGAAGGCCGAGGCACTCACAGGAGCGTTGAAGCCTTCTCAAACAGCTGATCGGCAGAAGTCCTGGATGTTGGACCCCCACCGATAAGATACTGATGACCTATCCTGAGAATAGGTCTTCGGTATCAAAATCCCAGAGATTTTAAAGTGAAAACTCCAGAGCAGAACTGACAATGCTGAGGAACACTGAACCACAGGGGTTGTAGAGAGCCTTGTAATATTTTAGAAATCTTGCCCCTTTAGTGTATTGTTGGCCAAATCCACTGAGAGTGGCGGGTTAGGCCAACAGTTTAAAGTATATGGCGAGCTCCTGACTCTCCCCTGACAGATGATGTAGGTGGAGAGGATTGGATGAAATTAATTTTGCCCAATTATTTTGATCTCATGAGAGAGAAGCTTCCACCAGAAGTGTCTTGCCGCATTTTCCTCCCCACTGTCCATTAAATAGACATACACGTATCCTCGAGCCCAACATAAATATGTATGGGGGAGTTGTGAAGAAGTCGGGAGAGATAGTGTTTGGCCAACAGCTATTGAATATGCACGGCCGCCTTTTCAGACAGCATAAGGAAAGTTATGGAAGCCTCTTATTATCACACAATTGTAATTACCAAAAGGATGTTAGTAGACAGAAAGGGTGGAGAATAGACAAGTGAATTGAAGTGGCTTCTCGACAATTCTGGTCTTGACACCACTTTGCTCCTACAGAACACTTGTTCTTGAGAAGAGCTCTTTTAATTGAATATAATTATCAATGGTACAGCTTCTGTTCATGACATTCTTTATCTGTCTTGGTAAAGTGGATCTGCATACCATATTTTAGCTCCTTGAGAGTAAATACCTTTCAGACATTTTCTTTTTGAAAAAGGACCAGCAGCTCTTTTCATGTCCACATACTGTCATTATTCTTACATTTAGTTTCATAAATTTGTGGAGGTTGTTCATGTGCTTCAGCTGTTAAGCTGTGTTCACATCATAAAGGTGTTGTCCGTATCTTTTGTGGTCCCATTGAAGTGTACGGGTCCGCATCCAACCCACAAAAAATGCAGATCTGATATGGACCAAAAATACGTTCATGTGCATGAGCCTTTAGGTTTCTCTACTGTACAATCTGCAACTATAGCCCAAAATGTACTCTAGACTTTTGAGGCATTGAAGAGTGACCCCTTACTAACCTATAGGTCCTTAAACGATCACTCCAAGCAAAAACTAAAAATTAATCCTTTGACTCAAGTCATGGAGCTGTACATGCTGCCAAACTTTCCTTCACCTGAATAGTGCCATTACAGAGATCCCCTGCTTGTTCCCTACTAGGCCCCAGATGAAGACTCTGCTACCATAATGTATTTACCAACATTGCAGCTGTTATATTTGGGGCATGTTTAAGCCCTGCATCAAGAAGGCCCCCAAACCAGGTGGGTCTACCATGTATGGGGGGCTCTGCCCATTTTTGGAGTGGGACAGACAGAATTTGCTGGAACTGTCTGAAAATTAGGAGGAGTCCCTGCAAATTCTAGACCATTGGTAGCTATGCCATAAAAAACAGAGGAGAGTTGTCCAGAGCAATTTCAGAGTCAGTATACAAGAAATATACACATCTTCCCCAGCTTTTCACCTCTGTGGGAGGAGGTTAGCTGATATCCACAGTATGTACTGAGAAGTAATTGCTATACGGCTGACTCAGTTAACTGGCCTTAGAGTCATGGAGCCACGAGATGCAGCAATGTGGAAAATATGTAGGAATCGGACATAGCCGTACAAACAATGCAAAAGTTTGGAACACGTATAAATGCTAAGTGAGTGTTGCTTTTTCATTTTTGGTCCTTTATCGCCTCTTAATTCTTCCATTGGACAGGTACAACCCTTGCTACAGGGGTACTCTCACAAAGACAACTCGTCCACGGTCCACATGCACTGTTAGGGCACAAAGAACGTTATAGAGGGGTCCCACTGCTTAGGAAACCACCTAATGAGCCAGAATGAAAAGACTCTAAGTAATCAGCAATTAACCTGAATAGACCTATTTAGTACATGTTAATGTATTGTGAACAGCGTTTTTACTTCCTTGTGGACCCGCAGAAATTGGCAACCTGAATCTAGAAAGGAGCTGAAGATACCATTCAAAGCCATATCTTCTAGTCCACATCTGTAATTCTTTTTTTTTTTATATGCCTTAAAAGTCACTAAAATATAAAACTAGGGACAAAATGATGCAACTGACATGCACAGTGTGTGCTGTGTGTAGCTAATTGCTCAGACCTCCACTGCAGTAAATAGGCTCCCTGATATAAAGTAGGATTTGTAAAATGGTTTCAGTGTGCAGTGATGTGTAGCTCGGCGACATGTCACAGCTGAGGCCACTCATCGGCTGCAGTGGCACGAGACCCCGTCCATGCCAGAAATTTACATGTGGGGACAGAAGCACACTGAAGACAGTGGTGGACCCACAAAACAAGAAAAGAGAGGCAGGGAGCAGGTAAGTATGCTTCCACACATAGGTTAGGCAGTAGGGAATTTAAACAAATAAGTCAGTCCTTGAATAGCCCTTTAAAGCTGGGGTTACAGTGACAACTGGTCACACCAAAGTTGCTGCAACTTGTGACAATGCCACCTATTACAATGAGATGCAACATTTTATTTTTTTTCTCAGAACAGAGTAAGTAGCTTTGTATTACTTCCTGCAAAGAACCGCATTTTTACACAAAAAAAAATAAAACGTTGTGTAACAAGGTTGAACTGATCTTTACTGGTAGTTGTCCTGAGACAACCCATATAAAGCAGCAGACCGGCCACAAGGCACTTCAAACTGATGTGTAGTAGTATTGCTAAACAATGCTGCCATCTTGTGGAGAACATGTATAACTGCTAATAGAACATTATAGCAGTTATCCTACAAAATGTATCACGTATCCACAGGATAGTTGACAAAGGTTGGATTGCTGGGGGTTTGACCAAAGAACAAAGGGTCCCCTCTTTGGATGCATCAGTGAATGTTTTCTGAAAGCCAATATTATGTTTTGTTTTAAAAACAGTTTCTATTTATTTTGTAGTACAACAAATAATGATGCAGTAAGGTACAATTCCCGACTGTAACAAACTAAGGAAGGGGGGGAGGGGGGGGGGGGGGCGACGACGACAAAAAATACAGGGAATGTAAAGGGAAGAGAGGGAGAAAGGAAGAAAAAAGGGATAAATGGGTGGGAGGGGGGTTGCTGTCACTTAGGGTATTTTCACACTAGCGTTATTCTTTTCCGGCATAGAGTTCCGTCCTAGGGGCTCTATACCGGAAAAGAACTGATCAGTTTTATCCCCATGCATTCTGAATGGAGAGTAATCCGTTTAGGATGCATCAGGATGTCTTCAGTTCAGTCGTTTTGACTGATCAGGCAAAAGATAAAACCGTAGCATGCTACGGTTTTATCTCCGGCGAAAAAAACTGAAGACGCCTGAATGCCGGCATTTTTTCCCATAGGAATGTATTAGTGCCGGATCCGGCATTCAGAATACCAGAATGCCGGATCCGTCCTTCCGGTCTGCGCATGCACAGACTGAAAAAAAGGTGAAAAAAATAAATGCCGGATCCGTTTTGCCGGATGACACTGGAATGACGGATCCGGCATTTCAATGCATTTTTTCGACTGATCAGGCATTTTTAAGACTGATAAGGATCCTGATCAGTCTTACTAATGCCATCAGTTGGCATACGTTTTGCCTGATCCGGCAGGCAGTTCCGGCGACGGAACTGCTTGCCGGGTCTCTCTGCCGCAAGTGTGAAAGTAGCCTTACTTATCCTGTTTTAGAGGAAGGACTGAAGTTAATGAATTGGATTCTTTCTTCTGCAAAGAAGTTGTTCGTAGCATGCCCCTGACTAACAGTGATATTCAGGGTTCCTTGTTTTAACCTCCCTGGCGGTATGATTATGTCAGGAATTTTGTACCAAAAGTGGTACAATTTTTTGCATGGAAATTTGGTGTTATGTATTGTAGGCCTGCAATTCTTAGTAATTACTTACTAAACTAATTACTTACTAAAGTTTGAAACACAAAATCATGAATTATAATCTAATTAATATAATTTTATTCAATAATGTAATAAAGAATAATGAAATTTGTCAAACAAAGAAAATTCAATAAACATCCTGAGTGTGATAAATTTTGAAACATGGGACTGCACAAAGTAATCAACTGTCAGATCTGAGGTGATACAGTGCAATCCTCTCAGATTACAATGTATTACCTCTTTTATGTGTGTGTGTCACTTTATAATTTAGAATTTCCCGCCCAGTTCCGCTCCCATGCGCCGCAGGGAACGGAACCAGGAAGTCAGATGCCGGCCGGCGCTCTCGCCTGTGATCACAGCGGAGAAGGTAAGGGGACTCCGCTGACAACTTTCAATGTTACCCCGAGCGTGACTCAGGGTTACTGCTCCTGGCAGCGAAAATTAACCCCGAGTCACGCTCGGGAATACCGCTAGAAAGGTTAATAGTGCGACAATCGAATCTGTCGTCAGGCGTGGAAATTCCTAAAATTTTTCCAAGGAGTCCAGATAGCTTCGAATCGTTGAGGTGTACAGGAGTCCCAGTGCGCTATCTGCTCCATATGGTACAATTGATCCCCTCTTTGAAGCCATTGCTGAATCGGGGGTGTTTCTTCTTTCTTCCAGTAAAAAGCTATAAGCAGTCTGGAAGAAGCCAGTAGGATTTTGCAAAGGATTTGTGTGGGCACAGGGCATTTGAGATCCCCGAACACCCCAAAAAGACACAACTTCGATGAAACCGGTACCTTCAACTTCACTATACTGGACAATGTTCTACATATTTCTCTCCAGTAGAGTGTTATCTTGGGGCAGGTCCACCATATGTGACTCTGAGTGCCTATGTCAGCATTACATCTCCAGCACATTGGGCTACAGTCAGGGAACATGAGGTGAAGGCGTTGTGGAGTATAATATGGAGTATAATACCATTGGGTCATAACTTTATAACTACTCTCCTGTAGTTTGACACACCTGGACACCCTAAAGGGAGCTGTCAGGATGCTTCTCATTTCTTTTGCTGTGAACTGGATATTGAGATCTGATTCCCATTTTAAGATAAATGTATATTTATCTGGGCGTGTAAGGGATTTTAAGATGGTGTAGAGTTTTGATATCTTTCCCTTTGGGTCTTTGATTTGTAAGGCCAGTTTTTCAAAAGCTGAATGTTCATTTATATCAGAAAGGTTTTTCAGGTGTACCTTTGTGAAATGTATAATATGCAACATGTGCAATGTGGAGAGGCCTATCAGCATGGGGTGTATTTTTAATTCATCGATGGTAGGGATGTCGTTATTAGGGCATATGGCCAAGATGGGAGTAGAAAGAGTTTTAGAATTTGCAGGTAACGTAGCTCTGAAATGAGCAGAGGATTGATAAAGGACATCTCGCACTTGCATCAGAGCAAGGCGATTTCGTAGGAATAGATCTGCCCAGTTGGAGTTCTGCCATATTCTTAATGTATACTCGGTGATCTGGCTATGTGTATGTAGAGCATCACTTTTCCAGTATTCCCCTAGGAAAATTAAAGAATGCAAAGGGATATTTGACATGTTTTCTTAACCTAGGTATAATCGCTGCGAGTTTGGGCGTAACCACTCCAGACATCTGAGACATATTATCGCTTTATGATAGACATTTAGTTCAGGGATACCAAGTCCTCCATCTCTAGGGTGTTGTGTTGTAATTTTAAGGGGTAATCTAGATCTTCTACCACTCCAAAGGAATTTCGTGAGGATACCTTGTAGTTTTTTTTAACTATGTTTTTGGAATTGGGATGGGTAAGGCTTGGAAATAATAAAGGATTGTAGGGAGGAGTATTGTTTTGATGAGTGTCCTACGACCAAACCATGAAACAAATGGGATATCCCATGAGCTTATCAAATCCTCCATTCGCTTCGGCAGTGCTTGGAAGTTTTCACGGAACAGGTGTGAGAATTCGGGTGTAATTACTATGCCCAGAAATACTATCGACTGACTAGTCCACTGAAAGGGAGTGGTTTTCTGCAGATTGGTTACGTTAGTGGGGCTTAGGGACACATTTAGAACAATTGATTTTGATAGGTTTACTGAAAAATTTGACATAAGGTGGAAGTTCTGGAGTGTTGACATAATTTCTGGGAAGGCCAATTTTGGGTTCGTAATGAACACTAAAACGTCATCTGCAAAGGCAGCTGTTTGATGAGTTGTGGATCCTATCGTCAATCCCTTGATGTCCTTGTTTTGTCTGAAGGACTGCAGGAGTGTTTTTATAACTAGTATAAAGAGTAACGGGGAGAGGGGACAGCCCTGACGAGTGCCATTTGATATTTTGAACGTCGGAGAGAGGGTGCCATTCACCAGAATTTGGACAAAGTTTGAGCCATATAATGCCAATCCACTCTGTCAAAGGCTTTTTCTGCATCCATACTTAGTATGGCTAATGGAATTTTTGTCTTTTTAGCTAACTGTATTAGATTTAGAACTCTGACTATATTGTTTTTCCCTTCTCTACCAGGTACGAAGCCTACTTGTTCTGCTGATATGAGTTCTGGTAAGTAATGTTTAAGGTTGTTGTTGAGAAGCGAAATTGGCCTATACTTTGAACAGAGTGAATGGTCTTTTCCTGACTTGGGGATAATAGAAATCTGAGCCATTAACATGTCCCTAGTGAATGGCTTACCCTCACTGGCTTCATTACAAACCGTCAATAGGCGGGGCAGTAATATTTCTTTAAACACGGAGTAATAAAAAATGGGGAGTCCATCTGGAGTGGGACTTTTGTTAGGAGTAGACTCTTTCAAAGTTGCTTGTATTTCGGTTAGAGTAAATGGGGAGCTTAACTTGTCTGCTTGTGTCTTGGTTAGTGAGGGGAGGTTCAAGGTATCCAGCCAGTTCTGTGTCAATAGTTTTTTTAAAACGACTTGTGGTGAGGTTGATGCCTCTTGGAGATTATATAATTGGCTGTAGTATTTGCAAAATTGTTCTGCTATTAATTCTGTTTTCCGGACAACTTGTGAGTCCTGGGAATTTATATGGGAGATATAGGATGCCACTTTCCTCTTTTTAACTTGGGACAAAAGCTTTTTCGTGGCTTTATTTCTGTGCGCATAATATTTATATTGGGTGGACAGGAATAATTTTGCCGTATTAGTGTTTAATATATTTTTTAATTCTGACCTCAGAGTATCCAGATGTGCCAGTGTCTACCTTAAATGTTCTCCTGTGTTGATTTTCCAACTGGAGATTTTTAGGGTACTTTCTTTTGTTTTTGCTTTTTGACATAGGTGCCCAGGGCGATTAGGTGGCCTCTTATGACAGATTTGTGAGCATCCCAAATTATTGCTTGGGGCAAATCTTCTGTCTCATTTATTTTGAAATACTCTTCTATCATATTCGCCACTTTTGGGATAGTGGAGGTTGATAGTAGTGTTTCGTTAAGTCTCCATCTGAATTCAGATTTAGGCATGTTAGGGACTAGTAGAGTTAGGCGTGGTCTGAGTAAAGTATATTCCCTATTTGCGATGAAACACAATGCTGAAGGGAACTTATAGCTACGAAAATGTAGTCCAGTCTCTGATATGAGTGGTGGGCAGAAGAGAAGTAAGTATAATCTTTATCATTGGAGTGCATTGCCCTCCATACGTCTATGAGTCCTCGGCTGGAAAGTGCTATTTTAATTATTTTCAACGCTTTTTTTGACATTGTCGAATTTCCAGTGGAGGAGTCGAGACTGGGGATTAAGGTCACATTGAAATAGCCTCCTAGAACAATGATGCCTTCAGCAAAGTTTTCCAACTTATCAAGTTTCTAGAAGCCAGGGGGCCTGAGCTGGGTTTGGTGCGTAGATATTACATAGCGTGAATAATTGTGGACCTAGCATACCCTTTACAAAGTTAAATCTTCCTTCCATATCCCTTAACGTATCGTGGGGGCATTTTTATCAATGGCTATGCTGACCCCTTTCGAGGCAGATAGTGGGGAGGGGCTGTGAAACCACTGATTATACAGCATGTGTGACAGTTTTGGGATATGGTTTTTCCTGAAGTGTGTTTCTTGTAACATCGCTATTTGCACTTTCTTCTTGTGTAAATGCTGGCATATTTGGCACCATTTTGAGGGGGCGTTTAGGCCCCTAACATTGTATGTGCATATTTCTAACTTAGCCATTTAGATAGGTACTTTTCTGGCAAATTACTATCCTTACCTGATTCCAGGACTCGTGGTGTGAACAGCGGGGCGAGGAGAAGGAAAAGGGAGGAGCAAGGTGGAGGAACGAAAAAGAGAAGAAGGGTGTAAAAACGGTAAGTACAAATGCAAATAACGGAACATTTAACAAAAAATTCCATAACATGGGGGGGGGGGGATTTTCTACCAAACGTGACCATAGACCCCCATGAGCAAGCTATTTTGGGACACATTACATTCCTTATTCCAGAGAGACATATACCATAGAATTTTATAGTCTGAGAGATGAAAGACAGATAACAAGAGAAAGGGAATTTAGGTCTGCGGGATGAGATCTAAGAAAAAGTAGACCTGTTCTAAAGACAATTGTGCTGCCCACTAGATGGCGCTAGCCCGCCTAAAAACTAAATATTTTCGGCTAGCTCAGCGACACCTAGTGCAACCATACAAGTACAGTTATGTCTTCTTTTGCTGAGGGAAGGAGCGAGGAGTGAAACAGAAAAAATTATGAAAGAGAGGAAAGTGTTAAAGGGTATAGCTGATATGACAGGTATTAAAAGTTGTTGGTATCAGGTTAGAGAGAACCTTGGGAGGATGAATAAGTAATCGTAGTTATTCACTACTAGTAGGACAAAGGATAGAGATATTTTTAGCTATATGCATATCACATCTTTGTGTTCTGTTCATCTTGTGGGAGTTCGGCCGGGAATCCTCTTAGATTCTTGCTTCCTGGGGGACTTCTGCTGCCAGACGCTTCGTGCGGGTAGAGAAGGCAGAGATGCCAAGTTCTGAGCAGGGCACCATTCCGATATATCGAGATCCTGAATGTCCAGAGACTCACAGACTCTCAAAAGGTCTGCATGCGAACGGATGACTAGCTTCCGAAGTGGCGCATTGATTAGCAGTCCAAAGGGGTAAAGCCATCTATATGTCATTTTTTTCTGCTGCAGGACCTCTAAAAATGGTTTCAGATGTCAGGTGTCATAGGTGATAGGTCTTGATATAATGCTGTTATGGACCCTTCAATATCAGCCGTTTTATTGTTGCGTTCCGCCTCCAGAATTTGTTCCTTTATCGAGAACTTTGTCATACGGCAGATAACATCTCTGGGGGGTTCTTGTGGTTTCGGCACTGGTCTCAGAGCCCTGTGAATCCTGTCCATCTCCAGGAGTTCAGGCGGGCAGTCCAGGACAAGGCGGGAAAAGAAAGCTTCCACCTCTTGTTTCAGGGAGTCTGGCTTGACTGACTCAGGGACACCCTTTAACCTGATATTGTTTCGTCTTCCCCCGTTATCTTGATCTTCTATTAGGGCATATAAGTAGTTAACATGTGCTTTCTACTTGCTCACCAAATGCGATGATGTTGTCTTGAGCGGCTTCAAAAGCTTCCACTCTGGTGTGTAGCTGACGCATGTCCCTTTTAATCTCAGACAGGTCTTGTCGGATGGGATCAATTGCGGCACCTAGAAGATCCCTCATAAAGGCTCTGGAGAGAGGTACGTTGTCTTCAGCTACGGTCTCCTCCGGATCGCTGTCCTCTCCACCTTCTGAGTCATCCCCTCTTCGCGCCGCTAAAGCAGCCTGGCACGCAGTCGCCATCTTGGCATCTGAGCGGACTTCAGATATCTTAACGAACCTGTCCAGGTCGCTTTGAGTGGAAGTCAGTTTAAGCCTCCCTGGCGTTTCTCCTTGTTCACTTTTCCAATTTTCGGCTGTAATTAACACTGTAAAAAGCTCATGGGGACTCGGTCTGCAGCGGAGCTCTTCACACCGCCTGCATCCGGCTCGGCTGCCAGACACCGCCCCCTCCAATAGCAAATTATGAAACACACTACAAAGTGCTGATTTCTTTGTCATTTTTCACCTCACTTGATGTTTTTTCCCCTAAATGCAGCATGCTCTATAAAGAGTCTACCTTTGGAGAATCCAGCACATCCATGTATTACACAGGCAGCCAACTGATTTCAGTGTGAATTCTGTCATATTGCATCTTTACCATAGAGCATTTGCTGCAGGGTAGCCGATTGCTGGGGTTCCAACAAGAAGGGATTGTCTAAAGCATTTTATGCTGTGCTATTCTTGGAGTCAGAACTCTGATGGACCAAATAATGAGTCAATGGGATCATTTTGTAAAATAGTCTACTATAAATATGTCCGTTATAAATGAAAACCATGAGGCTAATGTGAATAGTCAAACTTACTTTGAAATGTTGGAAAGCAGGGGCTCGATATACAGGGAGTGCAGAATTATTAGGCAAGTTGTATTTTTGAGGATTAATTTTATTATTGAACAACAACCATGTTCTCAATGAACCCAAAAAACTCATTAATATCAAAGCTGAATATTTTCGGAAGTAGTTTTTAGTTTGTTTTGAGTTTTAGCTATTTTAGGGGATATCTGTGTGTGCAGGTGACTATTACTGTGCATAATTATTAGGCAACTTAACAAAAAACAAATATATACCCATTTCAATTATTTATTTTTACCAGTGAAACCAATATAACATCTTAACATTCACAAATATACATTTCTGACATTCAAAAACAAAACCAAATCAGTGACCAATATAGCCACCTTTCTTTGCAAGGACACTCAAAAGCCTGCCATCCATGGTTTCTGTCAGTGTTTTGATCTGTTCACCATCAACATTGCGTGCAGCAGCAACCACAGCCTCCCAGACACTGTTCAGAGAGGTGTACTGTTTTCCCTCCTTGTAAATCTCACATTTGATGATGGACCACAGGTTCTCAATGGGGTTCAGATCAGGTGAACAAGGAGGCCATGTCATTAGATTTTCTTCTTTTATACCCTTTCTTGCCAGCCATGCTGTGGAGTGCTTGGACGCGTGTGATGGAGCATTGTCCTGCATGAAAATCATGTTTTTCTTGAAGGATGCAGACTTCTTCCTGTACCACTGCTTGAAGAAGGTGTCTTCCAGAAACTGGCAGTTGAGCTTGACTCCATCCTCAACCCGAAAAGGCCCCACAAGCTCATCTTTGATGATACCAGCCCAAACCAGTACTCCACCTCCACCTTGCTGGCGTCTGAGTCGGACTGGAGCTCTCTGCCCTTTACCAATCCAGCCACGGGCCCATCCATCTGGCCCATCAAGACTCATTCTCATTTCATCAGTCCATAAAACCTTAGAAAAATCAGTCTTGAGATATTACTTGGCCCAGTCTTGACGTTTCAGCTTGTGTGTCTTGTTCAGTGGTGGTCGTCTTTCAGCCTTTCTTACCTTGGCCATGTCTCTGAGTATTGCACACCTTGTGCTTTTGGGCACTCCAGTGATGTTGCAGCTTTGAAATATGGCCAAACTGGTGGCAAGTGGCATCTTGGCAGCTGCACGCTTGACTTTTCTCAGTTCATGGGCAGTTATTTTGCGCCTTGGTTTTTCCACACGCTTCTTGCGACCCTGTTGACTATTTTGAATGAAACGCTTGATTGTTCGATGATCACGCTTCAGAAGCTTTGCAATTTTAAGAGTGCTGCATCCCTCTGCAAGATATCTCACTATTTTTGACTTTTCTGAGCCTGTCAAGTCCTTCTTTTGACCCATTTTGCCAAAGGAAAGGAAGTTGCCTAATAATTATGCACACCGAATATAGGGTGTTTATGTCATTAGACCACACCCCTTCTCATTACAGAGATGCACATCACCTAATATGCTTAATTGGTAGTAGGCTTTCGAGCCTATACAGCTTGGAGTAAGACAACATGCATAAAGAGGATGATGTGGTCAAAATACTCATTTGCCTAATAATTCTGCACTCCCTGTATATATAATATATATATAGGCGATACTATGAAAACGCTAGAGATCTGCTTTTTAGGAAGCATGTGTGGGGTATATTCACACACAGCAGATTTGCTGCATAAATGTACAGAATGTGATTATCCTATTCATCTGAAATGAGCTGGCAGACATCCATATGCTTGTTGTTATGGCAGATCCACCAAGATGATTTTCAGCCACAGAAATTTGGAGCATCTACCTACACTCTCAAAGACCGGAATAATATTATGCACAAACCATAGACAAACAAAAATAAGCAGATTGTATTATTCACTAACCCATTTTCAAAAAATGTTGAATACTTGATAATCTGCCACTTATACCACGCACCAAAAAAAACTAAAAACTTTTCATCTGCTACTGGGCAAAAACATTTGTCCTCTATACTAAATTTAGTGTGCGGATTACAAATCCAAAGTCAGAATTGTAACACGTCACAAAACTTTGCTATGCATAAGTATGCCTAAATGAATTAAGCACTTGGAAAGCATTGAATAATTTTTAACACAAGTTTTACTCCAACAATTACCTGATGTACATCAGTTTGCGTAGTAAATAGTGTATGAAAAGGTAATGGAATAACAATAAAAAAAAATATTCTCTTTTTTTTCAGTTTAAAAGTCTTACTTGAGCAAGGCCCAGTACTGTTAAAAGTGCTTCAGGCATCTACTTTTGTGAACGGTCATATTTTCCCATTGCAAAAACCAGCAGTAGTCGCCATCATGTTGGGATTCCAGCAGCCTCGATACCTGTTCTCCATTGTAGAAATATCTTTATGGGCACCGCTCTCCGTGTTCTTCACTTACGTGTCCCAAATTGGGAGGGGGGGGGGGGGGGGGTCAAGATGGGAATGTAAGAAATGCACTTTCAATGACATTCGGCAGGCAAGTTGTTCATATGCTGTAAGCATGTTGTCTACTAATTCAGCATAGTTTGCAGCTCGTCTGTTCCCAAGGAAATTCTGCACTACTAGCACAAATGCATCCCAAGCTGCAAATTCCAGGGGGTTGAGTTTTGTTCTGAATGTGTCATCATGCATTAGTTTGTCGATTTCGGGGCCAATAAAAATTCCGGACTTTATTTTAGCATCAGTTTTCAGTGTGCTAAACTTCTCCCTCAAATACTGGAAACCAAGTGCAATTACATTTTTTATTAAACCAAGTTTAATGTGAAGTGGTGGTAGATAAACTTGAAGTGGATCGACCAGTGATTTAGGTTGTACATTGTACTGACCAACTGTGTGCTCGACTCTGAGAGGCCACTGTCTCATTTTGTAATGATTGTTGTCATCACGACTGTTCCATAGGCACAAGAAACACATATGATTTGTCTACCCCAACTGTAGGCCAAGCAGCAGTGCTACCACTTTCAGGTCAGCACAAATTTTCCATTTATGTTCTGAGTATTTGATCATTTTCTAAATTAACTCCATAGAAGCATGGGTCTCTTTCATTCCAACCACATGAGCCAATGGAACAGATGGTTTTCCGTTACCATTGTTCAACAAGACAGCTTTCAAACTTGTTTTGCTAGAGTCTATGAATAGCTTCCATTCATCGGGAACATGTGTACCATCTAACGCCATCATAAGACCATTTACATCAGTACAGAAACAGACATCGCTCTCCATTGCATAGTATGCAGCTAACTTGGTGTGTCGATGACTAAAGTGTGTTGTGGTGCCTCTTTGCAGCAAATTCCATTCCTGAAGTCTAGAATCTAGCGGTTCTGACTTTTATTTAATGACTCTTACAAGATCATCTAAATCTGATTGGCTCAGCAAGTGCGGCTGACCCTCCAGTTCTGGATCAGTAAATATATTGTGGCAATCAACATCTTCATCAGGATCAGAACCATCTGTTTCAATTGTCGTTCCTGCTGTGGGAGGGGCAGGCACTGGATTCTCTACATTGTGTGGTACTGGTTTAAGAGCAGACTCACAGTCAGGATACACAATTTGTGACTTGTTTCTCTTTGAATATCCGGTGATTTTAGTCATGCAAAAGTAACAGGCTGGTGATTCTTCTGCTCACGCCAAACCATAGGCACTGCAAAAGCCATTCCTTTCCTTTTACCATTCAACCACTGCGTTAGCCCAGAGTAACACACAGAGTAACTTGATCTCCAATTTTACAATCAAAGTAATACTTGTAAGCAAAATGCACTCGCTTTGTCAGATTCTTGCGCTGATCATAAGTAGTGTATTTGCCACATATGTAGCAGAAATTGTCTGGATCGTTAACATATTTGTGTTTATCCATCTTAAGTTTCAAAACTGATAGCACTATAACAGATCACTTTATCAAAATCTGTCCAGCTTACCTTATATACTTACTGCTGACATCAGCCTGAGTGCGTCTGGACATGTCCATTGGAATATTTCCAATATAATGCATTATTATTGTAACTGAATAGGCTTTGCATGTATAACTGAAAATCTAGACATGTCAGGCAAATTCCGAGTTCATATTTGGAATCAGTGCGCTCCTTTTAGTATAAATCACGTGTTTTTCTCTACTTACACGATTTAAAAGGAAAAATGTCAAGAAAATTGCCTATTGTTTAAATCATGTTTTTATGTTAAACCTTATTGTAAGTTTTTTTTTATGTCAATATCTATATAAAAATGTACAGTAGATAATCCTGCAATTTTTTTCACACTGGCCACTATGGCTTAAATATATCAAGACTTCCTTTTTGAAAGCAGTCACATGGACCATAGACACAAGACAGGAGCTGACCCCCATTGAGTTTATGGGAGAGTTGTCTAGGCATGCCCTGTGCAGAGAGGGAGCTGACAAGCAGCGATATCACCAATTGTGAACGGTGGATTCTGTGTTCTCTATACAGTTGTGTTCCTTATTGTAATTCTACTTGTGGTGATAATGGCTACTAAACAGTTGCCTGTACAGAACAGAAAACTATAGCGCATTGCGAAAATTGCAGGATTACATACACTTAAGCCAAAAAGTCTTCAGAACGGTGCCTATATCTAGCACAACTTCACAAGGCGAGCCTCCAATTGGAGTTGTAGTCTTCGGAACCAAGCCTTAGACGTACTTACCCCTATGTTGCCCCTCTTTTTTTTCACAGCAAATTTCGCCTTAATTCCAGCAATAGTAATGCTGATGCTACAAGTCTTTTCATTATTTTATTGGTCATTTAATATTACATTCAGATGTGATTCATAAAAACCCTGTACATAAGTTTAGAGCTATGAAGGACATAGCTAAAGGAGCATAGAAGAGAAACACTTAAAACTAGCAGTGCAATAAGTAGTATCACACTAAGCAGCGCCAAAAAGGAAAAAGATTAAAAACCAAGGAAGATGTGAAAATAGCACCATGTGATAAATGTAAACTTGGTAAAATATTCAAGTATTGACATCCCCATTAACACTAAAAACATATGAAAAGCAAAGGTTTGGTGACTGTTCAGCCTGCAATCCAGTCAGTGCAAATAAGCATCACCTTGTAATTGTCAGTGTGACTGCTATTAAGGCCAGTTACACATGAGCACAATTGGTTCGGGAAACTCGCTCCGTGTGATGGTCACATTCCCAGACCAGCCATTGCTCCTCTGACTGAACTCACAGCATCATCTTAATTGGATTAGTAGAACTACAGGTAACAGCACTCTGCTAGTCAATTGCACAAAGATATAAGCAAACACTGAAAGAATAAATGCTAGGTGGTCATACTTACTGCAAATGCAGCTAGAAGCTCTTTGCGAATATAATTGATCAAAAATATTTCGGGCCCATCTACCAGACGACAAGGTGGCTTCTAATCAGATGGGTCCTACTCTAACATGCCTCTCCTGGGCTTACAGCCTACAATCTGGGCAAAGTAGTACCATGCGTAGGATACAGCTTAGTACTACTTTGCCCAGATTGTAGGCTGTAAGCCCAGGAGAGGCATGTTAGAGTAGGACCCATCTGATTAGAAGCTACCTTGACGACCGGTAGATGGGCCCGAAATATTTTTGATCAATTATATTCGCAAAGAGCTTCTAGTTGCATTTGCAGTAAGTATGACCACCTAGCATTTATTCTTTCAGTGTTTGCTTATATCTTTGTGAAATTGACTAGCAGAGTGCTGTTAACTGTAGTTCTACTAATCCAAGTGTGTTTTAGCCAAGGTAGCGTGCACCTGCGTTCTCATATTCACTTATTGTGGAGGTGCTGGTTCGTTTATTTTTTCCCCAGCATCATCATAATGTCAGATACTTTGAGTTCCTGCCTGACCATTAGGTCTAATGTATTGAACTCAAATAACGCCATGAGCACAGTATAGCAGACCTCTGGTCAGGCAGGGACTTATATCATTTTATGATGACACTGAGTTCAAGGCAGGAGTGTTTGGTCCAGGGAAGCCACCACATGGAGCGGTTCCCGGACTGAGCCCGTTCATATTGAAAACTGGCCTAAAATAGTGAGCAAGCATATCCACCTACTGAAAATCTGTAACTACATATACATTAAGCTAGCTTTAGCGTATGCTGCAGGTTGAAGAAGTGTTTCCTTCAAAGGGGGGGGGGGGGGGGGGGGGGGCTAAATAACATTTCGAATATTAAAAAGTATAATCGCTAGAAAAAGTATTCAGGGCAATTGGTAAAGACAAACTACCATTATAGTGTTAGCACCTAGCATCAAACATAAGACAAATGTTCACACTATTATGTTCAAGCTTTGCTGGTCCCATAAAATGCTCTGTCCGACAGTAAAGAGACAAAACAGTCCAGTATGAGTACACATAGAAAAATAGAAAACAGTATTAAATAGCCGGAGAATACGCTACCTGGTACCTCTGTCTACTAGTCTTGTGACATAAATATATTTAACAGGGGGAAATGCCTTCCATGTAACCATATGAAATCGTAACTTTATATACAGATTTCTAGTCCATGGGGGTGTCAGTAACAATCATTTCACAGTTGTCACAAGACTACATTCTTATGCCTTTAGACATTGTAGGATTTTCCTATACAACTAGTATTCAAGTAATTATTTAAAGTCTCAGAAGATCCCTGGCTCATGCACAGTACGTAGGACAGGTTGAACAATAATTTAGTGTGCTGCCCAAGGAAGCAAATTCTCCGCTTTTGGAATTAGCTCCCATTTACTCCTTACAACAGAGCAGGATTGGCGAGCAGCACTATGGAGGACAGCTGAACAAGGCAAAGTTTGTCAAGTGCTAGGTTGTTTTTGTTCACATTTCATTCACAAAAAAAAATGGTACATTAAGTGTGATCAATAATCCTAGGCCATTAGGATTAGGTTTTCTAGTGAAGAGTCAGTATGGTCTACCTACGTTTTAGGTACATTGAAACTCACTAGGCCCCTCCTACTCCAAAAACAAACAAATTATACATCCTGTTAATGTGCTTAGACCTAAGGAATGTAGCTGAAAATCAGTCTGGTCAAAAGGAGTACACAATATTACGAGTGGGAGGATAGACGGTGTCTGGTCAGTCAGTGGTATTGCAGATGTCTAGTCTTCTCTGTGCAGAGCTGGAATTTCTAACATGAGGTCTTTCATTTCTCCGAAAAGCTGGAGAAACTCCCAAGCTGCCAGGTGTCTTGAAGAATGTGTCTTTGTGAACTGGACGAATGCTCTTTGGCGTTAACGGAGTAGGAGACTAAAAAAAAAAGTAGGGGAAAAAAATGTAATAATTAGTTGTGCTTTGTCAAACCACAGGTACATTTCCACTACTGCAGAAACCTAGAGGAATAGAGGCAGAGCAGAGCATTCTACAACTTATTTTTCTACATGTTTAATCCAGACGTAGTTAAATTCATTTAATGGAGACTTTCCAACCGCATCTGCTGGAAGGTTGCTCCAAGCATCTACTACTCTTTCAGTACCCTTACATTGCTTCTGATCTTTCCAGCCAATTTCAGATTGTGTGAAGGGTTTTCCGATTTTACTTTTTTGCTCAAGACCCTCCAGTGTTTTTGTAGGTGGTTTCCAGATCTGAATATTGGTAATAGCTCTAGCTAAGCATCCTACTTGCTTTCCCTACTGCCTGACCACATTGTTGTGTCTCAAACCTTCAAAATCATGGACGTGAATGCCTTACATCAGCAATACACCTCATTATGGATGATCTCATGTTACAATATAGTGGATTGTCCTATTAGACAGGATGTCATTGGTGCTACATCTCAGCCCCAACCCTCCATCTTCAATAGGATTGCGACTTCCCATTGTCATAACTTATCTCCAGTGGAAATATTGGAGAAATATGTAGTCTTCGGCTTCCAAAGCAGCATCAGGAAACCTGACTGTACTGTATGTCAATGATCTTAGCCTGTGCTGATTAGTTAATGGAGTGGGCAGGCATAGATGTGACCTCGCTCAATGATGCCCAGAAGAGGAACCAAAAAAAAACTAAATGCTTCACTCATGCTATAAGGAAAAATGGGAGGGGGGAGTGTTTTCTCAGAATGACTATCCAGTCAAGGGACAGGAGACTCCCTTTAAAAAGACATTACAAAATAATTATCAGATATTACAATTTGGTTCTTTACCTTTTGCGTTTTAACAGGAAGTGGCAGAACGGCAGAAATGGGGGAATCGGCTGTTGCAGGACTAGCAGATGGTGGACTTGCACTAGCTGGAGGAACACCTTGATGCATGTCTGGAGAGGTCTCAGGTATTGAAGGAGTTCTAAACATATGAGGTGGTGGTGTGGTCATGCCAGGCAAGCTGTAATTCAGACTTGCAGTACTCAAGGCATGGTCACTTGAGGCAGAGCTGGTAACCGCAGGTGAGCAAATAAATGGGAAAGCTGCCAGGGCTGTAGATGGCACCATCACATAAGGTACATTAAGATGTGGTAAAGGACTTTGAGAAATGCCCATAGCTCCTGTAGCTTGATTGGCTGGCAGAAAGAAATTGAAGCCATTTAATCCTAGAGGGAAAGAGAAAATAAAATATATGATACACATTCAATCAGCTCACCTCCATTGACTATGTTGGTGCTCGAACATATGGCTCCCAGTTTATATATGGAAAATAGAAGTTTGTTCAGCACTCAGATAAAATCCATCATAATTTAGTCTTAAAACATAGTAAAATTTCTGGTGGACAAACAAACACTCTAGCATGCTATGACTAAGGAGTTTGTCCACCAGAAACACGCAAGCCAAATAGATTTTACATTTTACACTGTTTTAAAATTACAAGTATGCTGAACAAACTTTGATTTTCCATCATTAAAACAAAACCTACAGTATAGTAAACCCCCCAGAATAATATCAAGAAAGGAAAGACTAACCCCCCTAAAATCAGCAAAGATCATGACCCTTCATGTGAGCAAGACAGAATAGAAGACTAAATATTCCCTATATTAAAATGCCCACAATAGTAATAAAAGGTTAGGAATCGTTAATTATTAAGTAGGAGGGGGGTCATTAACTGTAAATTAATTGAAATATGTCTACTTACCAGTGGAGGAGGGAACATAAAGATATTGGGGTAGTGCAGCAGATGCAACTTTCTCTTGTGGTTCTTGCTCTTTGGTCAGCTCAGTAGTTTCTTCTTGGCAGGAAGACGAGGCGACTGAATGCAGGTTGTCTTTACAGGGCTCTAGTGAGTTATGTGGTAAGCTGGTGTCACATGAACCTCTCTCAGCTGAGCAAACCTAGCAAAGGAGGAAGGAAAAGGAACATTAAAATGAAGACCGTGTTAAAGCGTGACTTACACTGCACATAGTCCTCCACAGCTACATTCACAGTTCTGCATGCTTTAGACCATTCTTCGATGGCTCAATGCATAGCAAAGAGAATTAGCATTTTGGCAGAATAGTCGTTAAACAGTTATACTGCAATATGCTGAAGATAAACTAACCCATCAAGAACAGAATGCAGTACACAGCCTAGCATTAGGGAAGTCTCAGATAAGCTGTCAGAGATGTGGACAATTTCTAATAGCAACCAGCAAAATTGTGACTATATGAGGTTACAGACAAAGTCTGCTGAATCCATATAAAGTGGGGGGAAATTTTTATAAAACCTACTTTTGGTACCACCAAAGGAAGTGGGCCGTCATCGGAACTGCCAATCCTCTGTCTCTTAGCAGGTTGGTCACCATCTTCAGTGGTCTTTTTATCTGAAGGAGATGAACTGCGAGCTCCATGTAGTCCATCTAGAAACTTTTCATTGCCAGGGTTTCCATAAAGCATGAAGACAGATGTTGATGGAACATACATATAGGGCTGATTATGGAGAAATCCATGGCCACTAGAGGAAGCTATAACCTTTAGCTGAGACTGTATTTTATTTGGAGAAGAAGGTAGCTTCTGGTGGCCAGAATCTCTGGTACAATAATCTGGATCCACTGGGACAGGCACTACAACAGAAAAGGGAAGATGTCCTACGTTTTTATGGGCTGGATTATTTGATGCAAACTTGAAAGACCTGAAATAGGAAGAAAAAAAAACAAAATGCACATAGTTACTAAAAAAGATTGCATTTAGCATAAAATGTACAGTTTTCTTCATTTTTAATTTACATTTATTGTGCAGATGCTACACTAAACAGCTCTGTCCCCAGTTTACCTGTGCAGCTATAATGTATTATTCTAGGCTTTAGGTAAAGGGAAGAAATGAACAGACACACATACTTAGTGCAAAGGACATACATCAGATCACCTAAAAGCATGTTCTGTATAGTTCCTTAACATGGCCCTGTATTCTTAGCCCTACCACAAAGACTTGTCTAAATGGGCATCCCAGACAATTCATAAAATCAAGCATTTGTTCAAACTGAACTCACCCGGAATCTTCTTCAATCTTCTGTCTGCAAATAGTAGAAAAATGAGCCATCTTTGAGGAGTAACCGTCATGTTCCAAAAGAGCTGGAGAAATAAAAAAAAGTTGAACATTAGGAATTTTAGAGATGAACAGCATCTAAAAAAAAGGGTCCCATGTAAAACTCCCAATTACTAGAAGGTAAAAATCACCAGACTTTTGAGGTGTGTGACAATCCTATATGTGGTCCTATTGTTTTCTAGTGTTTATACCACTTCTTGGCTGTTAGATGCAGAATGGTTTTCAAAGAAAAACTTCAAGGAAAAAAAAAAAAAAAAACACGATAAACCTTATTAAGTATTGGTTTTACCTGGAGTGTTCGTTCAAAAAGGAGTAGGATCTCTTCTAAAGTGATGGCATATAGCTACGAAACACCATCACTTTATCGATCCTTAGGAATGGTATAGCACTGCACCCCCTTCTAGGTTCACGGGACAAAGTATTGCATCAGCACTTCAGTCTAAGGATCGCTAGGGGTCTCAGGACTGATTACCACGATCATAGGGTGTTGGCATATACTAGTGATATGCCATCACTTGGAAATACAAAAACCTCAATATACTATTTAAAGGGGATAAGGGTGAGTTCACACCAGACTTAAATCTGCAATGAGATCCTCTTGTTACATGCAGATTTCACGCATTGTATAGAAATAAAAGAAATCTGTGTGAAACTCCTTGGCATTCTGCAACATATAGGCCATTGCTGCAGAATTGAAGATATGGAGCCTGTTTTTTTTTTTTTAACATCATGCGTAATTGGGGCATGTTAACCGCCTCCGGACCGCCTAACGCAGGATCGCGTTCCGGAGGCGGCAGCCCTGCGCAGAGTCACGCATATATGCGTCATCTCGCGAGACGCGAGATTTCCTGTGAACGTGCGCACACAGGATCGGAAGGTAAGCGAGTGGATCTCCAGCCTGGTCCTCTGGTGGTCCCTTTTGTTTGGATCGACCACCAGAGGACACAGGTAGCTCAGTAATAAGTAGAACCAAGCACCACACTACACTACACCCCCCCCTGTCACTTATTAACCCCTGATCACCCCATATAGACTCCCTGATCACCCCCCTGTCATTGATCCCCCCCCTGTAAGGCTCCATTCAGACGTCCGTATAATTTTTACGGATCCACTGACACATGGATCGGATCCGCAAAACACATACAGACGTCTGAATGGAGCCTTACAGGGGGTTGATCACCCCATATAGACTCCCTGATCACCCCCCTGTCAGGCTGCATTCAGATGTCCGTATGTTTTTTTACGGATCCACGGATACATGGATCGGATCCGCAAAACACATAAGGAAATCTGAATGGAGCCTTATAGGGGGGTGATCACCCCATATAGACTCCCTGATCACCCCCCTGTCATTGATCACCCCCTTGTAAGGCTCCATTCAGACGTCCGTATGCATACGAAAGGTGCTCTTTGGAATGTGGCCCCCTTTGCCCACCTAGGCTGCAAAAAAGTGTCACACATCTGGTATCCCCGTACTCAGGAGAAGTTGGGCAATGTGTTTTGGGGTGTCATTTTACATATACCCATGCTGGGTGAGAGAAATATCTTGGCAAAAGACAACTTTTAAAAATGTGGGGGGTTGAGTCAGCACAACCCGTATGTAGGTGCACATCACTATGGCGAAATACATATACAAACGGAAAATGCAAATGTGATCGCACTCTACATCCAGCACTCTGCCCTGCCTCCATGCTGGATGAGACATTGGTGTACATTTTGGCCAAAGCGTAATAAGCCACTCACCACGTCAAGGTCGCCTCATTTGAGTGGTCCCTAACACTAGTTCCTACCTGTCCATGGGCCATGACAGCCACACAAAGTCCAGGGAATGCAGGTCAGCATGCAAGCCAAGTACACTCTGCTTTTAACCCCGTTCGGTGCCATTACAGCTTTCATCGGATCCAGGGATGCAAGTACCAACATGCATGCTGAGCCCACCATAAACTTCTCCTGGAGCCAAATGGCTACTGGTAGGTTCTATATAAGCAGACTCAGTTTTATACTGACTTTAAAACCAGCCTCCAGGACAGATTGACTGGTCAGGTGTGCATGACTCAAAGGAGATCGCCACGCCTCCAATATATACTACAAAGAAAAAGGAGGCAGGGCAGAGTGCTGGATGTAGAGTGCGATCACATTTGCATTTTCCGTTTGTATATGTATTTCGCCATAGTGATGTGCACCTACATACGGGTTGTGCTGACTCAACCCCCCACATTTTTTCTTTGTAGTATATATTGGAGGCGTGGCGATCTCCTTTGAGTCATGCACACCTGACCAGTCAATCTGTCCTGGAGGCTGGTTTTAAAGTCAGTATAAAACTGAGTCTGCTTATATAGAACCTACCAGTAGCCATTTGGCTCCAGGAGAAGTATATGGTGGGCTCAGCATGCATGTTGGTACTTGCATCCCTGGATCCGATGAAAGCTGTAATGGCACCGGACGGGGTTAAAAGCAGAGTGTGCTTGGCTTGCATGCTGACCTGCATTCCCTGGACTTTGTGTGGCTGTCATGGCCCAGTGTCACACATCTGGTATCCCCGTACTCAGGAGAAGTTGGGCAATGTGTTTTGGGGTGTCATTTTACATATACCCATGCTGGGCGAGATAAATATCTTGGTCAAATGCCAACTTTGTATAAAAAAAAAAAAAATTGAAAAGTTGTCTTTTGCCAAGATATTTCTCTCACCCAGCATGGGTATATGTAAAATGACACCCCAAAAAAGATTGCCCAACTTCTCCTGAGTACGGCAATACCACATGTGTGACACTTTTTGCAGCCTAGGTGGGCAAAGGGGCCCACATTCCAAAGAGCACCTTTCGGATTTCACCGGCCATTTTTTTACAGATTTTGATTTCAAACTACTTCGCACGCATTTGGGCCCCTAAAATGCCAGGGCATTATAACTACCCCACAAGTGACCCCATTTTGGAAAGAAGACACCCCAAGGTATTTCGTGATGGGCATAGTGAGTTCATGGAAGTTTTTATTTTTTTGTCACAAGTTAGTGGAATATGAGACTTTGTAAGATAAAAAAAAAACAAACAAAAAAAAAACACATCATTTTCCGCTAACTTGTGACAAAAAAGAAAAAGTTCTATGAACTCACTATGCCCATCAGCGAATACCTTAGGGTGTCTACTTTCCGAAATGGGGTCATTTGTGGGGTGTTTGTACTGTCTGGGCATTGTAGAACCTCAGGAAACATGACAGGTGCTCAGAAAGTCAGAGCTGCTTCAAAAAGCGGAAATTCACATTTTTGTACCATAGTTTGTAAACGCTATAACTTTTACCCAAACCATTTTTTTTTTTTTATAAAAGACATGTAGAACAATAAATTTAGAGAAAAATTTATATATGGATGTCGTTTTTTGGCGAAATTTTACAACTGAAAAATGTCATTTTTTTTGCAAAAAAAATCGTTAAATTTTGATTAATAACAAAAAAAGTAAAAATGTCAGCAGCAATGAAATACCACCAAATGAAAGCTCTATTAGTGAGAAGAAAAGGAGGTAAAATTCATTTGGGTGGTAAGTTGCATGACCGAGCAATAAACGGTGAAAGTAGTGTAGGTCAGAAGTGTAAAAAGTGGCCTGGTCATTAAGGGTGTTTAAGCTAGGGGGGCTGAAGTGGTTAAAACCCCAATCTTGATGCAGAATTTGTGTGGATTCCGCAAGAGAAACTCAACCTCATCTAGCTAGAGTACTGTTTACTTCACTTTGTAAAGTCAGTGTAAAATAATGCAGGAAGGGGGTTTTAACTTGTGGACTTATGAATATGTATACATTTCATGTGAGACCGAAAGATCCTCCATTCTTAGAGGAGGAGGAAAACATATATATATATATATATATATATATATATATATATATATATATATATATTCCTTTTACCTTCTGGGGCCTTGTGTGGGCTACTTGGCTCGGAACAGACCTTCCTCTTCACAGTACTGATGGACTGAACATGAGTGAAGGATGAGTGACGGAGCAGTCTCTGCTGCTTGCCGTTCTCAGCTGTAACATCTCTTTTTGAGGCTGGTGATGTGGTTGTAATGTCTTGGTCTACAAAAGGCAAATACAATCCCATTATAGATAGCAAGGGGGCATTTGAAAAATTGGATAACCCTTTTAATAAACACCCCCCCCCCCCTCCATGTGCTCTGCCACTAAAGGCCAAGATGAAAATAACTCTTTAATGCAGTTGACATATATAAAATAGCAATATGAATAACTAGACATAGCTACATAGAGCATACTCCTCAGTAATAAATGGAACTTCTTGATATGTGGCAAGTTATTTTAGCAAAGAACTTACCACTTTCAGTCTTGAACTCAACAGGTCCAATCCACTTAAATGCAGGTTTTCGTCCACGTTCTTCAGTTACATGGACCTTTTTAATGAGGCCAAGACTGGTCAGAACATTAGCTATGTCATACAAACGTCGTACCTTGGCTACAATGGAAGAGAGATGGGGATATATAGGTTAATATAAGAAGCTAAAGCTGGCCAAACACAGACATTGCAGAAAAACTTGCATGCACAAATGAAATAGCCATCAGCTGAATGGGTTTTCGGCTGTCAGCTGCTACATTCCAGCTATGGCCAAGCTTAGAAGTTTTCTGGGTTCTAGATATTTTTGAACTATCCTCAGGATAGGACATCCATATAAGATAGGTAGGGGGTCACCCACCCACCAATCATCTGCCCAGCGTCAGAAGCAGCCAGCTCCGTTCTGTGTGTAGAGGTTGCACCAGATTACAGCTGGGCTGGTCTTACATTAGGAGATCTACAATGACATCTTACAATGAAGCTCTTCTAGCTAAAACATTGCTTACTTTTAAATTTGCTGTGATCAGAAATGTCCTGGCTCTCCTCAATCAGGATTTTAGCAGCAATCTCAAGAGTGATTATTTTGGTCGTGGACACTAGGAACAGCATGACAAATTTCTGGCTCATGATCCTCAGAGACTTGTCCTTGCGACTGCCTGCTGAGGCTAGAGGAAAACAAGAAGTTAAGTTTACTACACACTGCCGACGCAAAATGCAATTTTTAGTCCGAAAAAACAATATTTTCCCCAAAACACCTTGTGCTTTATAAGCCTTTATCATCCCTACCCTTACCTGATGGACAGTCCATCTCAGGTAATTCCATTGATGTGGCAGGCTGGCTGTCTTTTCTCTGCTCTGTACCAAAGTCTTTATGCTGAAAGTAGGCAATCTGGGTACTGTACTGTTGTCTCTCCCCTTCCCGCTGCAGGTTCTTCAAAGTCTCATTTAGGTTGTGCTGGCCGTGCCAACAGTATTGATTTTTCGCCACACGACTAACTAAATTTAACGACTCTAGAACATTCACAATGTCATAGATGCGTCTACGCTCCACTCCTGTAAGACAAATGTAGAAGTTATTTGTCAATGCTTGGCTATTATTCTTAATTGCAAGAGGATATTGATGACCTATCTCAAAAACAGGTCATCAGTATTTAACTCCCTGAAAATCCCTTTAAGATAATCTTTACCAAGGCTTGAAGCAGCTTCATCCAATGAAATGGTGGTTTTCTCAGTTGATATAGGATAGCTAGGGTATCGGGCTAAAAACTTCTGACAAAGAAGGCCCAAACTTTTTTGCTTTCTGCTTGGTCTCTTTTCCAAGTCATCCATATCGTCAATGGTCTCAAACTGGCAGAAGGAAAGAAGAGATCAACGTTAATTACATTTACTTTAGCTATAAACATTTTTCCTGTCATTTACAATAATGACAAACTGTGCAAATCTGTGACACATCTTGGGGAGGACTGCATGGTAGAACAGGAGCTCAAATGTGTGTGTCATGTGCCCAAATCGTAGTGTAATATCACCCCCCCCCCCTCGATTCCACCTATTAGATTATTCTTGCCAAAGCAGGCGATGGTAACATAAACTAGAGATACACTACTGTCAGAGTGGGTATCAGATGGCAGATTGGTGGATGCCACTATCTAAAGAACTGCTGGTATCTAGATGGAGTTTGTTAGCAAGTGCTATATGACAGAGCCACCCACCAACTAACTGCAGTCAGCAAGTCACTAATCGACCACCTCCTCTTACAATGTAATGCCATCAGTGCCACCCTTCCTGGACTGGACAAGGCTCCTGTAATGAAACCCATTCCCACTAATTTACCTGCCCCCTTACCAGTGATGACCTGTCATGTAGGCCACTTCTTCCTCTTACCTGCTGAATGTCGAGTCCAGCGTCTTCTTGCTCATTGTTCTCAATAGGCCGGAAGAGTTCCTTCTTCTTTTCTCGGTCCCGAATCTCTGGGCTAGCGACACT
Source organism: Bufo bufo (assembly GCF_905171765.1). Lineage (NCBI taxonomy): Eukaryota > Metazoa > Chordata > Amphibia > Anura > Bufonidae > Bufo > Bufo bufo. The sequence goes on from NC_053389.1 coordinate 490,157,902, forward strand.
ACTGAGCATCTTTAGATTGGCAGTGGGAGTCCATGGATCAGCAAGAGGTCTATCAGCCACTTTTACTGGGGTGATCGGATATCTTTCAGGGGTTAGACCTTTCTGTTTTGATAAGTCAATAGGTTCCCCTTTTAATGGTACCCTGGGGCTTATCCTGAATCGGTCACACATATTCTCCTAAAAAAAAATAAAGAATTGCTGTCTCATTTATATATGAACAGAATACATTAAATGATACGCAATTACGCACTGAAATCAGTTCTGTTCAGTAGTCTTCTAGAGGTCCCCACCTTAGAGCAGTGTTCCTCAACTCTAGTCCTCAGGACCCACCTACCAGTCACGGTTTGAGAATATCCATCAGTATGAATACCTGTGGTAAGTCCTGATGCATTGCTACTAATATCACCTGCTCAATACTAAGGAAATCCTGAAAACATGACCGGTAGGTGGGCCCTGAGGGCTGGGGTTGAGGAACACTGCCCTAGAGTATAGTCAGCCAAACCACTCAGTATGGGGAACTGTCCTCAACAGAGCATGCTAGTGGGGAATTTATCAGGTTGGCAAGTCCTACACGAGTCGTGTAGTCAGCAATCTGACCAGACACATCATGGAGACCATGAAATATAATGTGTAGCAATCCAATGGGTCATGTTTCTGAATGTATTGTGAGCCAATCAAAAAATAATATATAAAAGTGCCCCTTAGTTCCTGTTAGCAGCAGCCATGGGACCTGTAATAACACCCCCTCCTCCCAGTCAATGATAACGGGTCCTTCGTTTTTTTTAACAGACCAACTCCACCCTGGAAAAATAACAGAAACCTGATGGAAATGGCAAGTGTGAACAGAGTCTGGTGGCATGTGAAATATTTCATAATAATAATAATAAACAAATATAAAATTGAGTGCAAATCGGCTGCACAAATAGCAGGCTGACCCTGGTATTCCTGCCATGGTTATGCCCCAATGGGCAGCAGAATACAGGCTACTATGTATATTATAAAGCGGCAGGAATACGTCCCCACGCCTTGGAGACTCGTGACCCATATGGCGCAGGGGAAGCCCACAGTTTTTGGGGAGGTTAGACTAAGAATTAGCAGATTCCTGCATACCCACCTTCTGCCAGCTCCTGGCATCTTTCTCCTGGTCAGGGCGACCTTTCTTGGCGCTTATCAAGTCTTTCAGGGTCAGGCAGCCGCTTATTTCCATCTCTAGGAGACTTGCATAGGTTTTCAGGGAGAAAGTGCCGCCTGTGAAGCCCAAGAGAAACGAGAAGTCATGACGGTGCAGATGTGAGGTGAGGAGCAGATTGGGCGCCTGATCTGTACATTTTGGCGCAAAGGAAATTGCCAAATCCCGGGAAGGCGAGTAAAGTGAGTGTAACTTGAAACCCTGTGGAGTCAGCAGAGTAGCATTAACCCCTCGCGCGCCGCGCCCAGGGAGGAGCCCCCTGCCCGGGGACTGGAGACCAACTCAAAGCCAGCACGTAAGCGGTTAACGCGGCTCAGCAACAAGTGCTAGGAAATAGCGATCTCCTCCCGGGACACAGCACAAAGCGCGGTATTCCGTGCCCAGTTAGTTATTGGCCACTTACCTCGTACCCTAGATCATCCAGGATAAACGAATGAATGGATGGCAGACACAAAACCGCGCTCTGCTAGAATCCACTAGATCCCGGCTGTTCTGACATCGCCCGCACTGATCAAACCGTGTAATGGAACGTACTCACTTCTCTGGACATCCCGCTACAACTTCTATTCTGGCGCCCCGAGACGTGACATTTCCAATCAGCCAATCAGCGGCGCCCTCAGACTTGTGTGACCAACTAGCGCCCAGCTGTGGCCACGCCCACAGCCCCGCCCCCGGCGGCTCTGGAAGGTAGATTAGCGCGCTGTCCGCTCCCGCTCCCGCCTTCACCTTGTCTCCTCCTGAGGCAGCACCTGGGAACGGAGGAGGCTTCACGCCCCCCCCCGCCTGGTTATTCATTAATGGGGGGGAGGGGGCCGCTATGTTTGCTGAAAGACCCCGCCAAAGTGTTGTGGTCCGCTCCGCTTAATTATATGCCTGGCTAATCCTGCCGGGCAGGTAATGGGCTGAACAATGCATGTGTCAGGCGAGAACCCCGCCACAAGTGCTCGGTGTCGGTTACAGGGACGCGCTGGTGTGTAGGATACATTAGTACATACATAGAGCAGTCATCTAATAGTGTTATCATTGTGAGGTGAAATATAGAAAAAATATGCTGTCTATGGCTCGTTTTGTAAAAATACCATAGAAGTTGTTCACCCAACACCATGACTTCAGTGTATAAGGCCAGCAACACACTTCGGTGAAGGTCTACTCGGCTATTAATATTGATCCTGCAGTACACATGCATGCTTGACCTGACCGAGCATGCATGTGTTCTCAGGAACATCAGCATGTGTTCTCAGGAACATCAGCATGTGTTCTCAGCAACGTCACTGCCAGACACTTTAGATGAAACTGACCATGCTTGATCCTTATCTCCCATGACATCTGTCACGGGAGAATTGGAAGGACCCCCCCCAATACATATTAGATGGTCAGCCTAATTTATTTGTCCGGTTCAGCTAACAGCATAACTTGTGATGGATCCATTTTCCAATGGATTCAGATGGATCTGCTGACAATATGCTGCTCTTATCATCATAAAGGGGTTGTCGGGGTTCAGAGCTGAACCCGGACATACCCATAATTTCACCCAGGCAGCCCACCTGATGTTAGCATCAGAGCATTTTATGCTCCGATGCTCTCCCTTACCCTGCACTGGATTGCGCAGGGAAAGGGCTCTTTAATTTACAATAACACACTGCCGGGTGGAGGCTTACGCCCAGCAGCGTGTTTGGTGATGTCACCGGCTCCGATGGGCGGGTTTAGCGCTGCCCTAGCCATTTTACAGGCTAGGGCAGCACTAAAACCCGCCCATCCGTGCTGGTGACGTCAACAGGCTCACTGCTGGGCGGAAGCCTCTGCCTGGCAACCCGAAGGAAAGCACGGTACCTTAACATGGGTGTGAGCAGGGCCTTATTGCAGGACCCATGGAGGTTCCAATTGACTTTTCATGGAATAGACTGTAACTACTCTATCCAATAAAGAATAAAACCGAAAACATGACTGAAGTCATTTGGGGAGGGTTTGGGTGTGAAACATATGTTGTGCTGGCTGGGGCTCTACTTTGGTCTGTATACTTTTCAACTGTTATTTTTATAGCATGTTTGTATTCAATTTTGCTGGCTTTAGTATTATCTTTCATTATTACTTTATTTTATTAATGGGTAGTCCCGGCATGGTACCCTATTTGCTGTAGGTTATTGTAGTACCTTTGTATCAAAGCATTTGTGGAGGTGTGTTCATCTTACATGCTTGTTAGAGGGACACTGTCACCTGGATTTCACTTACATCAGTCTCTATGATTTATATTAAAATATACTAGTATTACTGCCCTGTGTCTTGTAATTTGTCTATAAAATCGCTTTTATTAATATGCTAATTACTTCAATAAGGAGCCCAAGGGGCTGTCCCCCCAGCCGTTGGAGCTCAGCCACGCCCATTATCTTGGAGCCCAGCACCGCCCCACTGCTAATTTATTCAATGCTCATTGCTGATGTAATGTGTTTGTTGAGCCCGAAGTATCGCGCATGCGCCGTGGATACTCATGTTAGTGGCCGCGCGATGTCCTGGCATCGGCCTCACAGAACGAAGTGCGCATGCGCCAGCTTTGCTCGACCCGGAAATGTGCGAGGTTTCGGGCGCAACAAACACATTACATTGGCGATGAGCAGTGAATAAATTAACAGTGTGGCGGTGCTGGGCTCCAAGATAATGGGCACAGCTTGGCTCCAACGGCCGGAGGGACAGCCCCTTGTGCTCCTTATTGAGGTAATTAGCATATTAATAAAAGCAATTTTATAGACAAATTACAAGACACAGGGCAGCAATACTAGTATATTTTAATATAAATCATGGAGACTGATGTTGTGATGTTAATAGCTCATAAGTGAAATCCAGGTGACAGTGTCCCTTTAAAGATATTTTATGAATTTCTTTGAAGAAGTCATATGCTGGCCTTGTGCCCAGAGTCCAGAGAACCTTTATCTCTGAGGCTACAGCTGCTAGAGAAGATCCTTTATCATCAGAGTACCCCTTAAGGAAAGAGACCAGCCATCTTAGAAGGTCCAGAACCATTAAGATTGTGCAGGATGTCAGTAAGGTACCGCTCGTTTATGGCATGAAAGACTGGGCATCCAGTCTTCACCCCTCAGCCCAACAATTGCAGAAAGAGTTGACAACTCCAGAATAGCATGCCTGTGGTTATCTTGAAAAGATTGCAAAGTGTTTGGAGTGGGTCTCAGGGACTACTACTACTACCATCATTGCTGCTGCCCATACACAGCCATTGGGGAGAAGAAGGCTTTGTGATATACCTCAGGACTGTACCAGTTGCTGCTATTTGTATTGCAACTCTCATAATCTACTCAGTAAAAACTTTATTCTAATTAAACGGGCCTGGTTATCCTCTATCATCCGCTCGACCGTGCTCCTGTACTCCTGCCTTGCACCCTGCCAAACATCCACCAGCAAGGGCACCCGAACTACCAGGAGGCAGGAGCCCCAAAAGGTCAAGGAGTGCTCCAAGGTAAAAAGGGGTGTGCTCTCCATTCAGTGTGTATGGCCCAGGGAGAGCCAAGGTGAAGATAACTACTACAACCATCATAGCCAGTATCACTCCTCCCTTCTGGATCGCAGTCATGTTACATAGCTGTTATGGTGCCCCTCTAATGTTCTTTTCATTGCCTTGATTGTTGGGGTCCCAGTGGTGACACCTAGTGATCAGACCCTTGTCAGTGATCATGTGGATAGGGTCAGTCTTGGTCCAGCCCGCAGTGGAAGAGAAACCCCTAAATGCAACTTGATAAGAGTAACGGGGAATATCATTGTTTCTTTACAGTACTTTGGAAATAAATGAACTTTGGGGGAGATTTTAAAGACGCACCCTGTCCACTTTTTGGAAAAGTGACAAAGGTGTTGGAAAAGCTAAAAAGCTGCAAGTTTTGACACAAACCAACACTTGCGATGAGATCGGCAAATTTTCTTCTGTAAAGCCATAGTAAATCTCCCATTATGGGAGACCCCATAAAGAGTTAAATGCTTTTGCTTAAGTGGCTGGTTAATGAAATGAAGAGGCTACTTTCCAAGATTCCTAGAAGAGTGCCACTTGACTGGACCGCTCAAAATACAATGCTGACTAGAGGCGTTCTGACATTGGTTTCAAATGCAGCGTGAACAATGATTCTTGGTCTACTTTAAAATGAGGTTATTGCTGGTATTTTGGAGGCCGTGTCTTAAATGAAACCATAGGTAGTGGGGTTTTTCACAGTCTGAAGAGTCACTGACAGCATGTCCTAAAGAGAATACTACAGTCCAGCTCAGGATGAGTTTACAGCACTGTTTATTTTTCCGTTCTTCTGATCCGTCAGAAGAACAGAAAAATAAAGAAAAAAGGATCCTGAGCATCAGTTATGCACATTTGGCATCAGTTTGAGACATTTTCATCTGAGATCCGTCATTTTAAAAAGTCCTGCATGCAAATGTGCATAAGGGCTCAAGCATACAAATGTTGCGTCTGTCCATGGACCCATTTATTTCAGCAAAAGATGCTGACAGCACCCAGTGTGCTATCCATATCTCCGTTCCACGGCCCTGCAAAAAAATACGTGTCCTATTCTTGTCCGTATCACGGACAGCGATAGGATTGGTCTACTGAGGGCCAGACTGTCACGGACGTTCCCGCAACAGGTGGCAGGAGATCAGTGAGACTGGCAACATGTGGTTTGATCTGACATGTTCTCCGTTTGGATCAAATGACGTCTGTGTTGTTTCTGGTGCTTGCCACACCTTCTTTCCCCACGTGTGGCTATTAGGGTCATTTAACCTTCTCCCAAAATGCTGTGCGGTTTATAGTTTCAGTTGTGGATAGCCGGTGTGTGGATCTCGGTGAAGTTCCTGGTGCTTCCATTGCTCCTTTGAAGTTAAGTCTTTCCTTTCCCTTTTTGTATTTTGTTTGGGTTCTGTGTATTGAATTTCCCTATTGTTTGTATTAGGCCTGAAGGAGACTCCTGTTCGTCTTTCCTTTTGGAGAAACTGGTAGTCTCATCCCTGCCATTAGTACCAGGGTCCTATAGGGCTAGATAGGACTCTAGGTATTCCTGTGTATGAACACACCTACCTCTGGGGTCTGTTCATACTGGTAGTCAGTCCAGATTTTGGTTACGGTTTTACTAGGAGGTGTCCATCTTCCTTCAATAGTTCTCAGGCCTGATTCCCTGTTCCCCCCTTCCCTATTATGCTCGGTGTGGTGTTTCCCTTCCACACCGAAGTGTGACACAGACCTTCCGTTCCGCAAAAAGCACATGGCCAGTATCCGTGTTTTGTGGACTGCAAATACCTTGGTGACCGGGCAGTTTAGAGTTGTGGCCCCATGTTAGGATGTTTCCTTTTGGCAGATGGCACGAATGTTCTTCGGGGAGGAATGTCTCTAACCAGGACAGGAGCCACTGTGATTAAGCGAGCAGGATCTACAATGCATTGGGGCTCCTCCTGCTGGTCTGCGAAGTCAAATGACCTAGACAGAGCATCCGCCTTGATGTTTTCTCAGCCGGGCGAAAGTGCAACTCGAAATTAAAATGAGAGAAGAAGAGAGCCCAACTGGCTTGGCGAGGGTTCAGACACTGGGCTGTCTGCAGATATGTAAGGTTCTTGTGATCTGTGAATATTATTACCAGATGCTTAGCCCCCTCCAACAGATAACGCCACTCCTGCAAGGCAAGTTTTATGGCTAGAAGTTCTCTGTCTCCTATACAGTAATTCCTCTCAGCCGGTGAGAAGAGTTTGGAGGAGAACCCACAGGTAAACATCTTGCCCTTGGAACCTCTCTGTAGAAGAACAGCACCGGCTCATATGGAGGAGGCATCCACTTCTAGAAAGAATTGGCGGGAGATATCGGGGTGACGCAGAACCGGTGTGGAAGCAAAGGACTTCTTTAATTTGACAAAGGTGGCCTCTGCCTCTGGAGTCCAGTCCTTGGCATTCACCCCTTTTCTAGTAAGAGCGGAAATCGGAGATGTAAGGGATGAAAAATTTAAGATGAATTGCCGATAGAAATTAGCGAATCCCAGGAGGTGACGTATAGCCCGAAGATCCTGTGGGCAGGGCCAATACATTACTGCTTTCAGGGTCCATCTGCAACCCGGCATCCGAGATGACATATCCGAGAAACGGTACAGTAGATTTTTCAAAAAGGAATTTCTCGAGTTTGGCACAAAGATGATTTTCTCTCAACCGCTGTAATACTAAATGTACATGCTTCCGGTGAGTGGTTAAATCCGGGGAATAGATTAGTATATCGTCCACATACACTATTACGCAGATATAAAGCATATCCCGGAAGATATCGTTTACCAACTCCTCGAATACCGCGGGAGCATTGCACAGACCGAAGGGCATAACGAGATACTCGTACTGTCCGTCACAAGTGTTAAAAGCAGTCTTCCACTCATCGCCCTTTCGAATGCGGATAAGATTATATGCGCAGCGCAGGTCGAATTTAGTGAAGACCATAGCTCTCCGGATCCTGTCGAAGAGTTCAGAGATTAGCGGTAGAGGGTATCGGTTCTTAATTGTGACCTTATTCAGACCACGATAGTCGATACAGGGCCGTAGGGAGCCATCTTTTTTTTGCACAAAGAAGAACCCGGCACCGGCTGGTGAAGTAGATTTCCGGATAAACCCCCTCTCAAGATTTTCCGTAATGTACTCAGACATTGCATGGTTCTCGGGAAGTGAGAGGGGGTAGACTCGACCACGAGGAGGAGTGGCACCAGGCAGAAGGTCAATCGAACAATCATACGGACGATGAGGAGGCAGGGTCTCCTCATTTTTCTTGCTAAAAACATCTGCAAAACTGGTGTACTGCTGCTCGAGTCCAGGCAGGTCTACTGGTACTGAAGGCGAGGAAGCAGGTCGGACCTCCGATAGACAGGTGGAATGAAAGGATGATCCCCAACGTAGAATCTGACCGGAGTTCCAGTCCAGAACTGGAGAATGCTGATGCAGCCAGGGAAGACCGAGGATAACCGGATTCACGGACGCTGGCAGCACGTAGAAGGAAATCATCTCAGAATGCATAACCCCAATTTGCAGCTTGAGGGGCATAGTCATGGAGATCACTGGTTCAGGGATTGGCAGTCCATTAATGGAGACCACTGACAGAGGCCTTTCAAGACGGATGGTAGGAAGCTGGAACTGATGGACCAGAGCTTGCTGAATGAAATTATCGGCCGACCCAGAGTCCAGGAATGCAGGCACAGATAGCGTGACTCCCTTGTGCGAGGAAAGACTGCAGATTAGTGGTCTCTGGACATCCATGTTACCAAATAGGATTTGCCCACGCAAGTGCCTCATCAGACAGCAGGGACACAATAAAGGCAACCTTGGACCGCTCAGTGGAGGAGTAATAAGGGAGCAGGTCACCTCCTACCGCGTCCCTAATCCTCTCCCTGACTCCTCACCGTATGAGCGGACCCCGATGGTAGGACGACTCATACTCATGATTCCTAGAGACCCTAAGTCGCCCTGGTAATCCCTCACCAAGGAGCAGGGAAGAGACAACCTGTTCATCCTAGTCATGGAGGCTCTATCTGAGGCCAGGCTGCAAGGAGAGGGGAACACATACAGCTAAAGGAGATGGCAGGTAAGCGAAACCAATAACACACTTACCTGCCACAGACACACTGACTGGAACCCGTGCACAAGTGCTGCTGTCCACACCAACATTAAAGGACACAGCACACACCACAAACCACACAGGAACCCAGGACAGCCATAGCTGCAATAAACATGAGACAGGGGAATGTCTAGCAAACATGACACCAAACACCACCAGACATGTAACACCAAACTAGACATACCAACTCCCTGAACATAACCTACTCCATACAAATAGAGACAGGAAGGGAAGGAGACACGCGGATGACATTGATGACCACAAGGGTGGCCCTCACTGGACAGATGGAACACCCTGGACTGGAGCAGAGCTCCAGCACCAACCACAGCTGAAGTACAACTCAGTCCAGCCAGGAAACCACAGAAGATATAAGCCAAGTGACCACACCCTGCCAGGGAGTTAACCCTTACAGTACCAGACAGAGGGAGGCTACAACTTAAAGGGGAAGTGCACACACAAGCATACTAAACCACATGTTACCACCAGCAACAGCATGCATGGCAACCATGTCACGGCAATCACCCAGAAGGCCAAGACACTGCCACTGCATGCTGCGGGCCACGGGCAACCGCAAGTGTGGCAACAGTGTCACAGCGCAAACCAAAGGCCGTGACACACGCGTAGTAAGGCAGGCGGGGCCGTTACCAGGAGCAACAGTGCAGTACCAAAGGATAAGGCAGAGGCATAGTCACACATGCAAAAGGTCAGGGCAGGCGGCACAGGAACAGGTCAGGCAACCTTGGTCGGCACCAGGAGAGACAAAGTAAGCAGGCAGGGTTCAGACGATAAGCAGAGTCCAAGAATGAAGTATAGATCAGGAGCACACGAGAGTATCAGGGACTAGCAAACTCAAGGACCTTGACACTGAGGCATCTGGGAAGAGGGCTGAGCTACTTAAATACTTGCAGGAGAGCCAGGGTTGGTCAGCGAGGTCACCTGCCCTAACCCCCACAGCCCAGGGAGTGATGCGCTCCATTCTTAGAGCAGTGTAACCCGAAACCAGCCGAACTAATGCTGTGTCCAGGGCTGAGTGGAAGCTGTGGAGCAGAATCCTCGAAAGCAATACACCTACAGAAACAGAGCCCAGGACCGCAGCGGTGAGAAGGGAAGCACCGACCACAGGTCACCGCTGAGCGCGGCACCCTGGATCGCGGCCATAAGCGGGGGAACAGCGGCATACAGCAGCCGCTGTTACATCATACAATTCCTGCTTTAATTGGATTTGAACATGCGTTTTATTTTTAAGCCAAAGCCACTCCTGTCTTGGGCTGAAAACACCTACACAACAAACTGCATGTATGTATGTCGCCTAAAGCAGATATTAGAAGATTGACTTAACGCACGGCAGTTTTTAATGAAAATTTTTGTAGCCAAAGCTTGTATGGATTTATGGATTTTGAAATGAGTACGTTTGTTGTAAAAGGTGACATGTTTATTCCTTCTAGGGGGAGACTGGGAACTGGGGTCCAAAAAACAGAAGGCGGAGCACAACAAAATGCAGGGCCAAAAAAAAGAGACAGAGCTAACAGAAGTATACATGGTCATTAATACCATAGTGCATCACATAATACCTTCCCAACAGAACAAGACCACAGTGCAGCACAATATACTGCCCTTCTGTAATGGCCATCAATAGCTGTCCTCCTCCAGTTGTCTTTAATTAAGATATGGATCGAGGGCCTTATGAGGTGAGACGTGGGCCACAACACCAGGCCAGTCCTACCTTCAGCGCACTGCCTGGACTTCCCCTAGTTAATTACCCCTATACTGCCCCCAGTAATATGCTCCCCAAGTGGCCAAGGAAAGAAGAAGAAAAAATACACCTCCTCATATAGCGGCCTATGAGAATGAACAACAGGGCAAAGAGCCATGGGCTCCCATGCCCTGCCACAGTATTGAACTGTATCACCGTCCTGAGGACATAAGTAATTGATGTTCCCAGCGTTAATTACAGCTGAGAACATAAGATCATCATGTACCCAACCAGTGGCAGTGAGAAGGGTTTGGGTGGACCCCGGGCATCGGACTACCGGGAAATTTCCTTGCAGGTTCTATGGCCAGTCCACCCCTGATTCCTTTACATAAGGTTGAGATACTGCCAGACCCTAACAGCAGCTGATTTTCTTCTTGCTGAAGAGAGTTATGTTGTAATCCAACATGCGCAATTCTTATTTTCCCTAATTGTAGGGTGCAGCTGGAAGGCCTCCATGCGCATTATGACCCAGATTTACTAACCCTAAAGATGGTTTAAGCTTAGACAGCTAGTCTAGACCGGCACAGATTTATCACCATTAGTTGCCTTACTTTGACACAGAACTTTTACCCCAAAATTGTGGAGAAAAATTGTGCATCTTAGGCCCTGCACCCTTTCCAATAAAGCCCTACACCTTTCTGTTAAGCCCCACCACCTTGCTGAGCACGTCAGAAAAAAATATAAAAACCCTAGCTGTGCCAATTTGTGATACTTTTTAGATTTTTGGTGCAGATACATTAGTAAATCTGCCCACTGTGTGACAAAAATGCCACAAAAACAAAAACCTGCTGGTTATTGTGTTTTTTTTTCAATGGTATAAAATGGTGCCAAATTCAGTGAAACTGAAGTATCCTGGTGACAGATTCCCTGAAATGTTTATTCTTCCATTAAACTGTGTTGTGTGTCCCTGCGTCCGTTAAACTGAAATGTAAATCTAGTGCCTGCGTCTTAATGTCAGATGCCAAGCTGAAAGTAGCTGCAGGTAAGTATGAAATCTGTTTCTCTGTTGGTTTCTGTGAACAGTTTGACTAACGGACATTTCAAAAGCAAACCCTCTGTGCATTATGTTCTTTCACTAACCCCCTATTATCTCAAACCACCCTGCAATCTGCTTTTGCCTCCACTCAAATTATGAGCAGCAGTATGCGATTTCTTTTGTAGTCATTTCTAAACGGATCTCGGATACTAGAGAAATTACTGGACAGCTTCTCCACTACATGTTAAAATGGGCCACAAAAACACAAATAATAGCAATTGTAAAAAGCCTATTAGAAAAAAAAGCTGGCACATCAAATGCTATATTTTAGCAGGTGAAACCTGAGTCTCCTCAGGCACCTGCATATGGCTATATGCAGCAATCCCTTCCGCTTTGCTCCAGATTACTGTCCGATCATCAGCAGAGATGAGGACTGTATTATATGCAGCAATCACCTCTGCTGTGCTCCAGAATACTGTCCGATCATCAGCGGAGATGAGGACTATATTATATGCAACATTCACCTCCCCTGTGCTCTCGAATACTGTCCGATCATCAGCGGAGATGAGGGCTGTATTATATGCAGCAATCACCTCTGCTGTGCTCCAGATTACTGTCCGATCAACAGCAGAGATGAGGACTGTATTATATGCAGCAATCCCTTCCGCTTTGCTCCAGATTACTGTCCGATCATCAGCGGAGATAAGGGCTGTATTATATGAAGCAATCACCTCTGCTGTGCTCCAGAATACTGTCCGATCATCAGCAGACATGAGGGCTGTATTATATGCAACATTCACCTCCTCTGTGCTCTCGAATACTGTCCGATCATCAGCGGAGATGAGGGCTGTATTATATACAGCAATCACCTCCCCTGTGCTCCTGATTACTGTCCGATCATCAGCGGAGTTGAGGACTGTATTATATGCAGCAATCACCTCCGCTGTGCACCCGATTACTGTCCGATCAACAGTGGAGATGAGGGCTGTATTATATTCAACATTCACCTCCCCTGTGCTCCCGAATACTGTCCGATCATCAGCGGAGATGAGGGCTGTATTATATGCAGCAATCACCTCCGCTGTTCTCCCGAATACTGTCCGATCATCAACGGAGATGAGGGCTGTATTATATGCAACAGTCACCTCCGCTGTGCTCCGGAATACTGTCCGAACATTAGCAGAGATGAGGGCTGCATTATATGCAGCAATCCCTTCCGCTTTGCTCCAGATTACTGTCCAAACAACAGTGGAGATGAGGGCTGTATTATATGCAACAGTCTCCTCCGCTGTGCTCCCGAATACTGTCCGATCATCAGTGGAGATGAGGGCTGTATTATATGCAAAATTCACCTCCCCTGTGCTCCCGAATACTGTCCGATCATCAGCGGAGATGAGGGCTGTATTATATGCGGCAATCACCTCCGCTGTTCTCCCGAATACTGTCCGATCATCAACGGAGATGAGGGCTGTATTATATGCAACATTCACCTCCCCTGTGCTCCGGAATACTGTCCGAACATTAGCAGAGATGAGGGCTGCATTATATGCAGCAATCCCTTCCGCTTTGCTCCAGATTACTGTCCGATCAACAGTGGAGATGAGGGCTGTATTATATGCAACAGTCTCCTCCGCTGTGCTCCCGAATACTGTCCGATCATCAGTGGAGATGAGGGCTGTATTATATGCAAAATTCACCTCCCCTGTGCTCCCGAATACTGTCCGATCATCAGCGGAGATGAGGGCTGTATTATATGCAGCAATCACCTCCGCTGTTCTCCCGAATACTGTCCGATCATCAACGGAGATGAGGGCTGTATTATATGCAACATTCACCTCCCCTGTGCTCCGGAATACTGTCCGAACATTAGCAGAGATGAGGGCTGTATTATATGCAGCAATCACCTCCCCTGTGCTCTCGAATACTGTCCGATCATCAGCGGAGATGAGGGCAGTATTATATACAGCAATCACCTCCGCTGTGCTCCGGAATACTGTCCGATCATCAGCAGAGATGAGGGCTGCATTATATGCAGCAATCCCTTCCGCTTTGCTCCAGATTACTGTCCGATCATCAGCAGAGATGAGGGCTGTATTATATGCAGCAATCACCTCCGCTGTGCACCCGATTACTGTCTGATCATCAGCGGAGTTGAGGACTGTATTATATACAGCAATCACCTCCGCTGTTCTCCCGAATACTGTCCGATCATCAACGGAGATGAGGGCTGTATTATATGCAACAGTCACCTCCGCTGTGCTCCCGAATACTGTCCAATCATCAGCGGAGATGAGGGCTGTATTATATACAGCAATCACCTCCGCTGTGCTCCCAATTACTGTCCGATCAACAGTGGAGATGAGGGCAGTATTATATGCAACAGTCTCCTCCGCTGTGCTCCCGAATACTGTCCGATCATCAGTGGAGATGAGGGCTGTATTATATGCAACATTCACCTCCCCTGTGCTCCCGAATACTGTCCGATCATCAGCGGAGATGAGGACTGTATTATATGCCGCAATCACCTCAGCTGTGCTCCCGATTACTGTCCGATCATCAACGGAGATGAGGGCTGTATTATATTCAACATTCACCTCCCCTGTGCTCCCGAATACTGTTCGATCATCAGCGGAGATGAGGGCTGTATTATATGCAACATTCACCTCCCCTGTGCTCCTGATTACTGTCCGATCATCAGCGGAGTTGAGGACTGTATTATATGCAGCAATCACCTCCGCTGTGCACCCGATTACTGTCCGATCATCAGCGGAGATGAGGGCTGTATTATATGCAGCAATCACCTCCGCTGTGCACCCGATTACTGTCTGATCATCAGTGGAGATGAGGGCTGTATTATATGCAGCAATCACCTCCGCTGTTCTCCCGAATACTGTCCGATCATCAACGGAGATGAGGGCTGTATTATAAGCAACAGTCACCTCCGCTGTGCTCCCGAATACTGTCCAATCATCAGCGGAGATGAGGGCTGTATTATATACAGCAATCACCTCCGCTGTGCTCCCAATTACTGTCCGATCAACAGTGGAGATGAGGGCAGTATTATATGCAACAGTCTCCTCCGCTGTGCTCCCGAATACTGTCCGATCATCAGTGGAGATGAGGGCTGTATTATATGCAACATTCACCTCCCCTGTGCTCCCGAATACTGTCCGATCATCAGCGGAGATGAGGGCTGTATTATATGCAACAGTCACCTCCGCTGTGCTCCCGAATACTGTCCGATCATCAGCGGAGATGAGGGCTGCATTATATGCAACATTCACCTCCCCTGTGCTCCGGAATACTGTCCGATCATCAGCAGAGATGAGGGCTGCATTATATGCAGCAATCCCTTCCGCTTTGCTCCAGATTACTGTCCGATCATCAGCGGAGATGAGGGCTGTATTATATGCAGCAATCACCTCCCCTGTGCTCTCGAATACTGTCCGATCATCAGCAGAGATGAGGGCTGCATTATATGCAGCAATCCCTTCCGCTTTGCTCCAGATTACTGTCCGATCATCAGCGGAGATGAGGGCTGTATTATATGCAGCAATCACCTCCCCTGTGCTCTCGAATACTGTCCGATCATCAGCGGAGATGAGGGCAGTAATATATACAGCAATCACCTCCGCTGTGCTCCGGAATACTGTCCGATCATCAGCAGAGATGAGGGCTGCATTATATGCAGCAATCCCTTTCGCTTTGCTCCAGATTACTGTCCGATCATCAGCGGAGATGAGGGCTGTATTATATACAGCAATCACCTCCGCTGTTCTCCTGAATACTGTCCGATCATCAACGGAGATGAGGGCTGTATTATATTCAACATTCACCTCCCCTGTGCTCCCGAATACTGTCCGATCATCAGCGGAGATGAGGGCTGTATTATATGCAGCAATCACCTCCGCTGTTCTCCCGAATACTGTCCGATCATCAACGGAGATGAGGGCTGTATTATATGCAGCAATCACCTCAGCTGTGCTCCAGATTACTGTCCGATCATCAGCGGAGATGAGGACTGTATTATATACAGCAATCACCTCCGCTGTTCTCCCGAATACTGTCCGATCATCAGCGGAGATGAGGGCTGTATTATATGCAACAGTCACCTCCGCTGTGCTCCCGAATACTGTCCAATCATCAGCGGAGATGAGGGCTGTATTATATACAGCAATCACCTCCGCTGTGCTCCCAATTACTGTCCGATCAACAGTGGAGATGAGGGCAGTATTATATGCAACAGTCTCCTCCGCTGTGCTCCCGAATACTGTCCGATCATCAGTGGAGATGAGGGCTGTATTATATGCAACATTCACCTCCCCTGTGCTCCCGAATACTGTCCGATCATCAGCGGAGATGAGGACTGTATTATATGCCGCAATCACCTCAGCTGTGCTCCCGATTACTGTCCGATCATCAACGGAGATGAGGGCTGTATTATATTCAACATTCACCTCCCCTGTGCTCCCGAATACTGTTCGATCATCAGCGGAGATGAGGGCTGTATTATATGCAACATTCACCTCCCCTGTGCTCCTGATTACTGTCCGATCATCAGCGGAGTTGAGGACTGTATTATATGCAGCAATCACCTCCGCTGTGCACCCGATTACTGTCCGATCATCAGCGGAGATGAGGGCTGTATTATATGCAGCAATCACCTCCGCTGTGCACCCGATTACTGTCTGATCATCAGTGGAGATGAGGGCTGTATTATATGCAGCAATCACCTCCGCTGTTCTCCCGAATACTGTCCGATCATCAACGGAGATGAGGGCTGTATTATAAGCAACAGTCACCTCCGCTGTGCTCCCGAATACTGTCCAATCATCAGCGGAGATGAGGGCTGTATTATATACAGCAATCACCTCCGCTGTGCTCCCAATTACTGTCCGATCAACAGTGGAGATGAGGGCAGTATTATATGCAACAGTCTCCTCCGCTGTGCTCCCGAATACTGTCCGATCATCAGTGGAGATGAGGGCTGTATTATATGCAACATTCACCTCCCCTGTGCTCCCGAATACTGTCCGATCATCAGCGGAGATGAGGGCTGTATTATATGCAACAGTCACCTCCGCTGTGCTCCCGAATACTGTCCGATCATCAGCGGAGATGAGGGCTGTATTATATGCAACATTCACCTCCCCTGTGCTCCGGAATACTGTCCGATCATCAGCAGAGATGAGGGCTGCATTATATGCAGCAATCCCTTCCGCTTTGCTCCAGATTACTGTCCGATCATCAGCGGAGATGAGGGCTGTATTATATGCAGCAATCACCTCCCCTGTGCTCTCGAATACTGTCCGATCATCAGCAGAGATGAGGGCTGCATTATATGCAGCAATCCCTTCCGCTTTGCTCCAGATTACTGTCCGATCATCAGCGGAGATGAGGGCTGTATTATATGCAGCAATCACCTCCCCTGTGCTCTCGAATACTGTCCGATCATCAGCGGAGATGAGGGCAGTAATATATACAGCAATCACCTCCGCTGTGCTCCGGAATACTGTCCGATCATCAGCAGAGATGAGGGCTGTATTATATGCAGCAATCCCTTTCGCTTTGCTCCAGATTACTGTCCGATCATCAGCGGAGATGAGGGCTGTATTATATACAGCAATCACCTCCGCTGTTCTCCTGAATACTGTCCGATCATCAACGGAGATGAGGGCTGTATTATATTCAACATTCACCTCCCCTGTGCTCCCGAATACTGTCCGATCATCAGCGGAGATGAGGGCTGTATTATATGCAGCAATCACCTCCGCTGTTCTCCCGAATACTGTCCGATCATCAACGGAGATGAGGGCTGTATTATATGCAACAGTCACCTCCGCTGTGCTCCCGAATACTGTCCAATCATCAGCGGAGATGAGGGCTGTATTATATACAGCAATCACCTCCGCTGTGCTCCCAATTACTGTCCGATCAACAGTGGAGATGAGGGCAGTATTATATGCAACAGTCTCCTCCGCTGTGCTCCCGAATACTGTCCGATCATCAGTGGAGATGAGGGCTGTATTATATGCAACATTCACCTCCCCTGTGCTCCCGAATACTGTCCGATCATCAGCGGAGATGAGGACTGTATTATATGCAGCAATCACCTCCGCTGTGCACCCGATTACTGTCCGATCAACAGTGGAGATGAGGGCTGTATTATATGCAACATTCACCTCCCCTGTGCTCCCGAATACTGTCCGATCATCAGCGGAGATGAGGGCTGTATTATATGCAACATTCACCTCCCCTGTGCTCCCGATTACTGTCCAATCATCAGCAGAGATGAGGGCAGTATTATATGCAACAGTCACCTCCCCTGTGCTCCCGATTACTGTCCGATCAACAGTGGAGATAAGGGCAGTATTATATGCAACAGTCTCCTCCGCTGTGCTCCCGAATACTGTCCGATCATCAGTGGAGATGAGGGCTGTATTATATGCAACATTCACCTCCGCTGTGCTCCCGAATACTGTCCGATCATCAGCGGAGATGAGGGCTGTATTATATGCAACAGTCACCTCCGCTGTGCTCCTGATTACTGTCCGATCATCAGTGGAGATGAGGGCTGTATTATATGCAACAGTCACCTCCGCTGTGCTCCCGAATACTGTCCAATCATCAGCGGAGATGAGGGCTGTATTATATTCAACATTCACCTCCCCTGTGCTCCCGAATACTGTCCGATCATCAGCGGAGATGAGGGCTGTATTATATGCAGCAATCACCTCCGCTGTTCTCCCGAATACTGTCCGATCATCAACTGAGATGAGGGCTGTATTATATGCAACATTCACCTCCGCTGTGCACCCGATTACTGTCCGATCAACAGTGGAGATGAGGGCTGTATTATATGCAACATTCACCTCCGCTGTGCTCCCGAATACTGTCCGATCATCAGCGGAGATGAGGGCTGTATTATATGCAACATTCACCTCCCCTGTGCTCCCGATTACTGTCCAATCATCAGCAGAGATGAGGGCAGTATTATATGCAACAGTCACCTCCCCTGTGCTCCCGATTACTGTCCGATCAACAGTGGAGATAAGGGCAGTATTATATGCAACAGTCTCCTCCGCTGTGCTCCCGAATACTGTCCGATCATCAGTGGAGATGAGGGCTGTATTATATGCAACATTCACCTCCGCTGTGCTCCCGAATACTGTCCGATCATCAGCGGAGATGAGGGCTGTATTATATGCAACAGTCACCTCCGCTGTGCTCCCGAATACTGTCCAATCATCAGCGGAGATGAGGGCTGTATTATATTCAACATTCACCTCCCCTGTGCTCCCGAATACTGTCCGATCATCAGCGGAGATGAGGGCTGTATTATATGCAGCAATCACCTCCGCTGTTCTCCCGAATACTGTCCGATCATCAACTGAGATGAGGGCTGTATTATATGCAACATTCACCTCCGCTGTGCACCCGATTACTGTCCGATCAACAGTGGAGATGAGGGCTGTATTATATTCAACATTCACCTCCCCTGTGCTCCCGAATACTGGCCGATCATCAGCGGAGATGAGGGCTGTATTATATGCAGCAATCACCTCCGCTGTGCTCCCGAATACTGTCCGATCATCAGCGGAGATGAGGGCTGTATTATATGCAACATTCACCTCCCCTGTGCTCCCGAATACTGTCCGATCATCAGCGGAGATGAGGGCTGTATTATATGCAGCAATCACCTCCGCTGTTCTCCCGAATACTGTCCGATCATCAGCGGAGATGAGGGCTGTATTATATGCAGCAATCACCTCCCCTGTGCTCTCGAATACTGTCCGATCATCAATGGAGATGAGGGCTGTATTATATGCAACATTCACCTCCCCTGTGCTCCCGAATACTGTCCGATCATCAGCAGAGTTGAGGGCTGCATTATATGCAGCAATCCCTTCCGCTTTGCTCCAGATTACTGTCCGATCATCAGCGGAGATGAGGGCTGTATTATATGCAGCAATCACCTCCCCTGTGCTCTCGAATACTGTCCGATCATCAGCGGAGATGAGGGCTGTATTATATGCAACATTCACCTCCCCTGTGCTCCCAAATACTGTCCGATCATCAGCGTAGACGAGGGTTTTATTATATGCAACATTCACCTCCGCTGTGCTCCCGATTACTGTCCGATCAACAGCGGAGATGAGGGCTGTATTATATGTAGCAATCACCTTCGCTTTGTCCCCATAGAAAATCACTGTTGCAGCTTAGCAGATGGTTGTTTATACACCATGATCTACTGCATAGGAACAATGATTTTCTATGCCGCCCGAACGGCATAATCACCCAATGAACGAATGTTTGCTGGTTTATCTGGTGATTGTTGGCACCTTTTACACTGGCAGATTTTTGGTAACTACCATTTGTACAAATGCTCTTCCCCGAAAATCTAACATAAAATAAAAGATTTGCGCACTGCACTTCATTGCTTAAAGTCCTGCATTCTTTTATTGAGTGGAAATCCAGTGACTACCCAGTGGCGCACCTACAAGGGGGTCCAGCGGGTCTGTACCCCCCCTAGAACAACCAGACATTTTTTTTTTATCCCTCAGGGCCGCACCGCTGATCACCACAGGCGGCGCGGCCCTGGATGTAATTGCGGCAGAGGCCGCTCAGGCGGCGCGATGACATCATCATCGCGCCGCCTGAGCTGGGCAGCACACAGCAGGGACACAGGCCGGAAGAGCCTGCATCACATCGCTGCTGATGGAGGTAAGTATCACTGTTTTAAATTTTTTTTTTTTTTGGAGAGGGCACTATGGGGGCATCTGACAATTCTTACAGCCCAATTTTTTTTGGGGGTGGCACTCTGGGGGCATTTCTTACTGGCACATTATGGGGGGGCACCATGGGGGAAAGGAGTATTATGGGGGCATCTGTGGGCTCTAAAGGGGATTTTTTTTTTTTTTTATTGACACATTATGGGAGGCACTATAGGAGAAAACGGCATTATGGGGCATCTGGTGGCACTATAGGGGCATTATTTGGGGGCACTATAGGGGAAGTGGGGGTTCTAAAGGGGACTTTTTTTCTTATTGGCACATTATTGGGGGCATTATGGCATCTGGTGGCACTAAGGGGGCATTTTTTACTGGAACATTATGGGGGGGGGGGGCACCATGGGGGAGAGGAGCACTATGGGGCATATGGGGGGTCTAAAGGGGCTTTTTTTTATTGACACCTTATGGGGGGCACTATAGGGGAGAACGGCACTATGGGGCATCTGGTGGCACTATAGGGGCATTATTTGGGGGCACTATGGGGGCATTATTTGGGGGCACTATGGGGAAGTGGGGGCTCTAAAGGGGCCTTTTTTCTTATTGGCACATTATGGGGGGCATTATGGCATCTGGTGGCACTAAGGGGGCTTTTTTTTACAGGCACTATAGTGGAGAGCGGCACTATGGGGCATTATTTGGGGGCACTATGGGGGAGTGGAGCACTATTGGTGCATATGGTGGCACTTAGAAGGGGCATTTTTTACTGGCATGTTATGGGGGACACTATGGGAAAGGGCGAGAGGAGCACTATGAGGGCATTTACTGGGGCACTATATAGGGGTATTTTATACTGGCATACATTATGGGGACATTAGCTCAACTGCGGGCACTAAGCGGGGGTATTTCATGTACTGTCATATTATAGGGAGAATTATTACTACTAGGGGGTATTACCTTTACTACTACTGGGGGTCTATGAGGAACATGATTACTAGTATGGGCACTATAGGGGCATTATTACTACTAAGTGAGCTCTGGCAGAGAATTATTTCTATTGGTGGGATTTTGGGGAGCACTGTTACTTTGGGGGGCACCCTGGCACAGTATCAGCTTAGCACAATTATTTTTGGGGGACATTATCTTTATACTATTAGTGTCTGGGCACAGTTAATTTTTAGAGCACTGTGTGCCAATAATTGTTGAAGGGGGCACTATCTGTGTGGTAGTAATATTTCCAGGGGGACTTTCTCTGCAGTATAGTATTAGGGGTGGCAGGAAAGGGTGTTCAGAAGATGATGGAAATGTGGGAAACTAATGTCTGTTTGTTAATCTCTGCAGAGACGGGAGATGGCTGAAAAATCATCATGGCGGTCTGGTCTGAATGGAGAAGATAAAGAAAGAGAACGTCTACAACAAAGGTGACATCACTGGATGTAAGATGTATGGGGCGCTATGTAGGAGAGGAGATGCTCCGGCTCCTCCCCCTGCCATTTGCAGAAGGAGGATTGAGAGCTGGGTGAGGACGGCCAAAGGGGGCAGCATGCCACGGGCGGGTGACAGATGGTGGGTGGAACCACAGGCCTTGAGCAGGATCTGGGGAGGGAGGAGAGCGGAGGAGCTTCCTGGCTGTAGCTTGTTGTATAAGCAGGCAGTGCAGCCAGGACAGACAATCCCCTCTCCGTATGATATGTAGAGACAGGCCTCAACTATAGAATTTCAGCTGTACAGTGTTTGTTGGGCGTGGCCTATTATATGTAGGAGGGGCTTTTAATAACGGGCGGGGCTAAAAAAATTGGCCAAGTAAAAGAATCAACGCAAAACCCTACAGCCAAAGCCCCCCCCCCCCCCACACACTACACATGCCACATTTTTTTGCCTTTCGGACCCCCCCTAGACAAAATTCCTGGGTGCTCCCCTGTGACTACCTGAAAGTTTTCGGCCAGAGACCTTCATCAGAGCAGTGGTGTAGCGGGGGTAGGAGGGGAGGCGTTGCCCTGGGCACCAAATTGCAGGTGGCGCCAGGCAGCAGGCAGTAAAATGAGGGCGATGGAAGCCTATGGCTCCCTTCCCCTCTGTTATGCAGGTCACTAGGTCTGAAGCCTATGAGGCAGTTGAATGTCGCAGGAGATCACGATTACCTCACTGTGACCTCCTGCGTCGGGTCTTGAGAGATGACGTGATGACGCGGCGCAGGAGGGCACAGTGATGTGTTTGTTACCACCTGTGCTGGGAGCCCGAACACAGGCCACAAGTGGTGACAGAGTGAAGAAGAGAGGTGAGTATTTTTTTAAATTTTTTTATATGTATGCATCCTAAGGCAGGCAGCACTGGGGGTACTATGGAGGTGGGGAGGACGGAGGAGGATTACTATATATATATATATATATATATATATATATATATATATATATAGAGAGAGAGAGAGTGGGCCAATACTTCTAATACAGAGGGGACCAATACTTCTAATACAGAGGGGGTCATAATACTATTAATACAGAGGGGGCCAATACTTCTAATACAGAGGGGGCCAATATACTACTAATACAGAGGGGGCCAATATACTACTAATACAGAAGGGAGCATTATACTATTATACTAATAATACAGAGGGGACACTGCGACGGGTCTTTATAAATACTGGGGCTACTAAAGGGGCCTTACTTGGACCACTATAGGAGGCATTATAACTATGTCAGACACTATAGGGGACTTTCTTACTATTGCGGGCTCTTATAGGGGTACCTTATAGAGGAGCTTTGTTACTGCTAGGGGCACTATAGGAGGCCTTATTTCTACTAGGAGCCCTATGGGGGCATTATTAATACTGGGGTGCTGAGAGGGTTTTATTATTGAGCGCAATATGAAGGCCATTACTACTAATGGGGTTGCTATTGAGGGTGATGCAGGGAACACTATTACCATTGAGGACAGTTTGGGAGTGTATTATTATGGGGGATTATCTGTATGGCTCTACCATACCAAGTATTGGGGATAGCAGCAGGAGGACAGTGTTGAGGCACCGGGGGGGGGGGAGGCAAAAAACAGCCATTTTTTGGTTACCTTGCCTCACAAAAAATGTACTGTAGAGCAATTAAAAATCATATGTACCCCAAAATAGTACCAATAAAACTGGCACCTTATCCTCTAGTTTCCAAAAAGGGGGTCACTTTTGGGGATTTTCTACTGTAAGGTGCATTAGGGCGGCTTCAAATGGGACATGGCACCTAAAAACCAGTTCAGCAAAAACTGCCTTCTAAAGACCATACGGCGCTCTTTTTCTTCTGCGCCCTGCCGTGTGCCCTTACATCAGTTTAAGACCACATGTGGGGTGTTTATGTGAACCGCAGAATCATTGTAATAAATATTAAAGATTTTTTTTTTATTAAATTGTAAAATCTGCCAAAAAAGTAATATTTAGAAATGTCATCTCCATTTTCCTTTAATTCTTGTGGAACACCTAAAGGGTTAACAAAGTTTGTAAAATCAGTTTTGAGTAACTTGAGGGGTATACTTTCTACAATGGGGTCATTTATGGGGGATTTCCACTATGTAAGCCCCACAAAGTGACTTCAGACCTGAACTGGTCCTTAAAAAGTGGGTTTTGGAAATTTTCTTAAAAATTTAAAGAATTGCTTCTAAAATTCTAAGCCTTCTAACGTCCTAAAATATATAAAATTACATTTACAGAATGATGCCAACATAAAGTGGCACTTCAGCACCCACACAAACATAAGCATCAAAATGAAATAAACACCTGCCCGTCTGGGCTCTAACTAATACACAGTAGTGTTCCTTTGGCTCAGCTCTAAGTACAGATTATACACAGTATCTCAGGCTCCAAGCCTTAGCAGATCCTGTCATCAAACACAAGTCCATACGGGAAAGAGGTCCGGCTACACGTAGCCCCGTGGCCCCTCAGCCCTTCTGACTGAGATCACCCAGAGCCTCACTAAGCCTCTGCTTACAAGTCCTCTCTAGTCATACACAGAGGGTTGTTTTATCCCTCCTTGATTACAGCAGCAGGCCTCACCAGAGATCACCGCCGGCAAAATACAATACATGTAGTGGAAGAGTGTGGACTGGCAGATCCCACTACCAAACCTATCCCCCAGTCCACATGGAATCCAGCCCAGAACAACATCTAGGCAAAACTGTCTCAGCAAACTACACTTTGCTGAAACCACTGCAGCTTTCTGGATTTCAGTTATCTCACCTAGCTGAGGTATCTGGGTGGGCTATACACGCCTCCCAGCACTTATACTGTACACATCACCACACAACCTATTCTAGATTTATCACAGGGGCTCAGGCTGGATAAGAAATGTGGGGCAGGGATAGACACTTTTATTGAACTCTATACCAACTATCGGTATGCTTACTTTGAGACAGAATTTTACACCAGTATTTTGGCACTATTTTGGAGCTAAACATGGCATCTTAGGCCAATTTCCCTTCTCACAAAAACACAACCCCTTTTCAGTAAGCCCCAACCACTGAACCAGGCCAAGATAATTTTCTCAGGCTAGATACACCAAAATTTGACACATTTTGGCACAATTTACACCAGAACCTAGGTGCACTCATATTAATAAATCTGGGCCATAATGTTTTTCTCACATAGTAATTCCAAGAAGCTTGCAAAATGAAAGTACCGTAGTTTCAACCTCTTTTTCCTTTGAGAATTCAGACTACAATGACACGTGTGTGAATATTAAATGGCATGAACATTCTGGTAATGTTGATTAATATTGTGTAATATGTATAAAATTGAAATATGACTTGAGAGAAAACAGAAAACGGATGGCTTTTAAGTGTTTTTCTTATACTAATCGAAATTAATTAAAAGAGCTTTTGTCAGTTCAGTCAGCATAAAAAGAACGTTAATGCAATTTCAGAGTTTAATTAACTTATGAAATATGGCAGAAATAAAATAGAAATTTATACATAGTAAGAATAATGCTATACAGTAAAGTATTAATCTACCGTATATACTCGAGTTTAAGACGAGTTTTTTGACACATATTTTTGTGCTCAAAAAGCCTCCTCGTCTTATACTCGAGTCTAGTCTAGCTCCGGTAATACAGGCAGTGCGGGGGGCGGCGCTCACTCACTGACGTCACGCGCCTGCGCCGCCTAGTGGGAGAAGGCGCGTGACGTCAGTAAGTGAGCGCCGCTCCCTGCACTGCCTGTATTACCGGAGCAAAGACAAAGTAAGAATACTGCTGTGAGCGTCGGGGAGGGGGATCTGTGGATGGCACTGTAGGGGGATCTGTGGATGGCACTGTAGGGGGATCTGTGGATGGCACTGTAGGGAGATCTGTGGATGGCACTGTAGGGGGATCTGTGGATGGCACTGTAGGGAGATCTGTGGATTGCACTGTAGGGGGATCTGTGGATGGCACTGTAGGGAGATCTGTGGATGGCACTGTAGGGAGATCTGTGGATGGCACTGTAGGGAGATCTGTGGATGGCACTGTAGGGGGATCTGTGGATGGCACTGTAGGGGGATCTGTGGATGGCACTGTAGGGGGATCTGTGGATGGCACTGTTTAGGGGGGAGATCTGTGGATGGCTCCCTGTATTTAATGCAGAGTGTGTGTGTATATAATGCACACTCTCTGCATTAAATACAGGGAGTCACCCTCTTGCAGATGTGTGTATATAATGTAGAGTGTGTGCATTATATACACATACACTCTGCATTATAGCTGCATTTCCCACCCTAGTCTTATACTCGAGTCAATAATTTTTCCCATTTTTTTGGGGTAAAATTAGGGGCTCGGCTTATACTCGGGTCGGCTTATACTCGAGTATATACGGTACATCTGATTTTATGTTTTAACACCTTAATAGCTTATGCTGGCTGCCAATGACTCCTCCCTCTCTGTCTCCCACAGTGGGCAGCCCAGGAGGAGCAAGCAGAGGATGAAATTGGTAGTTACCCTGGCAGGGATGGTTGTACACTCAGATTACAGTGACAGTCCTCACACTGATACCCTCCTAGGATTGTGCAGTCATAGGAGGGTGCAGCCTTTCTTCCATCGGGGCACACCCTGGTGTTGGGGTCACCTGTCTGGTGGTAGTTTGGGTGCCCTTGCCGTGATTTGGCAGGATGCAAGGCAGGAGGTTTATGGTGGAGTCAGTAATCCGGCCAGTTATGGTAAATAAATAAGTCTCCCTTTACTAAAGTGCAGAATTGGAGTAGTAGTACATACAACAGTAACAAGGCACAGTTCCAAAAGTAGTTCACGGTGCGTTTTCTCCCAATAGCAATGTCTGGATGGATAGCAGAAGTGATGAGTGTTGTGGTACTCCCTCACTCTGTCTTTCTAAAGCAGGGATGTCAAACTCATGACCTTGCAGCTGCTGCAAAACTACAACTTCTATCATGCCTAGATAGCATACAGCTATGAAAGCATGCTGGGAGTTGTAGTTTTGCAACAGCTGGAAGTCCACGAGTTTGACATCCCTATTGTAAAGTTTATCTACAAAACCTTAGGAATGCAATTGAGTTTTTTGGTATAGGTTCTGTAATTCCAAGTTGAGGGGAACATAATTAGGATACGGCTGGCCAAACTGTTTCAAAGTGTGGAAAGGTGCGCTGAAAATATTCTCTCTCACAGCAGCAAAATCTCTGCCATAAACCCGCACAGTACCCAGCTGTCTGACTCCAATGCACAGCCTTGTAGATTCTGGGCCTTCTAATCTTATTTTCTCTCTCTCTCTGGAGTACATCTGATAAAGTTGCTTTCTTAAAGCGAACCTTTCACCTCATTTTCACCTTATAAACTAGCAACAGTACCTTATAGATTATCTTGAGTGTGTTGTTATCCATGTTAGTGCCGCTTTCCTGGGCTCTTTATACTTCAAAAAATCATCTTATAAACTTCACATTCTGTGCTCCAACAGTCATGCAACCAGTCAAGGGGGTAGCCCTTTTGCTTTCTTAAAGCGAACCTTTCACCTCATTTTCACCTTATAAACTAGCAACAGTACCTTATAGATTATCTTGAGTGTGTTGTTATCCATGTTAGTGCCGCTTTCCTGGGCTCTTTATACTTCAAAAAATCATCTTATAAACTTCACATTCTGTGCTCCAACAGTCATGCAACCAGTCAAGGGGGTAGCCCTTCCATCTCCTCTGGCCGTACCGCCCCTGCCCTAACCCCTCCTCTATGCTCCTTAACTGATAGCCGGCTCAGTCGCCGGGACGGCGCTTCTGAAACCTGCGCATTCGCCGTCCTCCTGATTCGCCGCGCGATCCCGTGTTTCTTGCTGACAAAAGCGCGATCATGTAAGAGAATCTCTGCTCTCCCTCCCTAATGTGCGGCAAGTCTACAGTGATCACGTGGGGCACTTTGAGCATGAAGATAGTGGAGCGCGCGCACATTAGGGAGGGAGAGCAGACAGGCCGGCATTGCGTAATGCGCATGCGCGATTCTCTTACATGATCGCGCTTTTGTCAGCAAGAAACACGGGATTGCGCGGCGAATCAGGAGGACGGCGCATGCGCAGGTTTCGGAAGCGCCGTCCCGGCGACTGAGCCGGCTGTCAGTTAACCACCTCCGGACCGCCTAACGCAGGATCGCGTTCCGGAGGTGGCAGCCCTGCGCAGAGTCACGCATATATGCGTCATCTCGCGATGGCCGAGATTTCCTGTGAACGCGCGCACACAGGCGCGCGCGCTCACAGGAACGGAAGGTAAGAGAGTTGATCTCCAGCCTGCCAGCGGCGATCGTTCGCTGGCAGGCTGGAGATGTGTTTTTTTTAACCCCTAACAGGTATATTAGACGCTGTTTTGATAACAGCGTCTAATATACCTGCTACCTGGTCCTCTGGTGGTCCCCTTTGTTTGGATCGACCACCAGAGGACACAGGTAGCTCAGTAAAGTAGCACCAAGCACCACTACACTACACTACACCCCCCCCCGTCACTTATTAACCCCTTATTAGCCCCTGATCACCCCTGATCACCCCATATAGACTCCCTGATCACCCCCCTGTCATTGATTACCCCCCTGTCATTGATCAACCCCCTGTAAAGCTCCATTCAGACGTCCGCATGATTTTTACGGATCCACTGATAGATGGATCGGATCCGCAAAACGCATCCGGACGTCTGAATGAAGCCTTACAGGGGCATGATCAATGACTGTGGTGATCACCCCATATAGACTCCCTGATCACCCCCCTGTCATTGATTACCCCCCTGTCATTGATTACCCCCCTGTAAAGCTCCATTCAGATGTCCGCATGATTTTTACGGATGCACTGATAGATGGATCGGATCCGCAAAACGCATCCGGACGTCTGAATGAAGCCTTACAGGGGCATGATCAATGACTGTGGTGATCACCCCATATAGACTCCCTGATCACCCCCCTGTAAAGCTCCATTCAGATGTCCGCATGATTTTTACGGATGCACTGATAGATGGATCCGATCCGCAAAATGCATCCGGACGTCTGAATGAAGCCTTACAGGGGCATGATCAATGACTGTGGTGATCACCCCATATAGACTCCCTGATCACCCCCCTGTCATTGATCACCCCCCCTGTCATTGATCACCCCCCCTGTCATTGATCACCCCCCCTGTCATTGATCACCACCCCTGTCATTGATCACCCCCCTGTCATTGATCACCACCCCTGTCATTGATCACCCCCCTGTCATTGATCACCACCCCTGTCATTGATCACCCCCCCCTGTCATTGATCACCCCTCTGTAAGGCTCCATTCAGACATTTTTTTGGCCCAAGTTAGCTTTTTTTTTTTTTTTTTTTCTTACAAAGTCTCATATTCCACTAACTTGTGTCAAAAAATAAAATCTCACATGAACTCACCATACCCCTCACGGAATCCAAATGCGTAAAATTTTTTAGACATTTATATTCCAGACTTCTTCTCACGCTTTAGGGCCCCTAGAATGCCAGGGCAGTATAAATACCCCACATGTGACCCCATTTCGGAAAGAAGACACCCCCAGGTATTCCGTGAGGGGCATATTGAGTCCATGAAAGATTGAAATTTTTGTCCCAAGTTAGCGGAACGGGAGACTTTGTGAGAAAAAAATTAAAAATATCAATTTCCGCTAACTTGTGCCAAAAAAAAAAAGATTTCTATGAACTCGCCATGCCCCTCATTGAATACCTTGGGGTGTCTTATTTCCAAAATGGGGTCACATGTGGGGTATTTATACTGCCCTGGCATTCTAGGGGCCCCAAAGCGTGAGAAGAAGTCTGGTATCCAAATGTCTAAAAATGCCCTCCTAAAAGGAATTTGGGCACCTTTGCGCATCTAGGCTGCAAAAAAGTGTCACACATCTGGTATCGCCGTACTCAGGAGAAGTTGGGGAATGTGTTTTGGGGTGTCATTTTACATATACCCATGCTGGGTGAGAGAAATATCTTGGTCAAATGCCAACTTTGTATAAAAAAATGGGAAAAGTTGTCTTTTGCCAAGATATTTCTCTCACCCAGCAAGGGTATATGTAAAATGACACCCCAAAACACATTCCCCAACTTCTCCTGAGTACGGAGATATCAGATGTGTGACACTTTTTTGCAGCCTAGGTGGGCAAAGGGGCCCATATTCCAAAGAGCACCTTTAGGATTTCACAGGTCATTTACCTACTTACCACACATTAGGGCCCCTGGAAAATGCCAGGGCAGTATAACTACCCCACAAGTGACCCCATTTTGGAAAGAAGACACCCCAAGGTATTCCGTGAGGGGCATGGCGAGTTCCTAGAATTTTTTATTTTTTGTCACAAGTTAGTGGAAAATGATGATTTATTTTTTTTATTTTTTTCATACAAAGTCTCATATTCCACTAACTTGTGACAAAAAATAAAAACTTCCATGAACTCACTATGCCCATCAGCGAATACCTTGGGGTCTCTTCTTTCCAAAATGGGGTCACTTGTGGGGTAGTTATACTGCCCTGGCATTCTAGGGGCCCAAATGTGTGGTAAGGAGTTTGAAATCAAATTCTGTAAAAAATGACCTGTGAAATCCGAAAGGTGCTCTTTGGAATATGGGCCCCTTTGCCCACCTAGGCTGCAAAAAAGTGTCACACATCTGGTATCGCCGTACTCAGGAGAAGTTGGGGAATGTGTTTTGGGGTGTCATTTTACATATACCCATGCTGGGTGAGAGAAATATCTTGGCAAAAGACAACTTTTCCCATTTTTTTATACAAAGTTGGCATTTGACCAAGATATTTATCTCACCCAGCATGGGTATATGTAAAATGACACCCCAAAACACATTCCCCACCTTCTCCTGAGTACGGCAATACCAGATGTGTGACACTTTTTTGCAGCCTAGGTGGGCAAAGGGGCCCATATTCCAAAGAGCACCTTTCGGATTTCACAGGTCATTTTTTACAGAATTTGATTTCAAACTCCTTACCACACATTTGGGCCCCTAGAATGCCAGGGCAGTATAACTACCCCACAAGTGACCCCATTTTGGAAAGAAGAGACCCCAAGGTATTCGCTGATGGGCATAGTGAGTTCATGGAAGTTTTTATTTTTTGTCACAAGTTAGTGGAATATGAGACTTTGTATGAAAAAAAAAATAAAAAAATCATCATTTTCCACTAACTTGTGACAAAAAAATAAAAAATTCTAGGAACTTGCCATGCCCCTCACGGAATACCTTGGGGTGTCTTCTTTCCAAAATGGGGTCACTTGTGGGGTAGTTATACTGCCCTGGCATTCTAGGGGCCCAAATGTGTGGTAAGGAGTTTGAAATCAAATTCTGTAAAAAATGACCTGTGAAATCCGAAAGGTGCTCTTTGGAATATGGGCCCCTTTGCCCACCTAGGCTGCAAAAAAGTGTCACACATCTGGTATCTCCGTACTCAGGAGAAGGTGGGGAATGTGTTTTGGGGTGTCATTTTACATATACCCATGCTGGGTGAGAGAAATATCTTGGCAAAAGACAACTTTTCCCATTTTTTTATACAAAGTTGGCATTTGACCAAGATATTTATCTCACCCAGCATGGGTATATGTAAAAAGACACCCCAAAACACATTCCCCACCTTCTCCTGAGTACGGAGATACCAGATGTGTGACACTTTTTTGCAGCCTAGGTGGGCAAAGGGGCCCATATTCCAAAGAGCATCTTTCGGATTTCACAGGTCATTTTTTACAGAATTTGATTTCAAACTCCTTACCACACATTTGGGCCCCTAGAATGCCAGGGCAGTATAACTACCCCACAAGTGACCCCATTTTGGAAAGAAGAGACCCCAAGGTATTTCGTGATGGGCATAGTGAGTTCATAGAAGTTTTTATTTTTTGTCACAAGTTAGTGGAATATGAGACTTTGTAAGAAAAAAAATAAAATAAAAAAATCATCATTTTCCGCTAACTTGTGACAAAAAATAAAAAGTTCTATGAACTCACTATGCCCATCAGCGAATACCTTAGGGTGTGTACTTTCCGAAATGGGGTCATTTGTGGGGTGTTTGTACTGTCTGGCCATTGTAGAACCTCAGGAAACATGACAGGTGCTCAGAAAGTCAGAGCTGCTTCAAAAAGCGGAAATTCACATTTTTGTACCATAGTTTGTAAACGCTATAACTTTTACCCAAACCATTTTTTTTTTTACCCAAACATTTTTTTTTATCAAAGACATGTAGAACTATAAATTTAGAGCAAAATTTCTATATGAATCTCGTTTTTTTTTGCAAAATTTTACAACTGAAAGTGAAAAATGTCATTTTTTTGCAAAAAAATCGTTAAATTTCGATTAATAACAAAAAAAGTAAAAATGTCAGCAGCAATGAAATACCACCAAATGAAAGCTCTATTAGTGAGAAGAAAAGGAGGTAAAATTCATTTGGGTGGTAAGTTGCATGACCGAGCAATAAACGGTGAAAGTAGTGTAGGTCAGAAGTGTAAAAAGTGGCCTGGTCTTTCAGGGTGTTTAAGCACTGGGGGCTGAAGTGGTTAAGGAGCATAGAGGAGGGGTTAGGGCAGGGGCGGTACGGCCAGAGGAGATGGAAGGGCTACCCCCTTGACTGGTTGCATGACTGTTGGAGCACAGAATGTGAAGTTTATAAGACGATTTTTTGAAGTATAAAGAGCCCAGGAAAGCGGCACTAACATGGATAACAACACACTCAAGATAATCTATAAGGTACTGTTGCTAGTTTATAAGGTGAAAATGAGGTGAAAGGTTCGCTTTAAGGTCCCTTTACACGTTCCTTCTCGACAATCTGCTGCTCGCTGGTGGACTAGACCTCTCATTTACATGCAGCAATCTCCTCCAGAGATCGCCAGGAGCAGTCACTAATGCCATTGCTCTTCCCCATACTGACTCATAGTTTCCTGGCAGCAGATTGTGTTTACACAGCAAGATCTGCTGTCAGGAAACAAGGATTTAGCATTTAGCTCGTTCTTCAGGTAATCGGCGGTGCATGTCTACCGCCAGATCATCGCTAACGAGCGTTACTATGAACGTTCGTTAGCGATGATCTATGCAATTCTCGGCCCGTGTAAAGGGCCATATAGCTGTAATTGTCTCAACGATGATGGTTCTCTAGGACTCACGTCTAGTTCTGAGGAGTAAGCACATGTAGGTCCTCTCTCTTCCTTAGCTACAACACTAACCAGGGGGCAGACCCAGGTCCATCTTCGAGCATTCTAAAGGGATTGAGTCAAGGTTGTTAACCCCAACCTAGCCATACAATACTACTGAGTAGACAAACGCAGCAAATAAACCAGATAATATAATAACACTTTGTAGTTACCTTGTTCTGGGGTACTGCACATAAGAAAGGCCATTATTTGGTCCAGTATCCATCAGCCACCAGTCTCAGCTGACTCAGTAACACAGTCCACCTATTTGTCATGGGCCCCTTCCACAAGACCTCCCTCTGAGACAGAAGAGAGACACAGGCAAAAGCTTCTGTTCTGGTTGCTGCCGTGCAATGAACAATATTTCAGCAGCATGGAGCTTCTCTTGGTTATGACAGCTGATTGAATGGGGCTTGAGCAACCAGACCTGAAGCAATCAGTTGAATACTAGGGCAGAGGCAGACATAGACATTATGGGTCCCTTGTGCAAAGAGTCCCATAGGTGATTGACAGGAGAGTTGTGTATACAGAGTTGTCACAACTCAAAGGACAACCCACAGGGCTCAGAAACCCAGAATGAGTAGAGGTTTATGTTAATGAAATAAAAAGTTATACTGAATCATTTCACATAAAACCATAGATTAATCTACTCAGCTCTTCCTGCTCTATAACTTGCTGCCTGCAGCTCAGATTGAATTTTGTAACAAGTTACCTTTAAGGCTACTTTCACACTTGCGGCAGGACGGATCCGACATGCTGTTCACCATGTCGGATCCGTCCTTCCGCTATTTCGCCGGACCGCCGCTCTGTCCCCATCGACTATAATGGGGACGGGGGCGGAGCTCCGGCGCAGCACGGCGGGGCACGGCGAAAGCCGCCGGACTAAAAAGTCCTGCATGTCCGACTTTTTAGTCCGGCGGCTTTCGCCGTGCACCGCCGTGCTGCGCCGGAGCTCCGCCCCCGTCCCCATTTCGCACGGCGAAATAGCGGAAGGACGGATCCGACATGGTGAACAGCATGTCGGATCCGTCCTGCTGCAAGTGTGAAAGTACCCTTAGCAGTATAAAGAGTATATACAGTAATATTTAATGGTAAAGGTACTGCATGGAAAGATCACTTTACTGTACCATACTGTTTGTTTAACTCCTTTGCAAGCTCCACCGTACAAGTCCTCACTTTAAAGATGGCACCCACTGGTGAATGCAATTGGTGTCATAGCAGAGGATTGGTGCAAACATCTGCAATTAACCTTAACCCCTTAAGGACCTAGGACGTACCGGTACGCCCTATTTCCCGAGTCCTTAAGGACCTAGGACGTACCGGTACGCCCTATTTCCCGAGTCCTTAAGGACCGAGGACGTACCGGTACGTCCTGACTTAAAATCGGAACTCCGGCGCCGCAGGGGTTAATCGGAACGGGATTTCGGCTGAAATCATTCAGCCGGCATCCCGTAACAATGCAGGGGGGGGTCATTTGACCCCCCCGTATCGGCGATCGCAGAAAACCGCAGGTCAATTCAGACCTGCGGTTTTCTGCGTTTCCGGTCCATTCGGGTGTCCTGTGACCCGATGAACCGGAAAAAGACTGCGATCGGTGGCGTAATTATACACCACCTATCGCAGTCCGAGGATTTGGAGAGGCGGTGCTGGCCCTGGTGCTGAATGCCGCTGTCCAGGGTGCTGATTGGTGCAGGGGAGAGAGGCGCGAGATTCAAACTTCCTGCGCTCCTCTCTCCCCTCCTCTTCCTGTCCAGCACCCTGACCGTGCAGCACCGTCCAGAACGAGCTCCTGTGTCCCCCTAATCGGCATCCATCACCCTCCTGCACCCATCGCCACCCAGGTAGGTTAGGGTCAGTGAGGGAGAGGCACCGTTAGGCAGGGAAAGAAGGGAAAAGTAAGTTAGAAAAAAAAAAAAAAAAGTACTTTTATTCCAAACTTCCAAACTTCCATCTAACCCTAACCCAGACCCCTCCTGCCACTTGCCCCCCCACCCACCCCCCACCAGCCACTTCCCCCCCCCCCCCACCTGCCTCCCCCCCCCCACCTACCCCCCACCAGCACCCCCCACCCCCCACCACTTTTTTTTTTCTGCGTGCGCTGACTGGCCGGCACTTTTTAGCGTCCGTCCACTGTTAGCGCATCGCCCGCCCCACCACCCGCTGATCAGCGTTGTACCGCTGATCAGCAAGTTTTAACTTTTTTTTTTTCTAACACTTGCCCATTTTTTTGCCTGGACTTTTTAGTACGCGAACACCCGTTGCCCCCACACACACGCACATATAATAAAGTTTGCCACACACGCACACCTACACGCACACACACCCATGGCCCACCGGATGTTCTCGGCCGAGGAGGCATACGCCCAGATTGCCTCCGACTCTGAGAGCCCCAGTGAGGATGAGGATGACCCCACATTCCTTTTGTCATCCGCATCCTCCTCATCATCATCTGATGACGATGAGCCACCAAGGCGGCGGAGACGCCGCCAGGCGGAGCCAGGGGCCCCACATGCTAGGGATCCTGTGGCCCACCCTAGTACGAGCCGCCCTGGGGTTCGTACTGGTTTCCCGGCCCACCAAATAAGTCCACCGGAGCCCCCTGCCGATGAACTTAGCTGGTGTCCCCCAGTGGACTTTGAGCCTGAGATTCCGGATTTTGCTGGCAATCCTGGAATCCAGATTCCCACAGTGGGGTTTACTGAAATAGACTATTTTAGTTTTTTTTTCAGTAACTCACTGGTGAATTTGATGGTGGAGCAGACGAATCTGTACGCCCAACAGTTCGTCGCTCAAAACCCAGGCTCAGTTTTGGCTAGACCCGGTGGCTGGACGCCGGTCAGTGCAGCCGAAATGAGGACATTTTGGGGCCTCGTGCTGCATATGGGTCTAGTCCAAAAACCCAGTGTCAGGCAATACTGGAGTGGGGACATACTCTACCAGACCCCACTGTACAGTATGGTCATGATACGTCACCGGTTTGAGGCCATCCGGAAATGTCTGCATTATTCCGATAATGCAGCATGTCCCCCCCGAAGTGATCCTGCCTATGACCGGCTGTATAAGATACGGCCGGTCATCGATCACTTTGGGGCCACATTTCAGCAGGCCTACGTACCTGGAAGGGAGGTCGCGGTTGATGAGTCTCTCGTTGCGTTCAAGGGGAGACTCAGTTTCCGCCAATACATTCCCACAAAGCGGGCGAGGTATGGCGTGAAGCTATACAAAATTTGTGAGAGTGCCTCAGGGTACACTTACAAATTTCGTGTGTACGAGGGGCGAGATTCCCGTATTGAACCCCCAGAATGTCCCCCCACTCTGGGTGTTAGCGGGAAACTCGTGTGGGACCTTATGTACCCACTGCTGGATAATGGTTACCACTTGTACGTGGATAACTTTTATACCAGCATTCCCTTGTTCAGGTCCCTTGCCGCCAGATCCACGTTCGCTTGTGGGACCGTGCGGAAAAATCAACGCGGCCTCCCTGCCTACCCCCTCCAGGTACCTATCCCCAGGGGTGAGACCCGTGCCCTTACCAGTGGAAACCTGTTGCTGGTCAGGTATAAGGACAAGAGGGATGTCCTTATGCTGTCCACAATCCACGGTAACGGCACCACCCCTGTCCCTGTGCGAGGTACCGCGGCAACGGTCCTCAAGCCCGATTGTATCGTCGACTACAATCGGTATATGGGAGGAGTTGATCTCTCTGATCAAGTCCTCACGCCATATAACGCCATGCGCAAAACCCGGGCATGGTACAAAAAAGTTGCGGTCTACTTGGTACAGGTTGCCATGTACAACTCTTTTGTACTATCCCGAAGCGCTGGCAGCACAGGGACATTCCTCCAGTTCTATGAGGCAGTCCTCAAAGACCTGATCTTTTCGGACCGGGAAAGAGCAGGCCGGAGTACCTCGGGAATTGGAGGCGCCCGGATCGTCCCTGGCCAACACTTTCCAGGTGTGGTCCCCCATACTGGAAAGAAGGGACGAACCCAAAAAAAGTGCAGAGTGTGTCACAAGAGGGGGATACGGAAGGACACCACTACTCAATGTGACACTTGCCCCGATCATCCGGGCCTCTGCATTATCAATTGCTTCAGGGAGTATCACACTTCCATGGAGTACTAAATTTTTATAATCCTCAACAGTCCACTAGAGAACATAAAACACTATGGCTCTCAGACTTTGGAGACACGGAAACAATTTTTCTTTCCCCAAAAAATATTAGTTTTAGAGCAGGCATCCTCAAACTGCGGCCCTCCAGATGTTGTAAAACTATAACTCCCAGCATGCCCAGACAACCTACAGCCATCAGCAGGGCATGGTGGGAATTGTAGTTTTACAATATCTGGAGGGCCGCAGTTTTAGGATGCCTGCTTAGTGTCTCCAAAGTCTGAGAGCCATACATATTGGGCATCGTCGCGTGCGTAAAAGTCGTCGCTATAAAAATAACTTTTGACCAAACGCCTCGGATGAACGGTGTTAAAAATATAAAATAAAAACTGTGCCAAAACACCAATTTTTGGGCAAAATTTCAATTTGAATCCATTTTGCCGGTAATAAAGCAAGGGTTAACAGCCAAACAAAACTAAATATTTATTGCCCCGATTCTGTAGTTTGCAGAAACACCCCATATGTGGTCGTAAATGGCTATATAGCCGCACGGCAGGGCATAGAACGAAGGGAACTCCATATGGTTTCTGGAAGGCAGATTTTGATGGACAGTTTTTTTTTTGACACCATGTCCCATTAGAAGCCCCCCCTGATGTAGCCTAGACTAGAAACTCCAAAAAAGTGACCCCATCTAAGAAACTACACCCCTCAAGGTATTCAAAAGTTACTTTACAAACTATGTTAACCCTTTAGGTGTTCCACAAAACCAAATAGTGAATGTAGAAACAATTTTAGAATTACATTTTTTTGTTACATTGCCTCAAAAAAGACTAATATAGAGCAACCAAAAATCAAATTTACCCCAAAAATAGTCCCAAAACAACAACCACCTTATCCCGTAGTTTCCTAGATGGGGTCACTTTTATGGAGTTTCTACTCTAGGGGTGCATCAGGGGGCTTGAAAGGGTACATGGTGTCAATAAACCAGTCCAGCAAAATCTGCCTTCCAAAAATGACGTTCCCCTTCTTCTATGTCCTGCCGTTTAGCCAAATAGTAGTTTACGACCACATATGGGGTGTTTTTGCAAACTACAGAATCAGGGCAACCCATTTTGAGTGTTGTTTGGCAGTTAACCCTTGTTTTACTCCTGGAAAAAATTGATTATATTGGAAAATTTTCCAAAAAATAGAAATTTCAAAATTGTTTCTCCATCTGCCATTAACTCTTGTGGAACACCTAAAGGGTTAACAAAGTTTGTAAACCCAGTTTTGAATACCTTGAGGGGTGTACTTTCTTAGATGGAGTCACTTTTTTGAAATTTCTATTCTAGGGGTGCAACAGGGGGCTTCAAATGGGACATGGTATAAACAAAACCAGTCCTACCAAATCTGCCTTCCAAAACCCATATGGTGTTCCCCTCCTTCTATGTGCTACCGTTCGGCCAAACAGTAGTTTACGACCACATATGGGGTGTTTTTGCAAACTACAGAATCAGGGCAACCCATTTTGAGTGTTGTTTGGCAGTTAACCCTTGTTTTACTCCTGGAAAAAATTGATTATATTGGAAAATTTTCCAAAAAATAGAAATTTCAAAATTGTTTCTCCATCTGCCATTAACTCTTGTGGAACACCTAAAGGGTTAACAAAGTTTGTAAACCCAGTTTTGAATACCTTGAGGGGTGTACTTTCTTAGATGGAGTCACTTTTTTGAAATTTCTATTCTAGGGGTGCAACAGGGGGCTTCAAATGGGACATGGTATAAACAAAACCAGTCCTGCCAAATCTGCCTTCCAAAACCCATATGGTGTTCCCCTCCTTCTATGTGCTACCGTTCGGCCAAACAGTAGTTTACGACCACATATGGGGTGTTTTTGCAAACTACAGAATCAGGGCAACCCATTTTGAGTGTTGTTTGGCAGTTAACCCTTGTTTTACTCCTGGAAAAAATTGATTATATTGGAAAATTTTCCAAAAAATATAAATTTCAAAATTGTTTCTCCATCTGCCATTAACTCTTGTGGAACACCTAAAGGGTTAACAAAGTTTGTAAACCCAGTTTTGAATACCTTGAGGGGTGTACTTTCTTAGATGGAGTCACTTTTTTGAAATTTCTATTCTAGGGGTGCAACAGGGGGCTTCAAATGGGACATGGTATAAACAAAACCAGTCCTGCCAAATCTGCCTTCCAAAACCCATATGGTGTTCACCTCCTTCTATGTGCTACCGTTCGGCCAAACAGTAGTTTACGACCACATATGGGGTGTTTTTGCAAACTACAGAATCAGGGCAACCCATTTTGAGTGTTGTTTGGCAGTTAACCCTTGTTTTACTCCTGGAAAAAATTGATTATATTGGAAAATTTTCCAAAAAATAGAAATTTCAAAATTGTTTCTCCATCTGCCATTAACTCTTGTGGAACACCTAAAGGGTTAACAAAGTTTGTAAACCCAGTTTTGAATACCTTGAGGGGTGTACTTTCTTAGATGGAGTCACTTTTTTGAAATTTCTATTCTAGGGGTGCAACAGGGGGCTTCAAATGGGACATGGTATAAACAAAACCAGTCCTGCCAAATCTGCCTTCCAAAACCCATATGGTGTTCCCCTCCTTCTATGTGCTACCGTTCGGCCAAACAGTAGTTTACGACCACATATGGGGTGTTTTTGCAAACTACAAAATCAGGGCAACCCATTTTGAGTGTTGTTTGGCAGTTAACCCTTGTTTTACTCCTGGAAAAAATTGATTATATTGGAAAATTTTCCAAAAAATAGAAATTTCAAAATTGTTTCTCCATCTGCCATTAACTCTTGTGGAACACCTAAAGGGTTAACAAAGTTTGTAAACCCAGTTTTGAATACCTTGAGGGGTGTACTTTCTTAGATGGAGTCACTTTTTTGAAATTTCTATTCTAGGGGTGCAACAGGGGGCTTCAAATGGGACATGGTATAAACAAAACCAGTCCTGCCAAATCTGCCTTCCAAAACCCATATGGTGTTCCCCTCCTTCTATGTGCTACCGTTCGGCCAAACAGTAGTTTACGACCACATATGGGGTGTTTTTGCAAACTACAGAATCAGGGCAACCCATTTTGAGTGTTGTTTGGCAGTTAACCCTTGTTTTACTCCTGGAAAAAATTGATTATATTGGAAAATTTTCCAAAAAATAGAAATTTCAAAATTGTTTCTCCATCTGCCATTAACTCTTGTGGAACACCTAAAGGGTTAACAAAGTTTGTAAACCCAGTTTTGAATACCTTGAGGGGTGTACTTTCTTAGATGGAGTCACTTTTTTGAAATTTCTATTCTAGGGGTGCAACAGGGGGCTTCAAATGGGACATGGTATAAACAAAACCAGTCCTGCCAAATCTGCCTTCCAAAACCCATATGGTGTTCCCCTCCTTCTATGTGCTACCGTTCGGCCAAACAGTAGTTTACGACCACATATGGGGTGTTTTTGCAAACTACAGAATCAGGGCAACCCATTTTGAGTGTTGTTTGGCAGTCAACCCTTGTTTTACTCCTGGAAAAAATTGATTATATTGGAAAATTTTCCAAAAAATATAAATTTCAAAATTGTTTCTCCATCTGCCATTAACTCTTGTGGAACACCTAAAGGGTTAACAAAGTTTGAAAAAACAGTTTTGAATACCTTGAGGGGTGTAGTTTCTAGAATGGGGTCATTTTTGGGAGGTTTCTATTATCTAAGCCTCACAATATGACTTCAAACCTGAACTGGTCCATAAAAAGTGGGATTTTGAAGATTTCTGAAAATTTCAAAATTTGCTTCTAAACTTCTAAGCCTTGTAACATCCCCAAAAAATAAAATATCATTCCCAAAACAATTCAAGCATGAAGTAGACATATGGGGAATGTAAAGTCATCACAATTTTTGGGGGTATTACTATGTATTACAGAGGTAGAGAAACTGAAAATTTGAAATTTGCTAATTTTTCAAAATTTACGGTAAAAATTGTATTTTTTTATGCAAAAAAATTAACTTTTTTGACCCAATTTTAGCAGTGTCATGAAGTACAATATGTGACGAAAAAACAATCTCAGAACGGCCTGGGTAAGTCAAAGCGTTTTAAAGTTATGAGCACTTAAAGTGACACTGGTCAGATTTGCAAAAAATGGCCTGGTCCTTAAGGTGAAAATGAGCCTGGTCCTTAAGGTGAAAATGAGCCCGGTCCTTAAGGGGTTATGGCCTATTGCAGACATTTAACCCCTCAGATGCAGAAATCAAATGTGACCACAGCATCTGAACAATGAAAAAAAAAATGGTAATGCTGCATCCAAAAACGCCTGTACTATTCAAATATAACAATATTTATCCCATATGGCGAATGGTGTAATGGAATAAAAAATCTAAATGGCCAATTTGCTATTTTTTTTGTCACTTTACCTCCCCAAAACAATTTAGTTTTTTATAAAAAGTGATCAAAAAGTTACACACACTTCAAAATGGTATTACTGAAAAGTAAAGAATCGAAAAAATTAGCCATCACACAGCTCCGTAGACATAAATATAAAAACATTATAGGGGTTAGAATATGGAAAATAAAAAAGAAAAAATACATATTTTTTTTCAGTATTAAAACACAAGAAAAACTAT
The DNA here is from genome assembly GCF_905171765.1 of Bufo bufo. NCBI lineage: Eukaryota > Metazoa > Chordata > Amphibia > Anura > Bufonidae > Bufo > Bufo bufo. The sequence continues at coordinate 490,199,478 of NC_053389.1, forward strand.
ACAAGTGTGTTATTGTCCTAATTGTACAGACCTGGAGAATGAAGTTAACAGGTCAATTTTAACGCATAGAGAATGCCGTAAAAACAAAACCTATAAAACTGTGGCGGTATTGCCTTTTTTTCCCCACTTCCACCCCAATTGGATTTTTTTTCCTGCTACATGATATACAATAAGCACAAGCTGTACTGCATAAAAGAAGCCATCATACGGCTGACTGAAAGTAAACATAAATAAGGTATGGCTGAGAGTGAAAAACGAAAACGCAAAAATGGAAAATCGCAGAGTCCTCTAGGAGTTAAGGATTCATGGGTTTCCTCTCAATTGTAATGTACCTATTATTATTATTCACAAAAAGTGGTGTCACATGTGGAATATTAGAATTTCTCAGTCCGAAACATTTATGTGTGCTCGTTATTAAACTGTGTAAAAGACAGTTCTTTGCTTTTTTTTTTATAGAATGTTATAAAGCCCTAGCATGGTCAAACAGTGACTGATATAAAACTGCAAATAGTGCATTTAAAGTTCAAGAACTTAAGGTGACAAACACATTCATGACTTCTCATTTTATCCTTATGTTACCCAGTATATGTTATGCAATTGTGACATCAACCCTCTAGCAATGTGATAACCTGCAGTTTTATCACCAGATCAGGTCTGTTATGCTGACATCTAGTGGTCAATATAAAAGCTGCATTACTTGTGTATCATTTATGTAAAAAGCTGCTGTAAAAGAATTTATGATGTCTCAACATAATGGTATATCTTCAGATGCTTTGAAATCCAGTACTATGCAGTGTTGCCAACCAGATTTTTTACAAACAAATTGGAAACGTATAATGAATTATAAAGATTATAAGTAATACCGCTCTGTAGCGCAACATACTGATAAGAACTCTACTGTGAGCTGTACAATGATGATAATTACCATCAAGATAATCTAGTCAAGTACTGCCAGCGTTAAAAAAAATCACAGACACAGGAAAAGGGTCACCTATTTTTTACAGGCTGTCCAAAAATTTCTGTACGGTTGGCAACCCTAGTACTATCTTCGATGTGTGTAAAGAATATGCCATTAGGTGCAACCATTTTGAATGCACTAAATCTGAGCAGGCTCTGTAGTAGCAGTATCGATTAGCAGCAGTAGCTAGTCGGGCTAGCTTTTCTAGCGTTCTCTTAGTAGGCATCATCTTATAGAGCAGGAGGAGCTGAGCAGAATGATATGTAATTTTGTGGCAAAAGATTCATAGCTAGTAGGGATGAGCGAATCGACTTCGGATGAAACGTCCGAAGTCGATTAGCATAAAACTTTGTTCTAATACTGTACAGAGCAGGAGCTCCGTACAGTATTAGAATGTAATTGCAGAAGGCCTCGATGGTAAGGTGTGTCTTTTTGCTGATGACACAAAGATTTGTAACAGGGTTGATGTTCCTGGAGGGATACACCAAATGGAAAAGGATTTAGGAAAACTAGAGGAATGGTCAAAAATCTGGCAACTAAAATTTAATGTTGATAAGTGCAAGATAATGCCCCTGGGACGTATGATACAGTCCTAACCTCAGTATCTGAGGAAAGGGATTTAGGGGTCATTATTTCAGAAGATTTAAAGGCAGACAATGTAATAGAGCAGCAGGAAATGCTAGCAGAATGCTTGGGTGTATAGGGAGAGGCATTACCAATAGAAAGAGGGAGGTGCTCATGCCGCTCTACAGAGCACTAGTGAGACCTCATTTGGAGTATTGTGCTCAGTACTGAAGACCATATCTCCAGAAGGATATTGATACTTTGGAGATAGTTCAGAGAAGAGCTACTAAACTGGTACATGGATTGCAGGATAAAACTTACCAGGAAAGAATAAAGGACCTTAATATGTATAGCTTGGAAGAAAGACGAGACAGAGGGGATATGATAGAAACTTTTAAATACATAAAGGGAATCAACAAGGTAAAAGAGGAGAGAATATTTAAAATAAGAAAAACTGCTGCAAGAGGACATAGTTTTAAATTAGAGGGGCAAAGGTTTAAAAGTAATATCAGGAAGTATTACTTTACTGAGAGAGTAGTGGATGCATGGAATAGCCTTCCTGCAGAAGTGGTAGCTGCAAATACAGTGGAGGAGTTTAAGCATGCATGGGATAGGCATAAGGCCATCCTTCATATAAGATAGGGCCAAGGGCTATTCATAGTATTCAGTATATTGGGCAGACTAGATGGGCCAAATGGTTCTTATCTGCCGACACATTCTATGTTTCTATGTATTGGCTCCGATGAGCCGAAGTTATTACTTTGCGAAGTCTCGCGAGACTTCGGGTAATAACTTCATAAAATAATTTGTACAGTAAAAAAACATTATAAGATCTTTTACAGGTGGGTCTGGGCATGGATATCAATTGTAATCAGCTAGGAGCCCATCCCCTTTATGTAAACATCAGATCCCATTGGATAATAACCAGTCACATGGCCAGTCTGACCTCCAACCTTTTTGCTCTATATATACTTACCATCACTACCACTCCAGCCACTACCCCTTGAGGAAGCAGACCGCGAAATGCACGTCGGGGAGTGGACTGGTGGTGCTATCGTTCTTTGTGGGCTTTACATTGCTCAGTATGTAATTGTGTTTCTAATTATAATATTGATTATTGTGTTTAGGTTTCATATGTCAGTGCAATAAAAAGGAACTTATGACTATATTACTATGTGGTCTGTTATCAGACCTAGTCTGGGCATATAGCTTTATTCATATAGACCATTATATATGTAATGTACTTTATGCTGACTAACCGTTGCACTTACACTTTATTTTATGCCCATAAGGCTACTTTCACACTAGCGTCAGGGCTCCGCTTGTGAGCTCCGTTTGAAGAGTCTCACAAGCGGCCCCGAACGCATCCGTCCAGCCCTAATGCATTCTGAGTGGATGCGGATCCGCTCAGAATGCATCAGTCTGGCAGCGTTCAGCCTCCGCTCCGCTCAGCAAGCGGACACCTGAACGCAGCTTGCAGCGTTCGGGTGTCCGCCTGGCCGTGCGGAGGCAAACGGATCCGTCCAGACTTACAATGTAAGTCAATGGGGACGGATCCGTTTGAATTTGACACTATATGGCTCAATTTTCAAACGGATCCGTCCCCCATTGACTTTCAATGTAAAGTCTGAACGGATCCGCTCAGAAGCTACTTTCACACTTATAATTTTTTCTACAATATAATTCAGACGGATCCGTTCTGAACGGATCCAAAGTCTGCATTATATGAACGGATCCGCTCTGAACACAAATGTGAAAGTAGCCTAAACTATGCACTACCAGCCCTATTTTTAATTATGTTTTCATGTATGTGTTATATCAATCATGTGAACAATAAACTTGTTAATAATAAACAATTTGATTATTGATTATAACTTGTGGTTACTTTATTGCTTGATATATAGTGGATCTATATATTCCTGTTGGTTTTATGTTTATAACATATATGGGTTGAGTACTGTTCCATGGGAAATATTTTTTGGGTATTTAGTGTTCGGATCCCGTCTTACAGAGATCACCATGATGTTTGGCAGACAGGCCCAAATAATTTTGTACAAAATGTATTTGCCAAGAATCTCATATTTTCAAAATAAGCGTAGCATTAGCACCAGAATATTTTCTATAACTATGGCATTATTGTACTTTATTTGTGTTTGCAGAGTTCTGCTGTATTGTACTTTTTTCTTTGTGTTTCTAGCCATGGCAGCGTGCACCTGCGCGTTGGGATGTGTCGTCTGACCCCCTTTTTTTATAGCAGTATGACAGCTCTATTGTTCCCTTGATAGGCTTAGATAAAAATGCCCGCAGAGAACCTTTGTAGTCATTAGTGTATTGTATGATGCTCTAATTAAAGGGGTTGTCAAATTTTCCCATATTGATGACCTGTCTTTAGGATAGGTCATCAATATCAGATTGCTCCGATCAGCTGTTTGAAGAGACGGCAGCACTGTGCGCCTTCATGCTGTTGACGCTGCAGTGGCGGTGCATTGTAACTACAACTGCTCGATACCATTCACTACGTTTTCATTTCTATTTGTACAGGTTCAATTTCTTGTGCTAAATAAACATATGCCAAAACATATGAGATATGGGTGATGGGTGCTGCATGTCTACGGCAGACTGCTAAACTGTATAGCATCCATTATATTTCCTTTACTAGTATATTAGCAGCTGCATACTTTTTGCCACTATGAAAATATGACCTGTACTTATGATATGCCACTCTTGAAAAAGGCGGCATATTTTAGTGATCTATTTGAGCCACATAGGTTTCCAAGATGAAAAGACACCACTAAAGTTGCCTTGTATTTCTGTTTTATGTGTAAATGAAAATCACTTTATTGCACAGTAAAAACAATCACCTCTAAAAAGGAAAAGACTATACAGTATGTATGGGCAGCAGTATAGACATGTCATGGCAGAGATGGAGACTGATTGTAGTCAACCTTGTTGTGCTAATGTATGGCACGCTTGGATACAAAGAAGTCGGCTTCAGGGCCTGTATCACAGACAGAATGAAACCAACATAGCAAGCAGTAAACATCTTAATGACAGAGTCTATTATCTGCGACAATAGATAAATAGGCATCCAACAAGCAGAGGACAATAGGGGTTAGTGCGGGAAACACAGCCCTTTATGAGGCACTCATAGTAATCTGAGCCTTCACGATATCTGAAGAGATCTAATAACTTTATTAGCTTTATTTGGATGTGTTCATTATACAATGGCAAGGTTACAATATCTGGGTCCTATTATAGGAATATGTTCACATATGCTGCATCCTACTCGATGACAAATGCATTCACATATGGTTGGTACATATTTAGCATGTGGTCTGTGAACGCTTTTACCAATAAACCTCTTTCCCTCCCTACCCTCCTTCCACCCTTTTTCTCCCCTCCACTCCTTCTTTTATTCCCTCTCCTCTCGTATGTCGCCACCAATTCAATAGCAATGTAAATAGTTTATCATTTACATCATATAATTTACCCAATGAGGCTCACTATCTAATGCCCCCAATACCAGCCACTCACACACCAATTAAACTACCAGTATGTTTTATGAATTGTGGGGGGGGAAACTCAGGGAAAATAGGCAAACTCCATAAGGATGCCGTTAATATATTTTCTGGTTCAACAGTTGTGTATGGAAATGTTCTTTTGTATGTTGTATGGAAATATTTTTTATATCACATGAGAGATTGAAGAGGGGAGAGCACAACCCTCATCCCATAAGAGAAGATTTATCAACAAAAGGTTAAATGAAACATTGCATTGGACACATGGGAATACATTTTACATATTTCATGACTTTGGACTGCTGCTGGATTTTTGTTCATTTTTATATGTGGTGGTCTGAGCCCTACCCCTTGAATCTACCTGATATTTTTTTTCTTCTGTTCTGCTTTTATTTTGATTACATACCTATAAGTATTTTGTGTGTAATTCCATTCAAAATAATAGTATCCTTGCTCACTGTCATATTTACCATGTCTAATACCACAGTATTTTCATGTGGCTTCCACATCATATTGGATATGTTATCACGGTACCTAAAACTTAACTTTTATCCCTTTCTACCCTGGGCCAGTTTTCACCCTCCTGCCCAGGCCATTTTTTGCAAATCCGACATGTGTTACTTTATGTGGTAATAACTTTGGAACACTTTTACTTATCCAAGCCATTCAGAGATGTTTTCTCATGACACATTGTACTTCACGACAGTGCTAAATTTGAGTCAATATATTTTTCCTTTATTTATAACAAAAATCCAAATTTTGCCAAAAATTGGGAAGAATTCACAATTTTCGAAATTTGAATTTCTCTACTTTTAAGACACATAGTAATGCCTCATAAAATAGTTATCAGTCATCATTCCCCATATGTCTGCTTTATGTTGGCATCATTTTGTAAATGTAATTTTATTTTTTTAGGACATTAGTAGGCTTAGAAGTTTATAAGCCATTTTTCAAATTTTCTATAAAATTCCAAAACCTTTTTTTAAGCACCAATTCAGTTATAAAGTTATTTCGAGGGGCTTACATAATGGAAACCACCCATAAATTACCCCATTTTAGAAACTACACCGCTCAAATTATTCAGAACTGATTTTACAAACTTTGTTAACCCTTTAGTATTCACAGTATTCACTTGAGAGGGCATATAATGTGATATTTTTATAGAGCAGATTATTATGGACACGGCGATACCCAATATATATATTTTTAGTTTTGTTAAGTTTTACACAGTAAATACATTTTTGAACAGAATAAAATCTTGTTTTTGTGTTGCTATATTTTGACCGCCCCATTTTTTTTTTTCTGGCGATTGTCTTAGCTAGGGTCTCATTTTTGTGGGATGAGATGGTGGTTAGATTGGTACAATTTTGGTGTACATAAGACTTTTTGATCGCTTAGTATTAAATTTTTTGTGAGAGAAGGCGACAAAAAAATGGGTGTTTTGGCACTTTTTTTTTTTTACTGCATTCACCTGCGGTCGATATGGATGCGGTAATACCTAATATGTATACTTTTCTTTATTTTCCTATTTTTTACAAAAAATTCTATTGCTTATTTATGGGAAAAGAACGCTTTTTTTTTACTTGAAACTTTTACATTTTTTATTATGCAAAACTTTATTTTAACTTTTTTTGTAACTTTTTTTCCCCACAACTTTTGGGGGTCTGATCCGCTGTACAATGCATTACAATACTTCTGTATTGTAATGCATAGGCTGTAAGTGTATTACACACTGTAATACCCTTACAGCTTCCTGCCTGTGAGATCCAGGGGGCTGGATCTCACAGGCTTACATGTATCCAAGAAGAATGATTTATTCACAGACAACCCCTTTAAGCTAAGCCAGCTTTTCAGTCACACTGAGCAAAACACCTTTGGTGGATGAGGCAACATTATTCTTTTGGCTTACTTGCTTAAAGAGGTTTTGTAACTTCAGCAAATAGCATTTATTATGTAAAGAAAGTTAATGCAAGGCACTTACTAATATCCTGTGATTGTCCATATTGCCTTCTTTGCTGGCTGGATAAATTTTTCTATCACATTGTACGTGGCTCGTTTTAGTGTGGCCATGCTTGCATACTATAAAAAAAAACACCAGCCCATGGTCACAGTCACCAGAGAGGCCGACATTTTTTTCTATAGTGTGCAAGCACGACCACCACTGATGGATTGCGGGGTTGTGGTAACCATGGAAACAAGCAGTGTATAATTTGATGGAAAAATGAATCCAGCCAAGCAAAGGAGGCAATATGGACAATAACAATACATTAGTAATTGGCCTGTATTACCTTTCTCTACATGATGAATACCACTTGCTGAAGTGGCAAAACCCCTTTAAGGCTAGTTTCACACTGCTAACTATAATGGGGTCCAGCAAATATGCCGGGATTTGGCAGTACAAATACTACTGCATGTAATGCTGGATCCAGAATTATTTCTCTGCCGAGCCTCCTGCTGTCAGTGTAAAAGAAGCCTAATAAATATGTCTAAAATGAGATGTCTTAGTTTTCTCAGACAGATTTCTGCAAGTCTTTATGGCTCAGAAAATATGGGTGATTTATCTTTTTGTGTCTTTTTTATGTCTGTTTTTTCATGTTGAAATACATACTATGTGACTGACTTCAATACAGTTGTGTTTTTTTGTAAGAAAGTAGGCCTATAGTGGTGAAAGAAATGATAAATTGGCCCAGAGGTGCAAAACAGCCATTGTAATGGAAACATTTGCTATGGCTAACAGTTTTAATCAAAATGACTTTGAAGATAAAAAGAACAAAACATATCAATCTGGAATAAGGGCACCACGTATTAAGTTTCTTGTTGTTGCAGAAAATCAATAATTCAGGATGACTTTTTTCTTTGAAGCATCTTGTGTGTATTGTAACCTTCTGCTCCATTTTAGTCTTATTAAATACGACACAAGCACAAAAGACCTCTCCCCACCACACTGCACATATAAAGCTGCCTATGGATTCAAAGATTAAACCCCAGTGTGATGAACATTCAAACATTTTTATGACAGCCATCAGATTTAAAAAAAAAAATAGGGACAATGTAAAACTTAACCTTTAACTGTAGGCTGTCTGTAGGCTTGTAGAATTGCCTAAAAATAAGGCAGTCGCTGTCCTCACTAACCGTGCACAGAAGGTGCCAAGTCAGAAGGCACCACCCTGAAAAGCATATTCTGAAAAGCATAGCCACATGTAAAGCCTTATTCACACGTCAGTGATTCACGGACGTGTGCTGTACGTGTTCCGCACGGACAGGCCACGGCTCTATTCATTTGAATGTGTGTGTTCAGACATCAGTGTTTCATCACGGTCCGTGGTTCTGCTTTTTTTATGCATGTCCTATCTTGATCCGTGTTCCCGGATCCCTCATGCCCATTATAGTCAATGATTCCGTGAAAACCACGGATCCATCACGGGTATCATCTGTGTCGGGTTCGTTTTTCACGGATGGTTGGTAGGGATACCCTGGGGAATGGGATTTCCCCATTGCCTCAGCACATGTGGAAATAGTTCCTGCTGATTTTCCCAGCAAGTCCAGCCTGCTCAGTCCAGTTTAGGAGCTCCATTTTTGAGGCTATTTTATTATTATTAATAGAGGAAATAGTATTTTAATTGGCCATGCATCCTTTAAATCAGGAGCAATTAATAACTTTAGCCCAGAATTGTGGGACAACTGCACTGAGGGCTACCACAACAGGCAGCCTTCATAGATGCGTCATGGGAAGCTGTGACAGTCGAGCTTCTGGCGTCTGACTGGGGATCAAGTTCACTACTGTTACTTTTTAAATTGTAATCCTGTGTATTTTATTTGTCGCATAGTGGATGCTGTAGAACGTACGTGTATGGACACCTTCCAGCATGAAACACAGGCCCCAAGGAGTGGTTCTGGTGGGCGTAAGAAGAAACCCTACATTTATTTGCAGCAACTACGTTTCTTTCGTGATGTCATGGAGATGAACCCATAGTTTTTTTTTTATTATGGAAGTATTTCCTGGTTCATGTTTAATGCTAATGTAATTTGTCATTATCAAAATCACATGTGTCAAATTCTGGCCTTCCAGCTGTTATCAAACTACAAGTCCCAGCATGGTGTGATGTTACAATTATGTATAGTCATGTTGTTTTTTTTAGTTTGTCAACAATTTTACCTTGCCACCAGTTTCTAGAGGCATTGTAAGTAGGTAAATATCTGCTAAGAATTATGGTCAAACCTTGAGTTCTTAATGTGATGTGTATAATCAGACTTTTATTTCAGAAGGATAGACTGGGGCCCAATGGCAGTTGAATAGAATTACTCCACTCACAAAAATGGCCCCTACACAGAATAAATGGGTATATTTTGTGACGCACAGGGAATAAGGGGAGATGTTAAGATAATGTGGGGAGGCAGGGAGAATATGGAGGATGCAGGCAGAGAGACAGTACAATATATCTAGCCCATAACCTAAAAATTCCCAAGCTCTAATGATGAATCCCACCCTTTTTTAGGGCTATTTCTGAGGAATTTATCATTTGCAATGTTTTTTGTGTCAGTTTTAAGTCTGCTGTTAATTTGTGGTGGCCCACTTAATTTATGAAATGGCGCACAGTAAAAATGAATTTGGCATAAGTGCAATGTGTTTTAGGCCTATATCTTTTGAAGTATGCCTGGGGCTTGCCTGGCATGGAGTTACAACATTTTTGTGACTTTTTTGAATGTCACAGAAGATAAATGAGACTTAAATCTAATCTGGAAACTAGTCCTTAATCCCATCCCACTTTTGGTACAGGGTAGTGCAAGAGGCCAAAAGTCGCAGAATTCTGAGCAAAAAGTCACATACACCAGCATTTGCGACATTTTAATGCCAGAAAATTAGCGTACCAGATTTCATAAATGTCCCCCTTTGGCCTCATGCACACAACCGTTTTTCGGGTCCGCATCCGAGCCGCATTTTTTGCGGCTTGGGTATGGACCCATTCACTTCAATGGGGCCGTAAAAGATGCGGACAGCACTCCGTGTGCTGTCCGCATCCATTGCTCCGTTCCGAGGCCCCGCAAAAAAATATAGCATGTCCTATTTTTGTCCGTTTTGCGGACAAGAATAGGCATTTCTACAATGGGCCGAGGCTTCCGTTTTTTGCAGATCCACGGTTTGCGGGTTGCCCCCAAATTTTTTTTTTGCTGTATAGATGACAGGTGTGTGCTGCTCACTAAATAATATAACCATGGAGAGAGTCACTTATTGTTCCCTTTCGCTGGAGTCGCCACTAGAGGTGTTTAACCATCTTGTGTGTATGATTTTTCTCCACGCCGTAGATATCCCTTGGATCTAGTCACTTCTTCCCAGTAGATTGTAACACCTCAGCTCTACTGGCCATTTATTGTCATTTAAAAAACCCACATTGCAATTCATCCTGATCATGTGACACCAAACAGCCAATAAGCAGCAGCAGGTTACATGGATGAGCAGTGAGATGCTATAGGTATCGTGTTGTAGTTGTGTAGCCTGCACATTTTTGGAGTCGGGCAAGAAATTCTACAGTCGGCCAGGAAAGGAGTACAGAATCCTAGATTTTATCAGTTGTAGATCTAGAGGGGTTATCTATAAGATCACTTGTGTGATTTCAAAGGAATATGTTGGTAAGACAATTCGTGAACTACAGAGAAAGATGGGGGACATTCGTAATCGGAGGGACACACTGGCGGCAAAACACATATAGATCGAACACAACGGGGACTCCGGCTGCTTAACATTCATAGGGATCAAAGTGATTCAACCCTCTCAGCACCGGGGTAATATGGATTGGAATTTTTCCCACTACATTGTATGCAATATTAAATGGTGGCGTTAGAAAATACAACTTGTCCAGCATAACACAAACCCTTATATGGCTATGTAAACGGAAAAATAAAAAAGTTATGGCTCTAGGAAGGGGTTAAAATGAGAAGATACAGTATGAATATTGTGTTATTTTATTTGTTACATTGAGGAATTCTGTATTCTGAGTTAAGTCCACTTGGAAATTCACCATAATATGGGTAAGTGCATGTTCATATAATATGCACTGCGTATATTGTCTGTGAAGCTCAGATTTCTGCCATGGATTGGCCAACAGAGCCACATGCAAATTAGCCCCATAGTAATTCATTGAAACTAATCTGTGCCTTCAGCATAAAATCAGCAGCAACAATGAACACACCATGGTTTTAGAATCCATCCTGCACTGATTTTTTTTAAATATGGCAAAAAATTTGCACTATTTGCAAAATTGTCATATTCTGTCACTCACAGAATTCTCAATGTCTGAATGTGGCCGTAGACCCATGTATATGCTTGTATTACAGCTCAGTTTAGTGTCCCAGTAGTAATGAGCCATATGCCTCTGATTTCATACATGTTCAATATGTATGTCTGTATATATGACGGTATCTACTTAGATGACCTAGAAGCACTAGAGGGAATCCATTTTTAGAGATATTTTTATGATTTATATTTATTATAATTATAATTTTTTATGTCACTATGTTTAAAAAAAATAAAAATTATTTTCACAGTCACCACGAGGCCTAATAATATTCTAACAATTCCTCTTCTATAGGGATCACTTTTCAGCAGTCATTGCATTATCACAAGCAGGTTTACAATGAAGGGTACTGTACTACTGTATAGATAACATAGGAGCTTATCTACTCCCCTCCTTTTTCAATTACCTCTTCACAGGTCACAGAGCTTGCCATAGGAAAAAAAATACGTGGGTACAGCCTGTACACTACATTGTTATACATGTGCATAAGCCCTTACTTGAATAGTGCCGTTTAAAAGTGGGGTTGTTTCAAAAGAAAAGCAGAAAGCCACTCAAAAGTGATTTTCAGACACATCTGTATGTCAAAAGATCAAATCTATGATTGGATCTCCACCCATTTCTAAAACCTTATAGCAAACGAAACCCATTTAGCCACAACAGCAAGATTCAATTTTTCCACAATTCAAGTGCAGGTGTTTATTCTCCCAATAGACTAATTTTCCATTGTGACATAGCTAGAAATGACATAATGCTGTCTTTTCAGATTGCAGGTAAAGAACACAAACATTAGCCCCTCACTGCTTTTTAGTTTAGAGGTTTTTTTTTTACATGGGGTGATATTTATGGGGGATGGTTAATGAAGACTTTACTGTAATACTGTGTGTGTGTATCCAACCCGGATTCCAAAAAAGTTGGGACACTATACAAATCGTGAATAAAAACTGAATGCAATGATGTGGAGGTGCCAACTTCTAATATTTTATTCAGAATAGAACATAAATCACGGAACAAAAGTTTAAACTGAGAAAATGGGAAAAATATGTTGAATCCGAATTTCATGGTGTCAACAAATCCCCAAAAAGTTGGGACAAGGCCATTTTCACCACTGTGTGGCATCTCCCCTTCTTCTTACAACACTCAACAGACGTCTGGGGACCGAGGAGACCAGTTTCTCAAGTTTAGAAATAGGAATGCTCTCCCATTCTTGTCTAATACAGGCCTCTAACTGTTCAATCGTCTTGGGCCTTCTTTGTTGCACCTTCCTCTTTATGATGCGCCAAATGTTCTCTATAGGTGAAAGATCTGGACTGCAGACTCGCCATTTCAGTACCCGGATCCTTCTCCTACGCAGCCATGATGTTGTGATTGATGCAGAATGTGGTCTGGCATTATCTTGTTGAAAAATGCAGGGTCTTCCCTGAAAGAAATGACGTCTGGATGGGAGCATATGTTGTTCTAGAACCTGAATATATTTTTCTGCATTGATGGTGCCTTTCCAGACATGCAAGCTGCCCATGCCACACGCACTCATGCAACCCCATACCATCAGAGATGCAGGCTTCTGAACTGAGCATTGATAACAACTTGGGTTGTCCTTGTCCTCTTTGGTCCGGATGACATGGCGTCCCAGATTTCCAAAAAGAACTTCGAATCGTGACTCGTCTGACCACAGAACAGTCTTCCATTTTGCCACACTCCATTTTAAATGATCCCTGGCCCAGTGAAAACGCCTGAGCTTGTGGATCTTGCTTAGAAATGGCTTCTTCTTTGCACTGTAGAGTTTCAGCTGGCAACGGCGGATGGCACGGTGGATTGTGTTCACTGACAATGGTTTCTGGAAGTATTCCTGAGCCCATTCTGTGATTTCCTTTCCAGTAGCATTCCTGTTTGTGGTGCAGTGTCGTTTAAGGGCCCGGAGATCACGGGCATCCAGTATGGTTTTACGGCCTTGACCCTTACGCACAGAGATTGTTCCAGATTCTCTGAATCTTCGGATGATGTTATGCACAGTTGATGATGATAGATGCAAAGTCTTTGCAATTTTTCGCTGGGTAACACCTTTCTGATATTGCTCCACTATCTTTCTGCGCAACATTGTGGGAATTGGTGATCCTCTACCCATCTTGGCTTCTGAGAGACACTGCCACTCTGAGAAGATCTTTTTATACCCAATCATGTTGCCAATTGACCTAATTAGTGTTAATTGGTCTTCCAGCTCTTCGTTATGCTCAAATTTACTTTTTCCAGCCTCTTATTGCTACTTGTCCCAACTTTTTGGGGATTTGTTGACACCGTGAAAATTTGAATCAACGTATTTTTCCTTTAAAATGATACATTTACTCGGATTAGACGTTTGATCTGTCATCTACGTTCTATTACAAATAAAATATTGACATTTGCCATCTCCACATCATTGCATTCAGTTTTTATTCACAATTTGTTTAGTGTCCCAACTTTTTTGGAATCCGGTTTGTATATATATATATATATATATATATATATATATATATATACACTTTTCAAATAACGCGGCAGCACTTCCAGGTTTTGGTGACATGGTGAAGACCCCAAAACTTTATTCCCAGCAACGTTTCGGCCTGCTCAATGAGGCCTTTGTCAAGCTGGTCATTGAGCAGGCCGAAACGTTGCTGGGAATAAAGTTTTGGGGTCTACATACAATGTATTCGGAAAGTCTTCAGACCCTTTCATGTTTTTCATGTTTTCATGTTTAGTTATGTTGCGGCTTTCTGTTTAAAAAAAACTAAAAGTGTTCCCCCATCAATCTAGACTCAATGGGCCATAATGAAAAAGTGAATTTTAGGCCTCTTTCACACTACTGTTTTTTTTTCTGTTTTGCGAGCCGTTTTTTTGCGTTCCGTATACTGTCCGTATACGGAACCATTCATTTCAATGGTTCCGCAAAAAAAACAAAAAACGGAATGTACTCCGTATGCCTTCCGTTTCGTATTTCCGTTTTTCCGTTCCGTTATAAGATAGAACATGTCCTATTATTGCCTGCAAATCACGTTTCGTGGCTCCATTCAAGTCAATGGGTCCGCAAAAAAACTGAACACATACGGAAATGCATCCGTATGTCTTCCGTATCCATTCCGTTTTTGCGGAACCATCTATTGAAAATGTTATGCCCAGCCCAATTTTTTCTATGTAATTACTGTATACTGTATATGCCTTACGGAAAAACGGAACGGAAACACAACGGAAACAAAAAAATGGAACAACGGATCCGTGAAAAACGGACCGCAAAACACTGAAATAGCCATACGGTAGTGTGAAAGAGGCCTTAGACATTTTTTAAAATTTTATTAAAAAGGAAAAACTCTAATTTTGCATGAACATAAGTATTCAGACCCTTTGCTATGACATGTTTTTTTTTTTTTTAGCTCTGGGGTCCTCTGATTTATCTTGATTATCTTTGAGATTTTCTATGTCTTGACTGGAGTCCACCTGTGGTAAATTCAGTTGAACATGATTTGAAATGACACAGCCCTGTCTATATAAGGTCTCATAGCTGACAATGCATATCAGTGCAAAAACCAAGCCATGGGGAGAACTCATAAACAAGGAGGCACAGGTCTGGAGATGGGTGCAAAATATTTTTGCTCCACTAAACGTTCTCAAGAACACAGTGGCCTTCATAATTCTTAAATGGAAGAGATTTGGAAGAACCAGGACTCTTCCTAGACATGGCCTCCCCACTAAGTAATCAGGGAGAAGGTAAGAGAGGTGACCAAGAACCCATTGGTCCATCTGGATGAGCTCCAAAGATCCTGTGTACAGATGGGAGAAACTTCCAGAAGGTCAGCCATCAATGCAGCATTCCAATCTGGTGTGTGGTGAGTGGCCAGAAAGAAGCCTCTCCTTGATAAAAAGACACATGAAAACCTGCCTGGAGTTTGCCAAAAAGCACCTAAAGGACTCTCAGACTTTGAGAAACAAGTTTTTCTGGCCTGATGAAACCAAAATTGAACTTTTTGGCCTCAATTCTAAGAGTCATGTCTGGAAGAAACCAGGCACCACTCATCATCTGCCCAATACCATCCTTACCATGAAGCATGGCAGTGGCAACATCATGATGTGGGGGTGTGGTGGTTGATGTTTTCAACATCTGGGACAGGGAGACCGGTCAGGGTTAACGGAAAGCTGAATGCAGCAAAGTACGGTACGATATTCTGGCCCAGAGGTTCACCTTTCAATAAGTAAATTACCCTAGGCATACAGCCAAGATAACATAATATGTCTTAGGGACAACTCTGTGAATGTTCTTAAGTGGCCCAGCTAGAGCTCTGGCTTGAACCCAATCAAAACTCTCTGGATAGAACTTAAAATGGCTGTCCAGCGACAGTCACCATCCAACCTAACTGTGTATTCACTGTCAAAGGTACTTCAATTCAGTACTGAGTAAAGGGTCTGAATACTTATGTCAATGCAAGATTTTAGTTTTTCCTTTTCAATAAATTAGCTTTCAAACATTCTGTTTCTACTTTGTCATTATGGGGTACTGAGTGCACAATGATGGGGGGGGGGGGGGAAAAAATATATAAATATATAAAATATTTTTAGCACAAGGCTGCAACATAACAAAATGTGAAAAAAGTGAAAGGGTCTGAAGATCTTCTGAATGCAATATCTATCTATCTATCTATCTATCTATCTATCTATCTATCTATCTATCTATCTATCTATCTATCCGTGCTTGCTGAGCAATTAACAATATAAAGTGTAGGCTGACTATAAATAAAAGTATATGTGCATATAAGTACTGCTCTCCCAAATTTTAATGCCCATACAGCTTAGGATGGGCTCACATCACGTTTCTCCCATCCGTTTAACATATACAAAAAACGTATACGTTAACTAGGTGCCTCAGACTGATGCCATACAGTGGCATCCGTTTACCATAAAAAAAGTATACTTTATTTTTTACCAGACTGTGCAGGATACAAGAATGCGGCGTGCTGTGTTTGTGTATCCTTTTTGTTTCTAACATATAAGTCAAATAGAGGCATAAAACGGGAAGTGTCCCCACCCATAGAGACAGGTATTAAGAGTGGGTTCACATCATGTTTTATGCCTCCATTTGACAAATACGTTACAAAAAAAAGTATACAAAAACGAAGCATAAAAATGTCTTGTATTCTGCAGAGTCCAGTACAATGATAAAAAAAAGTATGCTTTATTTTTTATAATGGAACTCTATGGTGAATGGATGCCAGTGGCGTAACTATAGGGGTCGCAGCGGGTCGCAGTTGCGACTGGGCCCCTAAACCAGGGGGGCCCGAGGTGCACGCCGGATGACGGGAGTGGAGCAGTCTCCTCAGAGAAGGTGTGTAAATGTGCACACACCGCTGGCTTCATAACTCACAGAGGGGCACCTGGCAGTGCGGCAAAGTGGCAATACACAGGGGACTGGCAAGGCAGCAAATCCTTCATACGGGCCCGGCCTGGAAGACAAAATCATGACATATATAGGGGCAAAGTGAAAAAAATGAAATATATACAGAGCGGGCAAAAAATGAAAAATATACACAGGGGACAAATGTAATATATACAGAGGGGGCAAAATGGATTTATATAAATGCAGGGGCATAGCGATCGTAGTCGCAGAGGGTGCAACTGCGATCGTTACGGTTACGCCCCTGCCCTTGCCCCCTGTATATATATCCATTTGGCCCCCTCTGTATATATTATATTTGTCCCCTTTGTATATATTAAATTTTTTGCCCGCACTATATATTTCAGGTCGGGCTCCTATGAAGGATTTGCTGCCATGCCAGTCCCATGTGTATGACTGGGGGTGTCGGGCCTGGTGGGGGGGGCCCAATTCAAAGTTTGTCCCAGGGCCCATAGAACTCTAGTTACGCCTCTGATGGATGCCATTGTATGGCATCAGTCTAAGGCATCCGTTTAACATATACGTTTTTTGTATACGTTAAACGGATGGGAAAAACTTGATGTGAATCCATTCTAAATAGAGTAGGTTCCTGTCTGGATTGAGGTCACCTTGCCAGGATAGATGGGCTCAGATATTTGAACGTCATATTTATCTATCATATCAAATGCAGTATTAGTTTCTAATAGATTTTGCATTTTGAGCTTTGAGAGTATTATGTTTTGTCTGACTATATTTAAAGGCATATATTTTTCAAAAGGTCTGACTGGAGACATGTGAAGGTGTACTGCTGTCCTATTCATAGCTCTCTCCTAAGAATGAGAGGAAAATAAAAGCTGTATATGCATTGCTCTAGTATAGAAGAGTAGATTCACATTTGGTTTACCAAACGATCCTGTCCATACAGATTGTTTTCTCCTGTGTGTTCACATATTAATTTGATCATTGCCCTAGTACTGAAGAAGCCACGTAGACAGTTCATTATATTTATGTAACATGGTTAGATCGAAAAGAGATAAAAGCCTTTTACTACATATGTAATTGCACCAGTATTTCCTTTAGCAGCAATATCTGTAAAGTCATAGATTTCATCTTGCTGCTTGTCAGTTCCAAAATTCTCTGCAGATGGTGCCATATATTACAGGGTGCATTAAAAGCCAAAACAGACCTAACATTACAAACTACCATTCCTCTGTACTCCGAAAAGTACTTTGAACTTTACTTTTAAAATGTCTTATGTGTCTTTTCTAGATCCACTTTGAGTTTATCTATGAAAGTGCACATAAGACCAAGGAATTCTTACTTCTATTAGAGGATAAGTGACAGTGTGATAACATCATTTTGCTGTTTTCAATGGCATTTATTCTTTGGTCAAAAATGCTGATGAGGCTTTCCCAAAATCCATCCCCAAGATATCCATATGAAGTTTATTTTTTTGCAGTGCGAGTTATACTTATTAACCAAGCCATTTAATGGTTGACTGTATATAATGTATTGAGAAGCTGTAGAAAATATTTTTGGGGTGGAAATGGAAAAAACACAATTCTGCCTCTTTTTTTGGCTTAGATTTTTCAGCGTTCATGGTGCGATAAAAATGACATGTTAACTTTATTCAGCAATTCAGTATAATTACCACAATACCATATAGTTTTTGTTATGTCTTCCTGCTTGTCACCATATTCCGACAACATAACTTTTTTATTTTTCTACAAATGGAGCAGAGTAAGGGCTTGTTTTTTTTTGTGGGGACAAGCTGTAGTTTCTATTAATGATATTTTTGTGCGCATGTGAATTTTTAAAATAATTTTTTATTAAATCTTTCTGGAGGTGAGGTTACCAGCAACTCAAATAATTTGTACCCAGCATATTGGGTGGGTAGTTGCCAGGTTGTGTCCTGTGTGCTGACCTAGGAAATGTATGTCATGTAACACTGTTGCTTACTGAACGTCAGGGATCAGGGATGCCATGTATCAGCTAGGCCATATTCTACTGTGCACATACCTGCATACCTGATATAAAAAAGTTATGTAAGCAGTATTTTCAATATAGCATTTAAAATACATGTATGTAACAAAATCAATTTCTTTTTCTATAGAGAAATTAATTTAAAAAAACTGAAACCGGAATACTACTTTAAAATAGTTGCTTTCTGAACACAAAGTAAAATATTACCTGTGGCAGAATTTCCCGGTAAGCTTGTTGACATTCAATCACCAGAGAACTTACAACATCTGCTGTAATCTAATATCAATAAAATAGTGTTACTTTATATTTTTTCTTATTAATCCATCTGTGCCACTTAATAAACCCATTAAGGACCGGGCCTATTTTAATTTTTTTATTTTTTCCTCCCCATCTTCCAAGAGTCATATCTTTTTAAATTTCACATTCAGGTACCTGTAAGAGGGCTTATTTTTTGTGGGACAAGTTGTATTTTTTAATGGCACCCATTTAATTTACCATATCTTGTATTGGCAAATGGGAGAAAAAATTATTTGTGGGGTATTGGTACCATTTTGGGATATGTATGACTTTTTGATCAGTTTATAACATTTTTTTGGGGGGACAAAAAAAATTGTGAATCAGATTCTTAGATTTTTTTCTGTTAAAGCATTCACAGTGCATGAAAAATATTTAATATTTTAATAGTTTGAGCATTTTGGCATGAGGCAACACCTATTATGTTTATTCTTATATTTGTTTATTTTTATATGTTTTTTTTAACTTTTTACACTAACTTTTCGTCCCCTCAGGGGGACCTGAACATGTGATCTTCTGATCGTTTGCCCCATAGACTGCAATAAAATACTGTTGCAGTGTACGGGATTCTGACACCCTGCCTAAGAAGCTGTGCCTCAAGCACGGCTTTTCGACCGTTAGCCATGACAGGCCGGAGAACCTTCTCAAGGCCCCAGGCTGTCAGGGCAACTGATTGGAGCCCCGCGATTTTGCAGCAGGGGACTCTGATTGGAAGGCAAAGGGATCCCAGTCATTGCAGCTGGGTGACACCTGTATTATACAGCTGGCACTCGCCATATAGAGTGAGCTCAGTATATGAGCTTGCTCCATACATCCCCTTAATGCTAATCACATACAGTACAGACCAAAAGTTTGGACACACCTTCTCATTCAAAGAGTTTTCTTTATTTTCATGACTAACGAAAATTGTAGATTCACACTGAAGGCATCAAAACTATGAATTAACACATGTGGCATTATATACATAACAAACAAGTGTGAAACAACTGAAAATATGTCATATTCTAGGTTCTTCAAAGTAGCCACCTTTTGCTTTGATTACTGCTTTGCACACTCTTGGCATTCTCTTGATGAGCTTCAAGAGGTAGTCCCCTGAAATGGTTTTCACTTCACAGGTGTGCCCTGTCAGGTTTAATAAGTGGGATTTCTTGCCTTATAAATGGGGTTGGGACCATCAGTTGCGTTGAGGAGAAGTCAGGTGGATACACAGCTGATAGTCCTACTGAATAGACTGTTAGAATTGGTATTATGGCAAGAAAAAAGCAGCTAAGTAAAGAAAAACGAGTGGCCATCATTACTTTAAGAAATGAAGGTCAGTCAGTCAGCCGAAAAATTGGGAAAACTTTGAAAGTAAGGGCTATTTGACCATGAAGGAGAGTGATGGGGTGCTGCGCCAGATGACCTGGCTGTCATGGTCTTACCTTCCTGCTGTTCTCCTTCGTTTGACATGTGCTGGCGGCCATCTTGGTTTCTGGGTTTCTTGTAGCCTTCCACCCTGCGGCTCCTCCTTCCCACTGGGAGGAGCTGGATGCCTAGCTCATATATATAGGAGGTCTGTGGCTTCAGTTCCTTGCTTGGTCCTCTTGTGTTCACATGCTTCTAAGACTGCTGCTGCTTCTGGTTCCTGATCCTGGCTTCGTCTGACTACCCTGCTGGTTCCTGATCCTGGCTTCGTCTGACTACCCTGCTGGTTCCTGATCCTGGCTTCGTCTGACTACCCTTCTGGTTCCTGACCTCTGGCTTCGCAAAGACTCTGCTCGGTTTCACCATCCGTTTGGACTTTTGCTTTACAGCTTTATTTTCAATAAAGCCTTCTTATTTTCACTTATCTCTTGTTGTACGTCTGGTTCATGGTTCCGTGACATTAGGACCAAGCCATGAATTCTGACGGTACAGGGCCATCCTCGCTACCCACGCTGGTTGCCAGACTTGATCAGCAGGATCACCTGTTGGGTCGGTTCGCTGTGGCGTTGCAAACCCTGCTTGAACGCACGGCTCATTTCGCCCCCGTTGCCGATGGGTCGGTTGTCGCTCCTGGGCTCGCTCCTACTGCCGCTCCGGTTGTTGCGCCAGAGTCTACCCCGACACCTGTTGTTGCGCCTGCGGTGTTTCGGGGTATGACTGGTTCTGCCCCTCTTCCACAGCGCTTTGGGGGAGAGCCAACTCAGTGCCGAGGTTTCCTTAACCAGGTGGGCATTTATTTCGAGTTGCTGCCACATGCCTTTCCTACTGAGAGATCAAAGGTGGGCTTCTTGATCTCGCTGCTCTCGGACAAGGCCTTGGCCTGGGCCAGCCCTTTATGGGAGAACAACAATCCGGTGGTTGCCGAGTTTTCCGGTTTTGTTGCTTCTCTTCGGAAGGTATTCGATGTGCCGGCTCGTGCTGCCTCTGCTGCGAAGCTCCTTATGTCCATCAGACAGGGTTCACGATCCGTAGCTGAATACGCCATTGAGTTTCGTACCCTGGCAGCAGAGGTGGGCTGGAATAATGAGGCTCTGGTCGCTGCTTTCTCTCATGGTCTCTCGGATGCCTTGAAGGATGAGGTTGCAGCTAAGGACCTACCAGTTGAGCTCGAGTCTCTTATTTCTTTCCTGATTTTGATTGACACCAGACTCAGGGAGAGACCTTCCTTTAAGGAGAACCTGCGGAGGTCTTCTAACAGATTGGTGCCTACGTTTGCTGTCCCACCCGTGCCTCCCTCTCCTCCCACGCCTCCTGGGGATGACTTGTCTGGGGGTGAACCCATGCAGCTGGGGTTTGCTCGCCTGTCCGAGGGGGAGAGGGCACTCCGGAGACGCGAGGGCCGATGCATGTACTGTGGTCTCGGTGGGCATTTTCGGTTGGCATGTCCGAACCGTCCGGGAAAACGCTCGTACCTGAGATCCTGTCGGGGGCAGATCTTGGGTGGAGTCTCCTCGTCCCCGGTTTCCCGTGTTGACAAACCACTGATCACTGTTGTCCTCTCCTGGGTCGGGGGCTCGGTGACGACCCAGGCGTTGGTGGACTCTGGTGCTGGTGGTTTGTTCATTGATAGTGTGTTCGCTGCCGCCAATTCCATTCCTCTGCAGGCTCGAGGTTCCCCACTGGCTCTTGAGGCGATAGACGGCAGACCCCTTCTGCCGCCACACGTGACTCATGAGACCCTTCCAGTGGGGATAGCCATTGGTGCCGTTCACAGAGAGTCGGTCTGCCTCCAGGTTATTTCGTCTCCACACTACTCGGTGGTCTTGGGGTACCCCTGGCTCCAGAAGCATAATCCGACTTTCGATTGGAGATCGGTCGAGATCCTCTCGTGGTCACCGCAGTGTGGGGCTAGTTGCATCCATGGGTCTGTCAAGTTGCTGTGTACTTCCTCGGACTCTCTGTTGCCTCCTGAATACGAGGAGTACCGGGATGTATTCGATAAGGTGCGCGCGGTTGCCCTACCTCCGCACCGCCCATACGATTGTGCCATAGAGTTACAATCTGGTGCCGTTCCTCCTCGTGGCAAAGTCTATCCACTGTCGGTAGCGGAGAATGAGGCCATGGAGGAGTACGTGAGGGAGGCGCTTTCACGCGGACACATTCGCAAATCTTCGTCCCCGGCAGGGGCTGGATTTTTCTTTGTGAAAAAGAAGGGCGGTGAGTTGAGGCCTTGCATCGATTACAGGGGTCTCAATCGCATCACGATCAAGAACGCTTACCCGATACCCTTGATTTCCGAGCTGTTCGATCGCCTTAAAGGGGCCACGGTCTTTACCAAACTCGACCTGAGGGCGGCATATAACCTGGTAAGGATCAAGGCGGGCGATGAGTGGTAGACCGCGTTTAACACCAGGACCGGTCATTATGAATCCTTGGTTATGCCCTTTGGGTTGTGCAATGCGCCCGCAGTCTTTCAGGAATTCATCAACGATGTTTTCCGTGACCTGTTGCAGCAGTGTGTGGTGGTCTATTTGGATGACATCTTGGTATATTCTGAATCCATGGAGGCCCACATTCTGGATGTCAGACGAGTGTTGCAACGGTTACGAGAGAACAAGCTGTTCGGTAAGCTTGAGAAATGCGAATTTCACCGATCCCAGGTAACCTTCTTAGGTTACATCATTTCCGCTGAGGGGTTCTCCATGGATCCTGAGAAGGTTTCGGCTGTCTTACAGTGGCCCCAGCCCAGTGGTCTTCGTTCCCTGCAGCGCTTTTTGGGCTTCGCCAATTATTATCGGAAGTTCATCAGGGACTTTTCCATGCTGGCCAAGCCTCTCACGGATCTGACCAGGAAGGGCAGTAATTCCCAGGTCTGGCCGCTCGAGGCCATCCGAGCTTTTGAGGCCCTAAAGTCCGCCTTTGTGTCGGCTCCGATTCTGTCGCATCCCAACCCTGGGTTGCCCTTTGTCCTCGAGGTGGACGCGTCTGAGACGGGAGTAGGCGCCCTGCTGTCTCAGCGTAGAACACCAGAGGGTCCTCTGCTTCCCTGTGGGTTTTACTCCCGGAAACTGTCTTCCGCGGAGTGCAACTATCAGATTGGTGACAGGGAGTTATTGGCCATCGTGCAGGCCCTTAAAGAATGGAGGCACTTGCTCGAGGGTTCGGTGGTTCCGGTTCTCATCCTGACGGACCACAAGAATCTGACCTACCTTTCTGAGGCCAAGAGATTGACACCACGTCAGGCCAGATGGGCTCTGTTCTTGTCACGTTTTAATTATGTGGTCTCCTACCTACCCGGTTCCAAGAACATCAGGGCGGATGCCTTATCACGGCAGTACTCCGAGCTGTCCAGGGAGGAGTCGATTCCGACTTCGGTCATACCTCCGAATCAGATCCTGGCCGCCATTCGCACCAGCCTGACCTCTCCCCTGGGTGAGCAGATTTTGGCGGCTCAATCTGGTGCTCCCTCTGGGAGACCCAACGGCAGATGTTTTGTGCCTGAGGAGTTGCGCACTCGGTTGTTGCGAACCTACCATAACTCCAAGACCGCGGGGCATCCTGGAAAGAATCAGCTGTCCTGGGCTGTTTCACGTCTGTTCTGGTGGCCTTCCCTACGTTCCGACATCGCCGCATATGTAGCGGCATGCTCCGTTTGTGCCCAGAGTAAGTCCCCTCGGCACCTTCCGTTGGGCCTTCTGCAACCCATAGCCACCGGGGAGCGCCCATGGTCACACCTGGGGATGGATTTCATTGTGGACCTCCCTGCATCCCGAGGCCATACGGTCATTCTCATGATTGTGGATCGGTTTTCCAAAATGTGCCACTGTGTTCCTCTCAAGAAGTTACCCTCTGCACAAGAGTTGGCCACGATTTTTGCCAGGGAGGTCTTCCGGTTGCACGGTTTGCCCAAGGAGATTGTGTCGGATCGGGGGAGTCAGTTTGTGTCCAGGTTCTGGCGCGCCTTTTGCTCCCAGTTGGGGATTCATCTCTCCTTCTCCTCGGCCTACCACCCTCAGTCCAATGGGGCCGCAGAACGATCCAATCAGGCCTTGGAGCAATTCCTTCGTTGCTATGTCTCCGATCACCAAGACAATTGGGTTGACCTCCTGCCTTGGGCTGAGTTTGCCAGGAACACGGCGGTGAACTCTTCCTCTGGGACGTCTCCCTTCATGGCCAATTATGGGTTCCAACCTGCCGTGTTACCGGAGGTATTCTCTCCCCAGGATATTCCGGCTGTGGAGGATCACCTTTCCGTCCTACGTGCTTCTTGGGTACAGATCCAAAAGTCCCTTGAGGTCTCTGCGCAGCGCCAGAGACTCCAGGCTGATCGCAGACGAGCGCCTGCTCCTTCCTACCAGGTCGGAGACCGTGTATGGTTGTCCACCCGCAACCTCAACCTTCGAGTGCCCACTCCCAAGCTGGCGCCTCGCTTTGTTGGTCCCTTCCGAGTGCTTCGCAGGGTAAACCCGGTAGCCTATGCCCTTGCGCTTCCTCCTGGCATGCGGATCTCCAACGTGTTTCATGTCTCCCTGTTGAAGCCACTGGTGTGTAATCGTTTCACTTCCTCGGTTCCTCGGCCTCGTCCGGTCCAAGTGGGCAATCGTGAGGAATATGAGGTGAGCAATATCCTGGACTCACGCCTGGTCCGCGGTCGGTTGCAGTTTTTGGTCCATTGGCGTGGTTATGGTCCAGAGGAGCGTTCCTGGGTTCCCTCCGCAGATGTCCATGCTCCTGCCTTGCTCCGAGCCTTCCACGCACGCTTCCCTCAGAAACCGTTTTGTGCTCCGCGGAGGAGGGGCCCTTGAGGGGGAGGTACTGTCATGGTCTTACCTTCCTGCTGTTCTCCTTCGTTTGACATGTGCTGGCGGCCATCTTGGTTTCTGGGTTTCTTGTAGCCTTCCACCCTGCGGCTCCTCCTTCCCACTGGGAGGAGCTGGATGCCTAGCTCATATATATAGGAGGTCTGTGGCTTCAGTTCCTTGCTTGGTCCTCTTGTGTTCACATGCTTCTAAGACTGCTGCTGCTTCTGGTTCCTGATCCTGGCTTCGTCTGACTACCCTGCTGGTTCCTGATCCTGGCTTCGTCTGACTACCCTGCTGGTTCCTGATCCTGGCTTCGTCTGACTACCCTTCTGGTTCCTGACCTCTGGCTTCGCAAAGACTCTGCTCGGTTTCACCATCCGTTTGGACTTTTGCTTTACAGCTTTATTTTCAATAAAGCCTTCTTATTTTCACTTATCTCTTGTTGTACGTCTGGTTCATGGTTCCGTGACACTGGCCTCCACAGTCATCGGACCTAAACCCAATCGAGATGGTTTGGGGTGAGCTGGACCGCAGAGTGAAGGCAAAAGGGCCAACAAGTGCTAAGCATCTCTGGGAACTCCTTCAAGACTGTTGGAAGACCATTTCAGGGGACTACCTCTTGAAGCTCATCAAGAGAATGCCAAGAGTGTGCAAAGCAGTAATCAAAGCAAAAGGTGGCTACTTTGAAGAACCTAGAATATGACATATTTTCAGTTGTTTCACACTTGTTTGTTATGTATATAATTCCACATGTGTTAATTCATAGTTTTGATGCCTTCATAGTCATGAAAATAAAGAAAACTCTTTGAATGAGAAGGTGTGTCCAAACTTTTGGTCTGTACTGTACATATATGTGATTATGCTCAAGGGGTTAAGTGAAATAGATGCTGCCTGACTGCTAATCTAACAGAATCCAGCAGAGAGCAGCTCCCGACTTCCAGTGATGCAGCTTTTGTTGCCATGGAAACCAAGAGCAGAGCATTACCTAACATTCAGGAGTGCTTTTAATAGCGGTAAATAAAAAGGTGACGTTTGGGCAGGTTACGACCACAGATTTGTGTGAGCAAGAAAATATACAAAAATCTTATTATCTGCATCATTGGACACAGTTGTATTGTGAGCCCAATGTATGACTTGCCCTAGACACACAAATAATTAGAATGATGAGACCATTAAATGTTCCTTCAAAACTCCCGATTAGTAGAAAGAGCACAAAAACAATGGTACAGTAACGACATTGTTATTCAGATTTACATATCCGTGCCCAGCTTACTTATTAATTTATTATACCAGGGGTTTACAGCAGGAAGTTCTGTACTATGCACAAGGATCAGCTACTGTATGAAGTCAGAACAAACTGTCAGTTTCCAACACTATGTGCTCATTAAACCTTATCATAATTGTCATGAATAGGGCATTTCAGATGAAGTATTATTACAAGATCCATGCATTAAAAATATTGTTAGTTATTCTATGTGCATTAAGTTTTTCTCTCTGGTAGCGCCCCCTGCTGTTTATCCATCTTGGCCACCTTCTTCTACATTCTGAGGTGGACTGACATGCTCAGTAGCTTCCCTGCTCCCTTCCATCTCTCAGTGCTGGCATAGAGAAGCATCCCAGACACTATTCCTTCCTTCCTAACTTCTGAATTGTTAGAAATATACAGCTAGCTTTCTCTCTAGACAGTTGGAAAAGAAATTGCAATACATACCATAAATCTATTTATTAATGCAATCTCTGCTGCTGTGTCTCAAGTACTATTTTCTATGCAGTGGAGGAAGGAGTTAACAAAAGCTAATTGCAATGCACTTTTGGGGTTGCAGGTACTTGATGGGCTGCTACCCACCCACAGAAAGGGAAGTGAAAAGTCCTCCAGATAATGCTACTCTCACATCAGCGTTTTACTTTCCGCTATTGAGATCCATCATATATCAATATCGGAGGAAAACATTTCAGTTTTCTCCCTATTCATTGTCAATGGAGACAAAACTGAACTGAACGGAATGGAGTGCACCAGAATGCATTCCATTCCGCTTGGTTGCGTCACCATCGCGGACAGAAAAACGCTGCAAGCAGCACTTTTCTGTCCTGCATGGGTTGCAGAGCAAGATGGATCCGGCATGAAACACAATGTAAGTACACGCCTCACATTTTTGTAAATATTTTATTATTTCTTTTCAGGGGACAGCACTGAAGATATGACACTTTGATACAATGTAAAGTAGTCAGTGTACAGCTTGTATAACAGTGTAAATTTGGTCTGCCCTCCAAATAACTCAACACACAGCCATTAATGTCGAAGGCCCCTTTCACACGGGTGAGATTTCTGTGCGCGGGTGCGATGCGTGAGGTGAACGCATTGCACCCGCACTGAATCCGGACCCATTCGCTTCTATGGGGCTGTGCACATGAGCGGTGATTTTCACACATCACTTGTGCGTTGCGTAAAAATCGCAGCATGCTCCTCTTTGTGCATTTTCCACGCAACGCAGGCCCCATAGAAGTGAATGGGGCTGTGTAAAAATCGCAAGCATCCGCAATCAAGTGCGGATGCAGTGCGATTTTCACGCACGCTTGCTAGGAGGTTCTATTCCTCAAAGAAGAAGACAGAAAAGAAGCCGGGCTGCACGAAAAAGTGGATTAAGGTAAGTTATATTATTTTTTATTTATTTTTAACCCCTCCAGCCCAATTGTACTAAGCATTCTGTATTAAGAATGCTATTATTTTCCCTTATAACCATGTTATAAGAAAAAATAATACAATCTGCACAACACCTAACCCAAACTTGAACTTCTGTGAAGACTCACGCACATGCAAAACGCATTACAATGTTTTGCACTCGCGCGGAAAAATCCCACATTTTCCCGTGACACACCCGCATCTTATCCGGGCCAAAAACATGACGCCTGTGTGAAAGAGGCCTAAGGCTACTTTCACACTTGCGGCAGAGTGATCCGGCAAGCAGTTCCGTCGCCGGAGCTGCCTGCCGGATCAGGCAAAAAGTATGCCAACTGATGGCATTAGTAAGACTGATCAGGATCCTGATCAGTCTTAAAAATGCCTGATCAGTCAAAAAATTGCATTAAGGGCTCTTTCACACTTGCGTTGTCCGGATCCGGCGTGTACTCCACTTGCCGGAATTACACTCCGGATCCGGAAAAACGCAAGTGTACTGAAAGCATTTGAAGACGGAACCGTCTTCAAAATGCTTTCAGTGTTACTATGGCACCCAGGACGCTATTAAAGTCCTGGTTGCCATAGTAGGAGTGGGGAGCGGGGGAGCAGTATACTTACAGTCCGTGCGGCTCCCGGGGCGCTCCAGAATGACGTCAGAGCGCCCCATGCGCATGGATGACGTGTCCAATGCGATCACATGATCCATGCGCTTGGGGCATTAATTCCGGATCCGGCCTTGCGGCAAGTGTTCCGGATTTTTGGCCGGAGCAAAAAGCGCAGCATGCTGCGGTATTTTCTCCGGCCAAAAAACGTTCCGTTCCGGAACTGAAGACATCCTGATGCATCCTGAACGGATTTCACTCCATTCAGAATGCATGGGGATAATCCTGATCAGGATTCTTCCGGCATAGAGCCCCGACGACGGAACTCTATGCCGGAAGAAAAGAACGCAGGTGTGAAAGAGCCCTTAAATGCCGGATCAGTCTTTACGGTGTCATCCGGCAAAACGGATCCGGCATTTATTTTTTTCAAATTTTTTTCGGTCTGCGAATGCGTCTACCGGAAGGACGGATCCGGCATTCAGGCAAGTCTTCAGTTTTTTTCGCCGGAGATAAAACCGTAGCATTGTGACGTTTTATCTTTTGCCTGATCAGTCAAAATGACTGAACTGAAGACATCCTGATGCATCCTGAACGGATTACTCTCCATTCAGAAGGCATGGGGATAAAACTTAGGCTACTTGCGGCAGGACGGATCCGACAGGCTGTTCACTCTGTCGGATCCGTCCTTCCGCTATTTCGCCGTGCCGCCGGACCGCTGCTCCGTCCCCATTGACTATAATGTCCTGCTGCAAGTGTGAAAGTACCCTAATCAGTTCTTTTCCGGTATAGAGCTCCTGTGACGGCACTCTATGCCGGAAAATAAAAACGCTAGTGTGAAAGTACCCTAAGGCTACTTTCACACTCGCGTTTGGTGCGGATCCGTCATGGATCTGCACAGATGGATCCGTTCAGATAATACAACCATCTGCATCCGTTCAGAACAGATCCATTTGTATGATCTTTAACATTGCCAAGACGGATCCGTTTTCTATGACGGATCTATTGTGTCATAGATAACGGATCCGTCTCTATTGACTTACATTGTGTGTCAGAACGGATCCGTTTGGCTTAGTTTCATCAGACGGACACCAAAACGTTGCAAGCAGCGTTTTGGTGTCCACCTCCAAAGCGGAATGGAGACAGAACGGAGGCAAACTGATACATTCTGAGCGGATCCTTTTCCATTAAGAATGCATTAGGGCAAAACTGATCCATTTTGGACAGCTTGTGAGAGCCCTGAACGGATCTCACAAACGGAAAGCCAAAACACTAGTGTGAAAGTAGCCTAAACCGCTGGCAACAAAAGTGAGTACACCTCTAAATGAAAAGGGCCAAATTGCGCCCAATTAGCTATTTTCCTTCCCTGGTGTCATGTGACTCGTTAGTGTTACAAGGTCTCAGGTGTGAATTGGGGGCAGGTGTGTTAAATTTGGTGTTATCGCTCTTACACTCTCTCATACTGGTCACTGGAAGTTCAACATGGCACCTCATGGAAAAGAACTCTCAGAGGATCTGAAAAAAAGAATTGTTGCTCTACATAAAGATGGCCTAGGCTATAAGATGATTGCCAACACCCTGAAACTGAGCTGCAGCTCAGTGGCCAAGACCATACAGTGGTTTAACAAGAAAGGTTCCACTCAGAACATGCCGCTCCATGATCGACCAAACAAGTTGAGTGCATGTGCTCAGCATCATAACCAGAGGTTGTCTTTTCAAAATAGATGTATGAGTGCTGCCAGCATTGCTGCAAAAGTTAAAGGGGTGGGGGATCAGCCTGTCAGTGCTCAGACCATACGTGGCACACTGCATCAAATTGGTCTGCATGGCTTTCGTCCCAGAAGGAAGCCTCTTATAAAGATGATGCACAAGAAAGCCCGCAAACAGTTTGCTGAAAACAAGCAGACTAAGGACATGGATTACTGGAACCATGTCCTGTGGTCTGATGAGACCAAGATAAACTTATTTGGTTCAGATGTTGTTAAGTTTGTGTGGCGGCAACCAGGCGAGGAGTACAAAGACAAGTGTGTCTTGCCTACAGTCAAGCATGGTGGTGGGAGTGTCATGGTTTGGGGCTTTCTGAGTGCTGCCTAGTCTGTGGGGCTACAGCTCATTGAGGGAACCATGAATGACAACATTTACTGTGACATACTGAAGCAGAGCATGATCCCCTCCCTTCGGAACCTGGGCCACAGGGCAGGATTCCAACATGATAATGACCCCAAACACACCTCCAGGACGACCGCTGCCTTGCTAAAGAAACTGAGGGTAAAGGTGCTGGACTGGCCAAGCATGTCTCCAGACCTAAACCCTATTGATCATCTGTGGAGCTTCCTCAAACGGAAGGCGGAGGAGCGCAAGATCTCTAACATCCACCAGCTCTGTGGTGTCACCATGAAGGAGTGGAAGACAATTCCAGTCGCAACCTATGAAGCTCTAGTGAACTCCCTGCCTAAGAGAGTTAAAGGAGTTATCCGAGACAAACAAATGCTCCTTTATATGCTGGACCCCTCACACTCTACTCACCCGGCTCCCCGCACCGCTGCAGCTGCTTCTCCCCGTGTGCGGATTAAAACATCCGGTGTTGGGGAGACAGCAGCCAATGGCAGGCGTGGACGGAGAAGAGCCTCCCTAGCGTCACCCGCAATACTAGGGAGGCTCGTACCCGCCTGCCATTGGCTGCTCCCTTCTCGGCACCGGATGTTTTCATCCACGCACGGAGAGAAGCAGCTGCGGCGGTGGCGGGTACCAGGAGCGGCGCGGGGAGCCAGGTAAGTAGATTTAGTATTAAGGGTCTGGCATATGGGGGAGCATTTGTTAGTCTCGGATAACCCCTTTATGGCAGTGCTGGAAAATAATGGTGGTGTCACGGATGGTGTTGCAGATAGCTGGAAGTTATGGATAAACATCCGACTGGCTTGATCCCAAACTAAGGAGCATAAAGGTGACCCCTATAAAACCCTAAGAGCTCACCCTGACTGCTATGCCCATGCAAAGCTCTTTATGGTAGACGATGGCATGCCCCCGTACCTTACTATGTGACACCTGAAAACCCTATAATAGTGAGGGGACACTACCACCGGCTCCCTGCACTTAATACGGACGGAGTCAGGGTCACCTACAATCAAGCCAGCCAGGAAACACAAATAAAGGAAACAGACTTATCTGAGGAATCAGGAGAAGCAGCATCCAGCAGTGAACAACTATCCAGGAAGAAGTATAAACCGCAAAGTGAGGCAGTATGGGAGGGAATATAAAGGGAGGCAATCAGTGTAAATAGGTGACAGCTGGGAGCAGGAAAGGAGATGACAAAGTGAAACCAAAACAAAGAACATCATGCAAGAGGTACAGAAGAACGTCTACCAGACCTTCTGAGAGAGCTGGCGGTGACAGTACCCCTCCCTCTACGAGTGGACTCCGCACACTCAGAGCCCACCTTCTCAGGATGGGACCTATGGAAAGCCCTGATGAGACGAGTGGCCCTAATGTCCGCCACTGGGACCCACATCCTCTCCTCAGGACCATAACCCTCCCAATGAACGAGGTACTGGAGAGAACCGCGGATAATGCGAGAATCCACAATCCTAGAGACCTGAAATTCAAGATTACCATCAACAACAATCGGAGGAGGAGGCAAAGAGGAGGGTACAGTGGGTTGGACATAAAGTTTTAATAGGGACCTGTGAAAAACATTATGGATCTTCCATGTCTGAGGAAGATCAAGACGGAAGGCAATGGGATTGATGACGGACAAGATCTTGTAAGGCCTAATAAACTTAGGACCCAACTTCCAGGAGGGAACCTTCAGTTTCATATTCTTTGTAGACAACCACTCCAGATCACCCACATTCAGGTCCGGACCAGGCACACGTCTCTTATCCGCCACACGCTTATATCTCTCACTCATCCTCTTCAGATTACCCTGAATCTTTTGCCAAGTAAATGACAAAGACGAGGAAAATCTCTCCTCATCAGGTAAACCAGAAGACCCCTCTCCAGAGAATGTCCCAAACTGCGGATGAAACCCATATGCACTAAAAAATGGTGACTTATCAGAGGACTCCTGGCGACGGTTATTTAAAGCAAACTCAGCAAGGGACAAAAAAGAACACAAATCCTCCTGATTCTCTGCCACAAAACAGTGCAGATATGTCTCCAGATTCTGATTGAGGCGTTCGGTCTGACCATTCGACTGCGGGTGAAAAGCAGAAGAGAACGACAACCGAACCCCCAAGCGAGAACAGAAGGCCTTCCAGAATCTGGAAACAAATTGCGTGCCCCTATCAGAAACTATGTCTGAAGGAATGCCATGCATTACGGAGTGCTGGTCTCTCTATTACAAGTATCGAGGTATCTACCTTTTGACCGTGCACCTGGACCGCGACTGAAGCGCAGTGCCGCCCATTCACTTCTAAGCAATTTGACTATGTGATCAACAAATGCTTGCGCCAGCGTCTTAGCATCGGGTAACCCAGGAAAGGGAATGAAATGCGCCATTTTGCTAAAACGGTCCACTACTACCAAAATCACAGTTTTCCCCGAAGAACGAGGCAGGTCCGTAATGAAGTCCATGGACAGATGTGTCCAAGGACAGGAAGGAATGGGTAACGGGAGGAGAGAACCCGATGGCCGTGAATGAGGGACCTTGGCACAAACGCAGGTCTCGCAGGCTGCCACAAAACCCTCAACCGTCTTACGAAGAGCCGGCCACCAGAATCTCCGAGCAATGAGATCCACCGTGGCTCTACTCCCCCGGGTGCCCAGCAAGGACAGTATTGTGGTGCTCCTTAAAAACCTTGTGTCGTAAAGCTAGAGGCACAAACAACCTCACCGGAGGACAAAGATCAGGAGCCTCTGCCTGGGCTGCCTGAACCTCTGCCTCCAAATCAGGATAAAGAGCAGAGACCACCACCCCTTCAGCCAAAATGGGACCCGGGTCTTCAAAGTTCCCCCCTCCCGGAAAACAACGTGACAGGGTATCAGCCTTCACATTTTTAACCCCAGGGCGGAACGTGACAACAAAATTAAACCTAGAAAAGAATAAAGACCATCTGGCCTGTCTCGGGTTCAGACGCTTGGCTGGCTCCCTCTAGCCAATGGCGCCATTCCTCAAAACCTAAGTTGATGGCCAACAACTCCCTATCTCCCACATCGTAATTTCTCTCTGCGGAGGAGAGTTTCCTTGAGAAAAAGGCACACGGTCGCCATTTGACAGGAGAGGGACCCTGAGACAAGACCGCACCCACACCCACCTCAGAAGCGTCCACCTCAACAATGAAAGGTAGAGAGACATCAGGTTGTACCAAGATGGGAGCGGAAGCAAAACTCTCTTTGATATTAGAAAAGGCCTTAAGCGCATCTACTGACCAGGAGGAAAAATCTACCCCCTTTTTAGTCATATCAGTGAGTGGCTTAACAACAGAGGAATAATTCAAAATGAACTTTCTCTAATAATTGGCAAAACCCAAAAACCGCATCAGCGCCTTCTGATTCTCAGGAAGCTCCCAATCAAGCACAGCACGGACCTTCTCAGGGTCCAATGCGAAAACCAGAAGCGGAGAGAAGAAAACCCAGAAATTGAAACTCCGGAACCGCAACCACACATTTTTCCAGTTTAGCGTACAATTTATTCTCCCGCAGAATGAGCAAGACCTGACATAGGTGGTCCCTATGAGTTTTGAAATCAGGAGAAAAAATGAAAATGTCATCTAGATACACCAGTACAAATTTCCCCATTAAATGATAAAAAATGCTGTTCACAAAATGTTGGAAGACGGTTGGAGCATTCATCAAACCAAAGGGCATAACCAAATTCTTGAAATGGCCCTCAGGGGTATTGAAGGCCGTCTTCCATTCGTCCCCTTCCCTGACCCTGACTAGGTTGTATGCCCCTCTTAAATCCAACTTAGAAAAAACTTTAGCCCCAACAATCTGGTTAAACAGGTCCGGGATCAGAGGAAGCGGATATGGGTCACGAATTGTGATACAGTTCAGCTCCCTGAAATCCAGACATGGTCTTAAAGAACCATCTTTTTTCTTAACAAAAAAACCCCCAGCGGCAACAGGTGACTTCGAGGGTCGGATGTGTCCCTTTCTCAGGCTCTCAGAGATATAAGTACGCATAGCGACTCTTTCAGGTTGGGAGAGATTGTATAAACGTGATTTTGGCAGCTTGGCGCCTGGGATGAGATTAATAGGGCAATCGTACTCCCAGTGAGGGGGCAGCTCCTGGACACCACTCTCTGAAAACACATCCGAAAATTCAAAGAGAAAAGATGGTACAGTCTTGGTAGAAACCTCTAAAAGAGACGCCGTGAGGCAATTCTCTCTGCAAAAGTCACTCCAACCATTTATTTGCCTCGCTGGCCAATCAATGGTGGGGTTATGTTTAGTGAGCCAGGGTAGTCCCAACACTAGAGGAGTAGGTAATCCGCTTAGGACGAAACATGACATATCCTCAACATGAGCATCACCCACATACAAACGGATATTGTGAACTATGCCCTTTAATGATTTTTGAGAAAGTGGAGCGGAATCGATAGCAAAAACAGGTATATCCTTTCCCAAAATGCATACCTGGAAACCATTTGTTATAGCAAATTGATTATCAATGAGATTGATAGCTGCTCCACTATCTACAAAAATATCACAAACAATGTTCTTGCTATCTAGCGCCACCCTGGCAGGTAGGACAAAGCGGGAACTACAAGAAAACGGCAAACCTTCAATTTCCCCATCAAGCTTGCCATTAGTAACAAATGGAAAGTTTTTAGAGGTTTTTTTTCTTTTTGTTTCTTTATTACCCTCAGAAAACTCCCTGAATCTCCTAGAGGGGCAAACATTTGCCAAATGATTTATACCCCCACAACAGAAACAAACCCTCCTCTGAGAGCTGAATCCTCTACTATCAGAGGCAAGCAAACCCAGCTGCATGGCCTCCTGCTCAGAGGGGATTGAGAGAGACTGAGGCCCCTGCGCACTGAATGAGACCGCCCCACTGTCCTTGGACTGAATATGACATGAAGGAGTGGTCTCTCCTCTCTCTCTAAGACGCCTGTCAATACGGACAGCTAGAGAAATGGCAGAGTCCAATGAGGTCTCTCATGAAACGTAAATGCATCTTTCAATCCCTCCGAAAGACCATGACAAAATTGACTTCGGAGTGCAGCATCATTCCAATCAGTATCAGCTGCCCATCTCCGAAATTCTGAACAATATATCTCTGCGGACTGTTTACCCTGGCATAAAAAACGCAGTTTAGATTCAGCCAGAGCAATACGATCCGGGTCATCATATATCTTCCCCAGGGCTACAAAAAATTCATCCACCGATCGGAGGGGCCGTGCCCCCACCGGCAGCGAAAAGGCGCAAGACTGAGCGTTATCCCTTAGCAGCGAGATGAGGATCCCCACCCTCTGCTCCTCATCACCAGAGGAATGGGGAAGTAGGCGAAAATGGAGTTTGCAAGCCTCTCTAAAGCGAACAAAATTCTCACTACCCCCGGAGAACGTATCCGGAAGCGAGATCTTAGGCTCGGAACAAACTCCATGAACGCAGGCAGAACCGGTCACCTGAAACTGAGACACAGTTTTACGGAGATCTGCTACCTCCAGTGAAAGACCTTGCATGCGGTCAATCAAGGCTGAAACCGGATCCATGCTTAAGACGGTAATGGCGGTTTATAATGTCACGAATGGTGTTGCAGATAGCTGGAAGTTATGGATAAACATCCGACTAGCTTGATCCCAAACTAAGGAGCATAAAGGTGACCCCTATAAAACCCTAAGAGCTCACCCTGACTGCTATGCCCATGCAAAGGTCTTTATGGTAGACGATGGCATGCCCCCGTACCTTACTATGTGACACCTGAAAACCCTATAATAGTGAGGGGACACGACCACCGGCTCCCTGCACTTAATACGGACGGAGTCAGGGTCACCTACAATCAAGCCAGCCAGGAAACACAAATAAAGGAAACAGACTTATCTGAGGAATCAGGAGAAGCAGCATCCAGCAGTGAACAACTATCCAGGAAGAAGTATAAACCGCAAAGTGAGGCAGTATGGGAGGGAATATAAAGGGAGGCAATCAGTGTAAATAGGTGACAGCTGGGAGCAGGAAAGGAGTGAAACCAAAACAAAGAACATCATGCAAGAGGTACAGAAGAACGTCTACCAGACCTTCTGAGAGAGCTGGCGGTGACAGGTGGCCTTACAAAATATTGACACTTTGGGCACAATTTGGCCATTTTCACCTAGGGGTGTACTCACTTTTGTTGCCAGAGGTTTAGACATTAATGGCTGTGTGTTGAGTTATTTTGAGGGCACCCTAAATTTACACTGTTATACAAGCTGTACACTGACTACTTTACATTGTATCAAAGTGTCATATCTTCTGTGTTGTCCCATAGAAAGATATAATAAAATATTTTTAAAAAATGTGAGGGGTGTACTCAATTTAGTTAGATACTGTATAATATTGAATGACTTGGCAAATACTTTGTACACAAATAGCTAATATAGCTATTATAGCTAGTATAGTTGTTCTGTCTTCATACACGTTCACACAGTGTGCAGTCTGACATTTAGCATAAACCATTCCTGTCTTCCAAATGAGAGGACTGTTCAATGTAGTCTAACTTGTTTATTGGTAAAACAGGATTGTTGATTGGCAAAACAGGATTGTTTGGTAAAACTACAAGAATACAAATAGCATGCATAAGTATTACGTATAGAATAGCATGTACTGTAACATTTGCATTAACACTGAAGCAAAATGGCTGCCTATAAATAAGATTACATGTCTATCTAACAGTAGTAACAGTTACAACTAGCTGAACAGCTCTGCAACACAATAACCCTGAAACAAAGGTAGATCTCTCACCAGATATGCTTTTACAAGGATGGTGGAGTTTGAGAAGGAGATATGCATAGGACAGCTCTGTACTGTGTCCTGGAGACTGGAGACTTCTCTTTCCCAGAATGCTTTGCACTCCACAATGCAGTGCACCACCCACAATGCAGTAGTCTTTGTTACAGGAAAAAAAAAGTGTAATACAACTTAACACCGCTAGATGGTGCTATAACCACACTAATCACTACTGGAATACCATCCGTCCTTCATTCTTAGCAACCCATTTTGGTCAATGGTGGGATCAAGTTTCTTCAAAGCGCTATCCTTGGAGACTGACTTTTGCTGAGGTAGTGTATTTCCTTAGCATAACATTTGTGTTGTATAGTGCGAATTATTATACTCTTGGACTTTTCCAGGATTAGGAGCAGTAAATGCGCGTTTGCAGTGATGCCAATCTTTGCAGGGTTTCCGGCTCACAGGTAATGTCGACTTGTAAGACTGAGCTATATGAACTACACAGGCTATAGCACAAATGAGCAACATCCAGGTGGAGAACCTGTTGAAACGATGGGATTTGAGTTGGTAGTCTGAAGTCACCATACATAGAACAGATACTTCAGGTCAGATTTCTTCATCTGCATCTGGGTCTACCAATTCAAACGTGTTCGATCTGATGCTGCAAGACATTGAATGGTACAGGAATGCAGGCCCAGTAAACCATGTTGTGTCCTTAAGGTGGCTTCGTGCGATGGATCTAGTTGCGTGGTCTGCAGGATTATGCTGTGTAGGCACATAGTACCACTGTTTAGGACAAGTGGATCTCCTGATCCTTAGCACCCGATTGCTGACATAGATGTAAAAGTGTCTGGTTTCGTTCCAAATATATCCTAGGACTACTTTGCTGTCCATATAAAGCTCAACTTCCTAGATTTCCAGGTTCATTCCTGTTGCTATAAGTTCAGCCAATTCCACTGCAAGCACAGCAGTGCAGAGTTCCAGTCTGGAAATCGAGTGTTCGCGGAGTGTCACTAGTTTGGTCTGGCTCAGGACAAATCCTATATGGCATTGTTCTTTGACATCAATGGTCTTTAGGTATGCTATGGCAGCAATTGACTTGACTGAAGCATCGCAGAAGATATATAGTCTTTGCATCTTGACTTCAGTAGATGGCACGGAAGCATATGGTCGTGCCACATGAAGGCTGGTCAAAGCTTTGAGAAACTTCTTCCAACCTGTCCACAGGTCCCTTTTCTCCATGGGAAGCGGATCATCCCAATCAGACGTCTCTGTGGTGAAGTCTCTTAACATCATTTTACCTTGGATGGTAACAGGCACTATGACTCCCAGAGGATCATATAAGTTGTTTATGGTGGACAGGACTCCTCTGCGTGTGAAGGGCTTTTCTTCCTTGCTGATTTGGAAGGTGAATGTGTCTGCCTTTAAATACCAGAGCAAACCAAGGCTCCACTGATACAAGTCTTTTAGATCACTTGAATGGTCTTCGGGTGAGAAGGCCTCCATTAACTTACGGCTGTTGGAGGCAGTTTTGTGCAACCTCAAATTAGATAAAGCGAGCATCTCTTGTGCCCTTTTCAGGAGACTGATTGCGGTCTCGTTCGTGGGTGTGGATTTCAAGCAGTCATACACGTAGAAATCTTTTTCCAGGCAAAAACTGACTTTTATTCATATGTAAATTAGGGCCCGCAAGTACCCAGGGCGGCGCTCACCTCATTGGAGCCCAGGCTGTTCTGCCTCTTTTAGTCATATCCCTGCTCAGACTGAAAGTCTGAGACCGTACATAGCGACTGCAGGGGAAGGACTGTTTCCAAAGATGGGCACTCTCATTTAGTACTCTACAATGTCTTCATTGGGGTCATTGTTGCGGTACCAGAAGAACCTCAAGTAGTTTCAATGTTCTTCCTTGACAAGGAAGCAGTGGAACATCTGTTGTATGTCGGCCATAAATACTACGGAATCTCTGCGGAAGCATAGAAGTACCTCCAGAAGTCTGTTGTTGAGGTCTGGACCAGACAGTAAGACATCATTTAGCGAGACGCCTTCACACTTGGAGCTTGAGTTGAATACTACTCGTATCTGCCCTGTTTTTTTAGGATGATACACGCCGATTATGGGTAAGTACCAACACTCCTCTGAGTCTTGGAGCGCATGTGCCATTTCTGCATGGTTGTTCTGGAATATTCTTTCCATGAAGACAAAGAAATGTTCTTTCGTCTCTGGTGTCCTCTGAAGTTTGTGTTTGAGGGAGATAAATCAACTGTAAACAAGTTTTTTGTTGTTAGGTAAGCGTTGTCTCCGGGGTTTAAACTGTAAAGGGGCGACCCAGCTTTTTGATTTGTCTTTTACTATTCCTTGATCCATGATATCCAAGAACAGCCTGTCTTCTATGGACATTGCGACCCTGTTGTCTTCTCTTGTCCTGTGGAAGACTGTGCAGCCTAAGTGATCTTGCTCACCATCGCGTGGTCTTCACAGGAAGTACCTGTGAAAGGACAATGCACAGGAGCGCTGTGTGGCAATTCTTTTATCAGGAAACTGCTCTGACATGGCTGGAATAGGGAAGGATGTCCATTTTCAAGTGTGTTGGTCAGCATACTGTTGACTGAGGTCGGCTTGTGTGCTCCTCCTAGACAGACGTCTCCTATTATGACCCATCCTAGGTCAAGTCTCTGGACGTATGGAGTGTTCTGGGGACTGTTAATCTGTCCTCTAGCCTTGTGAATTCGTAGTTTGTCTCTTCCAAGAAGCAAGAATATTGGGGCTTCTGAGTCCAGTTCCGGTTCCAGGTGAGCTATACTCCTCACGTGGGGGTGGTATTCTGCCACCTCTGGTGTAGGTATCTCAGACCAGTTGTCAGGTATGTGATTGCACTCCAGCATGGTTGGCAGTGACAAGCAGGTCTGACCATCGACGGACTCTACCTTGTATCCATTTGCCTTTCTCCCCGCTGTCTCAACGGTACCAGCACATATCCTTAAGGAGTATGGAGAACCAGGCCCTACGATGTTGAAGGTGTCGAAGTAGGTGGATTTAGCTAAAGACCTTTTGCTTTGATCATCTAAGATTGCATATACTTTGATTGCTTTATCTTGATGGCCGACCGGATAAACTCTGACAAGGCAGATTTTTTTAGCAGGACTTCCCTCCTGCGAGTCCTTTACAGATCTCTATACATAGAAACATAGTAACATAGAATGTGTCGGCAGATAAGAACCATTTGGCCCATCTAGTCTGCCCAATATACTGAGTACTATGGATTGCCCCTGGCCCTATCTTATATGAAGGATGGCCTTATGCCTATCCCATGCATGCTTAAACTCCTTCACTGTATTTGCAGCTACCACTTCTTTAGGAAGGCTATTCCATGCATCCCCTTCTCTCTCAGTAAAGTAATACTTCCTGATATTACTTTTAAACCTTTGCCCCTCTAATTTAAAACGATGTCCTCTTGTAGCAGTTTTTCTTCTTTTAAAGGGAGTCTGTCATCAGATTGTGACCTTATAGACCGCTTACATAGCGCTCTAGCATAGCAGTCTATGATTCTAATGGTACCTTTGATGTTTGCTTGTGAAGTTCCCCCAAGGCAAAAACTGACTTTTATTCATATGTAAATTAGGGCTCGCAAGTGCCCAGGGCAGCGCTCACCTCGTTGGAGCCCAGGCTGTTCTGCCTCTTTTCGTCATATCCCCGCCCCAGCCTCTTCCTCTGCCAGCCCCGCTCTTCCTTTGCATCCTCCTTCTCTGCAGCGAGATCCCGCGCCTGCACTATCCATTGCTTGGCCGGGGCATGCGCACTGCGATGCCCATTGTGGGCACGGCATCGCAATAGCTACTACGCATGCGCCGGCCAATGGCGAGAAACAGCGGCGAGGAGGCGGACCGGAGACACCCGCTTGTCAGAGTTTATCCGGTCGGCCATCAAGATAAAGCAATCAAAGTATATGCAATCTTAGATGATCAAAGCAAAAGGTCTTTAGCTAAATCCACCTACTTCGACACCTTCAACATCGTAGGGCCTGGTTCTCCATACTCCTTAAGGATATGTGCTGGTACCGTTGAGACAGCGGGGAGAAAGGCAAATGGATACAAGGTAGAGTCCGTCGATGGTCAGACCTGCTTGTCACTGCCAACCATGCTGGAGTGCAATCACATACCTGACAACCGGTCTGAGATACCTACACCAGAGGTGGCAGAATACCACCCCCACGTGAGGAGTATAGCTCACCTGGAACCGGAACTGGACTCAGAAGCCCCTAATATTCTTGCTTCTTGGAAGAGACAAACTACGAGTTCACAAGGCTAGAGGACAGATTAACGGTCCCCAGAACACTCCATACGTCCAGAGACTTGACCTAGGATGGGTCATAATAGGAGACGTCTGTCTAGGAGGAGCACACAAGCCTACCTCAGTCAACAGTATGCTGACCAACACACTTGAAAATGGACATCCTTCCCTATTCCAGCCATGTCAGAGCAGTTTCCTGATAAAAGAATTGCCACACAGCGCTCCTGTGCATTGTCCTTTCACAGGTACTTCCTGTGAAGACCACGCGATGGTGAGCAAGATCACTTAGGCTGCACAGTCTTCCACAGGACAAGAGAAGACAACAGGGTTGCAATGTCCATAGAAGACAGGCTGTTCTTGGATATCATGGATCAAGGAATAGTAAAAGACAAATCAAAAAGCTGGGTCGCCCCTTTACAGTTTAAACCCCGGAGACAACGCTTACCTAACAACAAAGAACTTGTTTACAGTTGATTTATCTCCCTCAAACACAAACTTCAGAGGACACCAGAGACGAAAGAACATTTCTTTGTCTTCATGGAAAGAATATTCCAGAACAACCATGCAGAAATGGCACATGCGCTCCAAGACTCAGAGGAGTGTTGGTACTTACCCATATTCGGCGTGTATCATCCTAAAAAAACAGGGCAGATACGAGTAGTATTCAACTCAAGCTCCAAGTGCGAAGGCGTCTCGCTAAATTATGTTTTACTGTCTGGTCCAGACCTCAACAACAGACTTCTGGAGGTACTTCTATGCTTCCGCAGAGATTCCGTAGTACTTATGGCCGACATACAACAGATGTTCCACTGCTTCCTTGTCAAGGAAGTAAGAAGTGGCCAAAGGAGGAAAAAGGCGCTCATAGGGTGAGTAGGTTCAGAACAAGCTTCCAAATACAGGAAGAGTGGTACTGCTCACCTGTTATTGTTGCACCTAATGTTTAGTGCAATTATACTGGAGGCGAGTAGGAGTGGTTTAGGTGTTGCTGGTTGGTGCTGCCGGTTACGTCCGTGTTCACCTTTGGCGGGGGCCAAGCCGCCGTCCGGGTCAGTGTATGAAGTATGTATCCACTGGACTCTGGCGTCGAGTGGAGGGTGGACCATAGGCGCAAAACACAACCAGAGTTTGTTTCAAACCAATAGGTTTTTTTAATTGTTTTTGTTGAAACAAAAACAATTAAAAAAACCTATTGGTTTGAAACAAACTCTGGTTGTGTTTTGCGCCTATGGTCCACCCTCCACTCGACCCCAGAGTCCAGTGGATACATACTTCATCCTTGTCAAGGAAGAACATTGAAACTACTTGAGGTTCTTCTGGTACCGCAACAATGACCCCAATGAAGACATTGTAGAGTACTGAATGAGAGTGCCCATCTTTGGAAACAGTCCTTCCCCTGCAGTCGCTATGTACGGTCTCAGACTTTCAGTCTGAGCAGGGATATGACGAAAAGAGGCAGAACAGCCTGGGCTCCAATGAGGTGAGCGCCGCCCTGGGTACTTGCGAGCCCTAATTTACATATGAATAAAAGTCAGTTTTTGCCTTGGGGGAACTTCACAAGCAAACATCAAAGGTACCATTAGAATCATAGACTGCTATGCTAGAGCGCTATGTAAGCGGTCTATTAGGTCAAAATCTGGTGACAGACTCCCTTTAAATATTCTCTCCTCTTTTATCTTGTTGATTCCCTTTATGTATTTAAAAGTTTCTATCATATCCCCTCTGTCTCGTCTTTCTTCCAAGCTATACATGTTAAGGTCCTTTAATCTTTCCTGGTAAGTTTTATCCTGCAATCCATGTACCAGTTTAGTAGCTCTTCTCTGAACTCTCTCCAAAGTATCAATATCCTTCTGGAGATATGGTCTCCAGTACTGAGCACAATACTCCAAATGAAGTCTCACTAGTGCTCTGTAGAGCGGCATGAGCACGTCCCTCTTTCTACTGGTAATTCCTCTCCCTATACACCCAAGCATTCTGCTAGCATTTCCTGCTGCTCTATGACATTGTCTGCCTACCTTTAAGTCTTCTGAAATAATGACCCCTAAATCCCTTTCCTCAGATACTGAGGTTAGGACTGTATTACTGATTTTATATTCTGCTCTTGGGTTTTTACGCCCCAGGTGCATTATCTTGCAATTATCAACATTAAATTTTAGTTGCCAGATTTTTGACCATTCCTCTAGTTTTCCTAAATCCTTTTCCATTTGGTGTATCCCTCCAGGAACATCAACCCTGTTACAAATCTTTGTGTCATCAGCAAAAAGACACACCTTACCATCGAGGCCTTCTGTAATTTCGCTGATAAAGATATTAAACAATATGGGTCCCAGAACAGATCCCTGAGGTACCCCACTGGTAACAAGACCTTGGTCTGAATATACTCCATTGACTACAACCCTCTGTTGCCTGTCCCTCAGCCACTGCCTAATCCATACAGTGAAAAGTGACTACTGCGGTGTCTATGTCAGTGTCTATCTGCTTCCCGTAATGCTCCTCTGCTTGGGGTGATACCTGAGAGGGTGGTCCAGGGTGTAAAGCCGTGTTGTGTTCTGTGCTACTGCATTCTTTGCATGTCACACTGACCTTACAGTTCCTTGGCAAAGTGCGATGTTGTAGTGCAGCACCTGAAGCAGATATTGTTTTCTTTGAGGAATTTTGTGCTGTCCTCTAAAGAGTTCTCCCTGAAGGCTCTGCATTTTAGTAGAGGATGTGGTTTCTTGTGCAGGGGGGCATTGTTTGGTAAGATCTTTGGGTATGTTATGTTATCTTCTTGAGAAGACTTAAACAGCCTGTAAGGAGAACCTGTGGAGACAACATTAGTTTTGTGGACTGCCACTGGCGTTTTATGAGGTTTGACACCAGGGGTAGTGGAACATGACAATGTAAAGTAAAAACTGGGATTGTTTCTGATCCTTGCCTGTTGAGTAACAAAGTCTACAAACACCACGAAGGGGGGAAATGGTACATTATGAAACTGTTTATAATGGGAACCATGCGTGATCCACTTCTTCTGTAGATTATAATGGAATTTTTGAACAATCGAATTGATACCTCT
Source organism: Bufo bufo (assembly GCF_905171765.1). NCBI lineage: Eukaryota > Metazoa > Chordata > Amphibia > Anura > Bufonidae > Bufo > Bufo bufo. The sequence continues at coordinate 490,244,169 of NC_053389.1, forward strand.
GTCGGTGTCCAGGAATGCTAGCCCCAGCAGATCTCCTTCTGCCTGAGCAACCTGTACCTCTATCAACAAGTCACTGAGTTCCCTGAGCTTCTGGTAACCCCTACCTACTATTCTGGGAAAATTATCAATTCTCTTATATAAAGCATTTTCAATCGCTATTGACCCATACCACTCATCAAGTCTTTCCCATCTTTAGTCCTTTGCCCAGATAGTTTATGTTAATGTCTCTGATTCTTTTTGCATGTTCAGCAGAATCTCTTCCAAGTCACTTTACCAAGAGATCTAACCCCTCACTACAGGAAAGATCTAAGTCCCTTATGGCTTTCTGGAAGAAGGCTCGCCATGCCATGTAGTTCTCGGGGCGATCGGTGAACTTTATAAGTCCTTTGGTAACCAGCTCCTGTTTAGCAAAGAACTTAGCGAAGTCCATGGCGGCCTGGTTAGCACCAATACTACCTGGTGTGCTGTTGTTATGCTGCGTATGTGGTGTATCACCATACCTTTTAGAGGTTTCTGGCTTAGGGAAGTCTGTATAATACCATTCTGACGCAAAAGTTGTCCCTTTAAGTCGAAGGGAAGGTTGTAGCTTCTGTTCTGTAGGGCGGTAGTTGTGGCTGGCATCGATTTGTCGCATAGGGTCCTGCTTGAGTTACTGTGATTCAAGGTAGGATCTTTGATACTCTGCATAAGCTGGTTGATATACTGGCTCATAGTCGTCACCTGTCTTGGGATGCTGATGGACGTATTCTGGGACACACTGTGTTGGATCTTGTTCATCTAGGTCTGGCCAAAGTACTTGGCTGTGTTTTTTGGATTTGGGGAACTCCAAGTCTTCTAGGAACTCTGCTTTGGCCACTGCATCTGCTGCTTCTTTCTCTGCAGCAAGTTTTTTCAGTTACGCTTGCAGGCGTACACTCTCAGTTTCTTGATCTGCTTGCCTTAGCTTTAGTTGCATCTCTTGTGTGGCAAAAGAAGACCTTACTTTTGCTGCCTCAGCTTCTGCACAGGCAAGAGCAGCGATTTCCTTTACTGAGGACTTGCTAGAGCAACTTGCTCGTTACCTGGTCCTGAATGATGATGCCCGGTTAGTGGACATTGTGTGCCTGTTTGCTGGCTGCTTAATGTCTCTGTGTGGACTCAGTCTATGTAGAAACTGACTTCAGCGTGGTCAGGATTGTTTGGTAAAACTGCAAGAATACAAATAGCATGTATAAGTTTTACGTACAGAATAGCATGTACTGTAACATTTGCATTAACACTGAAGCATATGGTAAAATGGCTGCCTATACATAAGATTACATGTCTATCTAACAGTAGTAACAACTCCCTGAGTAACAGTTACAACTAGATAAACAGCTCTACAACACACAATATCCCTGAAACAAAGTTAGATCTCTCACCAGATGTGCTTTTACAAGGATGGTGAAGTTTGAGAAGGAGATATGCATAGGGCAGCTCTGTACTGTGTCCTGGAGACTGGAGACTTCTCTTTCCCAGAATGCTTTGCACCACCCACAATGCAGTAGTCTTTGTAACAGGAAAAACAAAGTGTAATACAACTTAACACCACTAGATGGTGCTATAACCACACTAATCACTACAGGAATACCAAAACTGAGGCAGATGTGATCTGTAATGATTCTCAAACTCGTCTGGGCAGAACAATAGTACTAAAGTATGGCTATGTCACACTACTTATACATTGTTAACATTAAAATGAAAATCATCAAGCAAAAATATAGTACAGAAAGCAGGACAAACACCCAATGAAAAGTAACAAATACAGTTTCTCATATTGAAGTTGATCCTCCATACATAAAATAGAATGACTTGTTAAAGTGCACCTGTCATTTCAGATGACCTTTTCGAGAAAGCCATGGTATGTACACACTATTTCTGACCATTATCTGACTTGTATTCTGCATTTTTCCTCACTAGTGGTTGGAGACTAGGTGCTATGATGTCTCCCATACACAGTACCCCTAGAGAGGAGGAGATCCTACCTTTCAAATACACATAAGCATCAACAGCATGTGTGTAGGGTGGATTAAACAGAAGATGGGGGCAGGGGGTGTAAATCACAAAATGAAAGCATGGACATGGGCCAGATACAATGCAACAACAAAGGGGGTCATTTATCAAACTGGTGTAAAGTATAAATGGCTGACTAGCAACCAGTCAGATTCCACCTTTCATTCTGGACAGCTCCATTGGAAAATGAAAGGAGGAATCTAATTGGTTGCTATGGGCTGTGGGCTTTACACCAGTTTGATAAATTACCCCTAAGTCCTTATTTAACCTACTGCAGTGGTACAGCCTCAGAGAGATGCAAAGAGTCTTCTCAAAGTGAGGTTCAGTACCTAAATGTTACAACATGCCTTCATTTTCTCTTTTTCTCTTAGAATAACAACCCCATCGTTTGCTTCACTAATGTATAGAATGTTTACCCATAGACACAACTCCTATCCACATACCTACTACACCCCAGTTAAATACAAATCAGTAACAACTTTATTAAATTACACAATTAATATAATTAAAAACAAGCAAAAAAAGACGGGGAAACAGCTATGCACCAAAGGGTGACATATCACTAGGATCAATATATAACAATGTGCAAATTCAAAGAGTAATATTAAACTAGTTCAATACATAGTGTGAACAGTATACAGACAGTAGTGGCAGAACACGTTTCGCAATTGGGCCTTTTTTGGGGCGCCAGATTGCCATATCCCTCAAGCAGAGTGGTCTCTGCCATAAGCATATGCTTAGGGTATGTCATAACATTTTGATCGGTGGAGGAACACACTAGTCCCAAAAAATAAGCACATTGCACTCTTTGGCTTTTCTCCTGCTCAAGTCTTCTTCAAGTCAATATATCTGTCAATATGCCTGCAGAGTGGGTGGCAGGTGATGTCCCTGTACAGAGAAAACCTGGGGCGAAGCCTCAGCGGATTTTGGCCCCCCATGAATTGTATGTGAAAGCATATCCTAGAAATAAGATATCACATCACTTACTACAGTAGGAAATTCCCTTTAATTTAATTATAAAAACTCTGTGTCCAATTTAAAAGCATGTAATGTTACATGTACTGTCAATGTTTTTCTGTACCTACAAGTTCACAGAATCCCCGATAAACCTAAGCTTTTTGAAAGGCAAAACATTTTTGATTGTTCTCTTTATTTAAATGCATTTTTAGACACATCAATTAAATGGCAGCGCCTGACTGGATGCTGAGGGGCATGGAGTGTGGAAAAAGCAGAGAATCGCTCACAAACCTTTTAGCACTTGTTTTTTCTGAATGTGTGAAGCAGTAACAAAAAGTGACAGGCTGTAACAAGGTATTGTCTGTAGAGATTTACGGATCATGTTGCTGATAATGTCATCCAGTGTTTAGTAAATGCCAGTATTCTTCTAGATTTGCTGCAATTATGTGTATTGCTGAACAGGATAGTTCATCTGGAAATAATTTTCTTAAATATTTTGCAGCTTTTTTTTGTCTTCAATCATTTCTATTGCATTTTTCGCATAACAATTCAGTTCAGTAAATAGTAGTTTTAGCTGCAGAACTATAGCATTAAGGCCCCATGCACATGACTGTATCCATTTTGAGATCTGCAATATACAGAGGTGGTCCGTGTGCTGTCTGCACTTTATTTGTGGACCCATTGTTTTCATACATAAGGGGACATTTGTCAAGACAGGCCTATTGTATGCCGGTCAGACGATTAAAGGATTCTAAGAATAGTTAGCACCTCCTAAAAAAGTGAAATAAAAGCAACTCTACAGTGATTGCAATACATGAAAAACCATTTCCCTTATGTCCTAACCAGCAGCACAAGTAGGGAGTTCTCCCCTGTGAAACTAGTAAGACAGGTGGAATTTTTGATGACAATAAATTTCCTACCAAGTAATAATTAAATAATTAGTAGAAAACCCACCCCTATAAAGGGCAGATTGCCCATAATTCAGTGCTTTTTTTCTCTGTCCCTGTGGACAGTAGGACGGCTCAGGCTGCGGCCTGTTACTTTAAAAAATATATATTTTTTCGTTTCTGATAAAAATTTTCCTACCACTTGATTGATGGTCCTAGCTCCTGGCCAAAAGTCGCTCCCAATCCCCTCTGCCTATGGCGTTGGTCCGCGATCCGCCGCATACTGCACCTGTGGTAGCGGCAGTTCCAGGCTACAGGGGTGGAGCCTATCGGCACTCTGTCCCCCTACAGGGCTTGGATCGCCGGCGTCTCTTCGCCGGCTCCTGCTGCACGCTGCACGGCCGACAGGAAGTGCGTCATCGACGACTTCCGGGTTTCGGCCGGGTTTGTTTATCCTAAACGCAGGTGTATTTTAGTAATATGAGCCCCGCGGGCAGCAGAATTAAGGATATATGTAATATATGCAGTACAGACCAAAAGTTTGGACACACCTTCTCATTCAAAGAGTTTTCTTTATTTTCATGACTATGAAGGCATCAAAACTATGAATTAACACATGTGGAATTATATACATAACAAACAAGTGTGAAACAACTGAAAATATATCATATTCTAGGTTCTTCAAAGTAGCCACCTTTTGCTTTGATTACTGCTTTGCACACTCTTGGCATTCTCTTGATGAGCTTCAAGAGGTAGTCCCCTGAAATGGTCTTCCAACAGTCTTGAAGAAGTTCCCAGAGATGCTTAGCACTTGTTGGCCCTTTTGCCTTCACTCTGCGGTCCAGCTCACCCCAAACCATCTCGATTGGGTTCAGGTCCGGTGACTGTGGAGGCCAGGTCATCTGGCGCAGCACCCCATCACTCTCCTTCATGGTCAAATAGCCCTTACTTTCAAAATTTTCCCAATTTTTCGGCTGACTGACTGACCTTCATTTCTTAAAGTAATGCTGGCCACTCGTTTTTCTTTACTTAGCTGCTTTTTTCTTGCCATAATACAAATTCTAACAGTCTATTCAGTAGGACTATCAGCTGTGTATCCACCTGACTTCTCCACAACGCAACTGATGGTCCCAACCCCATTTATAAGGCAAGAAATCTCACTTATTAAACCTGACAGGGCACACCTGTGAAGTGAAAACCATTTCAGGGGACTACCTCTTGAAGCTCATCAAGAGAATGCCAAGAGTGTGCAAAGCAGTAATCAAAGCAAAAGGTGGCTACTTTGAAGAACCTAGAATATGACATATTTTCAGTTGTTTCACAATTGTTTGTTATGTATATAATTCCACATGTGTTAATTCATAGTTTTGATGCCTTCATAGTCATTAAAATAAAGAAAACTCTTTGAATAAGAAGGTGTGTCCAAACTTTTGTCTGTACTGTATATGTTTAAAAAACTAATATTCCTAGGCTTTCAGGGAAAGATTTAAGTGAGGCGGAGCTATCGCAGAGGGGGCCGAGCTAAGGTCAGAGGTGGAGCTATTCCACCTATATAAGCCCACAACAAGAGGAATACTTCCTCTTTCTGAGCAGAGAGCTAAGGATACAGTTCTGTGGCTGCTACTACTACTGAGAGCTAAAGCTACAGTCTGTGGCTATTACTACTATTACTACTAAACTGAAAGTTTCTTTCCAGATGGCGTCCCCTAACGGTGATCAGCACGGCAAATCCGCCCACAAGCAGAGACATTTAGTCTGCGCTTCCTGCGAGATGCCAATGCCGGACTCCTATGAGTACAATCGGTGTCCATTATGTCGTCCCCCTCTGTCGCAACCCACTGTAAGCGACATGTTTGGGTGGATGAAGGACTTTATGGGAAATTCCATTTCCGAAATTAAGAGCGCCCTTGCCTCAAAGAGACCAAGAGAATCATCTCCGGGTCCGATGCCTATGCTGGAAGCAATCTCCGTGGACGACCATTCTTCTTCTTCCTCTGACAACGAAGACTCACTGTTCCTGTTCCCAGCCGAGAAAACTCAAAGGCTTTTACGCTCCATCCGGTCAAGGGATCGTGATGTTGAGCAAGGGGAAGCTCCGCCATCCACCTCTAGGGGGTTAAGAACCTTCAAAGTGGACGAAAAGCTTAATCGTTTCATGCTTACAGAATGGAAACATACAGAGAAGGGTCCAGTCCTCAACAAAAAGTTTAAACTCATGTTTCCCCTCCAGGAATCGGAGTCTGACCTTTGGGTACCGCCTCCAAAGGTTGACATGGCGATATCCAAATTGTCCAAAAGGACCCTAGTCCCGTCAGATGACGGTAGTAATCTCCAGGACCCGTTAGACCGAAAGTTCGAATGCACCTTAAGGCGCAATTGTTCTGCTGCGGCAGCTTCCGCGTCAGTAGCTGTCGCCTCCTCTGAGACCGCGGACTTTGTACATTCCCACATCCTAAGAATTCAGGCTGACCTAGAGTCTGGAGTGGCCAGAACGGACATTCTGGACCAATTTATGACCCTCCTATTAGGAGCGGATTTTCTATGCGACGCCTCCGCGCAGCACTTGAAGCTGGCTGCGAAAAGTATGGCGCTTTCTTCTGCCAGCCGTAGGCCCCTTTGGTTACGACCATGGGTCGCTGATAACACCTCCAAGTTTAACTTATGTGGCCTACCCTATGAGCCAGGAAGGCTATTTGGTTCTGAGCTAGACAAGCTCATGGAAAGCTTGGCAGATAAAAAAGGGAAAAATCTCCCTCAACAGTCCTTTCGGGGTCGCAGTAGGTCCAGAAACACAAGACCTCAGGGCCCCTCGAGATCCCAGAGGCGTCAGGCGTCCTCCAGACGCGGACGCGGTCGTGGTAAAAGCAGCGACCTTTACCCCAAATCAAACAAAAGATCCTGGAGGACGCAGTCCTCCTTTACCTTCACAAAAAAGCCCTAGAGGAGGTTCCCTCCCACGAACGAGGGCGAGGGGTGTATTCCCCAATATTTCTAGTCCCAAAGCCTTCTGGAGACTGGCGCATGATAATAGATCTGCGCTACCTAAATCGCTTCATAAGACAGAAGCGCTTCAGAATGGAGACCATCCATTCCTTAATCAATATTCTAAATCCCGGAGACCCCATGGTCACCATAGATCTAAAGGACGCTTATCTTCATGTCCCTATTCATCCAACTCACGAAGGTTCCTAAGAGTTGCGGTCTCCATAAAAGGTGTGGTAAAGCATTACCAGTTTGCTGTTCTACCCTTTGGCATCTCTTCCGCTCCCCACACCTTTATCAAGGTTGTGGCTCCGGTTGTTGCCAAGCTTAGGCTTCAAGCACTAGAAATCGTACCATATCTAGATGACTGGCTCTTAAAAGCTGCGTCTCTAGACGTTCTTCAGACCCATCTTCATCTGGCTCTTCAGACTCTCCAGCGGTTAGGCTGTCTGATAAATTGGGAAAAGTCCCAGATCCTGCCTTCCACTTCCAGGGTATTCCTGGGGTTTATAGTGGATTCTCAAAGGATGACTCTCTTTCACTCCCCAGAAAGGAAAGATCGAGTCATAAGAGCCGCTCAGTTTCTCATGGCACCTCGTCCAGTGTCCATCAGAACACTTATAAAGATGTTGGGCCACATGTCAGCATCTGCAGAAGCAGTTCCTTGGGCCCTTTGGCACCTCCATCCACTTCAAGAAGAAGTGTTAGCAGTCTGGAAACACAACCCAAAGGGGTTGGACAAGACTCACTCCCTGTCTGTCAAAGTCCGGTCCTCACTCAAATGGTGGAGAAACCTATCAGATGGGAGGTCCTTGATTCAACCTCGTTGGATCACGTTGACCACAGACGCCTCCCTTCTAGGTTAGGGAGCCCATCTGGAAGACAGTCCAGTACAAGGTATCTGGACTCCACAGGAGAGGCTTCTCTCGTCCAATATGAGAGAACTAAGAGCTGTACGTCTAGCTCTTTATCACTTTGCTCCTCTCATCCGCGGAAAGGCGGTGAGAGTCCGTTCGGACAGCACGACTGTGGTCGCTTACATCAACAGGCAGGGAGGTACGAGATCTCAACCTCTTCTCCACGAAGTTGGTCTAATTCTCTCTTGGGCAGAGCTCAGTCTATCCCACCTATCCGCAGTTCACATCAGGGGAGATCTCAACATAGTTGCAGATCGACTCAGTCGGGGTCTACCAGTTCCAGGCGAATGGTCACTGAACAGAGACATCTTCTCCCAGATCACTCTACGTTGGGGTACTCCAGAGATCGACTTGATGGCGACCCAGTTGAACGCGAAGGTGGACAAGTTCTGCTCCCTCTACAAGGAGGACAACCCCTTGGCGATAGACGCTCTGTCCATTCCATGGAGGTTCAGGCTGGCATACATATTCCCTCCACTTTCCATGATACCACGGGTATTGACGAAAATCAGACAAGACCAGACCCCGGCCATTGCAATAATACCATTCTGGCCGAAGAGGTCTTGGTTCACCCAGCTCATGAAGATGAGTCAGGGCACATATTGGAGACTTCCCCTAACGCAGGACCTTGTGTATCAGGACACAGGCCCCTGCTTAGATCTGAGGAAACTCAATCTGACAGCCTGGAGATTGACAGGCCCCTACTAGAAGCTAGAGGGCTTTCTGCGGGGGTCTTGAAAACTATTTCACACTCCCGTGCGGAGTCTACAAACAAGGCGTACTCAAGAATTCACAAGATTTTTCTTCAGTGGTGTGCTGGTAAAGAGGTAGTACCCTCAGATCCCCCTCTTTCAGCTATTTTACAATTCCTGCAGGACGGCCTGGACAAGGGTCTAAGCCCGTCTACTCTCAGAGTCCACATCAGTGCTCTCTCTGCCTCTTTAGGTAGACCATTATCTCAAGACCCCCTACTCAGGAGGTTCCTCAAGGGAGCCGAAAGATTAAAACCTAGAATCCTGAGACCTATCCCGGAATGGGATTTATCCATTGTTCTAAAGGGGCTATCCTCTTCCCCCTTTGAACCCTTAGAGAATGTAGACCTTAGGTTTCTGTCCTTAAAGGTCACATTTTTACTGGCCATAACATTGGCCAAAAGGATTGGAGAATTACAGGCCCTAACCGCCACTGAGCCTTATACCCTCTTTCTCCAGGACTCTGTCCTGTTGAGATTTCTACCGACCTTTGCTCCTAAGGTTCCCTCATTCGGTAACCGAAATCAAACATCTCCCTGCCGGTCCTATGTCCTACTCCATCATCTCCTGAAGAGGAAGCCCTTCACTCCTTGGACATTTCCAGAAATCTAAAAATCTACCTGGACAGGACTGCGAACTTTAGGAAATCGGAACACCTACTGCTCTCCTTTTCTGGTAAAAGCGAAGGTCTAAAAGCCTCCAAACCCTCTCTAAGTAGATGGGTAAAGGAGGCAATCCGGGAAGCCTTTTTATCCCAAGGCTTGGCTCCTCCATCCTTTGTCACCGCCCACTCCACGAGGGCAATATCTACTTCTTTTGCGGAAAGAAATCTCGTATCACTTGAACAGATTTGTGCTGCGGCTTCCTGGAGCTCCCACAGCACTTTCATTAGACACTATCGCCTAGACTCTAGGCGTTCAGAGGGGGTAACATTCGGACGTACCATTCTGTCTGCCGCCCTCTCATAAAAAATAAATAAATAGGATTATACCTGGGAAAGGCCCTCCCAATTTGTTGGGTTACTTGCTAGGTCACCACTTGTGCTGCTGGTTAGGACGTAAGGGAAGCGTTAATTTTTAACGTAGTATTGTTTTCCCTTAGTCCTAACAGCAGCACACAAATTTCCCACCCTTGTTTGTTTCTACTTGTTATAAAGCACTGAATTATGGGCAGTCTGCCCTTTATAGGGGTGGGTTTTCTACTAATTATTTAATTATTACTTGGTAGGAAATTTATTGTCATCAAAAATTCCACCTGTCCTACTAGTTTCACAGGGGAGAACTTCCCACTTGTGCTGCTGTTAGGACTAAGGGAAAACAATTTTACGTTAAAAATTAACGCATCCCTAAATAGTAAAGGGTGTTTTACATAATACTGGGAAGAAAAAGCTTTTTGGAAATACAAGTTATTAAAAAAATTAGAATTTATCACCCCCAAAATCCATGTGTAGCTCCTGGATACGAAAGAAGGACCTGAAAACAGTAGGCCACCCCAGAATGTTGTTTTGCCCAGCCGAGTTTGAGAATCATTACAGATTATGTCTGCCTCAGTTTTGTTATTTCTGTACTGATTAGTGTGGTTATAGCACCATCTAGCAGTGTTAAGTTGTATTACACTTTGTTTTTCCTGTTACAAAGACTGCTGCATTGTGGGTGGTGCAAAGCATTCTAGGAGTGCAAAGCATCCTGGGAAAGAGAAATCTCCAGTCACCAGGACATATCAACAGAGCTGTCCTTCTGCATATCTCCTTCTAAAACTCCACCATCCTTGTCAAAGCATATCTGGTGAGATCTACCTTTGTTTCAGGGATATTATGTTATGCAGAGCTGTTCAGTCAGTTGTAATTGTTATTATGGGAGTTGTTACTACTGTTAGTTAGTCATATAGTGCTATGTTAAGCAGCCATTTTACCATGTGCTTCAGTGTTATGCAAATGTTACAGTACATGCTATTCTATGCGTTATACTTATACATGTTAGGCTACTTTCACACTTGCATTTTGTGCGGATCCGTCATGGACAGATCCGTTCAGATAATACAACCATCTGCATCCGTTCTGAACGGATCCGTTTGTATTATCTTTAACATAGCCAAGACGGATCCGTCTTGAACACCATTGAAAGTCAATAGAGGACGGATCCGTTTTCTATTGTGCCAGATTGCGTCAGTGAAAATGGGTCCGTCCCCATTGACTTACATTGTGTGCCAGGACGGATCAGTTTGGCTCAGTTTCATCAGGCGGACACCAAAACGCTGCAAGCAGCGTTTTGGTGTCCGTCTCCAAAGCGGAATGGAGACTGAACTGATGCAAACTGATGCATTCTGAGCGGATCCTTTTCCATTCAGAATGCATTAGAATTCAAAATGATCCGTTTTGGACCGTTTGTGAGAGCCCTGAACGGATCTCACAAATGGAAAGCCAAAACGCTAGTGTGAAATTAGACTTATTTGTATTCTTGTAGTTTTACCGCACACTTGTACAATCTCTCACACGTATCGCGCAGAGAGTACAACCTGTTGACCAATAAACAAGTTAGACTACAAGGAACAGTCCTCTTATTTGGAAGACAGGAATGGTTTTTGCTGAATGTCAGACTGCACACTGTGTGAACATGCATGAAGACAGAACAATGTTCTCAAGGTTTTTTGCATTACAGGGAGTGCAGAATTATTAGGCAAGTTGTATTTTTGAGGATTAATTTTATTATTGAACAACAACCATGTTCTCAATGAACCCAAAAAACTCATTAATATCAAAGCTGAATATTTTTGGAAGTAGTTTTTAGTTTGTTTTTAGTTTTAGCTATTTTAGGGGGATATCTGTGTGTGCAGGTGACTATTACTGTGCATAATTATTAGGCAACTTAACAAAAAACAAATATATACCCATTTCAATTATTTATTTTTACCAGTGAAACCAATATAACATCTCAACATTCACAAATATACATTTCTGACATTCAAAAACAAAACAAAAACAAATCAGTGACCAATATAGCCACCTTTCTTTGCAAGGACACTCAAAAACCTGCCATCCATGGATTCTGTCAGTGTTTTGATCTGTTCACCATCAAAATTGCGTGCAGCAGCAACCACAGCCTCCCAGACACTGTTCAGAGAGGTGTACTGTTTTCCCTCCTTGTAAATCTCACATTTGATGATGGACCACAGGTTCTCAATGGGGTTCAGATCAGGTGAACAAGGAGGCCATGTCATTAGATTTTCTTCTTTTATACCCTTTCTTGCCAGCCACGCTGTGGAGTACTTGGACGCGTGTGATGGAGCATTGTCCTGCATGAAAATCATGTTTTTCTTGAAGGATGCAGACTTCTTCCTGTACCACTGCTTGAAGAAGGTGTCTTCCAGAAACTGGCAGTAGGACTGGGAGTTGAGCTTGACTCCATCCTCAACCCGAAAAGGCCCCACAAGCTCATCTTTGATGATACCAGCCCAAACCAGTACTCCACCTCCACCTTGCTGGCGTCTGAGTCGGACTGGAGCTCTCTGCCCTTTACCAATCCAGCCACGGGCCCATCCATCTGGCCCATTAAGACTCACTCTCATTTCATCAGTCCATAAAACCTTAGAAAAATCAGTCTTGACGTTTCAGCTTGTGTGTCTTGTTCAGTGGTGGTCGTCTTTCAGCCTTTCTTACCTTGGCCATGTCTCTGAGTATTGCACACCTTGTGCTTTTGGGCACTCCAGTGATGTTGCAGCTCTGAAATATGGCCAAACTGGTGGCAAGTGGTATCTTGGCAGCTGCACGCTTGACTTTTCTCAGTTCATGGGCAGTTATTTTGCGCCTTGGTTTTTCCACACGCTTCTTGCGACCCTGTTGACTATTTTGAATGAAACGCTTGATTGTTCAATGATCACGCTTCAGAAGCTTTGCAATTTTAAGAGTGCTGCATCCCTCTGCAAGATATCTCACTATTTTTGACTTTTCTGAGCCTGTCAAGTCCTTCTTTTGACCCATTTTGCCAAAGGAAAGGAAGTTGCCTAATAATTATGCACACCTAATATAGGGTGTTGATGTCATTAGACCACACCCCTTCTCATTACAGAGATGCACATCACCTAATATGCTTAATTGGTAGTAGGCTTTCGAGCCTATACAGCTTGGAGTAAGACAACATGCATAAAGAGGATGATGTGGTCAAAATACTCATTTGCCTAATAATTCTGCACGCAGTGTATAGACGTATCCTTCCTTGTATGTTGAGTCTAGTCTCAACTTACGACGGGTCAAAAAAGACCACTGTATTTTAAAAATATTGTATCCTGAGACCATTGTATTTTGAGGGATCACTGTACAATCAAATATAAGGTGCTTAGCAAATATATTTTGATCAAAAATGATCTGTGCCCATCTACCACAGAACAGTAACCTCATTATTTATAGGAACCTAACTCTAAAACTATCTCCATGCCTTTTTCGGGCATCTAAATTTAAGGAGAGCAGAACCCATAAAAACACTGACTGCTACAATTTTTACCTCTTTGGGTGAGCAGGCCTTGACCTGTCTGCGGGAAGAGCAGATTCAGCTGTACATGTCACGCTAAATAAAAATGGTCTGGGTGAGGATGGATGAACAATAGCAACTAACATGGAGACAGGCACACCTCCAGATACATGCTGCAAACTCAAAGAACAGAAACAGAATCAGTCAGTACATTTTGCAAGGTAAAACGAATACGCAGGTGCGCATAGTCATAATTAAAGGGGAAGCAAGGCATAGCAGCATTCTATAAATGTATAGTATATGATCTATATATAAATCAATACCATATCTAATGGACAGTCAAATATGAGGTGCTTAGCAAATATATTTTGATTTCATTATTACTGGGAGCACAATGGAAGGGGGTATTATTACTATTGCTGGAAGCACTAGAGGAGGGATTATAAATACCACTGACACTATAGGGGGAATATTATTGCTTGGGGGCACTATAGGGTGTAGGTGACCGTCTCTTTTCAGGGGGTCACACTCAGATATCTTCGCAGACACGATTTTAATGTCCAAACTCTTGCTTTATTTCAGACACTTTCGCAAAGCACAGGTTAAGAAGTCGCAGCTTCAACTTATCACGTGTGACATCCACACAAAATAACAAACCCTTGCCCGGCTAGGCTCTAACTAAACATAAGTGTATCCCTGACTCACCTAGAGAGCCCTGTTCACACATGGAACACAAATGCGGCTTTCCTCAGCCATTCAGTCCAGCAACCTCCAGGCTGTGACACTTCAATACATTTTGGGGGATTGTGGCCCAGTAGTCCTCCCGACTCTGGCCTCGTGATCCTTGTTTCACAGGCGTCACCGCGTCCCCCAAAGTTCAGGCTATCGCCTAGCCTCGTGGCCCCTCAGCCCACCTGGCTGAGACCACTCACACAGAGCCTCACCAGGACTCTGCTTCACAAGACACTCCAGAGTGAGCCACACCCAAGATCCAGTAGCAGGATTAAATAGGATCCCTGGACATGAGCATGCCCTATGTCCCGGACTGGAGCATGGGGAACAGGCACCCACCCAACACATTTCCTGTTCCCAGTAAAAGCCAGCCCTGAAATAGCTGAACCAGCTACACTTTCTATATGGTGTCCCCCAACTACTTTAGTGGACACCTGGACTAGAGCTTTTACTCCACCAAGGCCGGACCCCTTGGTGGCACGCTCTTGGTGCAAACAACACCTCAATGTTCACATTGCCACAAGGGGGCATTATTATTACTTGGGACACTATTTTTTCTTCAGTAGGGTATTCGGGCGCACTGGGAGCAAAGCTGACACAGTACTGGGGGTTGGCAGCAGGATGACACAGATGAGATACTAGGATGATGAGTTTGTGTTAAGAAGGTGGAGAGGATGATGCATAGGTAAGGAATGGCAAGATGTGTTTGAAGAAGTCATCATTGTGGTCTGAAGATGAAGAAAGAACGTAAACATCAGAGGAGATATCACTAGATGTAATAAGTATGTGCTGTATTCTCATGTATGATCAGGCAGCATGCTAAAGGTAGAGCTGGCTCGCTGCTGTTGCTCACGTCTCACCTCCTCAGCCCCCTCCTCCATATCTAAATTAAAGACAACTGGAGGAGGACAGAATGTGGCAGGTGGGTCTGGTCACCACAGGGGGCAGCTTCTTGAGAGGCATTTTGTGCTGCATTATTGTATTTGTTTTTCCTGGGCCAGTATATTGTGCTGTACTTTGGTGTTTGGCTCTGCAGGAGAACCAAATACCACAATGTAGCATAATACACTGCCCCATCAGAACCAAATGCTACAGTGCAGCAATAAATACTACCATAACATGATATTTGTTTTGCACTGTGCACTGCTGCAGAACCAAATACCAAAGTATAGCACAATATACTGCCCCTCTATGGTATTGCTATCCCCACGTACTTGAGTTGACTCTACCCACTTATATCAGTCCCACCTTCTGTCAATTTGGGCCCACCTACAACATAGGACCTCTTTTAGTTTTTTCCAGGACCACTTTACGTTACAATGCTGAGTTCCTGCCCGACTGCATGTCTACTGTACTTTAGTGACATAACAATATGAATACAGTACAGTAGATCCGCGATAGCTCATCTGGAAGGTCTGCCCATCGTTGCAGGATTACATGTGCGACATAAGGTTGCAGAAAGTGTTTTAAATATAGATCTACACCCTCTACTACTCTGTCGACCCCTTGAGAAAGCTGGGTCTGAGATGTTGGTCCCTTTGGGTTTAAAATATGTCTCAGACTGGTTAGCATTAGAGTAGTACACCCATTGAAAAAATTTGATTCGATCCGAATATATTCCCGGCAAATTTTGTTAAAAAACGGCTATTTCCTGGCTGCAGAGAGCCTTTTATAGTGGTGTAGAACACTGTGCTTTGCAGTAACACGCATAGGGAGTCTGCTTTGGTAGTGAAATAATACTGCGAGTCCGTAAGACATGCAGATGACAGGCGTCGCTCTTAGAATCACTGCACACTTCACTTATTTGGCAGTGACGGGGCCAAAACTGACCAAATAACTCAAGTATGAACTCAGCCTTACAGGTCGATGTTAGCGCCAAGAAGAAGCGCACTCCTTTTACAACGTCATCAGCTGATTCCACATAGATGTCTACAGAACCTGTTCTATTAAACGCTTATACAAGTAAAGCCCCCAGACAGAGCAATAAGTTTGTCTTGAGGTCACTGATTATTTTGCCCTTCCTCTGATCTGTCAGAACAATAACCCACCAAAAACGGATCCTGTCTGTGAAGCATCCGGCTTCACTCGATCAGCATTTGGTCAGTAATCCATCAGTATTGCTAATGCCAAAAAAAACTGGAGTGGATCCAAAACAGAGATGACACGTGAACAGAATATTTGCATGTCTTCTGTGTTTTGTACCCACTCCTGCTTTTGACTACCAAATCATAAGCCAATTCTGATGGGACCATACAGGCCTTACAGCTGCTACACAGAAAGGATCCGTTGTGCGTCTCTTTTTTCCTTCCTTCTGACAGATCAGAAGAAGGGTCAAATACATGATAATGTTAGGTAAGCCAAAAAGGCAAAATAGTGGCCCAGTCATGAAGTGGGGAGGGTGGGAACAGCATAAGAAGTCCACAGAGTAGCCCTATGACAGAGTGTGGAGGTGGCAACAGCATAAGGATGCCACAGAGTGGCAAGGTGACATAGTGTGGAGGTGGCAGCAGCATGAGGAGACCACAGAGTGACCCTGTGACATAGTGTGGAAGTGGCAGCAGCATCAGGAGGCCATAGAGTGGCAAGGTGACAAAGTGTGGAGGTGGCATCAGCATCAGGAGACCACAGATTGACAGGGTGACATAGTGTGGAGGTGGCAACAGCATGAGGAGGCCACCGAGTGGCAAGGTGACACAGTGTGGAGGTGGGTGGCAATACCAGTACCAGCTTAGGATGGTGGGTGAAAGAAGGAGCACTTGGTATCAGGCGGGTGGCAGCATCAGAATAGTCGCTGAGGCAGGTAACCAGAAGAAACCTGTCTTTTTTGTTAAATTGTTGGTGTGGCACCATGGATGATCTAGTCTGATGCATCATGCATTGGTGGGTGGAAATCCTGGCTGATCCATGCCTGGTTCATCTTGACAAAGGTCAGTCTCTCCACATTTTCTCTTCACAGTTCTTCTTGGGGTAACTATGGCCCCTGCTGTACTAAACACCTGCTCTGATGCCACACTACTGGCAGGACAGCTTTTCCAGGGCAAACTCTGCGAGTTGCGACCACAAATCCAGTTTGACTGCCCAGTTGTCCACCGGATCTTCAATGATGGCTGGCAGGGTGCACTCCAAGTATGCCACCACCTGCTGGTTCAGGTTCTGCTCTACCTCTAGCTGCTGGTGAGTAGTTTCTTCACTATGCGGGTGAAGAAAGCTGCTCATCAGCGACTCTAGACTCAGGCTGCTGCTGCCATGGCTGCTGCCACCCCACGCCTCCCCAGGAGCCATGGCAGTGGAACGTGAGTGCAATGGGTCCCCCCGGTCAGACCTGCGAGAAAATGGATGATGGC
Organism: Bufo bufo; assembly: GCF_905171765.1. Classification (NCBI taxonomy): domain Eukaryota; kingdom Metazoa; phylum Chordata; class Amphibia; order Anura; family Bufonidae; genus Bufo; species Bufo bufo. Next base: position 490,261,234 of record NC_053389.1, read on the forward strand.
GCAGATAGGCAGCTGCCAACTGACTACATAGGATGTCTCTATAGTAGTTTAGTTTGTCCCCCCTCTCTGCAGGTGTAAAAAAGGCCCCCATTTTGGACCGGTAGCGAGGGTCCAACAAGGTGGAGAGCCAGAAGTCATCACTCTGGTGACAATTCGGCTGTCACTACGCAAGCAAGTGAGTATGCCTCGGGCCATTTGTGCAAGTTACTCAGAGGGACTCCCTGCCTCATCTCCACTGCATACTGCCACGGTGTGTCTGTGTCCTCTGCCTCCTCTTCCTCATTGCCCTGTGAAGTAGAAATATTATCTGTTGTAGAAATATTAATATTAGAAATCCGCTCTCCAATGTCTTTGTGTAAGGAAAGCTAAAAATCTCAACCGCCGTCAGCCAAAGGTGTTCTCATGTTAAGTTCTGCTGAGCATCTGCCCCGCCCTGCTCAGTCTGTTCACTTTTATTTACTAACAAAAGGTGTAAAAAAGGGGCTGGCCCAAGACAAGGATACAGGAAGTGATGACATAGGAAGACAAGACACCATCATTTAGAATAACCTAGCCAGCTAACAAACACATGTATACAATAATCTACCATTACCACTGGAGCTAATTTTATCCAGCCTTGCTCAGTGATCAATGCCAGATAAAGTTACTATGATCCTCATGCATGTTTATTTACAGGACAACGTCATTATCTCCAGCGGCTGATCAGGCGCACTAGAGACAACAAACGCATGTTCCTTTTATATATTGTTCTCTTAACAAATGCATCCACGCCAAGCCAATAAATCTGCGTCTTGTGCGGGGGCCCTAGCCGGAGTCCATACATCAGCCAACAAAACACTGCTCTGCTGAACACATCAGTCTCCCCTGGCCCACAGCCCAGTGCTTAGCACATGGACCATTCGCTGACGGAGACCTCTGCGCCCGTCAGGCTCAAGGACTGGCCCACCTTCTGTTCTACATGTGTGTGTAGGGCTGGTACTGCCTTTTTGGCAAAAAAATGACGGCTTGGGACTCTCCACCTCGGCTAGGCACATCAGTTCTCTGAAAGGTGCAGAGGCCACCACTTGGAAAGGGAGAAACTGCAGCACCAGCAACTTGGACAGAAGCACATTCAGCTTCTGCGCCGCATACTGTTGTCTCTTGGCAATCGCTTCAGTGATCGATTACTGACGGAATGACTGACGAGGAGGAGGAGGAGTATCAGGACCAGCAGATGATGGGAAGGACAGACAGCTCCCTTCAGCTGAGGTGGTGGAGCCTTGCCTGCCTGAAACCGGGTGCGTGCCACTGGGTGATGCAGCGGTTGCTGCGGAAGGCTGGACCACCACATGGTAATGGATCATGTAATGGACCATGTGATGAGCGCAATGACGTCACTAAAGGTCCTTTTTCCTCCCAGGTCATCAAAGTAGAAGACAGAAGACGAGCCGGGCAGCGCGAACAAGTGGATGAGGTGAGTTCAATTTTTATTTTATTTTTTTTAACCACTCCATCCCTATTTTACCTGTATTAAGAATGATATTATTTTCCCTTATAACCATGTTATAAGGGAAAATAATAATATCTACACAACACCTAACCCAAACCCGAACTGCTGTGAAGAAGTCCGGGTTCGGGTCTGGGTACCAAACATGCAGATTTTTCTCATGTGCGTGCAAAACGCATTAAACGCTTTGCAATCACGCGGAAAAATCACGCATCTTCCCGCGACGCACCCGCATCCTATCCGGCCCTCACATGCAACGCCCGTGTGAAAGAGGCCTAAATCTTGTAGAGCGATGGATATCAGAAGTTTGCTGTAGTTCAGTAAGAGCAGACACACACCAGTATGATACATCAGAGGCAATTCAAAGCTCCTGGGCCCTACTGAAAAATCTGCAACAGGGTCATCAATTGCCATGTGCCATTTATAAATACTGGTGTTTTATTATGTGGCCTATGCCTGTTTCTCGCCCCTCCAAGCACCAGACCCTGGTTCCATTTTATAAATGTATATATTGTACATGGTTTACTGATGTGTTATCTCTAAAATCAACTTGCATTTTCAGTTTTCACATTATTTCTTCCCTACAGTATCTAATATGGACTTTGACCATTTGAATCAAATTTGAGTACTATTACGTGGACCTGATTTTCAGAGAATTCTGCGCTATTATACCGCAGAAAATTGTGCCTATTTCTCAGCATCAGGATTATATAGTTCATAGAAAATTCTTTCCATTTAATACTTCTATATGGACTAATAGAAGACTGCTTAGTTGTATTACCATCTTTGGTGAAAGTTTGGTTTTCTATGGAGTTTTGGCCGTGTTGGTTAAATTTAAAGTGTATTATCAGAATTTTACCATTATGTGCCTACTGGGTCCTGAGATGTAAATCTGGTACTGATTATTGGCTTTTAGATGCTTCTAGAGCCCTTAACGAACGCTAATTGCAGCCTGTGATTTGATCTATACATAAAAAAGTTAATATTAAAGTGTTTTTTCCTGAAAGAATACTTATTCTCTATCCATAGAATAGGGAATAAGCATCTGATCGTCAGGGTCCAACTGCTGGGTCTAGGGGCACAATGGAAACTTAACCTGTTGGGGACACAGGGCTTACCTGGTACTTAAGGACACAGGGCGTACAGGTACGTCCTGTGTAGTTCCGATCACCGCCGCGCGGCGGTGGGTGATGGGAACTGGGTTCCTGCTGAAATCAATAAGCAGGCACCCTGGGTCAATGCCGAGGGGGGTCCTGTGACCCCCTCCGTATCGGCGATCGCTGCAAACCGCAGGTCAATTCAGACCTGCGGTTTGCAGCGCTTTCGGAAGTTTCTGTGCTGTGATGTCAGCCGTTTAACCCTTTCCATGCCGCGGTCCGTAGGGACCACTGTATGGAAGAGGTTAACAGGGAGGGAGCTCCCATCGGGGGCTGCTGTGCCTTTTCAGCCCCCCGATTATTGACGGGATCACAGAGGGAGGGGGTCCCCCTCCCTCCCCATCACCTGCTGCTCTGTTGTGGCAGCAAGTGATGGTTACCATGGCAACCGGACGCCTTCACAGGCTTCCTGCTGTCCATGGTGCTGATCAGACTTCTGCTAAAGGCAGAAGTCTGATCAGACTTTGTAAAGTGAAAATACAGTACAATACACTATATAGTGTACTGTACTGTATTATACAGACATCAGACCCACTGGATCTTCAAAAACCAAGTGGATCTGGGTCAAAAAAATGTAAAAAAAAGTGAAAAAAATAAAAATAGAAAAACACATTTATCACTTGTTCTGCTTCGCGTTATTGAACTGTTGTATAACACTAGTCAGACAGCTTAACAATAATTCAGAAGTCAAGAAACGTGAGACATCAGATCTGTATGTATTCTCTTTTCTGAATAACTTTGTAAAACTACAATATAAACATAAACAAAACATATGTGTCAGTACATTACATATAATACAGCAGCCTCACTCCATCAGTGAGAGTACTCACAGACAATTCCATCATTAGTCCAGGAATAGGTCAAGAGCTCCTCTGCATGCAGCCTGCAACATCCAGGAGCAATGATGAAATGGAGGAAATACAGATCCAGGTTAAAGGTTACTGCCTCTGACAATACACTTCCTGTAAAGTTCTGGCGAAGTAGAAACTAACTTTGACCACTAGATGGCAGCAACGTCAAACATAACATTTCAGTATAATCTTTACAGTACATTACATCCATTTATTATGCACAAAATGAGCAGAACACTCCCTGTCTGGCATAATTATTATGTCACTACCTAAATAACTACTGCTATGCAGGAAAAACATATAAACAGGAAATGGAATCCTAGCTAATCGGAAACTAAAACTATAATGTCAGTTATAGGTCTAAGATAGATTTTGGAAGTCCCATTCTTTGCAATCTTGACCTCCACCTTCCTAACCTTGCCATCCCTGCTTGGTAGAGCATTGACAATAAGTCCTACAGGCCACTCGTTCCTGCTCTCTTGGCTGTCTTTCAACAGAACAACATCACCCACTTTTACATTTGGGCGATCCTCAGTCCATTTCCTACGGCGTTGCAGATTGGACAGATACTCCCTCTTCCATCTTTTCCAAAAGGTGTCTGCCAAACATTGTACTTGCTTCCATTGTTTCGCATGAACTTGTGTTGTACTTATGGTTCCGGATGGAGCAGACAAAGAGTTCACCTTTTGAGTCAACAACATTGCTGGGGTAAGGACCATAGGTGTATCTGGGTCTGAGGACACAGGAACTATAGGCCTGGCATTCATAATAGCTGTAACCTCTGCCATAAATGTGCTTAAAGTCTCATGGGTCAAGTGAGCAGTTTTAGTTTGTAGCAACATAGCGTCCAAGATTCGCCTGGCAATACCTATAAGCCTCTCCCAGACACCACCCATGTGTGAAGAGTGTGGAGGATTAAAGACCCATGTACATCCTCTGTCTTGGAGAAAGTCTTGCATTTGTGATTCGCTGGCACAAATGTTAAGTTCCTTGCAGGCTCCTACAAAGTTTGTTCCTCTGTCAGAACGGAGCAGTTTTGCTGGGCCACGAATTGAGAAGAATCGCCTTAAGGCATTAATAAAGCTTGATGTTGACATGGTTTCAAGTAGCTCTATGTGAACAGCTCGGGTGGACAAACAAGTGAAAAGGACTGCCCATCGTTTACTGTCTGCGCTGCCTCCTCTAGTGCGGCGAGTTAAAACAGACCACGGACCAAATACATCTAAGCCCACATTGGTGAAAGGTGGTTGAGCAATTACTCTGTCCTCTGGTAGCTCTGCCATCTTTTGACTTTGTAACCTTCCTCGCAGCTTGCGACAGATGACACATTTGTGTATGACAGCTGATACCAAGCGTTTGCCACCAAGAATCCAGAAACCTGCTGATCTAATTGCACCCTCTGTGATGTGTCGCCCTTGGTGAACTACTTGTTCATGATAGTACCTAACAAGCAGTGTCGCAATGTGGTGATCATAAGGTATAATGACAGGCTGTTTCTCTTCCTCTGTAAGTTCTGCAAGAGACAAACGTCCACCTACTCTCAACAACCCATTTTTGTCTAAAAAGGGGCTAAGCTTCCTAAGACGGCCTAGTTTTAGGAATGTCTTTTGTTTTTTGATGCAGTCAATTTCCTTCTGGAAATGTTTGTTTTGAACAGAAGAGATTATAACAGACTTTGCCTGAGTAAGTTCTTCTAGATTGACCTGTTCATGGAAACTTTCCCACCTTCTGACCTGATTGCTGCTGGTTCCCCTCTGGAAGGTTCTAGCGACATGGATGAGTCTGGCTAGGGTCTTAACTAATATCTTCCAGCAAGAAAATCTATCAAAGCAATGTGAGTGAAGTGTGGCTTCAGAAGCTCTAGTGCTGAAGCTTGTAATTTCAAATCAGATTTCAGGGTCAGCTTCAGGCTCTATGAGTGGAAAAACATTAGCAGTGTCTATCTGCTCACAGTGTGATTGGTACAGAAAGGATGGGCCTGAGAACCATATAGAGTTCTGAAGGCATGCTGCTTGAGTAGGCCTAGTAGCATAATCTGCAGGGTTTTGCTCTGTAGATACATAGAACCACTGATCTGGGTGTGTAGATTGCCTGATTCTATTCACTCTGTTGGAGACATACAGATAGAACCTCCTAGTGGTGTTGCAAATGTACCCTAGGACAGTCTTGCTATCAGTGAAGAATTTCACAGCATCAAAATCAGTGTCTAGTTGATCTGTGATTAGCTCAGACATTTCGACTGCAAGTACGGCAGCACACAACTCTAAACGAGGAATAGTGTGGGCTGGTTTAGGGCTTAATTTGGACTTTCCCATGACAAATCCAACATGACACACATTTTCTGCATCAATTACTTTCAAGTAAGCTACTGCACCTATAGCTGTGGTGGATGCGTATGAGAAGATGCATAGTTCTTTCCTGCAAGCTGATGATAGAGATATGGGCACATAGCATCTGTCTATCTTTAGGTGCTCTAACGCTTGCAAGGATTCTGTCCATTGAACCCACTCACTTAGTCTCTCTTGTGGAAGCAATGCATCCCATTCACTTTTCCCAGATGACAGTTTACGAACTAAGGCCTTACCTCTTATAGTCACAGGTGATACAAACCCCAGGGGATCATAGAGGCTATTTACGGTGGATAGAATGCCTCTACGTGTAAAAGGCTTTTCCTCTGAGGAAACTCTGAAAGCAAAACTATCATTTTCTAGATCCCAACTTAGGCCTAGGCTTTTCTGCAAGGGAAGGGTGTCTGTTCCTAGGCAAAGATCTTTAAGGTCCTTAGCTCTGTCTGCTACAGGGAAGGCTTCCATTACCTTTTGGCTGTTGGAAGCGATTTTATGAAGACGCAGATTGGATTCTGCCAGCATTTGTTTTGCTTTACTAAGGATGGCTATTGCATCTTCAGGTGTGCTAGCAGAAGCGAGTCCATCATCTACATAGAAATGTCTCAATACAAAGTGTTTGGCTTCTTGTCCATAGCACTCTGCATTTTTCTGGGCAGCTTTTTGCATGCAGTATATAGCGACGGCAGGAGAGGGGCTATTGCCAAATACGTGCACTTTCATTCTGTACTCGACAATTTCTTTGTCTATGTCATTGTCTTTGTACCAGAGAAAACGTAGAAAGTCTCTGTGGTCTTCTCTGACAAGAAAGCAATAAAACATTTGTTGCACATCTGCTGTGAAAGCAACGGGCTCTTTTCTGAAGCGCATGAGGACACCTAGCAAAGTATTGTTTAGGTCAGGGCCACTCAACAGTACATCATTTAAAGAGACTCCTTTATACTCTGCGCTGGAATCAAAAACTATTCTGATTTGGTTAGGTTTGTGCGGATGGTAAACACCAAACATTGGTAGATACCAGTGTTCCCTGTCTGTCTCAAGTGGTCCTGCAACTTCAGCGTGATCATTGTCTAGCATCCCCTTAATGAATTCAGTGAAATCTCTTTTCACTTCTGTCTTTCTCTGCAGTGTTTTGCTGAGTGAATGCAAACGCTTCATGGCTTGCTCCCTGTTACTAGGCAGAACACGTCTGGGTGTGCGAAAGGGGAGAGGAGCCACCCAACTGTGATTGTCATCTTGGTAAGCCTCTTTATCCATAATCTGCAAGAAGATCTGATCCTCTATAGAGAGGGCCTGTTTATCATCATCTTTAGTTTTCTGAAATACTGTAATCCCTAGATTGTCCGTCTCAATGTTGTAATTGACTTCTTCTTTACCATATAATGTAGAAGAGTCACAGTGTTGTGTTGACCTGCCAAAGCTTTCCTTGACAATGAAGTTGTTGTGACAGGGACTGAGAAGGGACGTACGTCCATTTGTTAACACAGACGTCTTCAAAGTGCTAATGTTGTCAGGCTGGTGCACTGTTCCCAGGCAAACTTCACCTACAATGACCCACCCCAGGTCCAGTCTCTGTGCATAGGGGGCATTATAAGGTCCATTGATTTGCTGGCGTACCTTGTGTACCTGAAGAATATCTCTTCCAAGAAGTAGAAGGATAGAAACATCTGGCTCAACGACTGGGATAAGGTGAGCAATTGAGCGGAGGTGAGGGTGGTGATGAGCCACTTCTGGAGAGGGAATCTCAGTTTTGTCGTCAGGTATCATGCCACACTCTATTAGGGTAGGAAGTGGGAACTGCACTTTCTTATTGAAGGATTCAATGGTAAAGTCAGTAGCTCTTCTCCCTGTGGTTTCAATTGTCCCTGCACATGTCCTTAGAGTGTATGGAACGGCACTTGCCTTAAGGTTAAAGATATCAAAGAAATCTGACTTTGCAAGGGATCTGTTGCTCTGTTCATCTAGCACTGCATACATTTTCACTGCCCTTTCTCTCTTGCCAGTGGGATACACAGTCACTAAACAGATTTTAGAGCATGATCGTGCACTCTTGCCTTGTCCACATACTTCTGTGCAATTAGACATTACAGAGGAGAGTGGGGTCTCTTGTTGCTCCCTGCCCTGATCTTTCCTGGGTTCTACAGTCTCTAGTGGGGCAGGAGCTGGGCCAGGGTGCAAAGCTGCAATATGTCTCTCACTGCCACATTCTGTACATTCTACTGGTATTTTGCAGTCTTTGGCAATGTGATAAGTAGATCCGCAGCACTTGAAACAGATGCCGTTTTGTTTAAGGAAGAACATCCGCTCTGCAATGGGTTTGCTTCTACAGCCTTTGCATTTCTTTAGTGGATGTGTTTTTTTGTGTATTGGACAATGTCTATCAGGGTTTTCTATGGTGTGTACCTTGTGGGTGCTTTGGTAGTCTGTAACTTCTGAAGGTACAGCTGTTTTGTGTGTGGATACATAGGTCCTACCGTGAGGTCTGTGAGGTCTCTCAGGTCTGTGTGATTGATTGCCGCTGGTGGCAAAGGCGAAACTGGGATCACTTCGGATTTTCGCTTGCTGTCGGACAAACCTAGAAAACACAGAAAAAGGGGGAAAAGCGACTCCATAATCTTCTTTGAATTTACCTCCCACAGACATCCACTTGTCTTGCAGATTTGAGGGTAGTTTCTCTACTATGGGATTAGTGCCTCTAGCTGTATCTAGATACGAAAGTCCTTGCAAGTAGCCATCCTCTTTGGCATATTCTATCTCTAGTAGAAGACCACTTAGTTCTTGTAGCCGCACGTTGTCTCTGTAGCCCACTTTGGGAAAGACTTCAAGTTTTTTCAACAGTGCTCCTTCTATTACCTCTGGGGATCCATACGTTTCTTCTAGTCTTCTCCAGGTCATGTTGAGTCCTGCTGCAGGGTTGAACAGGTTTGCTCTTCTCATCCTCTTAGCATGCTCTGCTGACTCGGTGCCAAGCCATTTTATCATTAAATTAAGCATTTCTGCTGGTGATAAGTTCAGACCTTCAGTGGCATTCAGAAAGGAAGATTTCCATGCCCAAAAGTTTTCAGGACAGTCATCAAATTGGATAAAGCCTGAGCTAACCATTTCTTTGCGGATGAGATATTTGGTGACATCCACTGCACATTGTTGTTCGCGTATGTAATCTATAGGTTGAGGTGATGGGAACACTTGTTTTTTGTTCTTAGGGGTTTCTGGTGCTTCCTTCTTGGTTTGCTGGCAGCCGCTGACCTCATGTGGTTGATTGGGCCTGCTCAGGGGGTATGTTGATCTCGGCCTGAATTCCTTTGCTTCAGGTTTAAGAGACTGTTCCTTTGTATGCGCATCAGTAAGGCTCTGGACGTACTCACTTGTACGATCTGCAGAGAATAGAGGTTTTTCTGGAACCTCTGAGTCTTTATATGATTTTTCACTTCCTGACCGACTTGTTCCCATGTAGGCAGCGGCCTCTGCTTCAGCAACTGCAACTGCAGTCTGTCGCTGCAGGATGAGCAATTTTGATTCTAAAACCGCTTCTTCTTGTGCTATGGCAGCTTCCCTAGCTGCTGTCTCTTGTGCTATGGCAACTTCCCTAGCTGCTGTCTCTTGTGCTATGGCAACTTCCCTTGCTGCTCTCTCTTGTGCTATGGCAGCTTCCCTAGCTGCTGTCTCTTGTGCTATGGCAGCTTTCTTTGCTGCTAACTCCTGCATCATCATGGCTTCTTTTTCTGCGTACTGTAGCTGGACGCGGGCAGCTTCTGCCTTGGCACGAGCTCTAACTGCTGAGGAACTTGCTGAGGACATCTTGCTAGCCCGTGAAGTTCTGGAGACATGCGACTTTGCATCGTCTTGCTGGGCACTGGGAATGTTCTCCCTGCCTTGCTGTGTAGGCGGTAGCGTGGCATCAGCCTGGTACTTTGTTCCTGATCTTAGACTCATGCTGCAGTAATGGCGTCTCAGTTTATTCCAGACCGCCACGTGGGTTGTCTTTTTACTGGCTATTCCAGACCGCCAAGTGGATTGTCTTTTTACTGGCTATTCCAGACCGCCAAGTGGATTGTCTTTTTACTGTTCTGCTTCGCGTTATTGAACTGTTGTATAACACTAGTCAGACAGCTTAACAATAATTCAGAAGTCAAGAAACGTGAGACATCAGATCTGTATGTATTCTCTTTTCTGAATAACTTTGTAAAACTACAATATAAACATAAACAAAACATATGTGTCAGTACATTACATATAATACAGCAGCCTCACTCCATCAGTGAGAGTACTCACAGACAATTCCATCATTAGTCCAGGAATAGGTCAAGAGCTCCTCTGCATGCAGCCTGCAACATCCAGGAGCAATGATGAAATGGAGAAAATACAGATCCAGGTTAAAGGTTACTGCCTCTGACAATACACTTCCTGTAAAGTTCTGGCGAAGTAGAAACTAACTTTGACCACTAGATGGCAGCAACGTCAAACATAACATTTCAGTATAATCTTTACAGTACATTACATCCATTTATTATGCACAAAATGAGCAGAACATCACTGATTAAAAAAATAAATAAAAATAATTCCCTACACATGTTTGATATCACCTTGTCCGTAACGACCTGATCTATAAAACGGTCATGTTACTTTCCCCGCACGATGAACGCCATAAAAAAATAAAAACTATGATGAAATTGAAATTTTGCCCACCTTACTTCCCAAAAAGGTAATAAAAGTGATCAAAAAAGTTGTATGTACACCGTCACCTCATCCCGCAAAAAATGAGCCCCTACATGAGACAATGGCCCAAAAAATAAAAAAAACTATGGCTCTCAGACTAAAAAATAAAAAAAAAGTAGACATCGGTATCGACGCTTCCTCCGCGTCCGTAAGAACCTGCTCTATAAAAGTGACATGATCTAAACCCTGAGGTGAACACCGTAAAAAAAATAATGTGTCAAAAAAGCCATTTCTTGTCACCTTACATTACAAAAAGTGTAATAGCAAGCAATCAAAAAGTCATATGCACCCCAAAATAGTGCCAATCTAACCGTCATCTCAACCCGCAAAAATGATACCCAACCTGAGACAATCGCCTAAAAACTGAAAAAACTAGGGCTCTTAGACTATGGAGACACTAAAACATGATTTTTTTTGTTTCAAAAATGATATTATTGTGTAAAACCTAAATAAATAAAAAAAAGGTACACATATTAGGTATCGCCGCGTCCGTAGGAACCTGCTCTATAAAAATAGCACATGATCTAACCTGTCAGATGAACGTTGTAAATAATAAAAAATAAAAACGGTGCCAAAACTGCTGTTTTTTTTGCAAATTTTCCATTTTAATCCATTTTGTCCCGTAACAAAGCATGGTTTAACAGCCAAATGAAATTTCAGAATTTTAATTTTTTGTTACTTTGCAAACAAAAATCATATATGTACCCTAAAATAGTACCAACAAAACTGCCACCTTATCCCGTAGTTTCCAAAAGGGGGTCACTTTTTTGGAGTTTCTACTCTAGGGGTGCATCAGGAGGTTTCAAATGGGACATGGTGTCTAAAAACCAATCCAGCAAAATCTGCCTTCCAGAAACCATATGTTGTTCCTTTCCTTCTGCGCCATGCCGTGTGCCCGTACAGTAGTTTACAACCACATATGTAGTGTTTCTATAAACTACAGAATCAGGTCAATAAATATTGAGTTTTGTTTGGCTGTTAACGCTTGCTTTGTTACTGGAAAAAATTGATTAAAATGGAAAATTTGCCAAAAAATTGAAATTCTGAAATTTCATCTCTATTTGCCAATAACTCTTGTGGAAAACCTAAAGGGTTAACAACGTTTGTAAAATCAGTTTTAAATACCTTGAGGGTGTAGTTTCTTAGAAGTGATCACTTTTATGGAGTTTCTACTTTAGGGGTGCATCAGGGGGCTTCAAATGGGACATGGTGTAAATAAACCAGTCCAGCAAAATCTGCCTTCCAAAAACCACACGGCGCATCTTTCCCTCTATGCCCTACCGTGTGCCCGTACAGTAGTTTACGGCCACATATGGGGTGTTTATGCAAACTACAGAATCAGGGCAAACCCACTTTTTAAGGACCAGTTCAGATCTGAAGTAACTTTGTGAGGCTTACATAATAGAAACCACCCAAAAATGACCCCATTCTAGAAACTACACCCCTCAAGGTATTCAAAACTGATTTTACAAACGTCGTTAACTCTTTAGGTGTTCCACAAAAGTTAATGGCAAATGGGGATAAAATTTCAGAATTTCGATTTTCTGGCAAATTTTCCATTTTAATCAATTTTTTCCAGTAACAAAGCAAGGGTTAACAGCCAAACAAAACTCAATATTTATTGCCCTGATTCTGTAGTTTACAGAAACATATGTGGTCGTAAAATGCTGTACGGGCACACGGCATTGCACAGAAGGAAAGTAACACCATATGGTTTTTGGAAGGCAGATTTCACTGGGATAATTTTAAGCTGCCATGTCACATTTAAAGACCGCCTGATGCACCCCTAGAGTAAAAACTCCAAAAAAGTGAACCCATTTTAGAAATTACACCCCTCAAGTTATTCAAAACTGGTTTTACAAACGTTGTTAACCCTTTAGGTGTTCCACAAGAATTAATAAAAAATGGAGATGAAATTTCAGAATTTCACTTTTTTGGCAGATTTTCCATTTTAATCCCCTTTTTTATTAGCAAGGCAAGGGTTAACAGCCAAACAAAACACAATATTTATTGCCCTGATTCTGTAGTTTACAGAAACATCCAATATGTGGTCGTAAACTGCTGTACGGGCACACAGCATTGCGCAGAAGGAAAGTAATGCCATATGGTTTTTGGAAGGCAGATTTCACTGGGATAATTTTAGCTGCAATGTCACATTTGAAGACCCCCTGATTCACTCCTATAGTAGAAACTCCAAAAAAGTTACCCCATTTTAGAAACTACACCCCTCAAGGTATTCAAAACTGATTTTAGAAACTTTGTTAACCCTTTAGGTGTTCCACAAGAATTAATGGAAAATGGAGATGAAATTTCAGAATTTCACTTTTTTGGTAGATTTTGCATTTAAATCCACTTTTTCCAGTAACAAATCAAGGGTTGACAACCAAACAAAACTCAATATTTATTGTCTTGTTTCTGTAGTTTACAGAGACACCCCATATGTGGTCGTAAACTGCTGTATGGACACATGGGATTGCGCATTTTTGAAACAAAAAAAAATCATGTTTTAGTGTCTCCATAGTCTGAGAGCCATAGTTTTTTTTTCTGGCGATTGTCATACGCGGCATACAGGGGTTTAATTGCCAGCATCGGTGTGTTCACCAATGCTGGCAGACACAGCTGGGGCCCAGCTGTCAGTATCAGGTGGGCCCTTGCTGCTGATCGTGGCAGAGTGTTTGAGGCAGCACGTTAACCCTAGGAAAAGAATGCTCGTCCTAGTATCACGGTCGGCGTGACTATCACATACGTGACACAGAGGGAGGGAACAAGGAAGGCCCTGCCCAAGTGAGAGGGAAGGTGGTGACCCCTGACTCACCTAGCGGCTGGCACCTGGCTGCCCTGACGTCCCTAGACGGGTTCCTCACCCGTACGCCGATCACGTGCCTAAAGCCCTGGCTTTCCCTAAGCTGAGCCCTAGATAGTGAACAGGGCGGTGGGAACACTAGTCCGCACCACTAGCTCTAAAGGAAAACACCAAGGGAAGGACAGACAATACAAACTCAACATATAATCCCAGGTGGGCGACAACAGGAGACAACAAGAAGCCCAACAGGGATCCGGAGGGTAGCACTCTGGAACGACAACCAGGATTCACAACTCCAGTGGGTCAGTATAGATGTCCAGGCAGGAAGCTCTATAACTGGCAACTAGAGGAGTGTGAGGGGAGAATATAAGGAGGTTGGGAGTGGCAGACAAGAAACAGCTGAGGAGGAGAAGCTACGGATCCCTGATTGAGACAAAAAGGATAGCAAGGCAAACACAGAAAACAATCACTAAGAAACAACGTGATCTTTAGATATAGAGCGCGCAGCCACCCGCTGCGACCTCCTGACCCCGGGTATAACGGAGTCAGACGTGGCTCTTGATACCCTCGTGACAGTACCCCCCCTTTCACGAGGGGCCTCCGGACACTCAGGACCAGGTCTCTCCGGATGAGAGGCATGGAAAGCCTGAATTAACCTGTTGGCGTTTACCTCTGACGCTGGAACCCACATTCTTTCCTCGGGACCGTAACCCCTCCAATGCACCAGATACTGAAGAGAGCGGCGGACCCGACGAGAATCAACAATTCTGGCTATTTGAAACTCCAGATTACCATCCACAATAACAGAAGGAGGTGGCAGCGGTGATGGTTCTAGAGGTGGAACATACTTCTTGAGTAACGATTTATGGAAGACGTTATGGATCTTAAAAGTCTGAGGTAGCTCCAGGCGAAAAGCCACAGGGTTAATGACGGCTACTATTTTATAAGGACCAATGAACCTAGGGCCCAGTTTCCAAGAGGGAACCTTCAACTTAATATTCCTAGTAGACAACCACACATAGTCATTCACTCCTAGGTCCGGACCTGGCGACCGTTTCTTATCGGCCATGCATTTATATTTACCACTCATCTTTTTCAAGTTAACTTGCACCTTCTGCCATACCGATGAAAGAGATGAAGAAAACCTTTCCTCTTCGGGAACCCCAGAAGACCCCCCCTCTTTGAAAGTACAAAATTGGGGATGAAAACCGTATGCACCAAGGAATGGTGACTTGCCAGTGGACTCCTGATAATGATTATTTATGGCAAACTCAGCTAACGGTAAATATGATGACCACAACTCTTGGTTTTCAGACACAAAACACCTTAAATATGTTTCTAGGTTTTGGTTAGTACGCTCAGTCTGTCCATTCGACTGAGGATGGAAAGCTGAGGAAAAGGACAAGTGTACCCCCAAACGGGAACAAAAAGCTTTCCAAAACTTAGAAATAAACTGGGTTCCCCGATCCGAAACCACATCGGAAGGGACCCCGTGAAGCTTCACGATTTCACTGATAAACACCTGAGCAAGAGTTTTAGCATTAGGAAGTGCGGGTAGCGCAATAAAGTGTACCATTTTGCTAAACCTGTCTACTACTACCAAAATAACTGTTTTACCCGCAGACAACGGTAAGTCAGTGATGAAATCCATTGACAGATGTGTCCATGGCCTATTGGGGATAAAAAGTGGCAATAAAGACCCTGCTGGACGTGTATGAGAGACTTTCGCGTGTGCACAAGTAGAGCAAGTAGACACGAAATCCATTACATCCTGACGCAACCTTGGCCACCAAAAACGACGAGATAATAGCTCCAAGGTTGCTTTACTACCCGGGTGCCCAGCAAGTGTCGAATTATGATGTTCTTTTAATAATTCAAGACGCAGGTTTAACGGTACAAACAATTTCTCTGAGGGGCAAGAGGCCGGGGCGTCCCCCTGGACCTCTAACACCTTTCCCTCTAGAACAGAGTGTACAGCAGAGACAACCACTCCTCTTTGTAAAATAGGTACCGGATCACTAACATTACCCCCTCCAGGGAAACTACGAGATAACGCGTCTGCCTTGGTATTTTTTGCCCCAGGACGATAGGTGATTACAAAGTTAAATCTGGTAAAGAATAACGACCACCTAGCTTGTCTAGGGGTGAGACACTTAGCTGATTCGAGGTACAGAAGGTTTTTGTGATCCGTAATCACCGTGACGGGGTGGATTGCTCTCTCTAAGAAGTGACGCCACTCTTCAAGCGCTAGTTTAATCGCCAACAGTTCCCTATTTCCAACATCATAGTTCTTCTCTGCAGAAGATAATTTTTTGGAAAAGAAAGCGCAAGGGCGCCATTTGCCAGGAGACGGACCCTGAGACAATACAGCCCCCACTCCCACCTCTGACGCATCTACCTCAACAATAAAAGGCTGGGAGACATCAGGTTGAATTAGAACAGGTGCCGAGGTAAACCTCTCTTTTAGAGAGGAAAATGCATTTTTAGCGGCGTCAGACCATTTGGAAAAATCAGTCCCCTTCCTAGTCATGTCGGTAAGGGGTTTAACGATCACTGAATAATTTTTAATGAACTTTCTATAGAAATTTGCGAAACCCAAAAACCGTTGTAGGGCTTTAAGGTTCTCAGGAAGATCCCAATCTAAAATTGCCTGGACCTTCCCAGGATCCATACGGAAAACTGAAGCAGATAATAGATATCCCAGGAACTGTATTTCCTGAACGGCGAAGACACATTTTTCAATTTTCGCATATAATTTATTCGTCCGTAGGACCTGCAGTACTTGCCTGACATGCACCTCATGTGTTTTCAGATCAGCCGAATAAATTAAGATATCATCTAGGTATATGACTACAAACCTGCCGATGAGATGACTAAAAATATCATTAACAAAATGTTGGAAGACAGCGGGGGCATTGGTCAGACCGAAAGGCATAACTAGATTTTCATAATGCCCCTCAGGGGTGTTAAAAGCTGTCTTCCACTCATCCCCTTCCCTGATACGAATCAGATTGTAGGCCCCACTAAGATCAAGTTTGGAGAACCACCTAGCACCCGCAATCTGATTAAAAAGGTCAGGAATGAGAGGAAGAGGGTATGGGTCTCGGATGGTTATCTGGTTTAGCTCACGGAAATCTAGGCAAGGACGCAGGCCCCCATCTTTCTTTTTAACAAAGAAAAACCCTGCAGCCACGGGTGAAGAAGAGGGTCTGATGTGTCCCTTAGCCAGACTCTCGGAGATATAATCTTTCATGGCTTGTCTCTCGGGACCCGAAAGATTATACAACCTGGACTTGGGTAATTTTGCACCGGGAATCAGGTTAACCGGGCAATCATAAGGACGATGAGGTGGTAGCTTCTGACAACCCTTTTCAGAAAAAACGTCCTCAAAGTCCGAAATAAATGTAGGTAGGGAAGCTATGGAGGCGATTAAGCAATTGTTATTTAAGCAATTCTCTCTGCAATGCTCACTCCACTCCAATATCTCCCTGGCCTGCCAATCCACCACTGGATTGTGCGCTACCAACCAGGGAAGACCCAATACCACAGGAGAGGGAAGGCCCTCCAGAACGTAACATGAAAGACACTCATTATGGTGGTCCCCTACCCGAAGGTGTAAATTATGAACAATGTGGGTGAGGTTTCTCTGAGACAGAGGAGCCAAATCTATAGCGAATACGGGAATAGGTCTCTGCAGCGTACAGAGGGACAAACCCATAGTGCGGGCAAAATGGGCATTTATCAAATTTACCCCTGCTCCACTGTCTAGAAAAAAAGAAATAGACTCCGTCTTAACACCAAAAACAATAACCGCTGGTAACACAAATTGAGATGTTCGTATGGAGGAAACGTATACCCCCCGGCTGACATCCTCCGCACAGCCTGGGGTTAGTAGTTTTCCGACGGTCTTTTGTTTTTGAGAAAGGAGGGACAGACATTAATGAAATGACCCTTCCCCCCACAGAAAAAACAAGCCCCCCCCCTACGGCGAACCTCAGGAGGACGGACCTGACGAGAAGTTCCGCCTAGCTGCATAGGCTCATCTAAGTCAGTACAGACTAATTGTTGCTTGGGAGAGGTAACCAATTGCTCAGGAATTTTCGATCTCTCCCTAAGACGCCTATCTATTCTGATAGAGAGGGACATAACAGCATCAAGGGAAAGGGGGGTCTCATACAGCGCCAGTGCATCTTTAACCCTTTCAGATAACCAAGAGCAGAACTGACTCCTGAGAGCCGGGTCGTTCCACTGAGTATCCGTAGCCCACCTACGGAACTCTGAGCAATATTCCTCTGCTGACCGATCTCCCTGTAGGAGTCTCCGTAACTTCGACTCAGCCAGGGCGACTCGGTCAGGGTCATCATATATGAGACCCAAAGCCCCAAAAAATCCCTCCACTGACCGGAGAGCCTGGGAACCAGGGGGTAACGAGAACGCCCAGGATTGTGGGTCCCCCTGAAGCAGGGAAATGACAATCCCTACCCGCTGTTCTTCATTACCTGAGGAGTAAGAGCGCAACTTAAAGTATAATTTGCAGGCCTCACGGAACGTCGCAAATTTGTCCCTTCCCCCAGAAAATCTGTCAGGAAGAACAACCTTGGGTTCTGTAACAACCTGGTTACCCATAGCAACCGCTGGGGGTGCGGTCTGCTGCATTTGCTGCTGTTGTTGGAGGACAGACGACTTCAATCCTGCCACCTCCAAAGACAGGCCTTGAAGCTGTTTTGCCAAGGCAGCAATAGGATCCATATTGGATTCTAAGTAGAGAAAAAAAAAACAACAAAAAGAAATTTTTTTCTCAAAAAGTAATGGCCAGTTATAATATCACGGTCGGCGTGACTATCACATACGTGACACAGAGGGAGGGAACAAGGAAGGCCCTGCCCAAGTGAGAGGGAAGGTGGTGACCCCTGACTCACCTAGCGGCTGGCACATGGCTGCCCTGACGTCCCTAGACGGGTTCCTCACCCGTACGCCGATCACGTGCCTAAAGCCCTGGCTTTCCCTAAGCTGAGCCCTAGATAGTGAACAGGGCGGTGGGAACACTAGTCCGCACCACTAGCTCTAAAGGAAAACACCAAGGGAAGGACAGACAATACAAACTCAACATATAATCCCAGGTGGGCGACAACAGGAGACAACAAGAAGCCCAACAGGGATCCGGAGGGTAGCACTCTGGAACGACAACCATGATTCACAACTCCAGTGGGTCAGTATAGATGTCCAGGCAGGAAGCTCTATAACTGGCAACTAGAGGAGTGTGAGGGGAGAATATAAGGAGGTCGGGAGTGGCAGACAAGAAACAGCTGAGGAGGAGAAGCTACGGATCCCTGATTGAGACAAAAAGGATAGCAAGGCAAACACAGAAAACAATCACTAAGAAACAACGTGATCTTTAGATATAGAGCGCGCAGCCACCCGCTGCGACCTCCTGACCCCGGGTATAACGGAGTCAGACGTGGCTCTTGATACCCTCGTGACACCTAGTGCGTGAAGTATCGGCCAGTTAGGACGAGCCTTCTCGTCCAAGGTCCTTAACGTGTTAAGATATGGAGGAGAGGGCTGAAGAGGTGAGATGTGGACCACAGCATCAAGTCAGCCCTAGCATTCTGTTTGGTCATACAGGAGAATACAGCGCTACATACTTTTTACATTCAGTGATGTCTCCCTTGAAGCAGACATTCTTCTCTCCATTCAGACCAGACCACCACGGCGACTTTTTTCAGCCAAGTTTTGTCTCTGCATCCCCAGAGTTTGCCACACAGACATCTTATTTTCCTCACCTTTCCATCATCTTCCTTACCTTCTTAGCACAAACTCGTCATCCTGGTGCCACTCCAACTCTGAGCTCACTTTGCTCTCCAATGTCCCCCACCATACTGCAGAAATAAGTCTCCTCAGTAGTAATATTACCCCCTATAATGCCCTTAGTAATAATATAGCCCTATAGTGCCCCAAGTATTAATAATGGCCCTATTGCACCTCCAGCAATAATACCCACTATTGTTTCCCCAGTAATATTAATTCCCCATACTGCCCCCAGTATTAAGACTGCCCATATAGTACCTCCAGCAATAATAATAATGCTGCCCTATTATGCCCACAGTAATAATAATGCCCCATATAGTGCCCCCAGTGATACTAATGCCCCCTATAGAGCCCCCAGCAATATTAACCCCTTAAGGACTCAGCCCTATTTCACCTTAAGGACTTGGCCATTTTTTGCAAATCTGACCAGTGTCAATTTAAGTGCTGATAACTTTAAAACGCTTTGACTTACCTAGGCCGTTCTCAGATAGTTTTTTCGTCACATATTGTACTTCATGACACTGCTAAAATTGGGTCAAAAAAGTTAATTTTTTTGCATAAAAAAATACCATATTTACCAGAAATTTTGAAAAATTAGCAAATTTCAAAGTTTCAGTTTCTCTACTTCTGTAATACATAGTAATACCCCCAAAAATTGTGATGACTTTACATTCCCCATATGTCTACTTCATGTTTGTAGCATTTTGGGAATGATATTTTATTTTTTGGGGATGTTACAAGGCTTAGAAGTTTAGAAGCAAATTTTGAAATTTTTCAGAAATTTCAGTTCAGGTTTGAAGTCACTTTGTGAGGCTTACATAATAGAAACCACCCCTCAAGGTTTTCAAAACTGTTTTTACAAACTTTGTTAACCCTTTAGATCTTCCACAAGACTTCATGGCAAATGGACATAAATTTTAAGAATTTAGATTTTTTGTAAATTTTTCCAATGGGTTGCCCTGATTCTGTAGTTTGCAAAAACACCCCATATGTGGTCGTAAACTACTGTTTGGCCAAACGGGAGGACATAGAAGGAGGGGAACACCATATGGGTTTTGCAAGGCAGATTTTGCAGGACTGGTTTTGTTTATACCATGTCCCATTTGAAGCCCCCCGTTGCACCCCTAGAATAGAAATTTCAAAAAAGTGACTCCATCTAAGAAAGTACACCCCTCAAGGTATTCAAAACTGGGTTTACAAACTTTGTTAACCCTTTAGGTGTTCCACAAAAGTTAATGGCAGATGGAGAAACAATTTAGAAATGTCTATTTTTTGGAAAATTTTCCATTTTAACCCATTTTTTCCAGCAATAAAGTAAGGGTTAACAGCCAAACAAAACTCAATATGGGTTGCCCTGATTCTGTAGTTTGCAAAAACACCCCATATGTGGTCGTAAACTACTGTTTGGCCAAACGGGAGCACATAGAAAGAGGGGAACGCCATATGGGTTTTGGAAGGCAGATTTTGCAGGACTGGTTTTGTTTATACCATGTCCCATTTGAAGCCCCCCGTTGCACTCCTAGAATAGAAATTTCAAAAAAGTGACTCCATCTAAGAAAGTACACCCCTCAAGGTATTCAAAACTGGGTTTACAAACTTTGTTAACCCTTTAGGTGTTCCACAAGAGTTAATGGCAGATGGAGAAACAATTTAGAAATTTCTATTTTTTGGAAAATTTTCCATTTTAACCCTTACTTTATTACTGAAAAAAATGGGTTAACAGCCAAACAAAACTCTAAATGGGTTGCCCTGATTCTGTCGTTTGCAGAAACACCCCATATGTGGTCGTAAACTACTATTTGGCTAAACGGCAGGACATATAAGAAGGGGAACGCCATATGGTTTTTGGAAGGCAGATTTTGCTGGACTGGTTTATTTACACCATGTACCCTTTCAAGCCCCCTGATGCACCCCTAGAGTAGAAACTCCATAAAAGTGACCCCATCTAGGAAACTACGGGATAAGGTGGTTGTTGTTTTGGTACTATTTTAGGGGTAAATATGATTTTTGGTTGCTCTATATTACACTTTTTTGAGGCAAGGTAACAAAAAATGTAAATTCTAAAATTGTTTCTACATCCGCTATTTAGTTTTGTGGAACATCTAAAGGGTTAACAAAGTTTGTAAAGTAACTTTTGAATACCTTGAGGGGTGTAGTTTCTTAGATGGGGTCACTTTTTTGGAGTTTCTAGTCTAGGCTACATCAGGGGGGCTTCTAATGGGACATGGTGTAAAAAAAAACTGTCCATCAAAATCTGCCTTCCAGAAACCATATGGAGTTCCCTTTGTTCTATGCCCTGCCGTGTGGCTATATAGCTATTTACGACCACATATGTGGTGTTTCTGCAAACTGAAGAATCAGGGCCATAAATATTGAGGTTTTTTTGGCTGTTAACCCTTGCTTTATTACTGGAAAAAAAGGATTCAAATGGAAATTTTGCCCAAAAATTGGTGTTTTGGTACCGTTTTTATTTTATATTTTTAACGCTGTTCATCTGAGGGGTTTGGTCAAATGTTATTTTTATAGGGCAGATTCTTACGAACGTGGCGATACCTAATATGTCTACATTTTAGAATTTATTTAGATTTTATACTACATTATCATTTTTGGAACAAAAAAAAATTATTTTAGTATCTCCATAGCCTGGGAGCTAAATTATTATTTTTTTAGTTGGGCGACTATCTAATGTAGGGGCTCATTTTTTGCGGGATGAGATGGCGGTTTTATTGGCACATTTTGTTCGCTTGCTATTACACTTTTTCTGATGTTAGGTGACCAAAAAATGGCTTTTTTTACACTTTTTTTTTTTTTTAAACGCTGTTCATTCAGGGAGGTTGGGTTAAATGTTATTTTTATAGAGACTATTTTTACGGACGCTACGATGCCCAATAAGTATGGCTCTCAGACTTTGGAGACACTAAGCAGGCATCCTAAAACTGCGGCCCTCCAGATGTTGTAAAACTACAATTCCCACCATGCCCTGCTGATGGCTGTAGGTTGTCTGGGCATGCTGGGAGTTATAGTTTTACAACATCTGGAGGGCAGTTTGAGGATGCCTGCACTAAAACTAATATTTTTTTGGGAAAAAAAAATTGTTTCCGTGTCTCCACAGTCTGAGAGCCATAGTTTTTTATGTTCTCTAGGGGACTGTTGGGGATTATAAAAATGTAGTACTCCATGGAAGTGTGATACTCCCTGAAGCAATCGATAACGCAGAGGCCCGGATGATCGGGGCGCGTGTCGCACTGAGTGGTGGTGTCCTTCCGTATCCCCCTCCTGCGACACACTCTGCACTTTTTTTGGGTTCGTCCCTTCTTTCCAGTATGGGGGACCACACCTGGAAAGTGTTGGCCAGGGACGATCCGGGCGCCTCCAGTTCCCAAGGTAGTCCGGCCTGCTCTTTCCCGGTCTGAAAAAATCAGGTCCTTGAGGACTGCCTCATAGAATTGGAGGAATGTCCCTGTGCTGCCAGCGCTACGGAATAGTACAAAAGAGTTGTACAAGGCAACCTGTACCAAGTAGACCGCAACTTTTTTGTACCATGCCCGGGTTTTGCGCATGGCATTATATGGCTTGAGGACTTGATCAGAGAGATCAACTCCTCCCATATACCGATTGTAGTTGACGATACAATCGGGCTTGAGGACCGTTGCCGCGGTACCTCGCACAGAGACGGGGTGGTGCTGTTACCGTGGATTGTGGACAGCATAAGGACATCCCTCTTGTCCTTATACCTGACCAGCAACAGATTTCCACTGGTAAGGGCACGGGTCTCACCCCTGGGGATAGGTACCTGGAGGGGGTAGGCAGGGAGGCCGCGTTGATTTTTCCGCACGGTCCCACAAGCGAACGTGGATCTGGCGGCAAGAGACCTGAACAAGGGAATGCTGGTATAAAAGTTATCCACGTAAAGGTGGTAACCCTTATCCAGCAGTGGGTACATAAGGTCCCACACGAGTTTCCCGGTAACACCCAGAGTGGGGGGACATTGTGGGGGTTGAATCCGGGAATCTCGCCCCTCGTACACACGAAATTTGTAAGTGTACTCTGAGGTACTCTCACAAATTTTGTATAGCTTCACGCCATACCTCGCCCGCTTAGTGGGAATGTATTGGCGGAAACTGAGTCTCCCCTTGAACGCAATGAGAGACTCATCAACCGCAACCTCCCTTCCAGGTACGTAGGCCTGCTCAAATTTGGCCCCGAAGTGATCGATGACCGGCCGTATCTTATACAGGGGGGGACGGGGGGACGGGGACATTATCGGAATAATGCAGACATTTCCGGATGGCCTCAAACCGGGGACGTGTCATGGCCATACTGTAGAGTGGGGTCTGGTAGAGGACTTCCCCACTCCAGTATTGCCTGACACTGGGTTTTTGCACTAGACCCATATGCAGCACGAGGCCCCAAAATGTCCTCATCTCGGCTGCACTGACCGGCGTCCAGCCACCGGGTCTAGCCAAAAATGAGCCCGGGTTTTGAGCGACGAACTGTTGGGCGTACAGATTCGTCTGCTCCACCATCAGATTCACCAGTGGGTTACTGTGGGGGGGGCTGGTGGTGGGAGGGGAGGGCTGGATGTGGGGGGCAAGTGGCAGGGGGGGTCTGGGGTCTGAAAGATGGAACAAAAAGTTTAGATAAAAGTTCTTTTTTTTTTCCTAACTAACTTTTCCCTTCTATCCCTGCCTAACGGTGCCTCTCCCTCACTGACCCTAACCTACCTGGAGGGCGATGGGTGCAGGAGGGTGATGGATGCCGATTAGGGGGACTCAGGAGCTGGTGCTGGACAGTGCTGCAGGGTGCTCGTGCAGAACAGGAAGAGGAGGGGAGAGAGGAGCGCAGGAAGTTTGAATCTCGCGCCTCTCTCCCCTGCACCAATCAGCACCCTGGACAGCAGCATTCAGCACCAGGGCCAGCACCGCCTCTCCAAATCTTCGGACTGTGATTGGTGGTGTATAATCACGCCACCGATCGCAGTCTTTTTCCGGTTCATCGGGTCACCGGAGACCCGAATGGACCGGAAACGCAGCAAACCGCAGGTCTGAATTGACCTGCGGCTTTCTTCGATCGCCGATACGGGGGAAGGGGGGGGGGTCAAATGACCCCCCCCCTGCGTTGTTACAGGATGCCGGCTGAATGATTTCAGCCGGCATCCCGTTCTGATTAACCCCAGCGGCGCCGGAATCGCGATTTAAAGTTAGGACGTACCGGTACGCCCTGAGTCCTTAAGGATTCGGGAAATAGGGCGTACCGGTACGCCCTACGTCCTTAAGGGGTTAATGCCCCCTATAGGTCCTCCACCAATAATAATCCCCCTATAGTGCCTGCAGCAATAATAATGTCCTCAATAGTACCGTCAGCAATTATAATTAGGGATGAGCGAATCAACTTCGGATTAAGTCGATTCGCATAAAACTTCGGTCCAATGCTGTATGAAGCGAGCACTCCGTACAGTATTAGAATGTATTGGCTCAGATGAATTAATCGCGCGTGACTTCACGTAATAACTTCATAGATTAATTTTTACTATAAAAAAACATTTGCCGAACTTGGGTTCGGTTCCAAGGTACCGAACGGAGCTTTACAAACTTCAGTCAAGCCCGAAATGCAGAGCGATCCGGCAGGCTGTTCCCTGCTGGATCTCCTCCGCTAGTGTGCAACTAACCTAAGAAATATTAGGGCATTCCCACATTGTCTAATTGAGTCATACACTTTATACTACCAGACAAATCTTGGAGAATACCCTAATCCTCTGTTATACAATATTTTATGTAATCCTAACATGGAAATTGCTTTGACAGTAAAGCCTATTTAGTAGATGGATCAGACATAGACTACGCTGACTTTTTCATATTGTGATATAAATATAATCCATTTAGTCTTAAAGGCTAAATACAACTACAGAGTTCCAAAAATACGAAGACTGCATGACCTACAGTTGTTTCCCAGACTGAATTGCTGATATGGCCAATGTGGGCAATCAATATATCTATTATTCGAAAACAATGTAGAGCTGTTACAAAATATTGTATTTCACTGTCAAAAAGGTTGTTTGGAAAGAGCTCCGGCATTTGGGCAAATTATAGATCCATGTTCTATGGATCTACAATGTGGCTCCCACAGCCTGCAGTGGGTTTATACTGTACCTCTTCCTCTGATTCTAAAAAACAGGTATTGTTTTCAGTCAGATTGTGTGCCATGCGTTATTGCATGCTGTATCATGCAGTGCTTCTGTGGAGAATGCTTAGCCTCATAGAGACACAAAGAATGCCTATGGATCTGGACTATAAATGGCACTTGTCGGCCAAGGTGCCTGCTGCACGTGCCAGCGGGAGCCATTTTTAAATGCCCAGTCGGCGGTTGGGAAAGGGTTACCTTCCAAGCCTTCACAACTGAGATTGGGCCACCAGGTGGGAAGAATATGATTAGGCAGAGTGGCTTGGATATACTTGATTTATAGTGATTCGTGATGAATTAATTCGGAACAAATCAAATTTCTTGGTGAACTTCCACGAATCGTCCGAAACAAATTTTTCAAAACTTCGCTCTTGATCTAATCATGATCACAAAGTTCCATAACTATAATGTTATCATCTTTTGGGAATGGCATTCATGTAACCTATTTTCATATTTATCAAACCATTTACATGTATGAGAAACAAACTTCTATAACTATACATGTACGTGTTACATACCATACACGCATCATTGCTAGTCTTAAAGGGAACCTGTCATCACTTCACTGAGCGCAGCATACATTAGTGACAGAAATGCTGATGTCAGCAGTGTGTCACTCATGAGTAGAGTTGAGCGAACACCTGGATGTTCGGGTTCGAGAAGTTCGGCCGAACTTCCCGGAAATGTTCGGGTTCGGGATCCGAACCCGATCCGAACTTCGTCCCGAACCCGAACCCCATTGAAGTCAATGGGGACCCGAACTTTTGGGCACTAAAAAGGCTGTAAAACAGCCCAGGAAAGAGCTAGAGGGCTGCAAAAGGCAGCAACATGTAGGTAAATCCCCTGCAAACAAATGTGGATAGGGAAATGAATTAAAATTAAAATAAAAAAAATAAAAATTAACCAATATCAATTGGACAGAGGTCCCATAGCAGAGAATCTGGCTTCACGTCAGCAGAGAATCAGTCTCTTCATGCCATAGCAAAGAATCTGGCTTCATGTCAGCAGAGAATCAGTCTCTTCATGCCATAGCAGAGAATCTGGCTTCATGTCAGCGCAGAATCAGTCTTCATGTCATAGCAGAGAATCAGGCTTCACGTCACCCACCACTGGAACAGGCCACTGTCACACATTTAGGCCCCGGCACCCAGACAGAGGAGGGCGGTCCCGTAACAGAGAATCTGGCCTTATGTCAGCGCAGAATCTGTCTTCATGTCATAGCAGAGAATCAGGCTTCACGTCACCCACCACTGGAACAGGCCACTGTCACACATTTAGGCCCCGGCACCCAGACAGAGGAGAGCGGTCCCGTAACAGAGAATCTGGCCTTATGTCAGCGCAGAATCTGTCTTCATGTCATAGCAGAGAATCAGGCATCACGTCACCCACGACTGGAACAGGCCACTGTCACACATTTAGGCCCAGGCACCCAGGCAGAGGAGAGAGGTCCCGTAACAGAGAATCTGGCCATATGTCAGCGCAGAATCTGTCTTCATGTCATAGCAGAGAATCAGGCTTCACGTCACCCACCACTGGAACAGGCCACTGTCACACATTTAGGCCCAGGCACCCAGGCAGAGGAGAGAGGTCCCGTAACAGAGAATCTGGCCTTATGTCAGCGCAGAATCTGTATTCATGTCATAGCAGAGAATCAGGCTTCACGTCACCCACCACTGGAACAGGCCACTGTCACACATTTAGGCCCAGGCACCCAGGCAGAGGAGAGAGGTCCCGTAACAGAGAATCTGGCCTTATGTCAGCGCAGAATCTGTCTTCATGTCATAGCAGAGAATCAGGCTTCACGTCACCCACCACTGGAACAGGCCACTGTCACACATTTAGGCCCAGGCACCCAGGCAGAGGATAGAGGTCCCGTAACAGAGAATCTGGCCTTATGTCAGCGCAGAATCTGTATTCATGTCATAGCAGAGAATCAAGCTTCACGTCACCCACCACTGGAACAGGCCACTGTCACACATTTAGGCCCAGGCACCCAGGCAGAGGAGAGAGGTCCCGTAACAGAGAATCTGGCCTTATGTCAGCGCAGAATCTGTATTCATGTCATAGCAGAGAATCAGGCTTCACGTCACCCACCACTGGAACAGGCCACTGTCACACATTTAGGCCCCGGCACCCAGACAGAGGAGAGCGGTCCCGTAACAGAGAATCTGGCCTTATGTCAGCGCAGAATCTGTATTCATGTCATAGCAGAGAATCAGGCTTCACGTCACCCACCACTGGAACAGGCCACTGTCACACATTTAGGCCCAGGCACCCAGGCAGAGGAGAGAGGTCCCGTAACAGAGAATCTGGCCTTATGTCAGCACAGAATCTGTATTCATGTCATAGCAGAGAATCAGGCTTCACGTCACCCACCACTGGAACAGGCCACTGTCACACATTTAGGCCCAGGCACCCAGGCAGAGGAGAGAGGTCCCGTAACAGAGAATCTGGCCTTATGTCAGCACAGAATCTGTCTTCATGTCATAGCAGAGAATCAGGCTTCACGTCACCCACCACTGGAACAGGCCACTGTCACACATTTAGGCCCAGGCACCCAGGCAGAGGAGAGAGGTCCCGTAACAGAGAATCTGGCCTTATGTCAGCGCAGAATCTGTCTTCATGTCATAGCAGAGAATCAGGCTTCACGTCACCCACCACTGGAACAGGCCACTGTCACACATTTAGGCCCAGGCACCCAGGCAGAGGAGAGAGGTCCCGTAACAGAGAATCTGGCCTTATGTCAGCGCAGAATCTGTATTCATGTCATAGCAGAGAATCAGGCTTCACGTCACCCACCACTGGAACAGGCCACTGTCACACATTTAGGCCCAGGCACCCAGGCAGAGGAGAGAGGTCCCGTAACAGAGAATCTGGCCATATGTCAGCGCAGAATCTGTCTTCATGTCATAGCAGAGAATCAGGCTTCACGTCACCCACCACTGGAACAGGCCACTGTCACACATTTAGGCCCCGGCACCCAGACAGAGGAGAGCGGTCCCGTAACAGAGAATCTGGCCTTATGTCAGCGCAGAATCTGTCTTCATGTCATAGCAGAGAATCAGGCTTCACGTCACCCACCACTGGAACAGGCCACTGTCACACATTTAGGCCCCGGCACCCAGACAGAGGAGAGCGGTCCCGTAACAGAGAATCTGGCCTTATGTCAGCGCAGAATCTGTCTTCATGTCATAGCAGAGAATCAGGCATCACGTCACCCACCACTGGAACAGGCCACTGTCACACATTTAGGCCCAGGCACCCAGGCAGAGGAGAGAGGTCCCGTAACAGAGAATCTGGCCTTATGTCAGCGCAGAATCTGTCTTCATGTCATAGCAGAGAATCAGGCATCACGTCACCCACCACTGGAACAGGCCACTGTCACACATTTAGGCCCAGGCAGAGGAGAGAGGTCCCGTAACAGAGAATCTGGCCTTATGTCAGCGCAGAATCTGTCTTCATGTCATAGCAGAGAATCAGGCTTCACGTCACCCACCACTGGAACAGGCCACTGTCACACATTTAGGCCCCGGTGTCATGGTCTTACCTTCTTGCTGTTCTCCTTCGTTTGACATGTGCTGGCGGCCATCTTGGTTTCTGGGTTTCTTGTAGCCTTCCACCCTGCGGCTCCTCCTTCCCACTGGGAGGAGCTGGATGCCTAGCTCATATATATAGGAGGTCTGTGGCTTCAGTTCCTTGCTTGGTCCTCCTGTGTTCACATGCTTCTAAGACTGCTGCTGCTTCTGGTTCCTGATCCTGGCTTCGTCTGACTACCCTGCTGGTTCCTGATCCTGGCTTCGTCTGACTACCCTGCTGGTTCCTGATCCTGGCTTCGTCTGACTACCCTTCTGGTTCCTGATCTCTGGCCTCTCAAGACTCTGCTTCGGTTTCACCATTCGTTTGGACTTTTGCCTTACAGCTTTATTTTCAATAAAGCCTTCTTATTTTCACTTATCTCTTGTTGTACGTCTGGTTCATGGTTCCGTGACATTAGGACCAAGCCATGAGTTCTGACGGTACAGGGCCATCCTCGCTACCCATGCTGGTTGCCAGACTTGATCAGCAGGATCACCTGTTGGGTCGGTTCGCTGTGGCGTTGCAAACCCTGCTTGAACGCACGGCTCATTTCGCTCCCGTTGCCGATGGGTCGGTTGTCGCTCCTACTGCCGCTCCGGTTGTTGCGCCAGAGTCTACCCCGACACCTGTTGTTGCGCCTGCGGTGTTTCGGGGTATGACCGGTTCTGCCCCTCTTCCACTGCGCTTTGGGGGAGAGCCAACTCAGTGCCGAGGTTTCCTTAACCAGGTGGGCATTTATTTCGAGTTGCTGCCACATGCCTTTCCTACTGAGAGATCAAAGGTGGGCTTCTTGATCTCGCTGCTCTCGGACAAGGCCTTGGCCTGGGCCAGCCCTTTATGGGAGAACAACAATCCGGTGGTTGCCGAGTTTTCCGGTTTTGTTGCTTCTCTTCGGAAGGTATTCGATGTGCCGGCTCGTGCTGCCTCTGCTGCGAAGCTCCTTATGTCCATCAGACAGGGTTCACGATCCGTAGCTGAATACGCCATTGAGTTTCGTACCCTGGCAGCAGAGGTGGGCTGGAATAATGAGGCTCTGGTCGCTGCTTTCTCTCATGGTCTCTCGGATGCCTTGAAGGATGAGGTTGCAGCTAAGGACCTACCAGTGGAGCTCGAGTCTCTTATTTCTTTC
Source organism: Bufo bufo (assembly GCF_905171765.1). NCBI lineage: Eukaryota > Metazoa > Chordata > Amphibia > Anura > Bufonidae > Bufo > Bufo bufo. Next base: position 490,291,285 of record NC_053389.1, read on the forward strand.
CTGATTTTGATTGACACCAGACTCAGGGAGAGACCTTCCTTTAAGGAGAGCCTGCGGAGGTCTTCTAACAGATTGGCGCCTACGTTTGCTGTCCCACCCGTGCCTCCCTCTCCTCCCACGCCTCCTGGGGATGACTTGTCTGGGGGTGAACCCATGCAGCTGGGGTTTGCTCGCCTGTCCGAGGGGGAGAGGGTACTCCGGAGACGCGAGGGTCGATGCATGTACTGTGGTCTCGGTGGGCATTTTCGGTTGGCATGTCCGAACCGTCCGGGAAACGCTCGTACCTGAGATCCTGTCGGGGGCAGATCTTGGGTGGAGTCTCCTCGTCCCCGGTTTCCCGTGTTGACAAACCACTGATTACTGTTGTCCTCTCCTGGGTCGGGGGCTCGGTGACGACCCAGGCGTTGGTGGACTCTGGTGCTGGTGGTTTGTTCATTGATAGTGTGTTCGCTGCCGCCAATTCCATTCCTCTGCAGGCTCGAGGTTCCCCACTGGCTCTTGAGGCGATAGACGGCAGACCCCTTCTGTCGTCACACGTGACTCATGAGACCCTTCCAGTGGGGATAGCCATTGGTGCCGTTCACAGAGAGTCGGTCTGCCTCCAGGTTATTTCGTCTCCACACTACTCGGTGGTCTTGGGGTACCCCTGGCTCCAGAAGCATAATCCGACTTTCGATTGGAGATCGGCCGAGATCCTCTCGTGGTCACCGCAGTGTGGGGCTAGTTGCATCCATGGGTCTGTCAAGTTGCTGTGTACTTCCTCGGACTCTCTGTTGCCTCCTGAATACGAGGAGTACCGGGATGTATTCGATAAGGTGCGCGCGGTTGCCCTACCTCCGCACCGCCCATACGATTGTGCCATAGAGTTACAACCTGGTGCCGTTCCTCCTCGTGGCAAAGTCTATCCACTGTCGGTAGCGGAGAATGAGGCCATGGAGGAGTACGTGAGGGAGGCGCTTTCACGCGGACACATTCGCAAATCCTCGTCCCCGGCAGGGGCTGGATTTTTCTTTGTGGAAAAGAAGGGCGGTGAGTTGAGGCCTTGCATCGATTACATGGGTCTCAATCGCATCACGATCAAGAACGCTTACCCGATACCCTTGATTTCCGAGCTGTTCGATCGCCTTAAAGGGGCCACGGTCTTTACCAAACTCGACCTGAGGGCGGCATATAACCTGGTAAGGATCAAGGCGGGCGATGAGTGGAAGACCGCGTTTAACACCAGGACCGGTCATTATGAATCCTTGGTTATGCCCTTTGGGTTGTGCAATGCGCCCGCAGTCTTTCAGGAATTCATCAACGATGTTTTCCGTGACCTGTTGCAGCAGTGTGTGGTGGTCTATTTGGATGACATCTTGGTATATTCTGAATCCATGGAGGCCCACATTCTGGATGTCAGACGAGTGGTGCAACGGTTACGAGAGAACAAGCTGTTCGGTAAGCTTGAGAAATGCGAATTTCACCGATCCCAGGTAACCTTCTTAGGTTACATCATTTCCGCTGAGGGGTTCTCCATGGATCCTGAGAAGGTTTCGGCTGTCTTACAGTGGCCCCAGCCCAGTGGTCTTCGTTCCCTGCAGCGCTTTTTGGGCTTCGCCAATTATTATCGGAAGTTCATCAGGGACTTTTCCATGCTGGCCAAGCCTCTCACGGATCTGACCAGGAAGGGCAGTAATTCCCAGGTCTGGCCGCTCGAGGCCATCCGAGCTTTTGAGGCCCTAAAGTCCGCTTTTGTGTCGGCTCCGATTCTGTCGCATCCCAACCCTGGGTTGCCCTTTGTCCTCGAGGTGGACGCGTCTGAGACGGGAGTAGGCGCCCTTCTGTCTCAGCGTAGAACACCAGAGGGTCCTCTGCTTCCTTGTGGGTTTTACTCCCGGAAACTGTCTTCCGCGGAGTGCAACTATCAGATTGGTGACAGGGAGTTATTGGCCATCGTGCAGGCCCTTAAAGAATGGAGGCACTTGCTCGAGGGTTCGGTGGTTCCGGTTCTCATCCTGACGGACCATAAGAATCTAACCTACCTTTCTGAGGCCAAGAGATTGACACCACGTCAGGCCAGATGGGCTCTGTTCTTGTCACGTTTTAATTACGTGGTCTCCTACCTACCCGGTTCCAAGAACATCAGGGCGGATGCCCTATCACGGCAGTACTCCGAGCTGTCCAGGGAGGAGTCGATTCCGACTTCGGTCATACCTCCGAATCAGATCCTGGCCGCCATTCGCACCAGCCTGACCTCTCCCCTGGGTGAGCAGATTTTGGCGGCTCAATCTGGTGCTCCCTCTGGGAGACCCAACGGCAGATGTTTTGTGCCTGAGGAGTTGCGCACTCGGTTGTTGCGAACCTACCATAACTCCAAGACCGCGGGGCATCCTGGAAAGAATCAGCTGTCCTGGGCTGTTTCACGTCTGTTCTGGTGGCCTTCCCTACGTTCCGACATCGCCGCATATGTAGCGGCATGCTCCGTTTGTGCCCAGAGTAAGTCCCCTCGGCACCTTCCGTTGGGCCTTCTGCAACCCATAGCCACCGGGGAGCGCCCATGGTCACACCTGGGGATGGATTTCATTGTGGACCTCCCTGCATCCCGAGGCCATACGGTCATTCTCATGATTGTGGATCGGTTTTCCAAAATGTGCCACTGTGTTCCTCTCAAGAAGTTACCCTCTGCACAAGAGTTGGCCACGATTTTTGCCAGGGAGGTCTTCCGGTTGCACGGTTTGCCCAAGGAGATTTTGTCGGATCGGGGGAGTCAGTTTGTGTCCAGGTTCTGGCGCGCCTTTTGCTCCCAGTTGGGGATTCATCTCTCCTTCTCCTCGGCCTACCACCCTCAGTCCAATGGGGCCGCAGAACGATCCAATCAAGCCTTGGAGCAATTCCTTCGTTGCTATGTCTCCGATCACCAAGACAATTGGGTTGACCTTCTGCCTTGGGCTGAGTTTGCCAGGAACACGGCGGTGAACTCTTCCTCTGGGACGTCTCCCTTCATGGCCAATTATGGGTTCCAACCTGCCGTGTTACCGGAGGTATTCTCTCCCCAGGATATTCCGGCTGTGGAGGATCACCTTTCCGTCCTACGTGCTTCTTGGGTACAGATCCAGAAGTCCCTTGAGGCCTCTGCGCAGCGCCAGAGACTCCAGGCTGATCGCAGACGAGCGCCTGCTCCTTCCTACCAGGTCGGAGACCGTGTATGGTTGTCCACCCGCAACCTCAACCTTCGAGTGCCCACTCCCAAGCTGGCGCCTCGCTTTGTTGGTCCCTTCCGAGTGCTTCGCAGGGTAAACCCGGTAGCCTATGCCCTTGCGCTTCCTCCTGGCATGCGGATCTCTAACGTGTTTCATGTCTCCCTGTTGAAGCCACTGGTGTGTAATCGTTTCACTTCCTCGGTTCCTCGGCCTCGTCCGGTCCGAGTGGGCAATCATGAGGAGTATGAGGTGAGCAATATCCTGGACTCACGCCTGGTCCGCGGTCGGGTGCAGTTTTTGGTCCATTGGCGTGGTTATGGTCCAGAGGAGCGTTCCTGGGTTCCCTCCGCAGATGTCCATGCTCCTGCCTTGCTCCGAGGCTTCCACGCACGCTTCCCTCAGAAACTGTTTTTTGCTCCGCGGAGGAGGGGCCCTTGAGGGAGAGGTACTGTCATGTCTTACCTTCTTGCTGTTCTCCTTCGTTTGACATGTGCTGGCGGCCATCTTGGTTTCTGGGTTTCTTGTAGCCTTCCACCCTGCGGCTCCTCCTTCCCACTGGGAGGAGCTGGATGCCTAGCTCATATATATAGGAGGTCTGTGGCTTCAGTTCCTTGCTTGGTCCTCCTGTGTTCACATGCTTCTAAGACTGCTGCTGCTTCTGGTTCCTGATCCTGGCTTCGTCTGACTACCCTGCTGGTTCCTGATCCTGGCTTCGTCTGACTACCCTGCTGGTTCCTGATCCTGGCTTCGTCTGACTACCCTTCTGGTTCCTGATCTCTGGCCTCTCAAGACTCTGCTTCGGTTTCACCATTCGTTTGGACTTTTGCCTTACAGCTTTATTTTCAATAAAGCCTTCTTATTTTCACTTATCTCTTGTTGTACGTCTGGTTCATGGTTCCGTGACACCCGGCACCCAGACAGAGGAGAGCGGTCCCGTAACAGAGAATCTGGCCTTATGTCAGCGCAGAATCTGTATTCATGTCATAGCAGAGAATCAGGCTTCACGTCACCCACCACTGGAACAGGCCACTGTCACACATTTAGGCCCAGGCACCCAGACAGAGGAGAGCGGTCCCGTAACAGAGAATCTGGCCTTATGTCAGCGCAGAATCTGTATTCATGTCATAGCAGAGAATCAGGCTTCACGTCACCCACCACTGGAACAGGCCACTGTCACACATTTAGGCCCAGGCAGAGGAGAGAGGTCCCGTAACAGAGAATCTGGCCTTATGTCAGCGCAGAATCTGTCTTCATGTCATAGCAGAGAATCAGGCTTCACGTCACCCACCACTGGAACAGGCCACTGTCACACATTTAGGCCCAGGCAGAGGAGAGAGGTCCCGTAACAGAGAATCTGGCCTTATGTCAGCGCAGAATCTGTCTTCATGTCATAGCAGAGAATCAGGCTTCACGTCACCCACCACTGGAACAGGCCACTGTCACACATTTAGGCCCAGGCACCAAGTCAGTGGTGTAGTACAGTCGATATGAACCACATGAAGTTTCACCAAATATCCAGTCTGCAGGTTTGCAATAGGTTCATAACAATATACAGGAGCTGCAGCAATGATCACTTGTTAAATATAGTTCCATATATTCATAAGCTGTTAGCAGAGAGTCAGGACATGCTAAATAAACCTCTTCAAATGTGCTATTAGATAACTGAGGAAAGTTTTAACAGACAGAGTCTTTACAGTGGACTCTTCCAGAAAGCCCCCTGTGTATTCTGCTACTTGGTTTGGTCTCCTCAGTGCAGACATTTACTGTGAAGGAGGTAGGATCTCTGTCTAAGTTCTCTAAAGCTAAAGTTCATTTATCTATTGTAAAAAGTTATAATATATACCCATAATAGTTCCGTAGAATGTAAAGAGGTGACTGTATGTTTTTTAGCAGCCTTTAAACCCTGCAGCACATGCTAGGCTGAGTAGATGATGTACAGTTAAAGAGACATGTGTTCTTCCTAAAATGGCTGCAAGACATGCTGTATTCCAGGTCACCCTGCTGCAATATCTTTGTAAATGATTTTCTCTTGTTCATTTTTCTGTATGCTTTGTTATATCCTGTAACATGTATGTGGGAATGTAATATAATGACTGCCTGTTATGATATAGGTGGGCTGGTGACCTGGCTGTATACCACATAGTGGCAGTGTTTCCCTGTTGTATTACAGGCTCCAGCCAAGTGCACTACACCTCAATAAAGCTTTAAACCACAGAAGACCTGAGTGTCGTCCCTTAGAGTCCACTTAGAGTTTATGCCTGGAGGAGCTGGTGACCGAGTGAGTGTGAAAGCTGGAGGTGTCGCAGATGGTGCAAGGAAAAGAGGGTTACATTTGGTGCCGTGACTCGGATGTCATCATTCTGCTCAAAGTGACCTGTGAAGATACCTAAAGTCACCAGTGTGCGAGTTCTGAGGTGATTGTGCCACGGCGGAGCTGCTAGGCGGCAGATTGGCCTTATTAGCGGTTTATATCCTCTCAGGAATAGAAGATGAGTGGACGAGCCAGAGCCCGCGGAAGAGCACGTGCCAGGGGGCAGCCCAGCCAAGGACAGCCTGGACAGGAGCAAGAGGCTCAAGAACCTAGACGCATTGAAAGACCCCAGCAGCCAGCAGCCGAGCCTTTGCTGGTGGGAAGAGGGCGCCAGAGAGGCCCGCCAGTAGTGGAGAGACCTCCGACTGATGTTCTGCAGCTTTCAGCTGGATTTCAGGACATATCCCTCGGAGAACGGGGTGGCCGCAGGCGTGACTTCCATGACCTTGGAGTGAACACCCGGCAGACCATTGAATAGAAATGTGAGACCTGTTTTTTTTTTGCACTGTGTGACAGGTTAAGGTTTAATCACAGAATCAGACTTCTATCTGCACGGTAGTGTGTGTCTTAGGTTTTTCTGAATGACACTATCAGTACCTTCAATGTAAGATATCCTTTTTGGGATAGATTTCAAGTAGGCCTCAAATACCAGAAACTAGTTATTTTGAGAATGGCAAATTTGGGAATGCTTTTTCAACCCAGAACAAAAAGTCTGCTTTGACGGTCACTACAAATAACTTGACCAGCTAAAACTGTGCAGATTTGGTTGAATAGAGATGTGAGACCTGTTTTTTTTTTGCGCTGTGTGACAGTTATAGGTTTAATCACAGAATGACACTTCTATCAGCACGCTAGCGTGTGTCTTAGGTTTTTCTGAATGACACTATCAATAACTTCAATGTAAGATTTTCTTTTTGGGATAGATTTCAAGTAGGCCTGAAATACCACAAACTAGTTATTTTCAGAATGGCAAATTTGGGAATGCTTTTTCAAACCAGAACAAAAAGTCTGCTTTGACGGTCACTACAAATAACTTGACCAGCTAAAACTGTGCAGATTTGGTTGAATAGAGATGTGAGACCTGTTTTTTTTTGCGCTGTGTGACAGTTATAGGTTTAATCACAGAATGACACTTCTATCAGCACGCTAGCGTGTGTCTTAGGTTTTTCTGAATGACACTATCAATAACTTCAATGTAAGATTTTCTTTTTGGGATAGATTTCAAGTAGGCCTGAAATACCACAAACTAGTTATTTTCAGAATGGCAAATTTGGGAATGCTTTTTCAACCCAGAACAAAAAGTCTGCTTTGACGGTCACTACAAATAACTTGACCAGCTAAAACTGTGCAGATTTGGTTGAATAGAGATGTGAGACCTGTTTTTTTTTTGCGCTGTGTGACAGTTATAGGTTTAATCACAGAATGACACTTCTATCAGCACGCTAGCGTGTGTCTTAGGTTTTTCTGAATGACACTATCAATAACTTCAATGTAAGATTTTCTTTTTGGGATAGATTTCAAGTAGGCCTGAAATACCACAAACTAGTTATTTTCAGAATGGCAAATTTGGGAATGCTTTTTCAACCCAGAACAAAAAGTCTGCTTTGACGGTCACTACAAATAACTTGACCAGCTAAAACTGTGCAGATTTGGTTGAATAGAGATGTGAGACCTGTTTTTTTTTGCGCTGTGTGACAGTTATAGGTTTAATCACAGAATGACACTTCTATCAGCCCGCTAGCGTGTGTCTTAGGTTTTTCTGAATGACACTATCAATAACTTCAATGTAAGATTTTCTTTTTGGGATAGATTTCAAGTAGGCCTGAAATACCACAAACTAGTTATTTTCAGAATGGCAAATTTGGGAATGCTTTTTCAACCCAGAACAAAAAGTCTGCTTTGACGGTCACTACAAATAACTTGACCAGCTAAAACTGTGCAGATTTGGTTGAATAGAGATGTGAGACCTGTTTTTTTTTGCGCTGTGTGACAGTTATAGGTTTAATCACAGAATGACACTTCTATCAGCACGCTAGCGTGTGTCTTAGGTTTTTCTGAATGACACTATCAATAACTTCAATGTAAGATTTTCTTTTTGGGATAGATTTCAAGTAGGCCTGAAATACCACAAACTAGTTATTTTCAGAATGGCAAATTTGGGAATGCTTTTTCAACCCAGAACAAAAAGTCTGCTTTGACGGTCACTACAAATAACTTGACCAGCTAAAACTGTGCAGATTTGGTTGAATAGAGATGTGAGACCTGTTTTTTTTTGCGCTCTGTGACAGTTATAGGTTTAATCACAGAATGACACTTCTATCAGCACGCTAGCGTGTGTCTTAGGTTTTTCTGAATGACACTATCAATAACTTCAATGTAAGATTTTCTTTTTGGGATAGATTTCAAGTAGGCCTCAAATACCACAAACTAGTTATTTTCAGAATGGCAAATTTTGGAATGCTTTTTCAACCCAGAACAAAAAGTCTGCTTTTACGGTCACTACAAATAACTTGACCAGCTAAAACTGTGCAGATTTGGTTGAATAGAGATGTGAGACCTGTTTTTTTTGCGCTGTGTGACAGTTATAGGTTTAATCACAGAATGACACTTCTATCAGCACGCTAGCGTGTGTCTTAGGTTTTTCTGAATGACACTATCAATAACTTCAATGTAAGATTTTCTTTTTGGGATAGATTTCAAGTAGGCCTCAAATACCACAAACTAGTTATTTTCAGAATGGCAAATTTGGGAATGCTTTTTCAACCCAGAACAAAAAGTCTGCTTTGACGGTCACTACAAATAACTTGACCAGCTAAAACTGTGCAGATTTGGTTGAATAGAAATGTCAGGTCTATTTTTTAGGCGCTGGGTGACAGGCTCAACTTGCCCCTGATGTAATATATGGCCAAAAAATAACCACACTGTTGATGGTTAAATGCACTTGGGTGACACAGGCTCAGCCTGCAGCTGATGTAGTATATGGCCAAAAAATAATCAGACTGTTGATGGTTAAATGCACTTGGGTGAAACAGGCTCAGCCTGCAGCTGATGTAGTATATGGCCAAAAAATAACCAGACCGTTGATGGTTAAATGCACTTCGGTGACACAGGCTCAGCCTGCAGCTGATGTAGGATATAGCACAAAATAACCACACTATCGATGGTTAAATACACTTGGTGATAGCTTGTGCTGGCGCACCACAAGTCGCAAAATGGCCGCCGATCACCCCAGAAAAAAAGTGATCTTAAAACGCTCTGGGCATCCTCAAAAAAGTGAGCAAGTCAATAATAGCACTTCAATGATCCACAGCTGCAGATCGATCACAGAATGAAGTCTTTTGGAGGAGTTAATCTGCCTAATCTCGCCCTAACGTCGCAGCTGCAACCTCTCCCTATGCTTGAATCAGCAGAGTGACGTGCAGCGCTACGTGACCCAAGCTTATATAGAGGCTGGGTCACATGCTGCACTGGCCAATCACAGCCATGCCAATAGTAGGCAAGGCTGTGATGGCCTCTTGGGGCAAGTAGTATGACGCTTGTTGATTGGCTGCTTTGCAGCCTTTCAAAAAGCGCCAAGAAAGCGCCGAACACCGAACCCGGACTTTTACGAAAATGTTCGGGTTCGGGTCCGTGTCACGGACACCCCAAAATTCGGTACGAACCCGAACTATACAGTTCGGGTTCGCTCATCCCTACTCATGAGCTAATAGTAAGTGGTTGCTGAAAACCAGCATCATAATCATTGCAGCCCAGGCCTGGAAAAGAGTCAAATCTACCGGAGAAGAGTCCTGGTTATTCCTAATCTCCTGCACTCTTACCCATCTGCTGATGATTGTCAGCTCTCTCCTAGAGAGAAAGGGAGAAAACTAGGTAGAAGACTGTCAGTCATCAGCAGGTGCACAGGGAGAGCAGGACTTCATGAATAACCAGGACTCTTCTCAGGTGGCCGTGACCAGGGCCGGCGCCACCTGTAAGGCGACCTAGGTAGCCGCCTAGGGCGCAATTTAGCAGTGGGCGCCGACCCGTGCGGTTTAATAAAAAAAAGTGTTTGCCGCAATTTATTTTTTTTTTAAGTACAGCGGCGGGCCCTCCCCTGCACCGGGCGGCTGCTGCACTGCCCGGGCTGGTGCGTCTATGATTGTGCACCACCCGGGCGCAGCCTGAAGAGAGGGACTGACAGGAGGGAAGCGCCTCTAATATAGCGTGGCCGAGCTCTGTTCGGTCCGTGTCATGGTCTTACCTTCTTGCTGTTGTCCTTCGTTTGACATGTGCTGGCGGCCATCTTGGTTTCTGGGTTTCTTGTAGCCTTCCACCCTGCGGCTCCTCCTTCCCACTGGGAGGAGCTGGATGCCTAGCTCATATATATAGGAGGTCTGTGGCTTCAGTTCCTTGCTTGGTCCTCTTGTGTTCACATGCTTCTAAGACTGCTGCTGCTTCTGGTTCCTGATCCTGGCTTCGTCTGACTACCCTGCTGGTTCCTGGTCCTGGCTTCGTCTGACTACCCTGCTGGTTCCTGATCCTGGCTTCGTCTGACTACCCTGCTGGTTCCTGATCCTGGCTTCGTCTGACTACCCTGCTGGTTCCTGATCCTGGCTTCGTCTGACTACCCTTCTGGTTCCTGACCTCTGGCTTCGCAAAGACTCTGCTCGGTTTCACCATCCGTTTGGACTTTTGCTTTACAGCTTTATTTTCAATAAAGCCTTCTTATTTTCACTTATCTCTTGTTGTACGTCTGGTTCATGGTTCCGTGACATTAGGACCAAGCCATGAATTCTGACGGTACAGGGCCATCCTCGCTACCCACGCTGGTTGCCAGACTTGATCAGCAGGATCACCTGTTGGGTCGGTTCGCTGTGGCGTTGCAAACCCTGCTTGAACGCACGGCTCATTTCGCTCCCGTTGCCGATGGGTCGGTTGTCGCTCCTGGGCTCGCTCCTACTGCCGCTCCGGTTGTTGCGCCAGAGTCTACCCCGACACCTGTTGTTGCGCCTGCGGTGTTTCGGGGTATGACCGGTTCTGCCCCTCTTCCACAGCGCTTTGGGGGAGAGCCAACTCAGTGCCGAGGTTTCCTTAACCAGGTGGGCATTTATTTCGAGTTGCTGCCACATGCCTTTCCCACTGAGAGATCAAAGGTGGGCTTCTTGATCTCGCTGCTCTCGGACAAGGCCTTGGCCTGGGCCAGCCCTTTATGGGAGAACAACAATCCGGTGGTTGCCGAGTTTTCCGGTTTTGTTGCTTCTCTTCGGAAGGTATTCGATGTGCCGGCTCGTGCTGCCTCTGCTGCGAAGCTCCTTATGTCCATCAGACAGGGTTCACGATCCGTAGCTGAATACGCCATTGAGTTTCGTACCCTGGCAGCAGAGGTGGGCTGGAATATTGAGGCTCTGGTCGCTGCTTTCTCTCATGGTCTCTCGGATGCCTTGAAGGATGAGGTTGCAGCTAAGGACCTACCAGTTGAGCTCGAGTCTCTTATTTCTTTCCTGATTTTGATTGACACCAGACTCAGGGAGAGACCTTCCTTTAAGGAGAACCTGCGGAGGTCTTCTAACAGATTGGTGCCTACGTTTGCTGTCCCACCCGTGCCTCCCTCTCCTCCCACGCCTCCTGGGGATGACTTGTCTGGGGGTGAACCCATGCAGCTGGGGTTTGCTCGCCTGTCCGAGGCGGAGAGGGCACTCCGGAGACGCGAGGGCCGATGCATGTACTGTGGTCTCGGTGGGCATTTTCGGTTGGCATGCCCGAACCGTCCGGGAAAACGCTCGTACCTGAGATCCTGTCGGGGGCAGATCTTGGGTGGAGTCTCCTCGTCCCAGGTTTCCCGTGTTGACGAACCACTGATCACTGTTGTCCTCTCCTGGGTCGGGGGCTCGGTGACGACCCAGGCGTTGGTGGACTCTGGTGCTGGTGGTTTGTTCATTGATAGTGTGTTCGCTGCCGCCAATTCCATTCCTCTGCAGGCTCGAGGTTCCCCACTGGCTCTTGAGGCGATAGACGGCAGACCCCTTCTGCCGCCACACGTGACTCATGAGACCCTTCCAGTGGGGATAGCCATTGGTGCCGTTCACAGAGAGTCGGTCTGCCTCCAGGTTATTTCGTCTCCACACTACTCGGTGGTCTTGGGGTACCCCTGGCTCCAGAAGCATAATCCGACTTTCGATTGGAGATCGGTCGAGATCCTCTCGTGGTCACCGCAGTGTGGGGCTAGTTGCATCCATGGGTCTGTCAAGTTGCTGTGTACTTCCTCGGACTCTCTGTTGCCTCCTGAATACGAGGAGTACCGGGATGTATTCGATAAGGTGCGCGCGGTTGCCCTACCTCCGCACCGCCCATACGATTGTGCCATAGAGTTACAATCTGGTGCCGTTCCTCCTCGTGGCAAAGTCTATCCACCCTCGGTAGCGGAGAATGAGGCCATGGAGGAGTACGTGAGGGAGGCGCTTTCACGCGGACACATTCGCAAATCTTCGTCCCCGGCAGGGGCTGGATTTTTCTTTGTGAAAAAGAAGGGCGGTGAGTTGAGGCCTTGCATCGATTACAGGGGTCTCAATCGCATCACGATCAAGAACGCTTACCCGATACCCTTGATTTCCGAGCTGTTCGATCGCCTTAAAGGGGCCACGGTCTTTACCAAACTCGACCTGAGGGCGGCATATAACCTGGTAAGGATCAAGGCGGGCGATGAGTGGAAGACCGCGTTTAACACCAGGACCGGTCATTATGAATCCTTGGTTATGCCCTTTGGGTTGTGCAATGCGCCCGCAGTCTTTCAGGAATTCATCAACGATGTTTTCCGTGACCTGTTGCAGCAGTGTGTGGTGGTCTATTTGGATGACATCTTGGTATATTCTGAATCCATGGAGGCCCACATTCTGGATGTCAGACGAGTGTTGCAACGGTTACGAGAGAACAAGCTGTTCGGTAAGCTTGAGAAATGCGAATTTCACCGATCCCAGGTAACCTTCTTAGGTTACATCATTTCCGCTGAGGGGTTCTCCATGGATCCTGAGAAGGTTTCGGCTGTCTTACAGTGGCCCCAGCCCAGTGGTCTTCGTTCCCTGCAGCGCTTTTTGGGCTTCGCCAATTATTATCGGAAGTTCATCAGGGACTTTTCCATGCTGGCCAAGCCTCTCACGGATCTGACCAGGAAGGGCAGTAATTCCCAGGTCTGGCCGCTCGAGGCCATCCGAGCTTTTGAGGCCCTAAAGTCCGCCTTTGTGTCGGCTCCGATTCTGTCGCATCCCAACCCTGGGTTGCCCTTTGTCCTCGAGGTGGACGCGTCTGAGACGGGAGTAGGCGCCCTTCTGTCTCAGCGTAGAACACCAGAGGGTCCTCTGCTTCCTTGTGGGTTTTACTCCCGGAAACTGTCTTCCGCGGAGTGCAACTATCAGATTGGTGACAGGGAGTTATTGGCCATCGTGCAGGCCCTTAAAGAATGGAGGCACTTGCTCGAGGGTTCGGTGGTTCCGGTTCTCATCCTGACGGACCACAAGAATCTGACCTACCTTTCTGAGGCCAAGAGATTGACACCACGTCAGGCCAGATGGGCTCTGTTCTTGTCACGTTTTAATTACGTGGTCTCCTACCTACCCGGTTCCAAGAACATCAGGGCGGATGCCTTATCACGGCAGTACTCCGAGCTGTCCAGGGAGGAGTCGATTCCGACTTCGGTCATACCTCCGAATCAGATCCTGGCCGCCATTCGCACCAGCCTGACCTCTCCCCTGGGTGAGCAGATTTTGGCGGCTCAATCTGGTGCTCCCTCTGGGAGACCCAACGGCAGATGTTTTGTGCCTGAGGAGTTGCGCACTCGGTTGTTGCGAACCTACCATAACTCCAAGACCGCGGGGCATCCTGGAAAGAATCAGCTGTCCTGGGCTGTTTCACGTCTGTTCTGGTGGCCTTCCCTACGTTCCGACATCGCCGCATATGTAGCAGCATGCTCCGTTTGTGCCCAGAGTAAGTCCCCTCGGCACCTTCCGTTGGGCCTTCTGCAACCCATAGCCACCGGGGAGCGCCCATGGTCACACCTGGGGATGGATTTCATTGTGGACCTCCCTGCATCCCGAGGCCATACGGTCATTCTCATGATTGTGGATCGGTTTTCCAAAATGTGCCACTGTGTTCCTCTCAAGAAGTTACCCTCTGCACAAGAGTTGGCCACGATTTTTGCCAGGGAGGTCTTCCGGTTGCACGGTTTGCCCAAGGAGATTGTGTCGGATCAGGGGAGTCAGTTTGTGTCCAGGTTCTGGCGCGCCTTTTGCTCCCAGTTGGGGATTCATCTCTCCTTCTCCTCGGCCTACCACCCTCAGTCAAATGGGGCCGCAGAACGATCCAATCAGGCCTTGGAGCAATTCCTTCGTTGCTATGTCTCCGATCACCAAGACAATTGGGTTGACCTCCTGCCTTGGGCTGAGTTTGCCAGGAACACGGCGGTGAACTCTTCCTCTGGGACGTCTCCCTTCATGGCCAATTATGGGTTCCAACCTGCCGTGTTACCGGAGGTATTCTCTCCCCAGGATATTCCGGCTGTGGAGGATCACCTTTCCGTCCTACGTGCTTCTTGGGTACAGATCCAGAAGTCCCTTGAGGTCTCTGCGCAGCGCCAGAGACTCCAGGCTGATCGCAGACGAGCGCCTGCTCCTTCCTACCAGGTCGGAGACCGTGTATGGTTGTCCACCCGCAACCTCAACCTTCGAGTGCCCACTCCCAAGCTGGCGCCTCGCTTTGTTGGTCCCTTCCGAGTGCTTCGCAGGGTAAACCCGGTAGCCTATGCCCTTGCGCTTCCTCCTGGCATGCGGATCTCCAACGTGTTTCATGTCTCCCTGTTGAAGCCACTGGTGTGTAATCGTTTCACTTCCTCGGTTCCTCGGCCTCGTCCGGTCCAAGTGGGCAATCGTGAGGAATATGAGGTGAGCAATATCCTGGACTCACGCCTGGTCCGCGGTCGGTTGCAGTTTTTGGTCCATTGGCGTGGTTATGGTCCAGAGGAGCGTTCCTGGGTTCCCTCCGCAGATGTCCATGCTCCTGCCTTGCTCCGAGCCTTCCACGCACGCTTCCCTCAGAAACCGTTTTGTGCTCCGCGGAGGAGGGGCCCTTGAGGGGGAGGTACTGTCATGGTCTTACCTTCTTGCTGTTCTCCTTCGTTTGACATGTGCTGGCGGCCATCTTGGTTTCTGGGTTTCTTGTAGCCTTCCACCCTGCGGCTCCTCCTTCCCACTGGGAGGAGCTGGATGCCTAGCTCATATATATAGGAGGTCTGTGGCTTCAGTTCCTTGCTTGGTCCTCTTGTGTTCACATGCTTCTAAGACTGCTGCTGCTTCTGGTTCCTGATCCTGGCTTCGTCTGACTACCCTGCTGGTTCCTGATCCTGGCTTCGTCTGACTACCCTGCTGGTTCCTGATCCTGGCTTCGTCTGACTACCCTGCTGGTTCCTGATCCTGGCTTCGTCTGACTACCCTGCTGGTTCCTGATCCTGGCTTCGTCTGACTACCCTTCTGGTTCCTGACCTCTGGCTTCGCAAAGACTCTGCTCGGTTTCACCATCCGTTTGGACTTTTGCTTTACAGCTTTATTTTCAATAAAGCCTTCTTATTTTCACTTATCTCTTGTTGTACGTCTGGTTCATGGTTCCGTGACAGTCCGCGGTACAGGAGCTTTTGTTTCCTGTTCCCGACCGGACTGACAGGAAGTGCTCACTTAGTGTGCACTTCCTTTCAGTCCGGCCGGGTACAGGAAACAAATGCTCCTGAACTGCGGACCGAACAGAGCTCGGCCACGCTACACTAGAGGTGGGGGGGATTGAGAGTGACAAGGGAGGGGGGGGGGGAGTAAATGAGAGTGACAAGGGAGGGGGGGAGTAAATGAAAGTGACAAGGGGGGGGGGGGAGTAAATTAAAGTGACAAGGGGGGGGAGTAAATGAGAGTGACAAGGGAGGGGGGGAGTAAATGAGAGTGACAAGGGGGGAGTAAATGAGAGTGACAAGGGGGGAAGTAAATGAGAGTGACAAGGGGGAGGGGGGGAGAAGAGAGTGACAAGGGGGAGGGGGGAGAAGAGAGTGACAAGGGAGGGGGGGAGTAAATGAGAGTGACAGGGGGGGAGTAAATGAGAGTGACAAGGGAGTTGGGGGGGAAATGAGAGTGAGAAGGGAGGGGGGGGAGTAAATGAGAGTGACAAGGGAGGGGGGGAGAAGAGAGTGACAAGGGAGGGAGGGGGGAGAAGAGAGTGACAAGGGATGGGGGAGAAGAGAGTGACAAGGGAGGGAGGGGGGAGAAGAGAGTGACAAGGGAGGGAGGGGGGAGAAGAGAGTGACAAGGGAGGGGGGGGAGTAAATGAGAGTGACAAGGGAGGGGGGGAGAAGAGAGTGACAAGGGAGGGAGGGGGGAGAAGAGAGTGACAAGGGATGGGGGGGAGAGTGACAAGGGAGGGGGGGAGAAGAGAGTAACAAGGGAGGGGGCAGAAGAGAGTGACAAGGGAGGGAGGGGGGAGAAGAGAGTGACAAGGGAGGGGGGGAGAAGAGAGTGACAAGGGAGGGAGGGGGGAGAAGAGATTGATGAGGGAGGGGGGAGAAGAGAGTGACAAGGTAGGGAGGGGGGACAAGAGGGGGGAGAAGAGATTGACAAGGGAGGGAGGGGGGAGAAGAGAGTGACAAGGGAGGGAGGGGGGAGAAGAGGGGGGAGAAGAGAGTGACAAGGGAGTCCCCAGAGCCAGACTGCAGCCAGAGACCAGATCATCTTATTGTCCTGGTGGTAAGTAGACAATGCAATATGTTTATTATTTAATTGTTTAGTTATTAATACTACATTGGAAACTAATTTACCTCACATTAAGGCTCCATTCACACGTCCGCAACATGTTTTGCGGATACACGGAGCCGCGGATCCGCAAAACACGGAAAGCAGCAATGTGCGTTCCGCATTTTGTGGACCGCACATTGCCGGCACTAATAGAATATGCCTGTTCTTGTCCGGAATTGCGGACAAGAATAGGACATGTTCTATTTTTTTGCGGAACGGAAGTGCGGACCCGGAAGTGCGGACCCGGAAGTGCGGATCCGCAATTCCGTGTCCGGCAGCACATCGTGCTGCCCCATAGGAATGAATGGGTCCGCAATTCCGTTCCGCAAAATGCAGAACGAAATTGCGGATGTGTGAATGGAGCCTAAAAGGACACTATGGTCCCAGAACCACTACAGTTTAATGTACAGTCGTGGCCAAAAGTTTTGAGAATTACATAAATATTGGAAATGGGAAAAGTTGCTGCTTAAATTTTTATAATAGCAATTTTCATATACTCCAGAATGTTATGAGGAGTGATCAGATGAATTGCATAGTCCTTCTTTGCCATGAAAATTAACTTAATCCCAAAAAAAACTTTCCACTGCATTTCATTGCTGTCATTAAAGGACCTGCTGAGATCATTTCAGTAATCGTCTTGTTAACTCAGGTGAGAATGTTGACGAGCACAAGGCTGGAGATCATTATGTCAGGCCGATTGGGTTAAAATGGCAGACTTGACATGTTAAAAGGAGGGTGATACTTGAAATCATTGTTCCTCCATTGTTAACCATGGTGACCTGCAAAGAAACGCGTGCAGCCATCATTGCATTGCATAAAAATGGCTTCACAGACAAGGATATTATGGCTACTAAGATTGCACCTCAATCAACAATTTATAGGATCATCAAGAACTTCAAGGAAAGAGGTTCAATTCTTGTTAAGAAGGCTTCAGGGCATCCAAGAAAGTCCAGCAAGCGCCAGGATCGTCTCCTAAAGAGGATTCAGCTGCAGGATCGGAGTGCCACCAGTGCAGAGCTTGCTCAGGAATGGCAGCAGGCAGGTGTGAGCGCATCTGCACGCACAGTGAGGCGAAGACTTTTGGAAGATGGCCTGGTGTCAAGAAGGCCAGCAAAGAAGCTACTTCTCTCAAAAAAAAAACATCAGGGACAGATTGATCTTCTGCAGAAAGTTTGGTGAATGGACTGCTGAGGACTGGGGCAAAGTCATATTCTCCCATGAAGCCTCTTTCCGATTGTTTGGGGCATCTGGAAAAAGGCTTGTCCGGAGAAGAAAAGGTGAGCGCTACCATCAGTCCTGTGTCATGCCAACAGTAAAGCATCCTGAGACCATTCATGTGTGGGGTTGCTTCTCATCCAAGGGAGTGGGCTCACTCACAATTTTGCCCAAAAACACAGCCATGAATAAAGAATGGTACCAAAACACCCTCCAACAGCAACTTCTTCCAACAATCCAACAACAGTTTGGTGAAGAACAATGCATTTTCCAGCACGATGGAGCACCGTGCCATAAGGCAAAAGTGATAACTAAGTGGCTCGGGGACCAAAACGTTGACATTTTGGGTCCATGGCCTGGAAACTCCCCAGATCTTAATCCCATTGAGAACTTGTGGTCAATCCTCAAGAGGCGGGTGGACAAACACAAACCCACTAATTCTGACAAACTCCAAGAAGTGATTATGAAAGAATGGGTTGCTATCAGTCAGGAATTGGCCCAGAAGTTGATTGAGAGCATGCCCAGTCAAATTGCAGAGGTCCTGAAAAAGAAGGGCCAACACTGCAAATACTGACTCTTTGCATAATGTCATGTAATTGTCGATAAAAGCCTTTGAAACGTATGAAGTGCGTGTAATTATATTTCACTACATCACAGAAACAACTGAAACAAAGATCTAAAAGCAGTTTAGCAGCAAACTTTGTGAAAACTAATATTTTTGTCATTCTCAAAACTTTTGGCCACGACTGTAGTGGTACTGGTGTCTATAGCCTCTTCCTGCAGAGAAAAGACACTGTGCAGTACTGGTGGTAAAGGAGCACTATAGTGCCAAGAAAACAAACTCATTTTCCTGGCACTATATAGTTGTTAGGAGTGGGACACCCTTGTGTCCCCCTCCCACTGGGCTGAAGGGGTTAAAACCCCTTCAGCCACTTACCTTTCTCCAGCGCTGGCACTGGGAACTCTTCTCCCCGATCCTCCTCTCAGCTGCGAATGCGCATGCGCACGCATTCAAAACTATGTTCCACGTCTTCCCACTGTAATTTTCACAGTGAGAATTGCGGAAGCACCTCTAGCGGCTGTCAGGGAGACAGCTACAAGAAGCTTGATTAACCCTAAGGGAAACATTGCAGTTCTTTTAATTTAAATACTGAGAAAGGAGTGGAACATATGTGATGTCATGATATGGGCAGGTCATCTGATAAGGGGGGCGGCAATTTTTATCTTGCCTAGGGCGGCAAAAATCCTTGCACCGGCCCTGGCCGTGACTCTTTTCCAGGCCCAGTCTGCAATGATTGTGATGTTGGTTCTCGGCAACTGCTTACTTTTAACTTATAAATGACAGACCGCTGAAATCAACTCACCTGTCTCTACTTTATGTTGCCGTTAGAATGGGCAACATAAAGGTGATGACAGGTTCCCTTTAAACTGTGTAATCCATTAAAAGTTATAATAACACATAAGACTTGAAAGAGAAATCTTCACACCTTTTTCATGACTGGTTTTGGGAAACAATTGTAAAACTGAACTTTGCAGTATGTCGGTATTAACTTTTTCTCACAGATGAGAATTTTATGTGTAAAATTCTACATGTTAACAGCAGGTGGCACTCTTCTGGCTTTAAAACAGGTTTCTAATAAGTGAAGTATGAATTTAATTTTTTTGGAGAAGAAAATAATATCAAGAAAGCAAAGTATTTAACCAAGGCTGTCAGTACAGCAGAGAGAGAGAGAAAGCAAGCAGAGTTATTGAAAAAGCCTTCCAGTTTATGCCAAAGCCTGCTCGGACCAAGACAAAGCTTGAAGATTGTTTTGATTAACATTTATTCAAGTAAGGCTACTTTCACACTCGCGTTCGGTGCGGATCTGACTTGTATCTGCACAGACGGATCTGCACCAATAATGCAAACGCTTGTATCCGTTCATAATGGATCCGTTTGCATTATTCATTTTAAAAAAAGTATAAGTCAAAACAGATCCGTCTTGACTTACATTGAAAGTCAATGGGGAACGGATCTGTTTTCAATTGCACCATATTGTGTCAGTGAAAAACGGATCTGTCCCCATTGACTTACATTGTAAGTCAGGACGGATCCGTTTGGCTCCGCATCGTCAGACGGTCACCAAAACGCTGCAAGCTGCGTTTTAGTGACCGTCTAAAAAACACAACGGAGACCAAATGCAGCCAAACTGATGCATTCTGAAGTAACCTTATCCATTCAGAATGCATTGGGGCTTAACTGGTCCATTTTGGGCCGCTTGTGAGAGCCCTGAAACGGATCTCACAAGCGGACC